>NC_138052.1:37140541-37740541 GCF_964194185.1 Rhinolophus hipposideros | reverse complement strand
TAGTGATTTTTTTAAGTCCTTAGTTAAAAATGCATACTGAAATTTGTCAGGTGAAATTGTATGTGGGATTTCCTTTAAAATATTTCAGCAAATTAAACAACCCAACATTGTTCTCAGGCCCAAAGATGTTTTGCAAAAATGTTTCTACAGTTCAGTGCATTTGAGAAATACTAAATACCCTGTTTCCCTTCAAAGAGACTCAGAATGAACATTAGAAATAATTGTGCTCAAAAGTCCTGCAATTAAAAGCAAAATTACCTGTTTTACTTTGGTTAGCCTAGATTTTGCTACTTATTTGAACATAGAACTTTTCCTTCATAACATCTGTTAATTTCCTGAGAATCAGTTTCCCATGGAACCCATTTTGGGAATTATTGTTTTATCTACATAGGTCACTCTGAGAGGTAAGGCTCTCTAAGTCCATATGTGCTTCAAGAACTCTGAATAATAAAAAATTCACAATTGTATCTATTTGTAAACTTTTTATTTTTGCATCTATAAATAAATAGATGCTTTATATGTTAACATGTTTTAATTTTAAGTAGGACTCTTTCTATAATATGAAAATGCCACTGCAAAATACCCTCAAGTGCAGTTATATTTTACTTATTCAAATCTATTTTCTTGGAAATCTACAATAGAATAGATTTCAAATTCATCCAAGTTGTCAAACCACACCTATTGTCCACTTTCAAAACCTTGAGGTTTTTCAATGGTTTCCCTAACCCTCTCCAAAGACTCCTTGAAATAAGTTACGGACTTCACAGTAACAAAACACAAAACAAAACAAAAACCTGAAATCAAAACTCTTTAATAGTCTTTCAGGTGGTACTTAAGGGTTTCCAATAATTTACCTCAAATTCCCCGTATTTCCATCTTTATGCTCCATAAGTGGTCCCATTCTTATACACGGGTCCTTTGGGTACTTGGAAAACTAGATCCCGGGACAGATTTACCTTATCACACATTCTACAGACTCCACGGCTAAAAGTTTTATAGCAAGCTTTCAACGAATATCTAGTTGGGTTTTTGGTTTCTTTTTGTTGTTGTTGTTGTTTGAGAAAAACTGCATCCTAGGCCATTTAAGAGCCTGAACACTTTAAAACTTTGGAAATACTCTTAAAAGAAGACAAAAATGGCTAACAAAGAAATCTGAGCTAGAAGTCACCACGACAAGGAAACAATCAAATTTGATGTCTCCCTTGCATCTGGGAAGCAATTTACATTCATAACCCTTTCATATACATTCTGTCATGTGACCCTTAAAACCCTGGAGAGATGTCTGTTTTCCATCATGATAACATATATTTAACATGGCTCAACTTGAAAGCCGACAACTTGTCAACCCTCAATTATCCTTACCATGGAGAGAATATCGGCATAAATAATTTGATTCAGCTGAGCGATGTGGCGTGCAACAGGGACGTTCCTGTCTCCCAACAGGGACACCCCTGTCTCCCAACAGGGATGCTCAAGCCAGACCCCACCACTGAGGCCTACCTCCCAAGACTGTGCTTGGTGGTATTTGAAGACAGCTAACTGTCCACAGGCATTTAGATCTTCATAGAGCTCATCCTCCAGGCCTTTCCTGTCACTCCACCAGGACAGAAGACTCTCCTTTGAACTCACTGCACCTGCCTAGGAACGTCCAGTAATGTTTTTGCACCATCATCCCAAGGAGCTTCCCATTTTCACCCATGTCAGTGATCCCACATGAGAAAAAGGACAATGTGTAACTGCAGGCAACATGCGTGAGGACAGACCAAGCAGCCTTGGAATAAACATGACCAGAATTGGATCCTGAATCCTCCTGTCTTGGCCATGTGTGTTCCTTGCCCTCAGATCCCTCACGTGTACATGAAGCTCTCTACCTCCCAAGGCTGTCAAGGGCTGGAGGGGAGCGAAACCTCCCATAGCAACTGGCATAGAGTCATGTTTAACAACTGTGGGTTCTTTGTCTCCCTCCCTTTCTCTCAGAAGAGCAAAAAAGCAATTTAAAACAGTGACCAAGACGAGACAGGACCCCTACCATCAAGAAGTCTACAACCTACAGGCAAAGCAAAGAGGTGGACAACTTAATAATAAAAGGCAAAAAGAGTGAAACATTATAATGAATGTACAAGCAATGTGCTTAGGGGGGTTAAGTAGAAGGAAACATTTAAATGCAGAAGGGGGAAATCAGAAAAATGTTAATGAGAAAACATTATTTATTTGAGTTAGGCCTTGAAGGACAATGAATTTCAGTGGTGGGGGAGGGGAGAACAGGCTCCTCAGAGGCAAAATTCACACATAGTACGTGACAGTTATAGAATGAGCAGGAGCTCAGTGGCATTTACAGAGGCACAGAGAGGACAACTGGGTCTGGAAAAGGCAGTCACAAACCATATGATGGAGAGTCTTGAAAGCTATGAATAAAAGGGGGACAGCTACTGCTTTTATCTGTCTTTACATCAGCTATGGTCTTTTCAGCTGCAAATAACAAAAAGTAAGTGATTATAAATGACTTTACACTGTGGTCTTAAAACTGTTTTGCTTATGCAGCCTGAACAGTAAAAAATTTAACATGTACTCCCAATATGCTATAAGTTGTATATAACTTACACAATTAAAACACTAGAGTTATGAATTACACGTCTATACCAATGAAGTGAGTACATTATAAACATTCCTTGAAAACTTTTTAAAGCTACTTTATAATCCAGCAATTTTACTTCTGGGTATTTATCTGAAGAAACGCAAAACACTAATTCAAAAAGATATATGCACCCCTATGTTCACTGCAGCGCCATTTACAATAGCCAAATATGGAAGCAACCCCAGTCTTCACCAATGGACAATCAGATAAAGAAGATGTGGTACGTATATACAATGGAATATTACTCGGCCATAAAAAAAATGAAATCTTACTATTTGCAACAACATGGATGGACTGAGAAGGTATTATGCTAAGTAAAATAAGACAGAAAAAGATAAACACCATATGATCTCATTTACATGTGGAATCTAAAGAACCAAATAAATGAACAAACAAAATAGAAATAGACTCCAAGATACAGAGAACAAACTGATGGTTGTCAGATGAAAGGAGGTTAAGAGCCTGGGTGAAAAAAATGAAGGGGTTAAGAAGTACAAATTGTAGGTACACAATAGTCATGGGGATGTAAAGCACAACATAGAGAATATAGTTGATAATGTTATAATAACTATGTATAGTGCCAGGTGGGTACTAGACTAATCAGTGGGATCACTCTGTAAATTATACAAATGTCTAACCACTATGCTGTACATCTGAAATTAATATAAAATAATACTGAATATCAACTGTAATTGAAAAAATTTTAATTGATTTAAAAAACTTGTTAAAGGATGAGAACGACTCAAACAGTATTATTGTTTTTATTTATTTATACAAACCCATACACAATTTTTATACCAACTTCCTATTAAATTTGATTTAAAATTCATTTCCTAATCTCCAAATAAGACATTTTCTTGTTCCTATATACTTACATTATTTCATTACACTTTCTTTGCAAGAATCTGTTTAAGCCATGTGCCAATTTTTACGGAAGTCAGTTTACTTAAAACTAGGTAACATAATCCATAAATCCATTTACATGGATAGAGTCCACCAAAGGCAAGAAAAAGAACGAAGGTACTATTGCCAATTCCACCAGGTTGTACCATGCCCACTCTTCCCTCGAGTGACCTCAAATCATCTAAGTAACAGAAGACTTTCATATATACCAACCAACATCAACCCATTTATTAAATGTTAATAAAGCTTAATTTTTGTTTAGATAAAGTTTTAATATTTCCTTCCTCCCATACTGGATGATCTAGTACACTCCACTTTGGAGATCACTGTCTCAAACAATAATGAAACTTCTTTTCTCACTGGAGAAATTCTGAGTCACAGTGGTTCTAGGGTTGGTTAATTCAGCAGCTAAAAAAGTCACTGTCGTCTTAGGCACCTTCCATGTTTGTACTCTGTGAGCCTCAGACTGTCAATCTGTTCTATTTTGCTGACTACCATAGGTTCCCAATATGGTGAGACCCAATAGTATCACATATCTAGTCATTAACCAGTCAACAGAAACAGGAATGGCATTCCTAAAGTTAAAACTGCTTTAATCAGGATTCACTCCCTGGGGAAGGAGGCACACACCCAACTTACCATGAAGTACACAGCCAGTGGAAAATCAAAAGCAGGATTATGTTATCACATAAGGTGGTAAATTATTACAGCAATGGCCCCGGCAGTAAATCATGTAACCACCAGAGCATGAGTGAGTCTAGGCACAGGCAGAAGAACCATCTAGCTGAGCCCAGCTCCAAATTCTGAATCCCGAGAAAATAAACAGTTGTCTGTTTAAGCCACAAGAAGGAAAGGCGAGCAGGATGGGGAATGCTGTGGTATGGACAACAAACTATCCCTGCCATAGCACTCTATTTATGTAGAACAATGAGGGAAGAAAACACTACAGTTTCATTTCCACAGATGTTTTTTAAATTCAAACATCAGAGTCAGCAAGCACTCAATAAACATTAAAAATTGATGCTACTAATCCCAAGTAATTTAGTATAAAGCATGGCAGAAAGAGGCGTGTATAATGGGTTACATGGGAATAATGACCACCTCCCGAGTTTTTTGCAGTAATTCAATACTCTGTTACACTAGTGCCTATAAACGCAGCAATTCAAATCCCCACACAATGTGAAAACATCTACCACTCTCAACACTGTGGAGTGTATGACACAGGAACATTAAAAATGTCTGTACCCTTTGGCATATTAGTATGTTGTTATGACCAGCAATACCACTTTTGGAAACATATCCTACAATAGAAACATCCTGTATTTTGCTTACCCAGATCCTTCCCTCTTCCATTAACAATAACCCCTTTCTTTGTGGGACGTTTTGTCTCTCCCCATAGTCACATCTTGTGGGTCTCATGGGGATTGCCAACCATACCTCTCCTTTGGTTGGCATGAGTCCAATCAGGTTCTCTCCAGGGTTTTCCCAAATTGGAACTAAAAGTAAAGAGTCAGTTTCTTGAAGATGTGAGGTTATGAAGCTACCAGCAGCCAGGTACCTCTGTGTGCTGGGTTCTGAGCTGGGTCTTGTGATTTAATGATGAGGAAATCACATCTGAGCCAAAGGGCTCTGATAGCCTAAGATATATTTCTTTCCAACACATTTAAAAGTAAAGAATCGACTGGCTAAATAAATTATAGTAATGTATGTAACAGATTTACTAAACAGCAATTAAAATAATGCCGAAGAAGAATGCAATGATAGGACAGGGGGAAAAAGCACATTACATAAGGATATACTGTACTCTAAACTGGGCAAATACATTACACACACCCTTGTACATCGAATCTTTTTCATATTTCTTCAGAAGCACACATAGTATAGGACCCTGTTTTTGCATAACTACATATGCATGAAAAGGTCATAGCCAAGTGTTTCTTAGAAACTGCCCCACCCCACCCCGACTCCCAGAGGTAATAAGCCACTGTTCATGATGGGCAAGTAACCCTAGATGTGCTGGGGTGGGGCAGGGAAGGTGGTGAGTCATTGGCTCTGGGCTACATGGGTGAACATCCTGGGTTCACATCTATATACAACTGTGGCTGGAAGATTTTTACTAAAATTCCCCTGTGGTAGTGGGAAAACCTGTGCTAAAATCCAGGGACAATATCATCCTTCTGCAACACTTTTGTTGTCCTTGATATCCTTGCCTATGGGATACTTCTTTCAAGAATATTCTCCTTGATCACACATACCTGCAGGAGCTCCTAAAGACAACATCTACCCTGGAAGAGCAACCATCCTCATTGACACAGCCAGCCAAACCAGAAGCTCTTTCACTCCACTAGATAATGTCCCCCACAGGCTTCTTTACCAAAAATCCCCTTGTCATTCAAAATCCATTCTCTGATAAGAAAAAACTAGAAGTCCTTCTTCAGCTTTGCTGCTCCCGTCCCTTTCTGGTACACTGATAACAAAGTCTCCCAACCTCATTAGCAAATACTGCTTCGTGCATCTCTTTCCTCACACACAGAGCAATGGCAGCTGTTACCATCAGTCAGTCAGACATTCGGCACTGATTGACACATCCTCTTTATGCAGCTGAGACACTACTGCTTAATATTTAAAATAAGTTTACAAAGCTGAAAATGGATGGTCTACTAGGACATAAAAGAGCTTACAGTTTAGCACATAATTTTATTAAGAACCTTTTAAAGAAAATCCATACCAGCTTCCATACGAGTGTCAAATTGTACTCAGTGCTCTTAAGTAGGCAAGCAGGACACAGGACAAACATTTAGAACCCTGCAAACATTTGTGAAAATGGGTCACCTGCAACCTACTATTTCTTTACCATTAAACCAGTAGTACTATAAGGGAAGAATTTATTTAGCCCACACAGTGCTGCAAAATCTGATTTATCCAGATATCAGTAAAAAGAACCCAAAAAGAGTAACACCAAAAAAGAGACATTCATCCAGGCTTTGTAAATTAAACTGAAAGATAATAAGATGAAAGGCAAATAATATGTATATTTCTTATTTTTAAAAAGACATGCAAATTTGAGAAGTGATTTCCTCAAGAATGCTGTCTGGGGTGGTAGTCCAGATTACAAATCCCACTTTACCCTGAAGCTTACTTAATAAAATAGAAGTTGAGAATAAACAAATGATTAGTTTGAGATATATGTATTTCTGAACTCTGTTATGGGAGAAAGTTTTATTACCATTATCAGTGAACCGTTTTTAATGTTTGACATAAAAGCATAGATATTAACTCTGGGGTTCTAAAACCAGAGTAACCCATAAATGAAATACTGTAGGAAACTACAACACATTAACATTAGTCTGTTTGTCAGGTTTTAGACAATTCACAGGTCGATGCCCTGAATAAAGAAAGGTACAGTGGAGGAATAGGGAAAATCAGAAGACCTAGGTTCAAGTTAAACTCCACCATTTATAGATGATATTGAGCAAATGGATCTAAGTTGCCCCACCTCAGTTTACTTCACTCAGGGTTCAGGGATAAAAATATGTAAGTAAAGCCCTTTATAAACCCCAAAGTACTGTTCTAATATTACAGCACTGACTCCAGAATGCCTGCATTTCTTAAACTCTTGGAGAGTCACAGAACCTTAGGGTTGAAAGGTAATTGCATTTTAGAGATGATAATGTTGAGAAAATCAAGATCCAGAAAGGCTTCAGAGCCTTTTACAGGAAACACTTTTGTAAACTGGTGGGGGCTTAGGGAGAGATTCTAGTTTTCCACCAATGGCATATGTATTTAGACAGTTCAAAACAAAACTATCCTAGGACTAAAACATATCCCACCCCAGAGAGAGAGAGAGACAGAGCCAGAGACAGAGAGAGAAAAGAAAGAGAGAGAGAAAGACAGACACAAACACACACACATGGTCCCAGTCTTATGATAGTTCGACGTACAATTTTCTTGACTTTATCATGGTGTGAAAGTGATACATATAATAACTTACATGTGATATTCAGCGATTTATTATAAAATAGGCTTTCTGTTAGATGAGTTTGCTCGACTGCAGGCTAACGTCAGTGTTCTGAGCACATATAAAGTAGGCTAGGCTAAGCTATGATGTGCACATTTCGTAGGTTAGGAGTATTAAATGAATTTTTAACTTGTGATATTTTCAACCTACATTGGGTTTATCGGGATGTCACCCCATGGTTAAGTCGAGGGACATCTACATATCTGTACAAACCCTCTGCATTGTTTTGCTTTTGTAAACTTTACTTCTTTAACTTAAAATTTAAACTAAACTTTTCATCGGAAAGAAAAAAATAAAGCCAGTTCTCTGGCTATGAGACTCACAGCCTACTTTCAACCCAACCCCAACAAAACCTTTCCAATTGGGTTAGAAAGTTCTAATGGAAACATTGACATAACACTAACCTCCAGCTACATGGGCAGGCATCATTATAATATGGATTACAGTGCTACTCGCCCAGGGATACTGGTTTTAATGTTCCCTGGGAGATAAAGAATTAATCAGCAATTTAGAAGGGGATGTCACCTAAAAATGGACATTTAATGGAGACAATTCCATTGCCTTTAAAACTGTGTCCTCAGTCACCCAGTACAAAAAAAACCACTATGGCACCAAAGAAATTGTGTGTGGTTAAAGAGACAAAAATGTTCTTTTTTCTACAGGCTGTTATGGGAAGCAGAAAAGGGCTGACTATGAATCAGTTATGTTTTAGTTCCACAGTGGACATAAATTATAATTTGGACATTCTAGTGGTTAAACCAAGAAAGCAGGAAAGCCATAGCTTCCAAGTGCCCGCAAAAGTTGTTTGTGGCAACCCAGCTGAAAGACAGGGCCATGAAAGGGGACTTTAAACTTAATTCTGGACTTTCCTGCCTCAACTAAAATCGATGACACTATTTCCCATCCCTTATTGTCAAATCACAACAGTGCGGAAGCCTGGACCGAGTTCACTTGGCAGGTGACAGGACCAACCCTGGGAGGAAGTCCTGAAGGATGTCAGATACCATATTTCCTTTACTCCTGCATACTTTTTGTCTTAATACTGCCAGGATAGATTTACCATGCATTCTCACTGACAATCACCAAGCATTCTGGCTGACACAAACTTTGCAGAAAATGGCATACTCTAGAGAAGGTCCCTCGTGAGATCCTTAAGTAGCTTAAATGAGTAAAACATTCATACTACTACTATAATGAACATCTCTCAGTCCCTCATAAATTCTTTCATTCCCAGCAATCAAGAAGCAGCTGTTAAAATCCAGGCATGGGAATACCTCCAAGCTAGCCAGAGAAGCTTCACAACTGCTTTCTTCTCCTTCCCCTCCCCCCATCCCAGGAGTGCCAGCCTGGCAGGAATAAAGATGACCCAGGAAGGAAAAACAGAGAGAGCAGCCGATCTGGTGAAAGCAGAGATGCAGACTCCCTTCATTTCCACCACAGAGAAACACCAACTCTCTGGACCAACTAACCAGGTTTCTCTTTTCCTCTCCCATTCCCACCCCTTTCAAACACATTATTAACTTCTGCAGTCTGGTGGTCTGGTATTTCTAGAGTTAGGGACTTCAGCGATCCTAAGCCCTTTCCTCAAAAGATCTTGAACCAGGCACTTCCTTTCTGTGCCAGAGCTTGAGGCCCATCCCACGGGAAGATTCAGCTTCTCTTTACCTTGTAACCCGCCCAGACGGCGCTGGCAACTCGGGTCAAGTTCAAGATGAAGGTGCCCTCCTAACCTCTCCGAGTTGACTCCAACAGGGAACAGCGCTACCGAGACGAGCCCCATCACTCCAGGCATGGGGATCTGGGGCTGCCGAGTGTGGCCTGGAGGCAGTTGAGAGGGGAAGACTACAGTCTCTCAGCCCCGCGTCCTCCGACCCCCTGGCCGCGGCGCCTTATTTCTACCTGGCCACCGCCGCGTTTCCTCCCGGAGCCTTGTACAATAAGTCAAGTAAGTTTTGAGAACGCTTGTCCAGAGACATTTCTGCCTGCAAACACAACACACAATGCCTAGGGCTTCCTTCCTAGCCAGCCGTTCCGGAAAGCTGCCGCGCCAAAGCCGGGAGCCCCGCACACCCCCAGCATTGTTCGCCTGCACCCCAAAGTCCTTCAGGAAGACGGTGCGCCCTGACATAAGTACCCTCAAAGTGACCACTCTCCAAAGAACAGGGGGATTCACAATCTTGATACAGTTCTCGTCTTTCTCAGCTCCCCCTCAATACCTAATGCTACCTGGCTCACCCCCCACCCCCAAAGGAACATGGATATGCTCATTGCAACGTTCTTCCAAGCGAAGCAATAGACTTTCAGCCCAGACTGGGGTATTACGACATCACCCTCCTCTGGCTTGAGTTCACCCAGCAACTTCGCGATCCGTGCTCCCCTACACTCGGGGGTCACCCAGGACCCCGCGGTGCTGGGAGCGCCTCTCCCTCGCCTTCCCCTGCCCCAGGTACCAGGCGTAGCCCAAGCCCGAGGGCTACAGAGGAGGCGAGAAAGGGGGTGAGAAGGCCCAGGAGTGGTGCGTCCTGGGTGCCCTCGAACCCCAGCTCCTCCGGGACCGGTTCGGTACAGCTAGGAGGGGATGGCGAAGGGAAGGCGCAGACTCTCCAGAGACGCCAGGACCAAGGCCCGGGGTGCCCAACATGTCTGTTCCTATCCCCGGAAAGCTCCTCGGTGTACCCTGTGGGGGGCGGGGGAGGATCCAGAAACTTTCCCACATGCCTTTCCACTCTCCCCATCACCCTCTCCTCCTCCCCGGGACCCTCTCCTCCCCGCTGCTCCGCCGCATCTGGCCGTGCCCCGGGCGCACAGAGGCCTGCTGCGGCGCCAGAGCGGCGGGAGTTACCTGCTGGGAAAGTTTCCAGCTCCTCGGCGCGATTCCCCACCCCCAGGGCTGGGCCTCCGGGTGCGGCCAGCTCGGCGCTCGGCGGCTGCCTCCTCCCGCTTCCGAGGCGGCCGCGGCTGCTGCAGCTGCCACAGCGAAGGCTGCGATCCCGCCCGTCCCCCCGCCTCGCACGGCCCACACCAGGGCCTCATTGGCAGCCCGAATCCCCGCCCTCGCGCGTGTTCCCGAAGGCACCTTCCTCTCGCGCGCGGGCCCCGGGCCGCGCCTCCCGCACCCCTCCCCGCCCCGGGCCGCCGCGGCTCCCGGGACCCGTGGGCTCGCGGCGCTCGAACTTTCCGCGGGGTTCGGGTCCGGCGCCCCCAGCTCCCTCTCTCCCGGCCAGGTCTCCCGCTTTCCTCAAGGGGGCTAGTCCCTCGAGTCTGAGCTTGAGCCACTCCCGGACTGGATCAAGATGGGTGATAGTTCTTTTTTTTCAGTCTCTTTAAAATCAGTGAAGTGACCCGGCCTCCCCTCCTTGCTGCTTTTTAAAAACAACCGAGAAGGACATATGGGAGCAATTAACAAAACTGAAGTTTTGGTGGATTCTTGAGGGTGACTTGTGTGACTGTCTTGAATTTTCTCTGCCTCACTTAACTACACACACACACACACACACACACACACACACACACACTCACTTTCTGGGCAAGAACGTGCTAAGGTAATGGAAGGTGTAAGGAGCATCTCGCCTGCCTGCTGTGTCTTTCTTTCGCCAGAGCGAATTGGGGACGTTTAGGGACCAGAGATTGCCCTGGCGTCCCCGGGGCCCGGTGTCTACAGCCTCCTCTGACAGCTCCAGCCTGGCCCTGTACTGTCTGTGCTACATGTACCGAAAGCTAACGACGGGCTTTTATCCGCGGGAGGAGTAGGTGTGGAGCCGGGAGCATACAAAGATGTTATCATTGTTTGGGCTGGTAGGAGTGAATGAAATTCCCAAGTCCCCAACATGTTTTGTTCTTCCCCAGCAGAGCGAGGTCCGCAATAGGGTTCCGCTGGCTTCCCTCAGGAATCCCAGGCAGCCTGGGATTCCTATTCAGGCTGGGGGCCTCAGCCCACTCCACACCCAAAGCCCTTTAGACCAGACCAGACCAGCCTTGGTCACCGAAGGATCAACCAGGACTGCTGTGCCTTGTGTGGCCTGCGGGAATTGTGCACGAGTCACCCCAACGGTGTGTCTGGAACTGGGAATACAGAAGTTGCTATAAATGGATTTATTGGCAACCTCTAACCTTGCTGTGGCAAACCCGCCTTTAAAGACAACTGTTTTAAACGAGTTTCCCCATAAAATCTTCAACCTCACGCAGAGCTTCCCAATGTAAAGATATCCGGGGAGGGGAGTGTCTATACGTAAAGTTCTTATGAAAGGGGGCAGGAAGCAAAATGCCACACTAATCGCTCTATGTAAATAAAAGATGCTGAAAATTGCTGGATTTTTCACCCATAGTTTCAAAGGCCTGATTATTTCTGCACTGATATTTGAGCAGTAAACATATCAATCAGCAGAATTGAAGTTCTCCTGCAACAAAGCAAGACAGAAATATTTAAAGTAAAATATCAACTTATTAAACCAGAAAAACCATTGACTTATTTCTTCACTCTGAAACATCTCATTGCTGAAAAACACTGTAACATGTTTTATTTAACTTCTCTTGAAATGCATAAAAGTTAGCAATCTTTCAACAATAGATGAAAAAGCCAGACAGCAACCTTAATGATAAAAGAATGACACAAACAAAAGAAAAAAGAGAAACTCCATGGTAGTTTTAACTAATCTGAAATATTGAGATATAAAAGGAACAATCCTGGAAAAATAGACTGGTCTAATTCCCTGCCTCAGACTTCTTTATAATTGGTGAAATGTATAATGGCTAAAATCAACAATTTGTATCACGTTCTGTCTTTGGCTCTTCTAAGCTATATTCACCAAGTTTTTGATGAAATAGAGTAGTTAAATTGGGTTTTGAAGACAGTGAAATTCATTTTTTCCCCTCTATCCTCAGAGCTCCCTAAGTAGCAAGAAGAAAAACACATAAAGTAAATATGTTAATTACTGGAATCGTGTTTAGGTTCTTTTTAGTTGAAAAAAAAAGTCTTCAGTTTCAGAAGTCACAGTCACGAAAGAAGTAACTTCATCACTGCCTAGTTAGGAGTGCTTAATATTCAAAACAGGCATATAGCTAGCAATCTGAAATTAGTACACAGAAGGCCCTGTCTCCCCTTCTTCCTGTAGTGCTTATATAATCCAAACTACAAATGTTATTATGCACAATCTGATCTCCAGCTTTAAACAGCTAACATTACATACAGTATGTTATACTAAGAACATCAAAGCTGTCTGAAGCTGTGAGTGAAAATGGTACATTTTATAGAAGACAAGGCCAAAAACACCGAGTAATAAAAATTCATGGATGAGGGGGAAAAGGGGACCCATTAAGATCAAGTCTGTAAGAAAATATTTGAACATTTTCTAAGCATCAAATATGTGAAGTATTAGCTGAGCACAGGTTTAGAAAAATGATATTTAATGCGTTTTTTTAAACTCTGCTTTTCCTTTTAAAAATGTAAAATGTTTTTAGTTAGTTGTTAGGTGATGGTTTATTTGTATTTTAGGGGGAAGAGAGAGCAAGAATCACCTCTTGCTTTTCTTGGGGGTATTTCAGCTCATCCCATTAAGTTTAAAAAGCTCACTCATTACATGTCTGTTGATTCCAACTGAAAAAGAAATATGGATCACATGACTATTATATACTGAACACATTCACGAAACATATATACCATATACTGGATTCCATTTTTAAAGTTTCTGTCAGTCTGCCAGTAATGTAGCTTTTCTCAGTAGAATGCAAGAAAACAGCAAATAAACTGGTTATTTTACCGTGCAATTTACAGCCCAGGGCAATAGGCTGAGGAAGGCGTGAGAAAAGAATGTAGCTTGTGCGTGGTAGAATGCTTTTTCTCTTGCTCAGATTCTTAAGTACTTCTATTTTAAATCAAGCCTAAGTTAGGATCATTGCCAGTGTTTATTATAGTATGTGTAGTATAGAATACATAGTGAGAAGTGAAATGTTTAAAACAGTGTAGTAATTAAATACAAAAACTGAGACAGGACTTAAAAAAAAAGTTAAGGCAAAGTAGGGAATCCAGACTCAAAATAATTCAGTCCACAAACACTTTTCACCTACTTTGGAGTATCTTTTAATGTTTACAGAATTCATTCTACTTTGGTCCATTCATTCTTCCTTTCCCTTTTAACATTTTGGGGAAAAAGGGAATTTTTAAAGACATGGGAATACTGAAATAGTTGGATTACAGGTAGAAATCAGTTGGGAAAAGCAATGAAATTACATACCCCTACACAGTCCGTGCATGTGTAACGATCCATGGTCACACACATATACTGATGTCATGGTCAGATGTGAGCTAATGGCAGACATTCGTCCCGGGATATTGAAAGCCACAGTTGTGCACAGTTAGCCAGGCAGTTAAATTAAAAAAGTCATCTAATGGGACATATAAACACTTCTTCAGGTCTAGCATATGGCCTGGCAATATTGTAGAAACTCATCCAATAGGGGTGAGGCAGTGAATTATTAATATTTAAACCGATAAGGAATCCACCGAGGAAAGAAAGTAGGGAGATAGATTCAGGGGTTCACATTTCCTTATAAGAATGTAGGAGTAACTAAAAGCCTGGGAGAATCTGGTTTAAGATGGCATGCCATCTGACTAGTATTTTAAATATAGATTTAGACCAAGCTTCTGATGGTGAAATGATCTACAAGGAGATATAGAAATTTCCCATGTTCAGGAAGGGTGAGGTAATATAATCAGGTAGTAATCCCTCCAATAAATGTTGTTGAATCTGGCTAAAATGACTTAAAAAGAAATGCGCCGTTTAACTTTGAGTATAACAAATACATTTTAATATTCTCCACCCTGGGAGTGGTGCTTTCCCTCCTCTCAGCAAGTTGTATAAAAAGGCACTGACATAGGAGTCATAATATCTGGACTCCAGTTCTGACTTTGGCAATTGTAATTCCTGGCAATTCATTTATACTTTTGGAGCCTTGTCCCCCTCATCTATGAAATAAGGAGTACAGCATAGGATTGCCGCCTCACACATTTGTCGGGAAGATGAAATAAAATAAGGTGACAAGCATTTAATAAATTAGAAAACGCTCTACAAAAGCTAACTTTTATTTAACAGACAATAAACTATACTTTTCCCTCCCCATTACCTAGGACCAGTTTGGTTGGAATAACAACCTAAAGGCTTGATTGGAGCAGTCCAGAATGCCACATTTGCCAAAGGTGAAAGGAAGAGAGCCTTAAAGATGATTTAGTAGTACATAATAACTCCAATTAAACTCTCAGAGGCTCATCTGGGGGTAAATTGGCAGTTCTTGTCTCAAACAGTAGTCAGGAACCATTTACAGAGTTATATTTTTTCCTGTGTTAGTGTTAAGGAGGGATATTGTAGTATATGTACAATACATGTGTATCTCAGTTTATGCAGATCGACATGGGAATTCCTAAATACACAATATATCCATTTAAAGGAAATGTTTTCTGTAAAAAATTCTTGCTGAGATTCTTTGCAAGTGCCACTACAATCTTATTTACATTTTTAATTACTAACCATCCTTTCAATTTTGTGAAATAGTATTGATAAACACTCATGAGATTAGGAGCTTCACCCATATAAATATTTTCTGTCAGACTAAGCACTATTCAAAACTCCTTTGCAAAGAAGTTTTATATTTGTATTTATTTGAAGAAATATAAATCAGAGAATAGCACCCACCAAAAGTTTTGGTTTAAGAGGGTGAAGAGCCTAGCCAAAATGGAAACTTTGGTTTTGTTCAAAAATCAATTTGCTGGTCCCTCTTTGATGATCAGACAACCTAATGCAGAAAAAGATGAGGAATATTGATACTATTGATGATGATGATGATGATGATGATCAATTTTCTAGAAGGGAGAGAGGTGTCTCCACTAAAGGGCAGTGCAGAATACATAGAGGCTACTTCCAAGCCAAAATGTACGTAAAATGGGATTCCTGCATCTAGAAGACTATTTGTTCCACTAATCTTGGGATTTTTAATACAATAATTAGAAGTTCTATTAAAGATCTGAACATTTTAGATTTAGGGCAGAAATGTTTAAATATAAACTTTTGCTCTCTGTAACTTTCATGTATGTCACGTCTAACTGTTTCAATGGCTTTAACAGGAGTAGTGTCTGCCTAAGAGAAAATAGGGCACTATGTAATTATCAGGAGAAATTAAACTACTGGGCTTCATTAGAGAAGTCACCCCTTACCTACAGCATTTGCTCTAAAAAACAGCTACTTGGTAAAGATTGATTTGACCTCCTAGTGAGCTGTAGCTAAAGCCCTGTTACCTTTCCGTGAATTCAAAGCTCTTCCTAAACCTCTTTTTGCTTTTACAGCTAATCTATTGCTTCTCACTATTCAAGGTTTTCAGTGCCTTTGAAAAGACCACCTGAAGGGAAAGAGATTACGGATACAATTAGAATAGAAACAGGTTAAAACAAGACATCAGGAACCCAAAATACGACAGCAGCACTGGGGGTTAAAATTGGATGGTATCCTCTTAGGTTCTTCCTGCTCTTTCTAATTCTCTACACTCTCATCCTACCTTCAGGAGCCAACCAGGATGTTAGAGGCCTAAATCTTGACAAGGAATTGGTACCGTTATCAAAAAGGAAAAAAAAAAAATGTCCTAATGTTTATCTGGGAAGCTATATTTATCTTATTCAAAATCGGGTGGCATTTGGAGAAACGATCACTCATACATTGCTGGTGGAAATATAAAATGATACAGCCACTTTGGAAAATGGTTGGGCAATCTCTTTAAAAAAAAGAAAAGAAAACTAACCATGAAACTACCATAAGACCCAGCAATTGTATTCCTAGACGTTTGTTCCAGAGGAATGATGATTTACATTCACTCAAAAACTTATATACAAATATTTATAGCAGCTTTATTGGTAGCAGACAAAAAGTGAAAACAACCCAGACATCCTTAATAGATGGACGGTCAAACAAACTGTGGTACATCTATGTCATGGAATACTAGTCAGCAATAGAAAGGAATAAACTATTGTGCACACAACTTGGTAGAAGCTGCAGGGGATTATGCTGAATGAAGAAAAAGCCAATTCTGAAAAGTTACATACTGCATGATCCATTTATATAACATTCTTGAAATGACAAAGTTATAGAAATGGAGGACAGCTTAGTGGTTGCCAGGAGTCAGGGATGGTGTGAATAGGAGGGGGGAAGGGGAATGTGGCTATAAAAGGATAACAGAAGAGATCCTTATAGTGATGGAAATGTTCTGTTTCTTCACTATGTCAATATCATCACCCTTGTGGTCATGTCGTATAGTTTGGCAAGATATCACTGTTTGGGATAAACTAAGTAAAGCGCATAGGAGAGCTTTGTATCATTTCTTACAATTGCATGTTATTAACAATGGCCTCAAAACAAAAAGTTTAATATTAAAGAATCAGATGGCGGAAAATACTCAGAAAGTTGAAAATCAAAATATTAGATAAAATCGCCATTAAAAGGAAGGTCCTATATATTGTCACTTAAAATAACAAATGTATCAAAAGCAATGTCTCCAGATATTGATTAAAACATAAAATCCAGAGGCCCTTGAGAAGAGTGACCTGTACAATAAATAAGGCTGATGACCAAATGGCAGAGTGGCTTAAAAGCTGGTCATTGTGAGTCTCACAGCTTTTTCTGCTAGAACGTAAGCTCCATAAGGACAAAGAACGTGCTGCATGATTGACTGAATACAAATTGTGCATTTTTCCTAGTTATCTATTGCTGTGTACCAAACTACCCCAAACTTGGTGTCTTTATATCAAGACAATCTAGGGTTTGACTTGGCTCAGCAAGGTAGTGCTCACTCAGGATCCCTCATGCTGGTGCAGTCAGAATGTGGCTCCATGGGGTCTGGTGCCTGGACTGGAAAGACCCAGAAGAGTTGGGGCTCCTTAGGCATCTGTCTCCATGTGATTTCTCCACATGGCAGCCCCAGAATAGGCACTGTCTCTTACGTGGCAGCTGAAGGCTCCCAGAGCGAGTTCCCTAGAGCAAGGGAAGCTGCATGGCCTTTTCTAACCTACACTCAGAAGTCACACAGCAACCTTTAATACTCATCGAGAGTTGCCATGGTGTAATAAAAATACCTTGGGCTTTAGAGACAGGCAGATCTGCATTCACAGCCCAGTTCTCCTCTTCTTAGCTATGAGCCCCGGGCAAAGTGATTTAACCTCTTTGCAACCCAAGGTGAAACTTATCTTAATAACTGTCATGAGAATTCCTCTTCAGAAGGTCTATACAGGGAAAACACTCATTGGGTCAGGAAGCAAGAACTTTGGTTCCAACTATGAGTTAGGGGGCAAGACATGACAGATGAGGGCCAGACTGTTCTGAGTGTGACAGGAAGAGGAATTTGTGTTTGCTTCCAAGGTGAAGTGGCAAGAGGAAACTAAGATAGCAAAAGTCACAAAGCAATGTGCATGAAAGACCACCCCCCACCCCAGAAGTTCCCTGCAATGAGGTGGCTCAAGGACATTTTAAGAATGAGAGAGTGCCTATTATTCAATTTAAAGTTGTTTGTGGAAATGTGTTACTTCTGTGTGTCCTTCTGTGCTATTCTTTCTCTCTCTGCACTTGACACGAGTTGTACTTTTAATAACAAAGATTATAACTACTTTTCAATATAATGGTGCAAAATAGGTAACAAATGGTAACAGGTATTATGGTTATTGATCAAAAACTCAAATTTACATGTCTTAATAAAAATGACTTATTAATTATTACTTGACATACCAGTTAAGGCAAAAATCAAAGAAAACTCAGCTTAAAAGGCTAGCCAATAACAAAGTGTTATATTGGCTCACTTAAGTGGCAAGGCCATAGGTAAAGCAAACATCCATTCTCTTTCCATCCTGTTCTCAGCTATGTATAGCAGGAGTTTCATCATCTTAGTGCTGATTGCTCTTGACAACGTAACATGGCTGCCAACTGCAAATGGGCCGTGTGCTTCCTTGTTTATATCCCATAGAAGAGAATGAACATTCCTGTCCCAACATTCTAAGCAGGAGTCCTGAATCTCACCTTGATTGGACCCTCTGAGGTCCAATGTCCACTTGCAGATCAAGGACAGTGAACAGGGAGCTGGAATGTGC
The DNA here is from genome assembly GCF_964194185.1 of Rhinolophus hipposideros. Taxonomy (NCBI): domain Eukaryota; kingdom Metazoa; phylum Chordata; class Mammalia; order Chiroptera; family Rhinolophidae; genus Rhinolophus; species Rhinolophus hipposideros. The sequence continues at coordinate 37,721,872 of NC_138052.1, read as the reverse complement.
TGATTGGCCTAAGTCAATCCTGGCCTATCTCTGCCATCAGAGGAGGTGGTGGTTAGTTTGCCTTGACATATGTAGGCTACACCAGAAAAGGTTACATTCCTGAATGAATATCTGAGGGAGAAGCAAATCATAAATATCTACCCCAGTTGGAAAATATGAGTTACAGACAAAAGTTCTCCAAATTTGAACAATATGGGGAAGAAATAATCAAGGAGAATCTTTGGTGATTTTTACAATTAGGAAAAAAAAAAAACTAGGTTGGAAATCACAGATGTAACATGAAGCAAAATAAAGAAATAGAAAAGGATAATAGATTAAAAATTAAATAAAAAGGCCTGGAAGGAAAAAACAGATAGGCAAAGATCAATTAATCGTAAGAGTCTTGGCTCAATAAGAAGCTAATGGGTTTTGTTTCTCCTTGAACATGAATGACACACAGGTCTAATTATAAGGCTTATTACAGTCATCAGCAAAATGGAAAAGAACAGAATAAGAACAACTTGTAATAAATCTCACCTAAAAAAAGTGGGGACCAATACTAAATAAGAGAGGGATACAAATGAAGAAGTATCTGAAACCCAATTATCTAATGGCAATATTTATATGATTTTTCCCTTTTAATGTGTTACTACTTTGAATACTACAAATGGAATAAACAAAAAATAGTTTTCAGCAATAAATACTGACATTGTTTCATACTTACATTAGGTTGCTATAGCTACTGCCACAAATTACCAGAAACTTTATGGCTTACAATAACAGAAATTCACTTTCTCACAGTTATGGAGGCCAGAAGTCCAAAACGAAGGTATCAGGAGGGTAATGCTCTCTGCTCCCTCTGAAGGCTCAGAGAATCGTTCCTTACCGCTTCCAGCTTCTGATGGCTCCAAGCATTTCTGGGCTTGTGGCTGCATAACTCCTGTTCCTGCCTCCATCTTCACATGGCCTTGTTTACTTCCAGTAGAAGAGAATGCATATTCCTGTGGGCATCTTCTAGTCTTCTGTCTGTCACAAATCTTTCTCTGCCTTTCTTTATAAGGATACTTGTTATTGTATTCAGGGCCCCTACCCAGATAATCTAAGATGATCTAATCCCTAAATCCTTAATTTAATTGCATCTACAGAGACCCTTTTTCTAAATAAGGTAACATTCACAAGTTCCAGGTATTTGGATTTGGACATGTATTTTGGGGGGCCACTACTAAACTCACTACAATATTTGCTAAAACAGAAAAATAAGGTAACAAAATTGAATAAAGATCGTAAGTGTAGATTTAAATTTATAAATCAATTATATTTTCTAATGAAATGTTTATGGTTCCATTGTTATTTTTTCTGTTTAATGTAAGTAATTTATTTAATGTATTGAAATAATGTACATAGATGTAGTCAGCTAGAGATTTTTATCATTAGTCTTTAAAACATGCAATTAAATTAATGACAAATGGGTGAAATATTTTAGTTTAAGAAAATGCATTTCTACTAGTGATTGTTTTAAATGCAAAATCAAACTTTGGGGAGCCATTATATACACATTACCCTAATAAAAAATATATTAGAATGATAAGACCCAGCTTGTAAGTCAGAGTCTAGTTAGGAAAGAAACCAAGCCAGGTATTTCAAAGAGAGAGCATTTAATACAGAAAACTATATTGTTCAAAGAGCTGAAAGGTCAAAAAGGGAAAGGTAGGTAACCCTGACATTAGTAGGACAGAAAGACAGAAAGCAGCTGAGGATAGAAAAAGAAAGAAGAAACACCATAATACTATAGAATACGACTGTACTTCTTACTGTGCCACTGGAAATGGTAAACAGGATGGCTGGAATACTGGGGAGAGGGCATCCGGAAATGAAGTCATCTCTAGAGATACTGCCAGAAACAGAAAGAAAAGGAACTATGACTTCTCCCCTCTTTCCTTTGAATGCCTTCTAATTTTCTGCTGGCATCTTCTATTGGTAGAACCCAACAGGAAGCAGCTAGAAAGGAAGCCTGGGAAATGTGGTTTGCAGTCTCCTAGGCCCAGCCAGCATTTCGAAGCAGATTATGGAAGGGTTGATGTGGAGCTAAAAGACAACAGGTAAATAATCAGCATATCTAGTGATGTGGAAAAACAGGTATATTTCTACATTGCTGATGACACTGTAAGTCAGAATACTGAGATAAGTCACTTCATATCCACTGACTAAATAATGCCACTTTGGGGAACATGATGGAAAGAAATAACCTAAAGGCAAAAAAGAAATACAGAAGTTATACGAAGATGTTGGAAGTGGCATCATTTATAACAACAAAACCACGAAAACAACCCATATGCTCAACAATACGGAGATGATTAAGCAAATCATGGCAGATTGATGTAACAAAATACTCATAAGCTTTAAAAAAGAGAAATATATAGTTCAAATACGTACGAAAATGTTCATATGAAATAAATTTACATAAAAAAGTCGAACCCAAAATTGTATGTCTGCTACAATAATTACAATTGTGTAAAAAAATATGAAAGTATCTGAACAAAGATCAGGGCAACTTGGAGTGATGTAACTAGTTTAGAACTTAATGCTTCTTAGGCTCTTTTCTTCTGCAAAGTTGCTTAAGTTCTTAATTAAAAAACAAAAGTAAATGAGTCTTTAATTTTATTTTTAGACTCCAAACCAACTGAAAATTATGTTTCATGTTAAGCTACTTTGAAGAAAAACCAACACACACACACACACACACACACACACACACATCACACACTACAACCCCCTAACCATTCCCACCATAGCACTTTTTATAGCTCTGGCTTTAATCACTGCCATGGCCTGAGGCCAGTGTCCGATTGGTCTAGAGATTTTATTTTACAACCTGAGAACACTGGCTAGCTCCCAGTGCCTCTGCTCTCCTGAGCTCAGCCTTTCTTCTTGTTTCCATACTTCATGTATTTTACCCTAGCCAGGAATTGTTAAAGTTAACTACAGCAATGAATAAAGATAACAGGGTGATTAAAAAAAAAAGTAAAAAACAGCATTTTTATGACTATTTGAATATTTGTAAATATTAGTTGCTTCAAAAACAATTTTTTCTCTCCCTGAGCCGGAAGTGCCTTCCACCATGCCTGAAACAAAACTCTCATAACCCAAAGGGCAGAAAGGCCACACCTTTGATTCAGCCCTCCCATAACCTATGTGGCTTCCCAAATCACGACGTGCCAAATTTTTTGGACTCATGAATTCTGCCCCATTAACAGGCTCATACAGATGCCTGTCGCAGCTGCCTCAAGACTGTTTGGAGTCTGGGAGTATGTGGTTACAGCAGGGAAAGTATGAAGCATAACTGCCTCCCATAGGGACCTGCTGGCAGATTGCCCGAGAGACCTTGGCCATGCCCTGGGTTGGCTCTCTGTGTGATTGATTAAGCAGTTAGAGAACTTACAGGAGAACCAAGGTCCAAACTTGATCAGCTTTCCGTTTTTGCCTTTTGTGATTACTGGAGAACCATCTTCCAAAAAGGGTGCCTAGATTTCTATTCCTGTTTTACCATTTATCATCTGTGTAACCTTAGGTAAGTTATTTCAGCCTCCTATGCCTTGATTTCCTAAGTCATGAAGTGGTTTCCCCACTTCATGGGGAATAGTAGCTACTTCATAGCTTTGTCACAAAGATCTGGGATAATGTTTACTGGAGGATATTATTAGTTGTCTACCCAAGATCCATTCTACCTTTTCTTTTAATTAACAGAAACAAGATTTTGTGTGGGATGGGAATGTGCCCAGCTAAAATACTCCCTCCACAGACTCCCTTACAGTTATGGTGACCCTATGATTTTATTATTTTGGGAGGGGTTTCCAGGAAAGTGACAGGTTCTGAAAAAGAAAGGGGGGGGGATGGAAGTGCAGGGGCGGGGGGCGGCAGACCCAGTAGGATGTGCTCATTGCCCTTATTTTTTAATTCTGTGTGGAATGGGGATATCTGGAAGAAAAACGGCCGTCTTGCAACTAAGAGAACAAAGGCTCCATGCTAAGAATGGTTGATCAGGAAGCTAGGAAGAACTGTGTCCTTGATGACTTTCTCAAGCAGCTGTGCCAGGAGTGGATTACCTACCTTCGGACTTCTTGTTACATGAGAAAAATGAACTCCATTTTGGCTAAGCCATTGTGGTCAAGGTTCTGCAATAGGCAGCTGAATACAATCCTGATCTAAGCACTCAGCATACTGCCTTGCAAATAGTAATACCTTAATAAAGGTTACCTTTTATTTTTCTATAAAGTATCATGATGATAAGTCAGCTATCATTGCACTGAGCAATAAGAGAGGTTCACAAGTACTGTTCTGAAATATGGTGAATAATGCATAAAGTTCTCCATTATCAACTAGGGCTGGTAAATATTCTCATTATTCAGAGACACTGGCTGTAATAACATTTTTAGAAATAGAAATTGACATTCTATTATAGTTTTTTTTCACTGCTGTGGCTGGTAGATTATATTCAACTGGCCCTCTAAGGAGATAATTTTATTGTAAATTTATTGTAAATCTAGTAAATTTATGAGCGGGAAGAGAACAGGACATTTAAGTATTTTGATTAATTTTTTTTTTTAAATTACAGTATATATGGTGGAAAGAAATGTTCACTTCCAAGAGATGCTTTTTTAAAAAAATTTTATTTATGAATAGATTAATTTCTTTGGAACTCAAGAACATTTTAATGCATTCTAAGTAAGACTGGTGTGAGGGGTAGGGAGAATAGAATGTTGTTGATTCAACCAAGAGTAAATCTAAAATACATAAAAGCCCTGGGACATTTCTCAAGGTTTTCCCATGAGTTAGTATATGACACCATAAATAGCTTTCCCCATATCTTTGTTTCCCCAAGCTCCTCTACTTGGTCTGAAATGTGGATCCATCCCCAATGTCAGAAAAGCTTCAGTCTGGAAATACAACTTCATCATGTGACCAGCGGACAATCAGAAAACCTATCATATGCGTCCACAGTCCACTAATTAAATTGTGTTCATCTTCTCTTAGTTTCCATACTTTGTTGTTCAAGTAGAAAAAAGCAAGAGGATAAGGTGGGTCAGGCTGCACTAATAATAAATAAAAATTTTAGTGGCTGAATATATCAAAATTTGTTCCTTCTTTATTCTATTCACCCTTCATGGGTAAACAGGGACATTCTCTCATTATAGCCCTTGAACCCAAGCTGAGAGAACAGTCATTATCTTGAATGTTGCCAGTCACCATGTCAAAAGAAATGGGGCTTGCACTGGTAGTTTCAAATATGTGTTGCTTTTGCTCACCATTCATTAGCTAGAAACAGTCCCACAGCTCCACCCAACCAAAACTGGATCCTAAAGTGCAATCCTGTCATATGCTGGGAAGGAGAGCACCAGAAAGAGTTGGTAAATGCACTGACATTAGAAAACAGCATTCCTCAGTGCCTGTTATGTATAAGCTGGGTGTCCCATCACTTATGTTATGTAATTCTCAGAACAAATTTTGATACTGTTTAACGTTAATTTTCAGACAAGAAATCTGAGATTTAGATAGGTCAAGTAATTTTTCCAAAAATCCTATCTAATAAATAGATTTGATTTCAGTTTCATCTGATTCCAAAATCCCTGCTTTTTCCATATTTCCTCAAGCCTCCTACTGTAACATCCTGTTCACCCCTCACAATCTTGGGGAGCGGGGTGAAATAGGGGGATAGAGAGTGGAGAAAAGGGTTTATTATTAAGAAATACTTCTCTCCACAGGTCAAATGTCAATACTTCCTTGGCCTCGTTGATATAATGAGGTGACCTACTGAGATAATCTAACCAAGGATCTGAAACGGAGCCCCACAAAGAACAGAAACAAAAATGACTAAAACAAGATTATGGAGGAGATACTAGGGATGACAAGTGGGTCAGACAGATAGTGCCATCAAATTGAGAGGCAGCAACATGCTATTTCTGTTCCTCAAAAACCTTCAAGTGGTCTCTTCAGAATGTCCCCTATTACACAGGGTGATGCCCAATAGCTTTAAAGAGCTCTTTTTGCTTTTATATAAGCCTCACCTTTAATCCCTAAAGAGTGGTTGAAATCTGGAGAAATTCACTAAAAGTATTATGTATATGTTTTTATTACTTCTCTGAATATACTAATTCTGAGAGGGATTCATATTTTTTGAAGTGAAATACTAACTCAAGCATGTCCAAGAGGCTGAATCTATCTAGAAGTCTTAGGCAGACGATGGCTAGCTACCATTGACCTGCTTCTACGAAGGATGTAATTTTCAGCAAGGAAAGGCGTTCAGCATTTTAAGCTTTTAAAATGGTTTTTATTTGTGTCTCATTTCTACTCGGTAGTTAACAGTAAGACCTTAAGTATTCAACCAAAGTTGAAGAGGTTGATATCATATAGCTAGATTCTGATTTTTTCTGAGTACACTCTAAAAATAAATATAAACCTGAAGGAATATAATTTGTTCTCTTATAAAGACTGTGCCTAAAAATGCTTGTGATAAAATGTTACGTATGCAATGCAATCCGTCCACTTTTATAGCACCATCGGTTCTAGAGCTGCTAGGCAACTGTGCTCACTAGCTTCAATATACCAAGCTGGAGGTGCATGGATGGGTCAATGCCCCACCTCACCTCTGAGTAGGTCTATTTTAGCAGTACTTGTGTTTCAGTTATAGATTACAGATGACTTTACCACCTACTTCTCAATTTTTCTTTAGCATTACTTTTATGATCAAATGGTCTTAAACTTAAAGAGCATTTACAATAAAAGTTCAAGTACTTCATATTACACCCTCCTATATTTCCATAGATTTTTAGAAATAGAAATCACTGGGAAGCTAGAGTATCCGAAACTCAAAGAGTACTCTTAAAAATAATCAGTAAGGCATGGAAGTCAAAACTCAATTTTAAGAGGAATGTCCTGGAGTTGAGGGTCAGCCCCTCCTTATAACAGCCAAAATTTAAGTCACCTGAATAAATAGCGAGACAGGAGGAAAGGGCAATCTGAACCCTGCAACCTCTCATATTTAAAAGAAACAGAAGAGGTAATTCCAATTGACCCTTTGTGTCTTGTGGGTTTTGCATCTCAGGGAAGGTTAAGATGACAGCCCATTCTAAACACACATTCATTTACATTAGCAGCCTTTTCTATGGGTGACTTAAGTGCATATTTGAAACATTCCAATGGAGGGGGAAAAAGACATCAAAGGACCAAATAAATCCACAAAAGCATGGGAATTTCAGAGGCAGTTTATTTGGACTTTATCTCACTCTTATTTGCCCACCACAATCCAAAGGAGACCATAAAACAGTACCCCAAAGACCTGCTTTCCATAGTCAAAACAGTAGAGACCTTGACTCTCTTTGGGGAACGTTATAGTGGATGCTTTGACTGTTAGCAAAGGGGGCTCGGGAGGGTGCTGGGACCATTGTTTTACTAACACAGCTTATACGAGTCAAATAGGTGTCAAATTCCTGTCTGAACACAATTAAGCCTGGAGACTAAAAATGAACAGGAACAGGTTAAGAGCAGATTTTATACTACTTGGGTGGTTAGCTGGAATGGCCATGACTGGAATGCCCTGAACCCCCCAACTTGGGTTGATGATGTAATTCAAGTTGAACAATTATTTTAGCTTTCAGACAGTCGGTCTAGGTCTAGATTCCTTTGTTTTAGCCTCACATTCTCTTTTGAATGACTTTTCCCCTTCTTCTCTTACACTCCTTCCTCCCTTGATGGTATCATTACACGTGGAAAATTGCAGATGTTTAGTTTATATATAACAGGCAAGATTAATATTCACTTCTTAAAAGATCTGGTACATGGATAAAATCCATACAACAGCACGTACAATACTCACACAAAGAACTTGGGGGCCCTTAACTTTAGTAAGAGCTAAAGAATGTTTTAAGTGGAGAAGAAGAAATAATGGAAATTTGCTACAGGATGCAGACATCGGTCCCCGGGTGCCATTAGCTCAAGAGGAATTAAATGTAACTATGAACAGGGGGAGTCATTAAGTCAATGGTATTTTTTTAGAAGTCCTTACTCTGCAACTAGATAGACTGATTTGGTGGGTTTGCCCAAGGAGTGCGGAGATAAGATGATTGGGTAGAAGAGAAGAAATTATGTGAGCAAAAGACAAATACTGAAGTCCTCATGGGTACAATTCGGAGGGAGGCTATGGAGGAGATGAGAAAGAAGCAGATGTTAAATACTTAACTTCTTAACTGCGTCCTAAATAGCAGCATTACTATTAATACTACAAATTTAAGTTCTCTAAGGTTAAACTTAAACTGGTTCTCTAAGGAAAAAAATAATCAGAAAAGAGTTCTTTGTCGTTTGTTAACACAAACATAAACATTTGTACAACTGAGAGAAATACGCTTCTGTGGTTTTCTCCTTCGCAAGTCAGGGACGACTGGGTAATATTCAGTCAGAAAAATATAATAATGATTGATGACTGGCAATGTCTATGTTTTGTGTCACCAGAAGCAGATGTTTTATGTATTTTTGGCCTATTTCTCTATATACGCAGTCACAACTACTAGTCATTGAAAGAGTTTCTTACATGTATTTTGATATATGTATTATTCTTTCTAGGTCCAGCAGAGGATGAGTTAGCACTTTTCCTTAAAGGTTGCCCTTTTTGTTTTACCTTAAAAAGTGTTTTTTTTTTTTAATATTACAAATGCTAATTATAAAAATATAAACAATGAGGAATATAAACATTTTCTTAAGTAAAATGTTATCCCCTACCCTTCTCCTTTTCATACTCATTTTAGTTACCTATTGCTGCAGAACAAATCAGCCCCCAAACTTAATGGCTTAAAACAATAAACATGTATCATCTCATGTGGTTTCTGTGGGTCAGAAATGCCCAGTGGCTTATCTGGGTGGTTCTTGGCTGAGCCCCTCACAAGTTGCAGTCATGGTGCCACCAGGGATTATAGCATCTGAAGCCTTGACTGGGGCTGATGGAGCCACTACCAAGGAAAAGCGTTTACACACTCATTGCTGGTTGTTGGCTGAAAGCCTCAGTTCTCCGCCACATGGACCTCACCATACAAGGTGGAACCTAACTGTACCCAGGGTGAGTGATCGGAAAGACCAAGCAAGAAGGAGGCCAAATGTCTTTTATGACCTAATCTCAGGAATCATACACACACACACACACACACACACACGCACGCACGCACGCACGCACGCATGCATGCACACACTAAAACCAGCCCACACTCAAGGAGAGGAAAACTGGACCTCACCTTTTGGAGAAAGGAGTACTAAAGTACTGTGGAATACTTCAAAACCACAACAGTGCTCCTATTCTTTAAAGTTAATTACAAATAATATTGGTATATCACTTTCTAGACCTTTTTCTATGCACATAAAAATATATATGATGTACTTATATACCGGGAGTGCCCCCAAAATGTATACAAGTGGACACTTTGATCAATGTTGCTCAAGCAGTAGTTCACCGTAATCCAAAGTGTCTGGATGCTGATGGTAACCACTCTGAGCACCTCTTGTAATTGCAGAAGTCAAGTGTGACTTGTATTCATCTTTTTTTAATATAAATTTTATTGGGGAATATTGGGGAACAGTGTGTTTCTCCAGGGCCCACCAGCTCCAAGTTGTTGTCCTTCAATCTAGTGGTGGAGGGCGAGGCTCACTGGCCCATGTGGGAATCGAACTGGCAACCCTGCTGTTCAGAGCTCGCGCTCTAACCAACTGAGCCATCTGGCCGCCCCTTGTATTCATCTTTTGTTATCGGTATATATTGAGTATTACAATTTTAATACAAATTTTTCCTTTCTTAAAGTGTGTATACATTTTTTTGCCACCCTCTCTATTTATATATTACTACATGTTTCATATATATTTATATATTGTTTTATAGAACTCTCAGAAAGTGCAAATTTTTATTCATTAAAAAATTTAAGGACATAATTTCTCCTCATAACACATAGCTTGTTGTTTTTAATAGTTGCACAGCATTTCATTAGAAACTTATACTTTAATAATTTCCCTATAGATGTATATTTGCGTTGTTTATGGTTTTTTGTTACTATGAATAATATTGCAGTGGACATCCTGGTACATAAAACCTTCCCTGCTTGCTTAAGTTTTTCTGTATGATACATTCTTATAAATGTAATTGCTGTATCAAACATTTCTGCTTTTACTATTTTGATGGGTACTATCAAATTGTCCTCAAAAAGTGTAACAACATTCGTTTAATCATTGCATTGGTTAGGGTAGGCTAAGCTGCAATAATACAGAGAGCTAAAATTTTTCGTGGCTTAAAGACAGTAAGTTTATTTCCCTCTTCTGTAATAGTTCAAATAAATTTCCCTGACACTAGCAATGGTCCTAGGGGATGGGAAGTGAATGCTCACACATCTCTTACCTACACTTTCCTTCAGGGATCCAGGATTGCTGTGTCTCTGCCACTTTTACAATGTTCCAAAGTGACTCGGGTTGTCACCATCACCATTCTAAGCAATGGAGAAGGCAGAAAGAGCATGAAGGGTATTTTTATTGGCTAGATCTGGAAGTGGCATTCATTGCTTCAACTCATATTTTACTGATGAAAACTACAAAGGAGGCTGGTAAATGTGGTACAGTTGGGCAACTATATGCCCAGCTAGCTTTCTCTGCCACAGGGATTTTAAAATACTTAAAATTGGTCACGTACGCCAAGCAATCAAAATGGATGCTAACTGTAAACAGTCGGAAGAGCTAAGCAGTATATACCAGCTAAATGTTAACCCTGCATCACTGCCATGGAAAATTTAAAATCAAAATCCCAGTAATATTTTTCATGCACTCAAAAGCAGATTTTTGTTTTGCAACTTAAGTTGTTTTAATCCAACCCAAAAGCGCAAATTTTGAAAAGGAAGATAATAAGGATGTTCTACTCAGTAACAAAACATATATGAAGTTATAGTAATTAAATCAATGAAGTACATAGCAATAGATCAGTGAAACTCATCATGAAGATACAAATTCTGCCAAACTCTCAAATGTATTCATCATCTTTTTTCCTGGAGACCACCCTCTCAAAGCCCATCATCCTGCTTGAATGTGGAATGGCTGTTCTCTAAGCTTCCTGCACTGTCTGAGGTTTCCTTTCATGGCTTTCCTGGTTTTTGTTGTTGTTTTACAGTGTATTTTTTCCTGGTTTACTCAATCATTTTGCTGAAGTCCAACCTTTAGTGGATTCCTGGGAAAGGGAACCTGGAAGGTAAATCTTTTGAGGACATGCATGACTAAAGACATTTTAATTCCTCCTTTAAGTTTGATTGACAGTTTAACTGAGTATTAATTGGTAAACTTTTTTTCTCTCAAAACTGTCTTCTGGCATCCAGTGCTGGTATTAAGAAGTCTAGTGTCATTTTCCTACAAATTTCTTTATGTATCATCTGTTGTTTTCTTTCTTAAAGATTTTAGACTCTTCTCTTTTCCTTTGGTCTTCTGGGAGTATGTGAAGATATGCCATGGCTTTTGGTTTGTTTGTCTCATTTGTTTCACTGAGCACTCAGTGGGACCTTACTTTCTGAAGAGTCACATCATCTACTTGTGGGGATTTTTCTACTATTATTTCTTTGATAATTTCCTCCACTCCATTTCTTTCTCTTCACTTAAAAAAAAAAAAATCTCTATATACTGTTAAGCAGATGGCAGGCTTCCTAGACTGATTCTCTTACTTATTTTCTTTCTGCTACTTTTTCATCAGTACTTTGAAATAAGGCTTTACTCTTATCTGTCATCAGATGAGATATAATATTCATTGCCTATAGGCTGTTTTCCTTGATCGTTGTCTTTTTAGCCTGGTCATCTGCTCAAATTTAAGAAGAGAGAGAGAGAGAGAGAGAGAGAGAGAGAGAGAGAGAGAGAGAGAGAGAAACTGAACTGCAGTAGCTGACTAAGCCGACTCAGCACCAGGAATGTTGCTTCCCTGTCATTATGGGAACTTAGTCCCCTGAAATTTGCTTTCAGTGCTCCTGCCGATGCCATTTAGATAACTCACCTTCTAGTTGTATCAAATTGGTATATGTTTTCTATTCACAGTTTTCTTACTCTTACTCATTGTTCCTGTTTCTTGATGATTCCGACTGCCTAGTTATCTGTGTACAACTGTCTCATCTCTGGTGTCTTTTAGCTTTTCCTGTTATAACAACAACTTCCTTGAATTTTTCACACAGTGCTCTCAAGATAATATAATCATCTACCTAATCACTATCATTCCTGTTTGGGCAGATGTATTTTTCCAAGCCACCCCATATACATCTCTGCTCTATAGCCTGGCTGCTCTTGAGTCATGTAACCACTTCTGAAAAGTCAGCTGTGGACTGGGGGTTGGGGTTGGGGTCAGGAGACACCATCAAGAAAACTGTGTCTGAGGAACTACCCAGGAGTACTTTTCTGCCAAGAGGCTGTGGGTATGGCAAATATTCAGAGGTATGGGTAGCCCTTTACAATGACTTTACGTAAGACCCTCAAACCTTGGGGGCCTCAAAGGGCCTCTTTGAAAAGTGGAAATAATTAGATATATCCTATCTATGTCACAGGATTGTTAGGAAAATGAAATAAAATATTGTAAGTTATATAGCATTCTACAGTGTAAAACAACTAGCACAAGCCCAGGTATAAAATAGATGTTCCCTCAACAGTGGTGTAACAGGAAGTAAAAAGTGCCCAGTACCAAAATGGACGGTGCAGGCCCACTGCTGAGAAAGACAGCACTAAGCACCTCACATTGTTAGTCCAGGGTACTGCCAGGCACTGGGGCTGCCAGCCCGGCTTGCTGACAGTACCTGTCAGAAGAGCCATCAACTTTACTTTCATTCCTGCCCAGATGGTCAGGGAACAAGACGTGGGAGACCTTTTGTGAAGGCTGCAGAGTTTTTCAGGAGAGGCTATTCCCCCCAACCTGGAAAGAGAAACAAAGTTTCTTCCTCCGGAAGCACAGGGAGGGAAGCCCCCGGAGTGCGTGTGCGTGTATGTGTGGGCATGTCTGTGTGACCACATCCAGTCCTGCTCCGCTGAGTCAGGGACATGTGAGAGTCTCTCGTGTGAAGCTGCCAGTGCTGGAACTAGCAGAGGTCCTACTGACATCCCGTATGGAGAAAGGGGTGGGAGAGGGATAACGGAGCCGGGAAAGAACAGATGGTCTTTTAAAAAAAAAGTTTTTCCGAAAGCTAAAATTTTTAATTAAAAAGACAATTTTTTTTTCCTTTTAAAAAATCCCTTTTTTATGGCAAAATATAGCACACAGAGAGAAGAAACATAAAATGTACAGCTTAATGAGTTATCAAGACAATATCTTGTAACGACCACTAAGGTCAATACATAAAACATTGCCAGCACCCTAGCAGTCGCCACCTTGTGTCTCTTCACTGTCAGAAAACCCTCCCTCCCCTCAAAGGTAACCATACCCAGACCTTTATAATAATCACACGTTTGCTTTTTATTCCTAGAAAAAGCTTTTTCAACTAAGCATGCATCCCAAAGCACTATACTTTAGTATTGCTTATTTGGGGACTTTTTATATATAGACTCATACAGTATGAACATACATAAATTTGTGTGTCTCTGCCACTGTTAATGGACATTTGGTTTGTTTCCAGTTAAGGCTATTATTAGCATGCTGTTATGTACATGATTCCTGGTGTATGTGTGAACATTTCTTTAGGGTACATACTTAGGAGTGGAACTGTTGGGTGATAGAGTATGTGATTCCAAATTTACCTCAGAATTTTCCAAATGCACCTCTAATGTATACCCCCACCAACTATTTAGAGAATTCTCATTGCTTCACATCTAAAATGATAAGTCTTCTTTCGGAGATAATGCATTTCTGTATGAAAACGTTTTTACTTTTTTAAAGTGAAAAACTACCGATAGTAGAATTAACAGGTTGCTTTTATTTTTTATTGCTTTTTAAAAAATGATTTTTACATGCCAAAATAAAGACCTAGTAGTTCTATTTAGGCCCTATGTTTTTCCACTTGAAATTCAACTGGACCATGACATCTCAACTGCTGGAAACCACTGTCCTACAGAACATGATGTAGATTGTCTCTACTTGTCTTTTTTAACATCAAAAGCCACTTGATACAGATAGTAGCCAGCCTCCAAGATGGCCCCCAATAAACCTCATGCCTTTGTGTAGACTTCCCACACTGATAGGGGCTGGTTTTGTGACCAATAGGAGTGTCAGTGTGTGACTTCACAAGCTAGGTCATCGAAGACATTGCTGCTCCAGCACTGGTCTTTGGATCAATCACCCTGGGGAAGTCAGCCACCATATTATGAGAATGCTCCAGCAGTCCTGTGGATATGCCCACAGAGAAAGAAGCAACTTATCAACATCAACTTGCTAACAAAGGAAACTTCAGCTTCAGTCAAACCTTCACATTACTTCAGTCAAATCTTCATATAACTTCAGTCCTCTAGCTTCTGAGACCCCAGCTTCTAAGACCCCACAAATCATAGATCAAGAACAAGTCATTCCCCTGTGTCCTATCCGAATTCCTGGCCCACAGACACCATGAGATAATATTATTACATTAGTAGTGTTGTTTAACGCCACCAAGTTTGGGGATAATTTGTTACAGAGCATGAAATAACTAACATAACATTATATGACCACCTAGTAATTATCCTTGACAAAAATCTGAACCTGAATCTGATAATGCCTCTATATTTAACCACAAGTTTAGAAGAAGTAGAGGTGACAGAGGAACGTGTTAAACAAGTATATCACACAGACAATTAGCAAAATCCAGAATATAGAAAATACTATAGCACAAATAACCCAATTTCTTCAACTAATAAATTGGGGGACGGGGGAGATGAGGAGTGGAACCTATAAGCTAAAAGGGATTTATAAATTATAATAGATTGCATTATTCCCAACATTTGCTGCCTTCTGCTGTGGGGGGGCCTGTACTTCTCTTTCCCCACTGAAATCAGCTTTGGTCATGTGATTTGCTTTGACCAATGAAATGTGAGCAGCTGTGATGGTTGCTACTTCTGAGCAGAAGTTTTAAAAGTCATTGTATATTTCAAGGATTACTTATTTCCATCTGCTAAGAAGTGGGTGTATCCCAAATAGGGACTGTTTCTTCAGTCCACAGCCAGGAGTGAAGAGGATATGGAGCTGACTCACAATGGAAATTCACGTGAGCAGGAAAAAAAACCTGTTGTTGTAAGCCACTGTGATTTTCAAGTTGTCTGCTACTACAGCATAATCTAGTGTAATCTGATTAATGCAAGCAATGTTCAATCAAATACAACAGATAAATCCTACTTTGACCCCAATTAATTAAACCATTATAGAAATCTGAATACAGACTGATATTTAATAATAATTAAGAATAATTAAGAATTGTTCTTTATTTTTCAGATGTGTTGATGGTATTGCAGTTATGTTTAAAACAATAAAAAAGTTCAAATATTTTATATACATGGTTCAGAGGGAAGGGAGAGTAGGTACAGATATAGATTGGTCACAAGTTGATAATTGTTAAGCTGGGTGGTGAGTACATGCCAGTTTATTACAGTATTCTTTGTATTTTTATTTATGTTTGAAAATTTTCATAATGAAAAGTTTAAAAAATCGTTTGTTGACTTAAGTCCCAGAGTTGTCCCTGACTCCCAAAGGGGTACAGAAAATATGGGAGCTAGGAGGAAGGAGCTGACTAAGTTTAGTAAGTGTGAGTACGCAAAGGAGGTATTTGGATCAGGCCTCAGGAAGAAGACATCAGAATTGATCATTTTCAGTGAGAAAGATGTTTCTTCAGGAGTATTATACCAGGTCAGAGCAATATCAGGGAAAGATTCAGAGCACTGAAGAGATTTGGGAAAGTCTGGAGGTGTCAGCCTCCACCTCAAGTATGACAAGCAAAGGGTGCGGCTTAAGTGGGATCTTTATCCTTTCTCTGCCTATTAGCTAAAATCAAATGTGGTATCTGTTCTTATCAGTTAAAGCATCTGATGTGTTCTCCATCTGTGTACTGGACATTAAATTAATGTTTGGAATCAGGAGATGGATTGCGGTGTCACTCTACCCACTCCTTGCCTCAGCTTGGAATTGAATTACTTTTAGGAATGGTGCATTCCTTTCGAGTTAATGACAGATTGTTTCTTATTGTTCCCCTTGTTTTCTATAAAGTACTCTAATTCACTTTTAATGAGGCTCCAGACTGCATTTCCACCATTTGCTCTGTAAGGACAGAATTTCCTGTAAGCAAAGTAGAGATAGTAGCTGAGCTCAAGCCATCTTGCCAGTATTACACCCAAAAGGGTGTTGGACAGAAGGACCACTTGACGAGGGGGAGGACTGGGCTGGCAGAGAGAAGAGGCTGAGCCTGAGCCAGACTCCATGTCAAGTAATGTGACCGAAGACATGTGACCGAAGACATGTGACCCAGGACACGTTATCCAGGGACATGGGCAGCTGTGGTGGGGGAAGAAAATCTATTGGCATTAGAGAGGCAGCAACCTAGGTGGTAGCACCCACTGCCCCCTGAAGAGTCTAGTAAGGAGATGTTGCTTCTCATTCCATCCTACCTAACCCAGGGTGGTCCTCTCTAGGGAACAGGGAGAAGATGGCATGTTAAAGCAGACACATCTGCCCCTCCCACTAGATTGACAATGAAATTTAGTGTTGTGTTGTTTTTGAGATTGAAATTTAAAAATGAATAGGACTGAGCATTAGAAATGGGATTGGGAAGTTATGGAACTGGATGGAGACATCATTAAGATATTAAGGGAGCCCACTCCCCACCAGGGGAGTCACCTTAGGAGTCACCTTAGTCACCTTAGGAGACTGGAATCAGTGAAACAGTTTCATGCTTACATTCCAATGAATTACTACACCTCGATAATCATAGGGTTCCTTCATTTCCCCTAACAACTCAACAAAAAACAAAACCAAAATCTTCGGTTCAGGTTTTTAGCGATACACCTTCCACTTTGAACAGGACAAAGACACTCTTTGGCAATTGCTCTTCTTAATCTTTCCTCCTTCTGCCTTCTCTTCCCTATCCTGCAGAAAATCTGTGCCCTCCTGCTCTCCTCTGTGCAATCAGCTAGAGCCACACTTATATACCGTTGAGGACACTAAAAACAAATATTTATATTTTAATATTTTGCCTACTGTGACCTCCTTTTAGTTCAATTTCAAAAACAAGGGGTGAAGTAAACAAACATGTCAATGAACTTTATTCTGCCCTTTTTGCTGCACAACTTCCATAGCATAAACCAACATTGTTTTTCTATAGACAGTAAAAGTTAAAAAAACATCTTCTGTGTAAATACACTGATAGCTAAGTTCCAAACTTCCATTTGTTTCCTCAAAAATCTATTTCTTTGAGGACTGTTTCCCACTGATAATCCTGGTATAAAAGAGCTGGAGTTAGTGTCGCTTCTGAGGTGCCTGAGTCACGTGTAGAATCACTTCCAACCCACCCACACCTCTGAAAACACTATGGCGATTAAAAATTAAGAGCGTCCTTGCAAAGAGAGCCTTTTATCAGTTGATGCTATTTTAATTATTCATTTTTGGTGAGGAATCTATGAATATCTTCAAATAATTTGGAGTCAATAGGTAGACTATTTTAGGCTTTTTCACCTAAAAAAAAAACTCCCCCCAAAACATCTAATTACGTTCTGAGGGTTTCCCAATCTTAGGTGATTCTTGTCATAATTTAAATACTTCAGCTTAGACAGCAAGATATATGTATGTTTTAAAAGTTCGTTTTAATATTTACCCTCGGAGTTGTTAATGAACTTTGAAGGGCTCTAATGGAGAATACACACCCCAGGTGGTGGTTTGTGAGCACTGAAGGGACTTAATTGGGACCTTGGACTTGGAATCTGGGACTACTACAGCTCCGCCAATTATTTGTTTCTGCAGCTACATGAGCGGACTTATTGTTTAGCATAAGAGATGTTAGAAATAACTTTTTTACTGCTGAAATGTGTGCTTATGAGATATATATACCAAACCGGGACCTCACCCTTAAAAAAAATAGGGCATGAATTTTGAATGAGTTCAGACAGTGCTCTAAACCTGGGTGTTGAGTCCTGTGCCTGCCACTTCGTGCACGATTCTGTCACCTGGTTTAATGAAAAATGTGTCTGGAAATCGGGGCATTCTGTTCTAGTGAACATTTCACAGAAGGTTCTAGTTGGCAGCCTCAGGCTCATGGAGATCACAAGGACGATTTGCCTGACTCATATTTATTTGCTAATCAGTGTTTGCACTTGAGAAGGCTCAGGCTCTAAGGACATAAATTGGCAGAGGCCTTACTAAGACACTGACACATGTGTACCATTAATAACATTTGGTTCACAGAGAGTTGCAATGAGCTGAATTAAATAAAAAAAGTGAAGGACCCCCCAAAAATTACATACAATGACAAAGAAATATGGTTTTGTCTATGTAGTAATACTATTAAAAAATTATATAGAGTTTACTATATGTCAGGCATTGTTCTAAGCATTCTCTCTGTCTGTCTCTCTCTCTATATATATATATGTATATATATAAATATATATCTACAGCTATCTATATATACACACACATATATATGAATATACATATTCATTTACTATTTGCCACTATATGAAGAGATACTATTAAATTATTATTAACCGTGTTTTACTGATGAGGAAACTGAGGCACAAAGTATGACTTGTTCTAGATCAAGTAAGTGGGGAAGGAATGACTTCAGCCCAGGCAGTCTGACTCCAGAATCCAAGCCCTTACTGTTATAGACACCAGAGTTTCCTTTCTTTAAAATAGCAGTTGGTATGTGACCAGGAGCTGCAGGAGTTTATAGAGTTAAAGAAAACTGAACTTGCTATAAGAGCCCAGGGGAAAACTAAGGAATTCTGAGGTTTTCCTTGGCTTGAGAAAAGGCCCTTACCAACAAGAGATTTTTCTGTCAGGCATCATTTGGGCAGCAGGGCTTCTGTGATGAATTAAAAATAAAGATCTGTCACTTGGTTGATGATGTGTATAACAGTTTTCCTAGACGCAACAAAGCTGCCAAGCATTAGAAGGCTTTAAAGAGAAAAGCAGGCAGCAGCCAAGCTGCTTCTCTCTTTTCCACATCTGACTTCCTTCCTTTCATATCTCCCTATCTCATCCTACACTAGAACAACTGCTCACACATGAGAGGTGACTGATCTAAGCCACAGCAAAACATTCCTTCATGAAGCCATATTTTTCTCTATTTTTTTCAGTACCTCAGCTAGGGCATGAGTTGGGATAATCTGATTACTAGCACAGTTATTTGGTGAACTCTTTTCATCTGCTGCTATAAATCTGGTCTCGCATCTTTCTTTCGCAAGTTGCTCTCTGGGCATGGTTCTTAGAGGAGGACAGAAACCACCAACTTGCAGCCAGAATTCTATGGATGTCCTTTACCCACTTTCATTTCTGCAACATAATTTTACCCACATATAGTATAAGCAAGTGCTTGGAGATCTACTCAGGGTCTTTTTCTATTTCCCGGTCACCGAGGCAACATGGCACGCATCTCTAGCAGTCTTCTTTTCTCAGCCTAGCTCTGTGTGTACTCAGGATCCTGGCAAACAGTTCACTCAACCACATCACACAGAACTGCTGGAAACTGACCATGAACACAGCAGACTAACAAAATGGCTCCAGGGAGCTGCCAGATGACCAAACTTTACAAGGTTCTTGGATTTTTTAGGGTTCTTGTAACTGTTACTTGCTTGGCAAGTTGCCAATTCTTTTTAAACCATCTCCAATGTTTTGGAAATGTATTGGCAATCCATGCATTGGATTGCTTTTATGTAAAAATATAATAATTAACGTGTTCATCAAATTGAATTGAGTACTAGGAATTGAACCCAATGTTGGAAATTCAAGAAGAGTAAGCTATGGACCCTGCTGATTTGTTGGAGTTGTTTTGGTTGCAGGTAGTAGGAATGCAACTTAAACTAACTTAAACAAAAAAGGAAATTTATTGACTCATGTAACTGAAAAGTCTGATGTAAATTTCAGGATTGGCTGGACTAAGGGTGCTCAAATTATTTCATCAAGACTCCCTTTTTTTCTTTTCACCTCTGCTCATCTTTGCCTCTTTTTGTGTGCTGGTCTCATTTTCTCCTACTAAAGATAGCATTCACCAATATGACCTGAACAAATGGCTATAAGAAGCTCCAGCTTAGATAATTCCTAGAGCTCAAAGTAGCATAGAAAGACAGACATTCCCCCCCCCTTCGCCCCCGCCCTCAGAATCCATACCTCAAAAATCAAGGAAGATTCTAACTGGCCTTAGTTGATCACATGTTCTTTTGATTGACCACTCTGGCCACGGGAGTGGAGTAGTCAGATTGGCCAGGCCTAGGTTACCCACTTTCCCTCAGATGAAGAAGAGGTTTACCCCAGCTGTACAACATAGAATGTGTTCCCCACACAAAGAAAGGTGTGATGGATAGAGAAAAAGAACAGATATGCCAGCCTCAGAGATTATTCCAAATGATCCTCACTTCCAGTATTTACATTTTTGCATTACCTTTCCCTACATTATATCATGTCTGGCCTATGTGACCAGCAGAATCCTGCAGAAGTGATGGTGTGTGACCGTCACGGCAAGGTCATAAAAAAACATGGCAGTTTTCATCTTGCTCTCTCTTGAATTACCTGCTCTGAAGGAAGATAGCCACCCTATTGGGAGGCTGCTCAAGCAGCCCTGTGAAGAGTCTAGTTGAAGAGGGAGTAAGGCCTTCTGCCAACAGCTGGTACTGACTTGCTAGCCACTTGAGTGTACCATCTTTACAGTGAATTTTCCAGCCCCTGTCATGCCTTCAGATGACTGTTGCCATGACCAACACTTTGATGGCAACTTCATGACAGACTCTAGCCTGAACTTCCCAGCTAAGCTGCTTCTGAATTCCTGAACTAAAGAAACTGTGGAATTGTGACATAGTAAATGCTTATTGTTATTTTAAACCGATAAGTTTTGGGGTAATTTGTTACTCAGGAATAGATAACTAATACAGCCACTACAGTTTCTCTCAAGCAGCTCATTGCCCAGCCTAAAGACAAAAGCATTTAAATGACTAACTCAAATACATGAGTTGGAAAGGAAGATGGACGAATTAGAAGAGAAGCCTCTGTGAAGTTTAATATAGGAGGCTATCTGTGAGCTGGGCTTTCAGGAGGAATGTGAGGACGAATGGAAATCCAGGCCAAGGGAACAGCACAAAGGCACCGAGACTTGAAAGTTCAGGGAATTGCAGATAGAACGGTTATAGATAAGGCAGTGGTCCATCAGCATCACCAGGAGGGCTTAAAAATACGTAAATGCAGATACTCAGATCCCACCCCCAGAGAATCTGATGATTAGAAAACACTAGTTTGGGTTGTTTTTGGGTTTTGGTTGGTTGGTTAGCTGGTTGTAGTGGAGGAATATGTCTGCAGCAGTGTTTCTCAGTGGTGCCTCTGGACCACATATGACAGAAAGTAGGAAATGTAGGCTCTTAAGCTGAAATCTGTCCTAGTGAAATAGGATCTTTGTGAGGTGGTAGAGTGGGGTCCAGGCATCTTAGTTTTAGTCAGTGCTTTAGGAGATTTTTATGCACGTTAGTGCGTTAGTGTGCAAGTTTGAGAGATGAGTGAATTCTGGAAAAGCTAGGAAATAATTATTTTGTGGAAATAATGGAGAGTTTCAAGAGGGAGGTGTGAATTCAAAATTAGATATACATTCATCCCATAATGATGTAAAAGTCTGCTTAAGTACAAAGACTAGTAGGAAATTCACCAAAATGTCCTTGGTTGTATTATGATAGTCGCATTGTAGGTGATAGTTTTTCAATTTTTGTAATGTAGATACATAATTTCTATAATTTAAATAGTGCAGAATGTTTAAAGAGCTGTGTCAATGCTGTGGAGAAATCAAGTTGGATGAGGGTTGAAAAGAGGTCATTGGCTTTGGCAAGTAGGAGGCCATGGGAGACCTTTGGATGAGGGGGTGGAAGCCAAATTACAATGGTTGAATTCAGTGGATGGGGAGGCAGTGGTGGGAGCCAGTATAGACCACTAGTTCAAGGAGTTTGGCAGCAAAGGCAAAATTTAAAATACAATTGTTTTCCCTCTCTCTTTCTCTTTCACTTTTTACTGATTATAAAAGTAACACTTGTTCATTATATAAAAATTGGGTAATACAGAACAAAATAATAGTCCCCTATAATCCCACCATCAAATGCTAACCATGCTAACAGTTTGTTATATCTGTTGAACGAACAATTTTCCTTCAGAGCAGTAGAGAGAACAGGTCAAAATCAACCACAGTATTCTCAGTTGGGGAAAACAAGGCTCAGTGACTTTCCTCAGGCACTAACACAGTCCTTAATATAGTGTTTGGTTTCCGTAGAGCTTTATAGTTTCCACAGCACTTTGATTTGCATTTCCTGGTTGCTCTACTCCCATGTCTAGTCCTTGTGCCCTCTTGTGTTCTGCACAGATTTCAGCTGCATGATTCTAACATTTCATTGCACCTGTGGATTTACATACATAAATCACTCATTAGGCCTCTACTCTGATGGTAAAACCTGGGTCTCGTTCACCATGGTACCCTCGGCTCCTAGCACAACGTTTGACACAGAATCATTGTATAGCACCCATTTCTGGAATGATGGATGATGGGTAATGTTGTGGTATAATAACTGACACAGTTTTCATTCCCAGTATTTTCCACTTCTAAGTCACACCTCCCCTATTCCAGCAGCAGGTACGGTGTTCAATGCACAGACCTCCTCATGGTAAGAATAACACAGTAGAACCAGAATCAAATTCTTGGCTTTTGACTTTCAAAAGCTCAGGTGGGTCTGAACAAAAGATGTAGAAGACTGGCTAAAAAGTTGTTTTATCCATCTCCTGACCAAATATGGTCTAACTGGGAGGAGAAAGGCTAGTTGAAAAAAAGAAAATAAGTGAGACAGTGTTGTGTGTTCCTGAGAAAAGGGCCTAAGTGTTACCTCGCACCCTACTAAACCCCATTCTGGAGAAGAGCTTGTGGAGTTGATAAAACACCAGAATTCGCCCTGCCTCAGTGTGGCATAGAAAGGTAGGGAAGAAATGGCCACGTGGAAAGTCTAGACCAGCACACTGTACAACAGAAATATAATGTGATCCACATATATAATTGTCAATGTTCTAGTAAAGAGCTACATTAAAGGAAGGAAAAAGAAACAGGTGAAATAAAATTTATTAAAACATTTTATTTAATCCAATATATCCTAATATTATTATTTCAGCATGTAATCAATATAGACATTATTAATTAGATATTTGCATTCTTTGTACTAAATCTTTGAAACCCAGTATGTCCAGCACATCTTAATTTGGATTAGCCATATTTTAATTGTGTTCAGTAGCCACTGTGGCTGGAGGCCGTATTAGACAGCACAGATCTACATAATGAGACCTAAAACAGTCATTGAACGCCTAAGCCCACTGCTGAAAACTGGAGCTGTAGGATGACTCCTGTGTGCTCAAGAATATCGCAGACAAGGCCCAAAGGCCAGATCACCTAAGGAGAGCTGCATGGGCTGAGCACACAGAGGGTAATATAGGTGTCTCAGTAGATGCCATGGAGACCTGGCAACCCGGAGACTCAAGACCTACCATTCTACACATGTCCACAGTCCATAAACACCCAGGAACATAGATACCACTCTGGGGATAGATGAAATTAAACTCCCACACTGACCATGATGAAGTTTCCACCACTTAGCACATACCGGCAGGGCTTAAAGCGTTCTGTATAAAGAAAGAAAGTTAGACAACTTTTGTGGATTCATATTAAAAGTCACCACAAAAAGAATGAATGAACATGACTAGAATTGAGGCTATTATAAGCCCTGTCTGCTGTTTTCTCATAGGCTGCCAGAAGATATCAAGACAAAAGTGGGGAGGTATGGCATTCTTTTACTTAAATGATACTCAAGGAGTATAACAACCAAATGTAATACATTAAAGCACTGTATTACTTGGCTTCTCATAAACCATAAAAGTCATTTTGAGAAAATTGGAGAAATTTGTATTTTGATTGGGTTATTAGATCGATTGCTAATTTGGATTGTATTGTGGCTATGTGGGGAAATGTCCTTATCTCTTACAGATGAAAATAAAAAATTAGGAGTGAAATGTCATGTTGCTTATATACCAGTGTTCATAGCAGTCTTACTTACAGCAGTTACAAAGTGGAAACAACCCAAATATCCATCAACTGATGAAGGGTTAAATGAAATATGGTCTATCTAAACAATGGGATATTATTCAGTCACAAAGTGTTGACTCATGCCACATATAGATGAATCTTGAAAACATTATGTGAAATGAAAGAAGGCAGTCACAAAAGGCCACATAGTGTATGATTCCAATTATATGAAATGCCTAGAATAGGCAAATGTATAATAGAGACAGAAAATAGATTGGTGGTTACCTAGGGCTGAAGGTGTGGGGAAACGTGGGGTTAACAGCTAAAGGGTTCAAGGTTTCTTGTGGGGGGTGATGAAGATATTTAAAATCGATTGTGATGATGGTTGCACATATCTGTGAATATACTAAAAAAACATTGAATTGTACACTTTAAATTGTACTCTTTAAAAACAGCTTTATTGAGGTGGTCACACACCACATAATTTACTTTAAAAAAGTCATGCTCTGTAATTTTGTTTAAACTGATTAAGAAAAAAAGGAGCAAATATGGCAAAGTTAATATTGTTAAATCTAGGTGATGGATATATGGGGGCTTGTTATACTATTCTACCTCTTTGTATATTTGAAAAAAAATTTAATAGAAAAAGTAGGGTGGTGGTTCTATTTTAACATCCATTCCTTTGTGCATAAATTTGAGAAGGAATTCCCTTGCCCTTACTAACTGCAAAATAAAATGGAGGACGACAGCACCCTCTTTTCATCAGGTAGGGGACTGCCTGAGGTGTAGTAGGGATAACTTCATTTCTTCTGCTAGTGATAAACTCTCTGGCGAGCAGCCAGGTGAACTGGAGAATTGGGCTATGAGGGGGCTACTGATGAAAATGACCTCTCACCCTTCCAGGCTACCACATAGCTAAAAGGAGCCCTGCATTTGGCAGAGCAGAATCATGGGGAATAAAATGCAAAGAAAGAAGATGGAGGGAAGGTAGAAAGGGCATTATAGGTGCATCTAACTAAGAACATTTTATTTATAAAGATAAAATCCCAGAAAACAGAGAGAGATTATGAGATAATTATTTGCTTTATAGAAATATTTCTGATTTATAAAAACATAAATCTAAAACATTGTTTTCAATAAGTAATACATACGAATACATGTAATAAGAAAAGCCAAGAATTGTAAAGCAGTTACTATGTTCGTTGTTCTGTTTTCCATATAATGAATTTATTTAATCCTCATTATAATCCCCATTTTTACAGCCGAGACCATTGACGGGCAAAAACCCATACAAACACTACAGGACAGACCAAAGGTTCCAGGGTCACGCTCTTACCCGCTACACTTGACCACCCCCTGCCATAAGACACAAAAGGGCTGCTCCCCTCCCCAGAAGCCACCACTGTTATCAGCTTCCTGGGAATCCTTCCAGAAGATAGATAAATCAAGGAAACTTTTCTTTTGTAGGCTCAGTCAAGTCCATTTTTTAATCAGCAGTTTGGAGAGGGGATTAAGATGCTCCTTCCCATCCACATGGCTAGTTCTGACCCATAAACTGTGACGGCCCTGAGGCGCCTGCAGAGAGGCACAGCCTGTTACATTGCCACCTGTAAGCCCACAGATCCACAAACAAGGGGCCTCTGATTTACTAGGCTTCTTCCCGCTGGTCCACAGAGCAGTTAATCTTTTGCTCTGGGGCAGAGTTTGACAGCTCCCAAAGGTCCCATGAAACACTCTTTTCAAAGTGAAATTGTCAATCAAATAAACTTGAAACAGACTTGGTCTGGATCCAGGTACAGACCCGCACCCCCCCATACCTCCAGGCAGCAGTTGGCTACGCTTCACTTCCTGGGTTTTTTGAGTCCTCTGGTGCAGACTACGTTTTCCCTTCAATAAAACAGTGATTTAAAACCTTCATTCTTCCTGTTTTAAAATCGTGCCAGGGCATAATCATTCTGTCTTCACCAAAGAGTACACAAAAATCAACAGGGGCTCTGCAGCCACCCCCACGGTGGATTATCAGGTAGACACTTTATTAGAAGCATTGATCTGCTTTTTGAAAGATCTTGTTTATCCACTTAGAACTGTGTTTTCATTCCTCCCTGGTTTCCTCGCTTGCAATTTTATTTTAATTCTTTCTAAGCATTCAGTTTTCCCTGAGACATTCAGACTATTTCTTTTACATGTACCTTCAAAGTGGGGCAAGATGTGAGATAAACAAGATAATTAGTTGAGAGCTTGTAGAAGGAGAAATTAGACCCCTTGAACTTCTACCCCACTCCCTGAAGTCCAGTGATTATGCACCCCCAACCCCAGCAGGAAATGGGAGGTTTGATTCCTGGAGAAATTATGCCAAAGAGACTCTGGACTCAGGGAGCACGACAGGCACAACTGAAAGTGAAAGGCTACAAATCCCTTGGTGACACCTCAGGCCTTTCTCAGCCTTCTGAGTGCCGGCAGGAAGGCTTATGACACATCTCACTCAGACTGGATAATTCTTTGGAGAAGTTCCAAGAAAAAAGACCTATTGACGTTTACGGTTGTCCAGTAAAATGTCCGCGTTCCACTTGATTACCCCACAGTAAAACCCACCAATCACAAGCCCTATTTATGTGCTCAGAGCTTCCAATCACCCATTTAGCACCTCACTTTTCACATGAGCAGGCAGACTTTTGAGGAAAGCCTCTGGCAAGAGAACAGAAAACAAACAGAAAAAAAAAAAAAAAGGAACCCAGAAGAATTCAAGACAGTGCATGAAGTAGAAGAAAACATCAAACAGATTATTAATATCCTCAGAAACGTAAGCAAGAGCATTGTGTCCAAGAAATAAAAACAGGATTCTAAGACCATGGAATAACCAAAGAAAAAGGAAGACCATTCGAAGTTAAAAATATGTTGATTTAAGTAAAACATTAAATAGAAGGGTTGAAAGATAAAGTTGGAGAATCTGTCAAAAAACAAAAAAGCTAGAAAAGGTAAGAAAATTCAGAAAAGTAGGGCAGGTGAAGAGGTTCAGTATCAGATTAATAGGGATTTCAGACAGTAGACAAAAGAGACAGGCAGAAATCGTCCAATATACTGTATTAGTCTTAGTTCTCCAGAGAGACAGAGCCAATAGGAGATGTATATATTGTGAAAATGAACAAAGGAAATATAAATCAAAAGTAGAGACCGGAAGCCATGAAGGGAGGGCTCGCACCTATCACTCACCGTAGCTCGCAGACCCCAACTGGAAGAAAGAGGATTTCCTTTTGACCCAGCAACTATAAGCGGCCCACTGCTTGCAGTCAATAAAAAAACCAACCACAGCCCTTCCCAATTTCCTCCTAAAACCCAATAAAAGCTGACCTTCCCATTGTCTCCTCAGGTTTTCCTATGGTTCACCAAAGTTTGCTGGTCCCGAATTGCAATTCCTCTGCTATACCCAAATAAACTCATCTCGGCTAGCTAAAGACCTTGTTATTTCATTGTTAAAGCCAATATATAAATAATACAAATGGAGCCACTTTAAAATGGAGTCGGCTGATGTCCCAGAGGAGCTCTCTTGCACGTCATTTGGAATGTTAAACGTGAACAAAACAACCTTTGGATTGGGCATAAAATGGCATTGTATTTCAAGAAACGGTTTGTTATGACTACCAGACTGAAAATGAAAGACATCCTTTAGAATCAGCATCACCATGTTAACTTCTGTGCACCTACAGAAATTCCTTCCTTACCTTATTAACATGCCTAGAAATCCCTTCCCTCTATTTATGTAATTATTCCCCTTCTCTTTTTCATAAACACCCTTTGCCTTCACCTCCTAATTAGAACACTATTTGGGTTTCTGCCTGAATCAGTGCTTCCAGAATAACTATTCTTTTGGATCTCCAATAAACATTTGTTACCTCTCACTTGGGCCTTTTATTTTAGGGGAAATATATATATATAAACTAAATTTATAATAAGGAATCAGCGCACATGATTATGGAAGACAGCAAGCCCCAAGATCTGCAATTAGCAAGCTGGAGACCCAGAAGAGCCAGCCAACGGTATATAGTTCCAGTCCAAAGCCAAGTCTAAAGGCAGGAGAAGACTGATGTCCCACATGGAAGACAGTCAGGCAAAGAGTAAATTCTCTCTTACTCAGCCTTTTTATTCTATTCAGGGCTTCAATGGATGAGGCCCACCCACATCGTGGAAGGCAATTTGCTTTCCTCATCCACTGACTCAATACTGGATGTAAATCTCATCCAGAAACACCCTCACAGACACATCCAGAATACTGTTTGACCAAATATCTGGGCACCGTCTGGCTCAGTCAAGCTGACACATAAAATTAACCATCACAGATACAATATGAAAACATATCCCAGACTAAAGAATGTGAAAGGTTCCCATGAGAACAAGAAACAAAAATGACCCATACCAAGGCACATCATTATAGAATTCTCATTAAGGATAAAAGGAATCTAAAATCTTCCAGATAGACAAAGAAAGGTTACAAGGAAATAGAATGGCATTGCACTCACAACAATACTAGCAGCTAAAAGCTAATGGAGCAATGCTTTCAAAAATCTGAGCGACAATCTTTCCAACCCGATTCTCTGCTCAGCCCAACTATTAAATATGAGAATCGCAAAAAGATGTTGATGTTTTCAAACAAGCAAAATCTCAAAAACTTAAAAAACGCGCATCTTTATTTTAGAAAGCTTCTTTCTGCAGCATATGAGCCACCAAAAAAACAAAACAAAACCAAACAAACAAGCAAGCAAACAAAAAAAGGAATAAACCAAGAAAGAGGAAGATCTGAGCGAAGAGACAGGGAAAGAGGCAAGTTGAATTACTAGAGTGATGGTGAAGAAATGTTCAAGGATGACAAAAAGTAGCAGTTCTAGAAATCAACCAGTCCTGAGAGAAACAGAAGAAATAGAAGGATCCAGGAGAGATGTCTCCATTTAGGAAAAAAATGAACTACTAGAATCCTTGAGGGGCTTGACCATATTGTTGGGAAGAGAATTGGAAAAGTATAAGAAAAGTTTATATATATAAAGTACACACACACACACACACACACACACACACAAATAAACTGAATAAACAAATATTTAACTCCAGGAAAACAAAAAAAAAAATCTAAAAAAGAAATGTAATCAGAGTATTCCTTTCTTGTAAGCAATATTGGCATTATTATTTTATTATAAAAACTGAATATTCATTTAATACAAAATTGTGATTAAAATACACAGGAAGGGAAAAGTGTGTGTGTGTGTGTGTGTGTGTCTGTGTAGGGGGTGGCAAAAGGGCATTAACTCCTTATCATCCGTAGTAGGAAGTGAGTAGATCATGTCTAATATTGTTTACCGAATATATGGTAGCATAAAGTTATTACTAAAAATAAGGAGTTAAATGTAAGAGGAGAAATATAGGAGGAGAAACAGCTAACTGGATTAGAAGTTGCCTCTGTCTTTGGAGAATCTACTTCTGGGGCCAAGAATTGTTGTTTTGTTGCTGTCATTACTATTTGTTATTATAAATTTTGTAGTATTAGTTGATTTTTCAAACCATGTCTAGCTATTTGTTGATTGCCCAAAATATTTGTGTGACCAAAATAAATTGTGTATAAGGTGATATAAAACACATTCATGGTAAAGATGTTCTTAGGGGCAGAAGGGTGGCTCAGTTTGGTTTAGAGCGCGAGCTCTGGGCAACGGGGCTGCCGGTTAGATTCCCATATGGGCGAGCAAGCTGCACCCTCCGCAACTAGAATGAAGACAATGAGCAGCTGCTCAGCTCCCAGGTGGCCAGATGGCTCAGTTGGTTGGAGTGCATCCTCTCAACCACAAGGCTTTCGGTTTGACTCCTCGACTCCCACAAGGGATGGTGGGCTGCGCCTCCTGCAACTAACAACATCGACTGGACCTGGAGCTGAGCTGCGCCCTCCACAACTAAGATTGAAAGGACAACAATTGACTTGGAAAAGTCCTGGAAATACACACTGTTCCCTAATAAAGTCCTGTTCCCCTTCCCCAATAAAATCTTAAAAAAAGAAAGGTGTTCTTAATCTTTCTGGAATAAGGTTAGATCTAGAAAAACAAGATGTCTTGCTGTTAGTTACCTACTAGTTATTAATCACTATTTTTTCTTAATTCAAATGCTTAAACAATTCGAATGGCTAAATACATTACAGAATATAATTTATTATATTATTTAGAAAGTATTCCTATCCGAGAAAAACATTTTGTATTTTAGGGGAGGAAAGAAAACCCTTTTCCTTCTATCCTTCTAGGTTCTTGGTTGGAGCTCTGTAACAAAAGACAGATTAGGAAGAGAAAAAACATATGAATGTATTTAATATGTGATCCAAGAGACTTCATGAGGAAGTAAATACCCCAAGAAGTGGTTAAATCTGAGTGTTTTTATACTAGGTTTGATGAAGAGTGGAAAGTCATGGAAAAAATGTTATTGAACAAAAGTGTATGAGCTAAGGTTAGTAAACTGGGGGAAACTTAGCAAAACCTGCTTGTACAGATTCCTCTGTCTTTGAAGATAAGAATACTCCTTTTCTCCGAGTATAGGGAGAGAACTTATTACAAGAGGGTCTTATGGCCTGCTTCAGGGAGAAAGGGAAGGTCAGACAGTCCTTCCTGTACCTGCTGTTTCTCAAATTCCTTCAGCTTAAAGTATTCAGCGTGGCAAGGTGCCATAACTTGAAGTAGCACCCTCTGAACCCTGTCATGCTCATAAAATAAGTGTATTAACTCTTTTTAAAATATCGTTGCTAAGAATCTTTATATAGCATCAGACAAGTCTGTAATTTTATTTTACTCTTTTACATTAATTTTCTATCACATTCACTTAACAACCATCAAAGGAAACAACTCTAGATTCATACGTTCCAAGTTAAAAAGTTATTTAGACGTGTCCTTTAGAGAAATTTAAAGATATCCTTTCATATAATTTCCTCCTCCTAACCATCATAGAAGTATTAATATCCAGTGTCTATATCTTGGCTTGAACTTCTTATATTATCTTCATATAAGTGACACTCTTAAACATGTGTTGTGTAGAAGACAATCTCGAGGAATATATAATAAAAAGCTAACAGTGGATATCTGGGAAGTGAAATTGGGAAAGGGCTTTTGAAATGTTTTATAGCCTTTGTGTGTTATTTTTATAACCCAAATATATCCGCGTATATGTATGTACATGTGTGTGTGTATGTGTGTAAAAGAAGATAAGAGGTTATACATAGTAGGTTTGGGCTCTACTACTATAGTCTGTCAAGGTCTTCACCCTTCATCACAAAGTTGTTTCACTAGCACAAACCCCAAAGGAGTTCCTGGTGAACTTCACATGACTTTTCAAGATCTGCTTTAGCCACTTTGACCAAATGACTCTGAACTGTTTCCATAGGCAACCGCCCGGCTCTCCCCTGTGAGATCAGTTGGGGTCAGCATGTTAACAGGAAGCTAAGTTAATAGGCGATCACCTGTCAGTCCATAATCAGCCACAGTAAATATATGTGCAAGCACAAGAAATCAACTTTACAGGTTAAAAAATAATACCAATAAATCATAATGATTTAGTATTGACAATAAATGGAACACATTTCAGCCATTTTATCCCCTCTTTCCTTGTTAGGCCATTTTTTCTTGACCAGGAAACACAAGTAACAGAGTTTCATCTATTTGCTGTGGTCCTCCTGGAATGGAGAGCATCTCCCTCAGAGAAGCCCTTCTTACATGAGAAGACCTTCCCTGGAATGGTTCTTTGTTCTTTAATTTCTAGGACAATAACAAAATAATTCTCTCATTTTCTCCAGTTTGTGAATTATTATTCCAGTTCTTACATACACTCACAGACTCTGCTAGAGGTTTTGCAGGTAGTTCCTGGTGGAATTGGAACAGAATTGTTTGATAGTCTTTGCTCTACAGCTGCCTCAAATGGCATAGTGCTGCAAACTGAAGGTTCGTGTCCCCTCACAATTCATGTGCTGTAATCTTAACCCCCAGTGTGATGGAATTAGGAGGTGGGGCCTTTGGCAGGTGATTAGGTCATGAGGGTCGAGCCCTCAAGGTGGGGGTTTGTCCCCTTTTCTAAGAGACCCCCCGGGGAGCTCCTTGCCCCTTCTGCCACAGGAGGACACAGCAAAAACAAGCTATCTATGAACACGGAAACGTGCCCTCATCAGACATCCAGTCTTCCAGTGCCTTGATCTTGGACTTTCCAGCCTCCAGAACTGTGAGAAATGTTTGTTGTTTACGCCACCCAGCTGATGGTATTTTTGTTATAACAGCCTGAGCAGACTGAGACACACAGGAAATAAAAAAAAAAAATCTTCAAAGTCTCCTTCGATCACTTGAGGTATCTCCTGTTCCACGTCCAGTCCGTTAGCAAGTCTTCCCACTTCTCACTCCAACATGTCCCGTAGGCCTGCTTCTGTCCATCTTGACCGCCACCACCCTGGTGCTGGCTGTCAGAAGAGGTGACCGACCAGAACCACTGTTAACAGCTGCAGGCTGGTTTTCACAAGTGTGACCAAGTCTCCCTCCTATTTTTTATTATGATTTTTTTAAAAGTCAAGCTTGTTGAGATATAATTCATATATAGTAAAATTCATCTCCCTTAAGTTATACAATTCTATAATTTTTTAAAAAACTGTATTTCAGTGTGTTTTTCTTGTACCCGTTAGTTCCAAGTCAAGCAGTTGTTTCTATCTACTGTGTTTCCCCCAAAATAAGACTTAGCCAGACAATCAGCTTTAATGCGTCTTTTGGAGCAAAAATTAATAGTAAAATAAGAACGGTTTTATATAATATGGTATAATATAAGACCCGTTCTTATTTTACTATAACATAAGACCAGGTCTTATAATGTAATATAATATAATATAATATAATATAACGTAACGTAACGTAACGTAACGTAACGTAACATAACATAACATAACATAACATAACATATAATATAAGACCAACTAGGTCTGATTTTCCGGGAAACATGATAATTGTGGAGGGTGCAGCTCACAGTGGCCCACGTGGGGATCAAACCGTCACTGCACTCTAACCAACTGAGGTAACCAGCCTTCCCACAATTCTATGAATTTTAACAAATACATAATGTGTTATTCTCCCTACTACAATCAAGATATAGAACAATTTTATCACCCCTAAAAGTTTACTTGAGTGTCTCTGTAGGCAAACATTTCTTCATCTACAGCCCCTGGCCACTGATCTGTTTTCTTTCTCTGCAGTATTATCTTTTCCACAATATTACATAAATGGAATCTGACATTATGTAGCCTTTTGAGTCTGGTTTCTTTCATTTAACAGAATGCATTTGAAATTTATCCACATTGTTGCATGTATCAGTGATGCATTCTTTTATTGCTAAGTGGTATTCTACAATATAAGGATTTATCTATCCACCAGTTAGACATTTGGGTTGTTTCTAGTTTTTGGTGAATACAATTAACTTTACTATAAACATTTGTGTACAGGTGTGTTGGAATTTTATTTTTTGGGGAGAAACATCTGTACCTATTTCTCTTGGTTAATATGTAGGAGTGGAATTGCGGGATAATATGGTAAATATATGCTAAACGTTATATAGGAAACCAACGCTCTGTCTTTGAAAGTGGCTGTACCATTTTGCATTCCCATCAGCAATGTATGAATTCCAGTTGCTCCACATCCTCCTCAGCACTTGATATTATTAGGTTTTTAAATTTGAGCCATTCTGGCTTTAACTTGCATTTCTCTAATGACTAATGATGTTGAGCACCTTTTCATGTATGTAGTTGCTATCCATATCTTTTCTTTAGTGATGTATCCAAATTTATTGCCCATTAAAAAAAATGGGTTGTTTTATTGTTGAGTTGTATTATTACTTTAAATAAAAAATTCAAAGTAGATAATACATTCAAATGGTGGAAAAACCAAAAATGATTTATATATTGACTCGTTGAGATGTGTCCATCTCTGTTCCTATTTATTCCTGACTGTGCAGCCTCAGGGAGCGCTCTCATTAATGTACGTTTCCTTCCAGAATTTCTTTAAGTAAATTCAAATGTAAATTTCTATCTCCTCTCCATTCTTACATAAGAAATCACACACTATGTACACTGCTCAGTACCAGTATATACTGGAGAGTATCTTCAGACTTAGTATTTTTTTTTAGTTACATATGATTCTATTGTGGGGACAAGTCTTATTTAACCAGGCCCCTATTGATGGATGCTTGAGTTGTTTCCAATTATTTCTTTACAAACAATACGACAATGAACGACTTTTTACCCAGGCCCTTAGGTATGTGTGCAGTTATGTCTGTAGGATATATTCCAGAAGTGATTTTCACATTACTATTATATTTCTTAAAGCATGGCCTTTCTTAATTCCTATGCAAATTTCCTCTGTTCATTTCAGCTCAGCTCAAGGGCCTTGTGTAAACCCTATTTATAAAAAAGAAAATTGGTGTGAGGGGTGGTGTGTGTGTGTGTGTGTGTGTGTGTGTATGGAGGGAATGGGGTCAGCATGGGAGGTTACAAATCGGGAGCTCCTCATAATTCAGGCTGGACCTGCCAAGAAAGGTACAGGAAGAGGGCTGAAAGGAGCCAGCCGGCACCACAAAGTTCTCTTGTGATTGTGATATGCTTAACCCCACTCCAAACCTTCCTGTTTTTGTTTTCTCACTATGTATTTTACGCTGGGTATTTCTTGCTTATATCTGTGTCTTTTGCTTCTGATCTCTATTTGACTAAAGAAAGACTTTTTTTCTGATCTGTGTTTCAGACTCACCAGCAATTTATGGAGTTTGCTGTTCTTAAGTTTTTCTTTTGATCGTTGTTCACCCTCAGTTAATTTGTTCAAGCGAAGAGCAAAATCCTGGGAGGCGATTAGCAATGAGAAGGATTACATTGAGCTTTATCAAATGAAGTGTTTCTGAATTTGATCATTCACTTCTCACTCAAGGGGGAATTTAGGATGTGGTAATAACCTCTTTGATATTTAACAATCTCATCTGTTGTCTTAGTTATTTATATGTCAAGAATCTACAAGAACTTTAAATACTGATTATTCTTCTAAACCTTATTCATATGCTAAAACCAGAAGCTGAAGGCCGAACAAAACCACTAACCAGACTGCCTTCTGGTTAGTCCAAAATTTAATTCCCATCTTACCTTTGGTATTAAAGAGAGCTTTTAATTTGGGCTCTCTTGTGTGTATGCAGGTATTGTGGTAACTGGTGAGCGGGTTGTTTATTAGGAAGAGGCAATGGTAAAAGTGCAGTCAGAGACCTTCGCCCAGGCATGGGCCACGAGTGCACCTCTCCTGCATAAGTTATTTTCAGAACAAAAAGTGCAAATAGAGCCCATAATATTTTTCTTTCTACATTGTTTATTTCATGAGACATGGGAACCATCACGAAGAAGATTCATAGGCTTAAAATGTAAACCCTGCAAGTCTGCTCTGTTTGAGTTAATGAAGATGTGATTTTGGAGTCTCCTCTTCCTGGTCTCACCTCTGCCTGGAGAAAATGGCAGGGACTGAAATTTATGGGAATTCTGACCTAAGGGGCCAGGAAGTGTGTGAGACTGGAGAAGGTAGGTAGCAAGGAGACTGGCCATTGATAGGGTACATTTCCCAGGAGAGAAAACAGTGTTACCTGCAGTTTTGGTTTCGAGAGCACTGTTTTTAAACATTTAAAGATTTGTTACTCTTCTTGAAATAGCCTAAGGCATATGGAAGACAGAGAAATTCATTTAAGTGATTTCCCTTCCTTTCCAAGTCTTAAGGCTGATAACCTATCATTTTATCTGGGGGAAAAATAATCTTGAAGCATTTAGAAAATCCCTAGTCTTAAAATTATAGGCACAAACTGCACATGCATAGTCCAAACAAAGTTTTAGGGGAAAAATGACCGCCTTTCAGTTGAAATTTACTATGGAAAATTTTACTTCAAAAGGTCAATTTTTACTAATTCTATTAAGCTAACAGGGACAAGGTTGGAGCTGAAAGAAGCCTTAGTCATGAAAGCTCCAGATTCAAAAATATTTTTTAAATGGTCTCATTGAGAAATTTTTCAAATGAGAGTCACACTTGAATGAATGAATGCAGTATCAAATTATCCAGAGACAAAGAAGAGAAGCCATTCTACCAGAACAAATGCATCCTGCTTTGTTTAGAGGACAACTCATTCTTGCAGCCAGTTTGGAAAATACCACTTTTAAGTCAATGAGAGTTGTGTTCAAATAAGAGGGAGATGCAAGACCCTATTATATTCACTAGGATGTGATGTTTTGCCTCTGAATGGTTTCTACAGTGCATGGAAATGCCTCTTTTTTTTTTTTTTTTTTGAGTGGGAGTGTGTATCTTTTTAATGTCTTAAACTGTTGTCACTTTTTTTTACAAAGTACTTCAGTTTTTACATTGAAAGGGAAGACATGATTACCCTGGAACACCAGTCATCCAGCTGCAGAAGTTCTGACTTTCCGGATGAGTCTTTTGAACTCTTGGTAAAAACGGATTCATTGACTCACATGGGGAAGGTTTCTTCTGGAAGTGATCCAGCGCTTACAGCTTTCCAACACAGCCATAGTCTGTCTTTCCGTGATACCATCATTGGAGTTCTGGCAAAAATGAGGCTGATTTGAGCAGCGGTGATGTCTAGTGGGATGGGAATCTCAGAGGTGAGACTGAGCAAAACAGACAGAAAGTCGATCCATTGCCCCAAATTGATGAGAATTGGCTGGCAACTGGGATTTTGACCCGCTTGGTTCATTTTGGCAAACTATAAATCCTCCCATACTACTGATAAGCTCATGAAGTCAATTCGTTTTTATTGCAACATTAAAAAACAAATGGGAGTGAGGGGGGCAGTTACTCCCAGAGACCACATGCTAAGACCACAGTCCAACCCCTTCAATCTCTTCTGGCAGATATAATAAAGCACTTAAAATGAGTGATGATGTTTTTGGATCATTTTGAAGGATGATTTTTTTTTTTTTTTAAAGACAGGCTTCTTCACAGAGATAGGAGGGTGTACAGAGATACCAGGCTGGCAACCCCACGCCACTCTTGCTCCATGACAAGGAAGTCCTAGGCAGACACCAGCTTGATGGGAAAGCACATGCTCACTTTGATCTGTGAAGCTCTATCCAGAAATAAACAAAGGAAGACACCTTGTGCACAGTCTTAGAGCAGACACTCCAAGTTTTTGAAAGATCCAAACACAATACCTCCTTCCAAAAAGAAAAGAAGATTTAAAAGGGCACAAATTGCAGACATTGTCTGTTGACAAAGATCAAATTCTCTACTTAAT
The DNA here is from genome assembly GCF_964194185.1 of Rhinolophus hipposideros. Taxonomy (NCBI): domain Eukaryota; kingdom Metazoa; phylum Chordata; class Mammalia; order Chiroptera; family Rhinolophidae; genus Rhinolophus; species Rhinolophus hipposideros. Next base: position 37,684,364 of record NC_138052.1, on the reverse strand, counting down.
TGTATGACTTTCCAGTTTGGTTTTCTGGTAGAGACAAAGCTTTAGAACAGTGGTGAGCAGCTTGTGGTCAGGATCCTTTTTAGCTTCAGGAAGAATCAGAAAATGTACTCCATTTTTCAAGTATACCTCAAGGTATACCATTAGAAGTCTAATGATAACATTATTAGTAATTATAAAGAATATTAAAAATAATGCCACGTATAAACATATATTTTACTATGTGCCAGGTATGTGCTAAGTGCTAATGTACATTTAACCTTCAAACGGTTGCCCTAGGGTTATTATCAGCCCTATTTTATAGGTGAGGACACTGAGATTAAGAAAAGTAATTTATTTGTCCAACATATCAATTATTTGTTTAGCTTGGTAGAGCCAATATTCGAATCCAGAAAGTGTAACTCCAGACCTGAATGCTTAACCTTCAATAAGAGAGAACACTTAATGCAGCATGGTCACTGTGTGCAGGCAGGCACTGTTGTAACTATGTTTCTGGTATCTATTTTACAGATAGAGAAACACAGAGGTAGAAACACTTTCCCAAGGTCACACTGCTATTAGGGGTGGAGGTGAGATTCAAACCCAGTCATTCTGACCCTAGATTCTGAACATTTAATGTCTAAGGTTGTCTAACTGGTTAGAGTATACATATTTCTCATGGGAGTTAGTAAAGGTATTTTTATTTTGAGTTTGTAAAACATGGGACTTGAATTGTTTTGCCTAAGTTGCCCATTCTAATGAAGTGGCTGGTTCTCATGGCCTAGGTCTTCTCAGTATTATGCTACAGCCGACTGCATGGTTGGGCTTTTTGCTGGTTTATACTGCCCTCTAGTGGTTAATAGAAAATTTTGATGATACGGCTATTTGATGACAAAGAGAATGTCCTCCCTTTCAGAAGGACATCTGTTAAACATAAAGGTAAATCATGATGCTATATTGACAGTATTTGTACTTTTAGTATCTTTTGTCTGAAAAAAATACATAAAGACAAAAAGTTACTAGGAATTTAGCACCTCCTATATGTGAACGCATCTTTATTAATCTCCAAAGTATACATTGCAAACAAGGTGATGTATATGTGTATATGTGCTATCTTTTTTCTAATGTACATATGTATATGTGAATGATCTTATTTCCAATGTATGCGTACATATACATACACGTACATATATACATACATGTGTGTGTGTAATTTATTTATGATTTATTTATAAGTCTTAGTTATGGGCAGTATTCCGGGTACATTGATCTATTTGAAAGTCCTCATAACAGAATTCTCTTCTAGGCTCTTTTGCTAGAAAACCAACAAATACCCACACCTAAACCAATCACAGGCAAGGAGAACTGAATTAGTACAAAGTCTTAGGCTAATTAGGATATTCCCCTGAGTTGGGCATAAGGTCCCCATTCCTGAGAGGCAGAGAACTAAAGAAAAACGGTGATGTGTTTACAAGGAAGAAGTCTTGCTGCTGGAGTGTATCTCAGCCTCACCTAAGTCTTGCTTGTTCCCCAATTTCCATTCCTGGCTGACCTGAGGAGCTCGTGGCCTGCAGATGGGAGGGCAGTGGGAACAATCCTTCTCATGCATACAGCAAGGGGTGCGTTGTATAAATGGAATTTAAAAACAACAGTAAAGCCAACTAAAAGGTGGCCTGCTTTTTATTGTCACCATCCACTCGCAATTCTAAACGATGGCAGTGATGAATTAATTCTCCTTGAAAAAAATTTTTTCTGACCTAAATTTTGAACAAGTACTTTGGTTTCTGTTTATATATATATATATATATATATATATATATATATATATATATATGTATATATGTATATATATACATATATACATATATATGCATATATATAGTTTTACTTTAATATATATTAAAATATATATATATATATATATATATATATATATATATATACACATATATCTCCAATTAGCACACTTTTATTACTTATCCTCTGTAAACATTGTGTTTAATGTCATGGGAGTTAATTTGGAGAACTTTCAGTTATACAGTTGCCCTGTAACATGAGTAGGTTCAGCTATAAGCATTTGTTTCAGGAGTTAACTACATGATAAACTGAAATCATTAGACCGCAGTTTGGGCACAGTTAAACCACATATTCCTGAGTCTAAATTGTAGATTTGAAATAATCAATAGCACAGTGATTATAAAGGCAAACAGATTTTCAGTAACTTTAATTCTGCCACTCTGTGTGACCATACAAACATTTGCAAACTGCCAGAATCAACCCAGAACAATATACAGTGAGATGCTAAGCTTTAGATTTTTTTTTTTGTTCACTGAAAACTAGCACATAGAAATGGTGCAAAACACCATTGCAAAAAAAAAAAAAAACAACAACAAACAAACAAACAAAAAAAACCCCAACAACCAAAGCCTAAGGAAGTGGACATTTCAAAGAAGAATGTCAGGAGAAACAACAAAAGAGGATGTTCTTCCATTGCCAGAAGAAATCAAAAGAACAATGCTTGAATACTTCATTCATTTTCACCAAGGTTGAATCCTCCTTCCAAACTAAAGAATCAAATACAACCAATATTTACCACCATTCAGTCACTTTCTCTGATTTTTGCAAATGTAAAATTGGGGAAGTTTTTAACCAAATACAGTAGAAATTTATGATGAACTTTTTGTAAAGTTATTTTAGGGAATTTATTTTTTTTTAAACTGCAGAGACATTTGAAAACTGCTACAATTCATCCTGAAGAAACAAAGATATGGACAGTATTACAATTTCTGGGATTCATTGTGAAATGGGATCATTATGAATCTCTGCCACTCTCATCCTTATGTAAGTTTTTTCTTAACTATCTATGTATATATTGTTTTATTTGGAGGAAGATATTTAAAATTAAAATAATTAAGTGTTCTTTGTTTCATATGAGTGGAGACAGCTATGCTGTCTACTCCTGTTAAACACGCAGAGAAGGTTGATTTTGACAGTCATCAACACATTTGCAGAGATGAAGTCTCAAGAATGGAAACTGTAATTCCATTTATTACCGCATCACACTAGCGTAGGTATAAGGTTTTGCCCCTTTTCAAAAAAGAAAAATTAATGTTTTTTCAAAGCACCAATCCATTACATGTTTCCTTTTGTGTCCTATATTTATTCTGTTTTTTATTGAAATACATTTTACTGGCTTAATTATACTGATGACTGCTGATGCCCTCTGGAAGTCTCTACCTTGATGAAGTCTTAGTAGCATTTCAGAAGAGGGAGGTCAGAGGTAGAATATGGATAAGGTTTCTGGGGTCTGGATTATGGTGGGTCTTTCAATGTCAGACTTGATTGGGATTGGACAAAGTTCATGATATAATTGTTGAGTATTGGTTAATATAGTGAAGTTAGGATTTTGAAGTGAGTCTTCAAAAAGTAAACAATTATTTAATAAGCACAGTTGAACTAACTATTGCTTTGAGAAGGAGCTATTCATCCAGTGCTTTGGAATGAGTGTTTATGTCCCCCCCCAAAATTCATATGTTGAAGCCCTAACCCCCTATGTGTTGGTATTTGGAAGGAAGGCCTTTAGAAGATAATTAGGTTTAAATAAGGTCATGAGAGTAGAGCCCTTATGAATGGGATTAGTGTCTTTATAAGAAGAGGAAGAGACAGCAGAGCTGCTCTTTCTTTATGTGCATGCACTAAGGAAAGGCCATATGAGCACATGGCAAGAAGGTGGCTGTCTGCAAGCCAGGAAGAGAGCCCTCACTAAGAACCTAATTTGTTGGCACTTTTATCTTGGATTTCCCAGACTCCAGAATTGAGGAAATAAAATGTCTGTTGTTTGACCACCGACTCTATGGTATTTTGTTTTAGCAGCCCAAACTAAGACACCTGCTAAGGGTAAATTGATATTCTATTGTTGGGATAAGTCAATTTTTCAGGAAATTCAACTTTATAATCCTGATCAAGAATTTTCTGGAAGAGCAAAGTTATGTTACTGCAGACAGTATACTGTATGGCTGTAGATAGTTTCAGTTGTCCGTATATGAAAATTCAATAAAATAAAATTAATACTGTTTGCATTTCCTTTCTGGCTATCATTATTACTCATTCCATTTCATGATTATTCCTGAAAAGAACTTTGTTGTTTAGAGGAGGGGTGTTAAAATTAGTTATTCTGGCTGCCAATTATGCAAGGGAACCCTGTTACAGGGACCATTTAAAACGAGTCTACAGTGGTATGGGTGGAGCAATAGCATCCTGGCCTCATACCCACAGAAGGAAATGAGGTTGTACAAGTAATCTCAGAGGTACTCTAAAAGGCCCAAAGAGTTATTCATCATGCAACTTTCTCTGTGTGTTCATAGCAGCATTATTCACAATAGCCAAAAGATAGGAGCAATCCAAGTATCTATTGACATATAAATGGATAAACAAAATGTAGTACATATACATACAATGGAATGTTATTCAGCCCCAGAAAGGAAAGAAATGCTGTCACATGCTGCTACATGAATGAACCCGAGGACATTATATTGAGTGAAATAAGTCAGTCCACGAAAAGACAAATACTATATGATTCCACTTATATGAGGAACCTAGTCAGATTCATAGTGACAGAAAGCAGAAGGGTGATTGCCAGAGGCTATGGAGAGAGAGAAGTGGGGATTATTGTTTGATGGGTATAAAATTTCAGTTTTGCATGATGAAAAGAGTTCTGGAGACTGGCTGTACATCAATGTGAATGCATCTGACATTATTGAGATGTACACTTAAAAATGGTTAAGATGCTAAACTTTATGTTACGTGTATTTTAACATAGTTAAAAAAATACAAGTTTGTTACATGGAAATATTAACAGCCTACCACAATTTGTATAACCCTATTTTGGCATAGTTTCCTTAATAAAATGGGGTCACCACTATAGCTAAACTCAAAGCATCTTTGTGTAAGAAAAGGCACCTTTTCCTTAGACGTCTTGCTGTTCCTTGCCAAAAAGTTATTCTAATACATGTACAAATCTACAACGATCTCGATATGAAGAGTGCCCCCTACAGTTGTGTAATGTGCTACCTGCCCAGTCGTTCTTAGTCCCTGACTGAGAGCTTCACAAAGCACAAAGACCCGGGTCTCTCCACCTCTAAGAGACTCTGCGAATAGTCCAGGATGGGAGTGGTGGATTTTTTTAAACTTCAGGAGGTGGGAAAACACAAGACATTTTTGATATGGAGAGTTTGGACTATTCAGGGTGTAGCAGTTAAAATGCTGCTGCATCAAAGTGAGAAAGTCAAAAGCAAAGTCTCCAAGGTACTGAGCTGACTCCAAGGTACTGACTGAGCTTAGGAGGTAGCTTTGGGTGGGAAGTGGGGGGAGATGCTGTGTCAGTATCTATCACCAGGAAGGCACTATCACCAGGGTGGGGGCCTTATTCACAGATAATCAGATAGGCATCATACGGAACACTGACAGGTCCTCTGTCCAGAAGTAAATTTCCAATTATTTGGGGCCGCCTAGAATTCCAATGACTTTATGACTTATAGATTGTTAGAACTACAAAGAACGTTAGACATCACCATGTTCAAATCTCAACTTTCTCAGATGAATCTAGAATGTTAAATGTCTAACTCATGATCACATACTAACAGTGGGTATTTAGCTTTGCTCTCCCTCTGGGCATCTGGGGGAGGAAAGGGTTCTGAAAGGGAGAAAAGGGCATCCGAAAGGAGAAGACAGAAGATTCTAGAGACCCAGGTGCCTTACTTCACAGTCATTATAATTCCCTTTTCCTAGAACCCCTAAGCCCCAGGAAGGGTGAATGGGGAGGGAAAAGGGGGAGGCACGAGAATATCAATAATATTGGGAAGCATATTAAAGCTTAAGAAGAGACTATAAGTAGTGTGTGTTACACTTTTCAGTATTTTATTCACTATGTATATTGAACATTAACTTATGACAGGAATTATGTACTTGAGGAACTTACCATCTAGTGGGGTCTTACACAAAGATACGTAAACAGATAAATTATAAGAAAACCTAAAATATGTGATATTAGATGTATGAATCCAGTGCTAAGGGAACCCTGAGGAGGGAACAGCTATCTTCCCACAAGGACATTGGGAAAGTTTTTCAGAAGATGGATATTGAAGGATGAATAGGAGTTTGGCGGGTGGGAACGATGTAAGAGAAGGTCCTAGGAATTCTGGGTGGAAGGAATAGCCTGTGCCCTGGGGCAGAGTCTAGGGAATGGCTGTAGGTATAAGAACTTGAGGAATGACACAGGAGGGTCATGTGACAAGAGTACTCCGTGATTAGAAGAGCATGGATGGTGACCTGGGCCCAGCTGAGGAGCTGGCATTTTATCCTGTACCCTACAGAGTCAACAAAGGCTGTTGAGCAGAGTGAGACAGGATTACTCATTGAAGAGGAGAAGACTGGCTTCAGTGGAGGACAAATGGTAGTGGGAGAGCGGAGGTGGGGAGACCAGGAGGTGGCTGTTGCAATCCCCAGGCTGTGGTATGTCGATGAACTTGTCAGGACAAGCGAGGCAGGGGGTGGGAACAGCTCAGCCTCCACCCCCCTGCAGCCATCTGTTCCTTCACACACAGGCTGTGCCTCCTTCCACTCCTGAGCCAACAGAATTCTGCCACTAACATTTAAAACAGTGGGGAAGTCTCAGAAAAAGGGAGGCCTGTGGTGAATGTCTCCCCCACTCCCAAAGTTCCACCTTGGGTTGGGTCTGAAACTATAATAAGATTACAGCTTCCATGTATGAAAAATTAATACTTGTCCTTCCACCTCGAAGTTCTTCTAGCTGGGCCAATAATCAAATTAATAGAGACAGATTAACAGGAGGAAATCGGATGTTTAACACATGCACATGGGGAATTCACACAGGCATGAAAATGCGAAAGACAGTGAGGCGACACTGGATATATAAGACATTTTTGGACAAAGGAGGAAAGGGCATGGATGAGGTATTAGATTTCAGAAGTGGGTGATTTAAAGGTTATTGAGGAAGAACAGAACAGATGTAGCTGGAACAGTCTAGCTGGCCACCTCAGAAACAATGGGACACGGGGGTATCTCGCTAACAGGCCTGGAGTCTTCCTGACCAAAGCTAGGGAGAAGTTCCTTCTTCTGATTAAGCCAACACTCCCTCCTAGAGGAGGTTTTTGTATCCGAATCTCTTGGGCAAGAATGGGGTGAGGGAAGGCCAAAGGTTCTTTCTGAGTCCCATTTCTTAATCAAGAGCTTAAAAATCAATATCCCCAAAAGCAGCTTCACGGTGGCAAAACTCTGGTTTCTCTTCAAGTCTATGCCTCTAGCAGTAAGTCGGTGAAAAAGGAATGTCTCTTTATCCCTTCCATGGAAATGAACTGTATCTAATTCCAACAAAAGAAGAACAAACTGGTCATCTGAGTGTAAAGACAAGAAGACTACTAGTGGAGGAGAAAAGGCTTTAATTTGGAAGCAGCTGGATGCCAGGAGAATCAGGTTAGAATGAGCACTGAAGTTGTCACCAACCTCTGTAGGAACAGGCAAGGGGCCAGGGATTGGGCTGAGCCCCCAGGGTCAAGAGGACCTATTGGGCCCTTTGCTTTGGGGCTCAATTGGTCTTACCAGCTGAGGACACTTTGTAGCTGAGGATTTGAGAAGAGTTCATTGTTTGGTGGCCCTTAGCTTAGCATAATGCCAAATTCAATAAGTGACTCTTAAATGGAATCAAACTCAATTGATTCATATATGAGATTCTTTATGTATAAAGGTACACTTAAATATAAGCCCCAGGGCTTATAGCAACATTTTTTTTTTTTTAAAAGCTGCCTATTATTATCTGGACAGGTCAATACTGGGAGAGAAAGGAGCAAGTACGGTGTTGAGAGGCTGGAACCAAGAGCAGAGGAGGGGAGTAGAGGGAGGGCTCTGCTGAACAGGGCCTTGGAGCCCCTCTCTGGAAACCCAGGAAAGGTGTTTACCCTTTGGTTGCCTCTCAGGAAAACTGAGTGTCCGAGGGGAGAGGTAGTGGTGGTGGAAATAGTACACCTGCGTGGAAGCTTCTCAACATTTTAAATACTATTATGGTCATACTGGTGCACCTGGTTACGGAGGACAAGAGGTGAGGGGGCAGGTGCCACAGAAGGACCTGCCCAGATACGTTCATGGCATAACAGACTGCTGTGAGTCTGGGCTAGAGAAAGGAGGAAATAATAATACTGTAATAGTAACTGTTTCCAAGCCCTTCCCATTTAACTCGCTTAATTCTCACAGCAATTCTATGAGGTAGATACGTTTGCTATCTCTATTTTACAAATGAGGAAATCAAAGAGTGGGCTGGATCATACTCGTACACACACACACACACACGATGGAATATTATTCAGCTATGAAAAGGAAGGAAATCCTGTCACTAATGACGATAAGGGTGGAGCTTGTGGGCATTAAGTTTAGTGAAATAAGTCCAACAGAGAAAGACAAATACTATATGATCTCACTTACACATGGAATTAAAAAAAGAAACAAAAACCAAACTCATAGAAAAAGATTCAGATTTGTGGTTATCAGAGGCAGAGTATGGGGGTGAGGGAGTTGGGTGAAGGTGGTCAAAAGGTACAAAGTTCTAGTCATAAGATAAGTAAGTACTGGGGATGTAATATATAATATAATGACTATAGTTAACACTGCTGTATGGTATATTTGAAAGTTGTTAAGAGAGTAGATCCTAAGAGTTCTCATCAGAAGGAGAAAAACACTCACACACACATCCCTTTTTTGTATCCATATAAGATGATGGATGTTAACTAAACTTACTGTCAATTACATCTAAATAAAACTGGAAAAAGTTGGGTTCTGACAAAGGCAACTTTATATGTCATAAGTAAAGAGAACAGAGATTTCTGAGGTGGCCAGGTATGAGAAATCAGACCAATAGGGATGCAATAGAATGCCGACTTACCAAATCTTAATGCCTCTGGGGGTGAGGGAGGGAAGTAGGAAAATTTACAATAGAAGCCAAAAGACATAAAGATAGAGGAAGCAGTAGAAGTTTCTCAGAGAGGGAATCTGAGTCATGAGTGTACAAAATTACTAGGCAACACAAGATGCTCAGTTCTGATGGGACCACAAAATGTTGTAGTGTTCGACAGATGCAAATCATGTTCCAGTTCTCCACAGGCCTATGGCGTTGCTGAGGAGATGGTTTCTTGTAATCATGATAAAATAACAAGTAGCTCATTTATTTTTTTGCTGTGTACAATTTAACACAATAATGTCCACAGATCTTAAATGTTCATATCTACGAATTTTGAGAATTGTATATACCCATGTAACCACCAACCAAAACTTGATAGAACATTTTTGTGACCCCAGAGAGTTCTCTCGTGCTCCTTTCCAGTCAATCCTTCTTGCACCGAAAGCACTATAGATTGACGTGCTTTCTCTTGTGCTTCATATACCATGTCCTTTTTGTGTCTGGCTTGTTTTGCTCATGGTAGTGGTTTGGAGAGTCGTCCTTGTCATTGCAAGTACCAATAGTTGGTTTCTTTTTATGGCTAAGCAATATTCCATTGTCGGGATGTGTATTATCTGTTCATCTTTCCTCCTGTTGATGGGTATTTGGATTGTTTCCAGTTTGAGCCTATTAAGAATAAGGTTGCTACAAACATTCATATTGACTTCTTTGGGGGGAATATATGTTTAAATTTTCTTGGATAAATACTGAGGAGTTTAATTTTGGGGTCATAAGGTTGATATATGCTTAAATTTATACCAGGCTGTTTTCCGAAGGGATTGTACCATTGTACGCTCCTACCAGCCATACACAAGACATCTAGTTCTCCTACCATTGCCAGAATTTAGTAGTCAGTCCTTTTGATTTTAGTCATTTTATTGCGTGTGAAATGGTATCTCATTGTAGCTTTAATATGCATTTCTCTGAGGATTAGCCATGTTGAGAACCTCTTTACGTGCTAATACCCATTTGTGTATCTTTATTTTTGTGAAGTGTCTGTTCACATCTTTTGCCCATTAAAAAAAATTAGATGGTTCATCTATTTATTGTTGACATGTAACAGTTTTCAATATTTTCTGGATATGGACACTTTTTCAGATTAATATGCTGTACATATTTTTTGCAGTCTGTGGCTCGCTGATTCACTTTCTATTTATTTATTAGCTTAAAACAACATGCATTTATTATCTCACTTTTTTTTCTTTGTAGGAAGTCCAGTTATGGCTTAGCTGGGTCCTCTGCTTCAGAGTTTCTCACAAGACTGTACTCAAGATTTTGGCTAGAATTGAGGACATCTCAAAGTTCAACTAAAGAAGGATCTTTTTCAGGCTCATTCGTTGGTTGTTGATAGGAGTCATTTTTCATGGGCTGCTGGACTGAGGGCCTCAGTTCCTTACTGGCTCTCAGCCAGAGGCTGCTCTCAGTTCTTTGACATGTATGTGGTCCTCTCCAACAAGGCAGTTTCATCAAAGCTAACACGAGGATGAAAGAGTCTGTTAGCAAGGTGGAAGCCACAGTCTTTTGTAACCAAATCTCAAAATTCGAATATTGCACTGATTTTGGTTATCCATCCTCTCAATGAGGGGAAATTGCATTGCCAATACACAATGGGAGAAAGGGGTAGCAAGTCTGGAATATGGAACATCCCCTGGAGAAAATTTTGGTTCTTTCTGAGGTTGAAGTTGATGAGAAATGGATAGAGTTCTAGTTGGTAGATTCCAGTTTGTCTTTTGTCTTCACTGTCCTTCTTTACTTCCATCTTTTCTTCTTGACTGCTAGCCGTATTGACTTTACTGAGTCCAGTTACACCACCACTAACCTTCCATGAAAGTCTTCACTAATTTCCACAATTGTATGGTATTTAATCCCCATAATAAGCCCTTTATTCATAGCAATTACTCCAGTTTTGTTTTCTTGATCAAACATATTCTGGAATTTAGAAGTCTGACATAGCTCATGTGGGGCTGACATCAAGGGGTTGGTAGGACTGTGTTCCCTTCTGGAGGCTCTAGGGGAGAATCTCTTCCCTTGCTTTTTGCAGCCATGAGAAGCCATCCATATTTCTTGACTCATGGCCTCCTTCCTGCATCTTTAAAGTGAGCAACATTGCATCTCTCTCACCCTTCTTCCATAGCCACATCTCCCTCTCAGACCCGATTCATTTTCTTTTGATGAGGACAAACTAACATTGTTTTGAGCACCAGACACTGTATTAAGTGCTTTACTAGCTTTATTTAATTTAATGTCAACTATTTTATGTTAAATATTGATCTTCCCATTTTACAGATGACAAAATGAAGGTTGAGGGAGATTAATTTATACACAACTCAGATGGGAGAGCCAGTGTTTGAATCAGTCAGCCTGACTTCAGAGCCCAAGGTTTTAATGACATTCAAGACTTTGGAGTTTTACTCTTCTGTGCATTGAAGGCCAGACATCTGAGCCTTTTTTCTGGAAAAAGCCTCATGCAGGCATCAGTGAACCTTATCGCTGGGCAGTGCAGACCTGCTGTTGTAAACCCACAGCCTGTGCTTCAAACACTTTGATGGTGAACAGCTGCTGGGACAAATTCTTAACCACAATACCAGGGTGCTTTACTCCATCATCAATTGTCCTGAAAGGCAAGAAGTTCATTGTGTGCATACAGACCAACTACAGAATTATTGGCACCGTAAAATTGCTTTGAACTGAGGTTATGTAGTTTAGAGGAGAGAAGTTTCCTTCTGGGGAGTCTAGAGTTGAAGCTTGCCATGTCCTTTTCTTAATTCTCCCCCATTATTTACATATAATAATGTGGCATCCTCTTAGATAGGGGTCCTCTGAACAGGGCTGACCAGTCTCTCCCACTTTGATTGCTAGTGTATGGTGGTCACCTCATTACTGCTAAATATTTATGCTCTTTGTTCTCTTAAGAATCTCCTGTGTCAGGGAAACATCATCATCTGAGCTTGCATCACACAGTTCTGTGCCACAATTCAATTATTTATAAAGGCTTGATTGTAGCAGTACCTGAATGTGCATAATGACATCCAGAGATACGATGTATTATGAAATGCTACGCTGGGTAGAAGAGTCTGCAGGAGCTGTCAAACTTCAGGGGACAAGGGGCTCGGAAAAGCCTGAGTACTCAGAGCAGAACAGAACTCTGCAACAAGGGAGCAACAGGGCTTTCCTAAAACGATAGGAAAGAGAGGAATCAGGGTTGAAGGCCATGCTCAGCAGGAGGTCTGCAGAAGAAGGGGCCCCTTTCTCTGAGGAAGCTGTTTAATGTGCTGCTGACAAAGGGCGAAGGAGGTCCTGGAAATGTTTACAGGAGTGCTCTGGGATTTAACCTTCCACCCCCAGTCCCTGGAGCTCTGGGCTCCAGGCTCCTAATGAGCAAGGTAGAGATGGGGTAGCATTTGCCTCACTTGAAATGATCCAGTGTTTATCTTGGCATGACTGGTCTCAAATAACTTTACAAAGATGTGCAACGCCTTGCACTGCTATTTCCTGAAATTCATTTTCCTTTGCACTCACCCTTAAATGCAAAATTGGGAACCATAAAAGTCTACTCTTTCTGGCCATCTGGCCTTTTGCTGGCATTAAAATCTGATACAATTGACAGCCCAAAACACCCCAAAATCTTTTTTTCTGGTGTGGGGTGAATATCAAAGCATTTTATGGGTAACTGAACAAGTTCTAGTGCAAGAGAGGAGACTAAACGTGTGGTGCAGCAAAAAGGCATACTTACCAGCTTGTGCTGCTTTGGGTAAATTACTTAACCTTTTTGAGGTTGTCTGGGGATGATAACAACACCTACCCTACATATTCACTACTGACATTAAATGAGCTGGTACACGTATAAACACCCTCCCGGCATATAGCAGCGCTCACTAACTTAGTTCCCTTCCTTTTCTGTCTGGGTTTCACTTACTTCATCTGTAAAAGAGGACTTGCCTTATCCTCGCCTCATAAGGGTCAAAGGAGAAAATCTGCGTGAACATCTATGTGCGGTAGTTGTTATTGTGAAAGAGGCCATTATATTTTCATCAGATTTAGGAAGTCACCCCTCTGTGTTCCAGATATTCCTTAAAGTCAAAAAAGAACATGGATGAGAAGTTATCTGTGGGTCCCTAAACCTCATTTTGAAGGGACTGGAAAGTAAAGCAGCAGGTGAAGAGCTGTAAGAATTAGTACAAAAGAGAAGAAAAGAGTTTTAGTGGGAAGGGGGGTGGGGGGACCTTCCTAAACACTCTTCCAGACACAAGAACATTTCGGGTACTATCTTCCAAATGTAGAGTGAAAAGGTATTGGATTGTGAAAATGAATTGTATGCACTTTACAATATTGTGGAAACTCAGAGACCCACAGTTTCTTAGCAATTCAGAAATGATCTAAGTTATTTGTTTTGAAATTATTCTCTTAATTTCTGTCCACAATTAGATGTTAAAATGGAAGTCTCAGCTAGGTGCCAAGATGCCATAGGCGTGACATTGAAAAAGGAGGCCACAACCCCGTATTCTGAATGAAGAAGCAGTTCCCTGACTCTAAAATGCTCACCCCAGAGGGAGGTGAAGTGTGGTGTGTGTTTGGGTGTGCTGCCAGGGAACAGGGACTGGGGTGTGTAGCTTTGAGAATGGAATGCATTCCACACTTCTTGAGAGCTGTAGCAGAGATTCCCAGATGGGAATCTCCAAAACACCCACAGCAGTACTCCCCAAAAGGAAAAGTCCAGTTGTGATCAAGCCCTCAGCAAGAAACTTGGAAAGCTCTCTGGCTCCCTTTTCCCAGTCCTTCCCCACTCAAGCAGCAAGGTGAGGCCCTGAATGGGTTTCCGAAGCAGCAGCCCTAAAGCCATCAGAGTTTTGGTTTTCACTTGGATTCAGGCATCCTAACGACTGAACACAGACAATGTGTGTGAGCTGGCAGGACCGTAAAACCATTACTTCCTGAGGGCCTGAGAGTAAACAGATAAGTCATGGGCCTGCCTGAGATTTCCGGCAATCCTACTTCCCTCGGGATCATTAGGGAATGTGTGGGAGTGTGTTTTGATTGTCACTATGATGAGTGGGGAGGGTGCTCGTGGCATTTACAGGGCAAGGGCCTGGGATGCTAAATATCCTAAAAATTGTCCTGCCTGAAATGCTAACAATGCCCCTATTGGGGCGCCTCCAGAGAGGCAGGGACAGGATCATGCCTGCCCTGAACAAGTTTTGAAAGGACAGTAGAAGATAAAAATAAAAGTATATTTTGATTATATCATAATTCATGCTTATTCACCACATCTGTTTCATGTGGGTTGAAATGATTTTGTGGGTCCTTTCTAGTGACTCGACAGCTCTCTACATGGCCATGCAACTATGGCCTGGGCGCTCTGGTGAATCGGGACAGAAGCAGGGTGTGGAGAGGGTCAAGGATCTAGCAGCAGGCGTTGCAGAGCCCGTGGAGGGTTGAATCTGCTGCGGTGCCCGAAAGCCGGGAGCAGTCCCAGGTTGGAGCTAACATGTCCGGGCCTGCTGTGGTAGGCTGGTGTCCCGTCCTAACCCTGAAACCTGTGACTGTGCTACCTTACGAGACAAAAGGGACTTGGCTCGTGAGATTGATTTAAGCTCTTGAGATTATTGGTTGGGCCCCATGTGGTCACCAGGGTCCTTATAAAGGGAGGCAACTGGATCAAAGACAGAAAAAGGAGATGTGAGGACAGAGGCAGAAGTTGGAGTGGCGTGTTCTCAAGATGGAGGGATGTGGGGGCTTATTAAAAAAAAAAAAGAAAGAAGAAACAGAAAAAGAAAAAAGGATTCTCCTCTAGAGCCTCCAGAAAGGGGCATAGCCCTGCCAGCACCTTGATTTTGGCCCACGAGATCCATGTTGGACATCTGATCTCCAGGACTGTAAAACTGTAAAATTATCGATCTCTGTGTGTGTGTGTGTGTGTGTGTGTGTGTGTGTGTGTGTGTGTGTGTGTTTTAAAGCTACTAAGTTTATGGTAATTTTTCACAGCATCAGTAGGAAAATAATAACGACTGGTTTAAAGTGTAATAAAAACCTTCCTACTCAGGAGAACTTAATGGTTCTCAGAATTTTTCCTGAAATCTTCATACAACACACGCCTTTAGTTTTGAAGATGCCAAGGGCATAGGAAAACAAGCCTGGCAATCTCTCCCAGACGAGGGGAGCATTTGCAGTCATGTCACACTATTGTGTAAATGTATGTGTATCCAGACAAGAGTCCAAAGTAAATAAAAAATGTTCCTATATTATCTGCTGTTGTCCTCAGTAAGTTTCCCCCTTCTCTCTACATGGATAATTTAGTACTTCATTCCATCAAGGATATCAAACTGCTTGCTTTCATTTTCACAAGGATTTCCCTCACCCTACAAATTCCTAGATTAGATCCCATGCAGTCTCAGATCTTGCAGAAGTCTCAATTTGCAAAACAAAATAAGATAAATTAAGTGATCATTATTGGGAAAACAAAAAGAACCTCCTTTACCAGGCAGAGCTAAGCATTTAAAATGGCAATAATTATATCACCATTTTCAATCATGTCTGATAACGTGTGCAGAAATGCATTCTACCACAACCAATTTGACTTTCCCTCTTTCTTCAAACCATAGATACTTAGCTACAAACTTAAAGATAGAATAGAGCCAGACTTGTAGTTTATTTGACAAGAAAGCTTAGTACCAGATGCTTACATTGTTAAAGGGAAAAGACAGGCTAATGTGTTGTAAAACTAAAGATTAACTAGGAGTCAACTATAGCCTGTTTTCTCATCTCAGTAGGAAAAGTGTTAATTCATTCAGAATTGGATATCATGACACTGAGTTTGGATTCCCTGAGGTCTGTTTTCTCTCAGGCATACTTAGTGTGGTGCAGAGAAAATGAAAACAAGTTAAAACAAACAAACAAACAAACAAAACTTTTCTGGATGATAATTATCTCTGGAGACTTAGAGGCATTTATGTTGAATAAAAAGTTTTCTATGTAACCTTACTTTGAATGTCAAGTAAAAATGCACAGAATGGACTCCCCTGGTAGCTTGGGTCCACCTTTAACTGCTTAAAAACAAACATTTCAAAAGATAACAGGTTTCCTTTCGTCAACTGAAAAATTGAGAAGTTTTTGTGTTTACTGGGAAACAAAGTCAGTGGTATAGTACAGAATTAATATTTCACATCAGTGCTAATTCTGCTGAAATCTGACAAACATGAGAAAAATAATCAATGTTATTAGTCAATTGTGTAATTATGTTAGCATTCCATATAAACTTATTACTCAATGTCACATGCCTATGGGGCTACATTAGATGAAAGTCCAATTATGGAAATGTGTGGCTAACAGGTTACATGCAGTAAACTGAGGGCATCCAGCACCCGTTCAGCGTGGGGAGGTTCTCTTCTTCACTGAAGACTGGTATCTGACTCACGGTCTTCTTCTCCATCTTACAACACTTTTTATTCTTGTGACTTTTTCAACCCTCTGTCCTCTTCTCTAGTTCCCCTGAGACACCCAGCTCCATGGTGACTCCCAGAGCCTGTCTTCAAGGGGGTTCTGACCACACCCTTCCTTACAGCCTCCTTCCCATCATACCAGCTCTTCGACTCTGTGAAGACCTCCAACCCATGAGCCCTCCTTTTTCTTCCGTGTCCACATCTTCTGTTCCTTAGCTTATCCAGGTAAGATCATACAGTTACTCACCTGCAAATCAGGGCCAGATTAGATGCCCTAGACACTAAAAAAATTATGGTACTTATGTCCTAGATGTAATTTAAAAAGTATAAGGAAGTCCAGTTTCTGATTTGTTTCTCACGGTGAGTAATGTTCATTTTGGAGAAGGGGTAGGGAGGAAGTCAGGGGAGAATACAATATTCTTAAAAACTTTTTTTTTTTTCATTTTTGGGTGCCCCTGCATTGCCGGTACCTAGAGTATAGATTTAGTCTGTTCGCTGGGTCACTGGAGTCATTCTTTTACAATATGCTCGTCTCCACTGCACATTTGTACCTCCAATGGCAGTTCACTTGTGCTCTAGCTTCAGTATGCCTCGGAATCACCTGAAATGCTTGTTCGTATTGTTACACATGAGGTGGGGTCTGCCGTGACTTGGACAGTCCACCGCAAAGACTTCAGCTTCAGGGTTGTTTTATCACTCACCATGGTGATCCCTTCTTGGCTCATCTTCTCCATCTCCTCCGACGCTTGTGGGAAATTCTGGTACTATCCAGGCTTCCTGAGACTCACAGAAGCTTATCAAAGGAGAGGCTAGCTCATGCCCTCTTTCTGTCTAGACTTGTCTTACTGTGGTTGCTACTTGAATAGTGCAGGCAAGGGGCTTGGAAGAGGCTGCCTCCTCCCAGGCGGTGAGGAGCAAAGCAGGTCGTAAGTGCCCCCCATCCCACCAAGTGGTCAAACTCTCTTTGCTTGAGGTATAATTGCCCCTACATCTTGTAGCATTCTTTCTTCTATGAGCTCTGAGAGAGCCAGGCTCCTGTTCTAGGCCTTGAAAAGGATGTTTTTCATATACAGAAAATCTTTTTTCTCTCTGAAGAACCTGGCGCTTGGCACCAAAAGCTTGAATTTCAAAACTACTGTTTCTGCTGGTATGTTCTTTCAAAAAGATGTATTTTGAACATCACAATGATTTTTGAAGAGCAAAGATTTTTTTGGTTGTTATTGTGAAATATATCTTACCTCCCCCTGAAGCAAGCTTCACCGAGTTGAGAAGTCTTGGGCTGTAAAAACAAGGGAATAAAAAAATTACCTAGGGTAATATTACGGGGGGAAATGTATCCTCCCTACCACCCTTTGGTCCCACAGCCATGGGTTGTTTGGTTTTGTTTGGATAGTGTTTGAAACATTTTATTAGTTGCCAATATTTTCAATTGGATGATATCATCTAAAAAGCTGTAGTTTTGCCTTTCCTTGGAGTAATGGCGACACTGGGCTATTGTAGACACCAGGACCCACTGTGGATAACCCTGCCCTCGCCAGGTAGCTGAAACCCTCCCTGCCCCCAATCCCACATTCGTCTCATGGCCCAGCTCCTCGGGGCATTTGTAATCTTTACCTTGACAGTACTTTTCAGTTAACCTCAATGAACTTCCTTGTCCTACCTCTTAAAACTCATTCTGGACTTTTGCACTTTCCTTAGACTCTGCAACACCCATTCCCCTCCACTCTCACCAGGTGACCTATTATTAGTGAGCAAAGTGAGGCTGAAATTACTGACTCCGCTACTATCTATTCTCCAGCCTGCGAAGTTTTCTATATCAGGTAGAGATCTCGCCTGCACTCTCAGAGGATGAAAAGTCCTTTTGGTGAAAGCAACCTTTTACGTTATTGCAACTTAAAAACATAATACCTTTTCTAATTACAAAAATTATATACCCTCATAACCATTCAACCAAAGTTAAAAATAAAAATAATCCCATTCACAAACTCACAAGGACACCACTCCCCCAAAGTAAATGCTGTGAAATTACTGTAAACTAGTTGGCTAATCTCCCAGTTTGCCCACACACACATATATACTCATACACAGAGACAACCACATATACACATATATGTGTATACCTAAACAGATATGTATACACATCATTTTATTGTATTTTGCCAAAACTGTGATTGTACATTGTTGTACCATTTGTTTTTCTCTACGTAATAGTGACTGTGAATGCCTTGATGTCTTAGTAGATGTAAACCTACTTCTAATGGTTGTATAATGTTCCGTTGTTTGAGTATGTCATATTTATCAAAACTTTTAAAAATTATAAGTGGTGTATGTGTACTAAAAATGACCCAAATTAAAAAATAATTTAAAAAGTAACCCAAATTATACAGAAGTGTAAAAAATTCCTTTCCTATACTCCCTCACTCCCATTCTCCAAGGGGTAATTACTATTAACACTTTACTGGGAATCTTTTTGCTCTTTTTAAAAAGTTAGATATATTGAAGTATAATTCACATACAGTAAAATTCACCCTTCATGGTGTACAAATGCATACAGTGTGGCACCAACACCACAGTTGAGATATGTAACATTTCCATTGCCACAAAACCTTTCCTTTAGGCCCTATTATAGTGATCTCCTTTCCGAACCCCAGCCCTGGCAACCGCTGTTCTGTCTTCTGTTCCTTTAGTTTTGCTTTTTACAGAGGGTCATATAAATGGAATCACACAGTATGCAGCTTTTTAAATATGGCTTCTTTCACTTAGCATAAATGTATCTGAGATTCATCCATGCTGATTGATGTGTGTATTATCGAATCTTTATTTTGTATAGCATGTAGAAATATATTTTGTTTCCAAAAATGAGATTCTGCTATACCTGGAATGAATATGAAAAAAATATATATATACGATATTGACTTAAATATTATAAACCAACTTCATATAATTTATCATATCTAGATCTAATTCTTTCTTTTTAATTGCTTCCCAGTATTCCATTATATACTTGGTACATATTGGATTTAACTGTTCTTCTCTAACTGGACATTTAGGTCACATCTAATTTTTCACCATTCCAGGCAAGTAGAAAAGTATGAACCAGTAAAATATATACTTACTCATAATTTTTGGATATGTGTGCAGGTAGATTCTTAGGTAGACTCTTAAGATAGATTTTTAGAAGTGGAATTGTTGAGTCAAAAGTCAGATAAATTTAAAATTTTGACAGATTTTTCCAAATTGCACACTAAAACTATTGTATATATTTAAATTCTACCCACCATGTTTGAGAATGTCTTTTTCTTTATAACCTTACAAATAGATATCAATCTTTCTAATTTTTGTTGATCTTATAGGCAAAATGATGGTATCTTATTACATATCTCTTGCTCCTAATGAGATTATCATTAAAATACATATTTATTAGGTATTTGATTTTTGTCTTCTATGAAATTTCAGTTTATAGATTTTGTCGATATTTCTATTGTCATTTAAAAACAAATTTGAAGGAATTCTTTATATATTAGGTAGACTAGAAAAGTGTTTTCCAGTTTTTACTTGTTTGTGGGGTCTATAGTAGCTCTATCTTTTGTTATCAGTTCTGTAACACTGGTTTTTATAATGTGTGGAAATCATATATAGGGCAACATTTCCACTCCAAGATTTGAAAGCTATTCTCAACTCCAGAGCTTAACTAATCCTTTGCTGATAGAAATGTAAGTTTCAAATTTACCCTATTATAAGCAACATTGCCTTGAATGCTATTGTACTTATCTCTTTGCCTTTAAAAAATCTTGTACATTTTTTTCTATGTGAGCATTTTTATAAAATCTTAAGTTTTTTCTTTTCTTCTTGCAAGATACATTCCTAGAAGATGAAACAAAGGATAGGCCTCTTTCAAACTTTGTTTATCTTTCCTCTTGGAATTCACATCCATCAGCCTACTTTGGGACCTTGTTCTATCAGGTATTCACGCCCCCCCCTCACCCCTCACCCTCCTGCCAACCGCCACATAAATCTTTAGCCTCTCCTATCTATGGGCTCTTTCTTGACAGCCTATAAGTATACTTCAGGCTCACATCTTCTTAGAAACAAAGCAGAATAAAGTAAAATAACTTCCCTTGAGTTTGTATTTTTTTCTCTAGTTGTCATCACATCTCTTCTCTTCTCAGCCAACTTTTTGAAAGAGCAGTCCACCCTTCCTCACTGCCAGTACTGCTAACCACTGCCATGTGTTTTCTACCCCTTGTGCTTCACTTATGCTGTCCTGGAAAAGATGCCTAGGACCGCCAGATGGTTTACACAACTTCAGGTGTTGGCTACTCCCTTCTCCCTGTTACTCTTTATGCCCCACCTCATAACACCAGCTCTTTCCTGGCCTTCCTCCTCCTTCCCTTCCCCTCAGACTTCCTTCTCCATCTCCATTGGTTTCTTTCTTCCGCTGCTCACTCCGTTAACTTTAGTGCTCCCAGTGATCTGTTCTTGATCTAAGGCTCTTCTGTCCGTACACACATCCACCCCATTGATTGCATGTACTCTCACTAACGTAATGCCAACAACAAATGTACTAGGCTGAATAATGGTCCTTCAGATATCCAGGTCCTAATCTTTGAAACTTGTGAATATTACCTTATTTGGCAAAAGGGACTTTGCAGATGTGATTAAGTTAAGACTCTTGAGATTATTCTGGATTATCCATGTGAACCCAATGTAATCACAAGTGTCCTTATAAAAGGAAGGCAGAGGGAGTCTTGACTATAAAAGAAGACAGTAAGATTTTACAATGCTGTCTTTGAAGATGGAGCAAGGACCATGAGCCAAGGAATGTAGGTGGAAAAGGTAAGGAAAGTTTTCTCCACTAGAGCTTTCATACGGAACCAGCCTTGCTGCTATCTCGACTTTTAGCTCGTGAGATAGATGAATTGTAGACCTCTTACCTCCAATACATAAGGAATAAATTAGTGCTTTATTTAGGCCACTAAATTTGGGGCAATTTGTTACAGCAGCCTGAGAAAACTAATACAATATCCAAGTCTACATTTCTAATGCCAGAAGTCTCCTCTGATCATCAGTCACAGCTGCATCAGCCTGCTATCTTCAAATTCAACATGATTCATGTCAACCAGAACTCATATCATCACCTCCCTCCTCCTTCTCTGTTTCCCTGTTTCATTTAATGGAACCACCGTTCCCTAAGTCACACAAACCAAGCCCCCTGGGTCTTCCTGGTCTCCTCCCACTCACAGCCAATAATCACCAAGCCCCGCACTGTTTGTTGTCCAAATTTTTAAAAATATGCCTCCACCTTTTCGTCCCATGGCTCTCTGTCTATGGATTGAATGTTCTCAAATCCGTCCGCCACGTCAAAGCCAAGATGAGCCTCCTCAAAGGCAAACCTGCCCAAACTCCTTCCTTCAATAAATGCCCAGATTCAAGTCAAGTCCTAGAGCCTTGGCAGCCCAAGGCTCAGTCCTTTCCAGGCCCATATTCTGCGATTTGCTGCCTGGAACTCTAACAACACAGAGTCATTTGTCATTTCTCCAGCTATACTAGGTACTTTCATGTCTTCACGAGCCTTCACGGCCTTCCTCTCTGCTGCTCCCATCCTTCTTTTTCTGATCAGCTTTTACTCATTTTTGTCATTTACTCATTTTGTCATTTTACTCATTTTGTCATTTTAGCTCATTTTCTCAATTGAGACAAGGCTAGGTATCCTTCCTTTGTGCTCCTGCAGTATTTCCAGTGCCTGCTTATATTGCGTAGCAATTTCTACGTGGAAGAGACACTGCCATCAGGCACCACATAATGATAGTTCAGTCAATGACGAGTCATATATACGATGATGGCCCCACAAGATTATAATGGAGGTTGAAAAATTCCGATAGCCTAGTGATGTTGTACCTGTCATAATGTTGTAGAACATGTATTGCTCACGTGTTTGTGGTGATGTGGGCAAAAACTAACCTACTGCACTGCCGGACGTATAAAAATATAGCCCATACAATTATGTACAGTACATGATACTTGATAATGATAATAAACGACTATTGTACTGGTTTATGTATTTACTGTGTTTCCCTGAAAACAAGACCTAACTGGAAAATAAGCCCTAGCAATGATTTTTCAGGATGACATCTCCTGAACCTAAGCCCTAATGCATCTTTTGGAGCAAAAATTAATATAAGACCTGGTCTTATTTTCAGGGGAACATGGTACTACATTATACTTTATACCATTAATTTAGAGTGTACTCTTTTTATTTATTAAAAAGTTGGCTGTAAAACTGTATGCTGTGTTAAACAGGCAGCAGACTCATACATCTCTTATTTACCCCGTCTCGTGATTGCATTATTTTATCTTGTGCTTGATTTAATCTTGTGTTGTTTTATAAATTTAGTGTAGCCTAAGTGTGCAGTGTTTATAAAATCTACAGTAGCGTACAGAAGTGTGCAGTGTTTATAAAATCTACAGTAGCGTACAGTAGCATACTAGGCTTTCGCAGCTACTCCCCACTCACTCACTGACTAACCCAGAGCAACCTCCCGTCCTGCAGGCTTCATTCATGGTAAGTGCCCTATAGATGTACCATTTTTATCTTTTATACCGTATTTTTATTGTACCTTTTGTATAATTAGATATGTTTAGATGTATAAATACTTACTACTGTGCTACAATTGCCTAGTATTCAATGCAGTAACATGTTGTACCGGTGTGGAGCCTGGGCGCAATACCCTACACCATGTGGCCTAGGCTATGCCATCTAGGTTTGTGTAAGTGCCGTCCATGATGTTTGCACAACGATGAAATCGCCTAACGATGTATTTCTCAGAACATATCCCTGTTGTTAAGTGGCACATGACTATATTTGTAAGCACCTTGAAGCCAGGACAGATATCTTATACAACTTCTAAAGCTCAGTAGTTTGCACAAGGCCTAGTAAATATCTGCTGAACTGAACTGAATCGCATTGTAGGCAGACAATATTATGACATTTGGTCAAAATATTTCAAAAATTTAGAAACTTTTCTTTTACAAATTTAATCTCCTCGGATAGCTCTGGGCTCTAGCCATGTATAGCAAAGAGCAGGAACGCAAAACAAATATAGTCTGAAAATTCTCAAAGTGAGGTATTTTAAGAAGGAACAATGAAAATGTAAGAAACTCAACCCATCTTCTTGGTGTTCTTGCAAGAAAAATAATTGAAGTTTCATTGTTCCTTGATGTTCAAAACTGATCAGAATATTAAAGAAAGTGTCTAGACATTTTGAATTTGACCTTTGACAACCTAGAAGTTGCCTTTTCTACTCAGCTGTGAGATATAAATTCAAAGCACATTTAATTTAACCCATCACCAAGTATTAGGGGTGGGTATACATTCTGTGTAAGTAAAGGAAGCAACTATTATATTCATTTCTAGGAGAGAGCATCCTAGAGAAATATCAGAACGGAGAGATCTGCACGATAGACTGCTATGCCACCAAAGCAAAGTACAGAATAGTGTGTACGGCATATGCTACTAAGAAAAGGGGAACAATATATGCTCATATTTGCATAAATAACCACTGGAAAGATACATTAGAAGCTAATAAATATGGTTATCTGCAGGGTGTGACAGGTAACTGAGTAGATGGGGATGGTGTAGGAGTGATATTTCACATTATTTACATTTTTATAGTGCTC
Source organism: Rhinolophus hipposideros (assembly GCF_964194185.1). Taxonomy (NCBI): domain Eukaryota; kingdom Metazoa; phylum Chordata; class Mammalia; order Chiroptera; family Rhinolophidae; genus Rhinolophus; species Rhinolophus hipposideros. The sequence continues at coordinate 37,660,271 of NC_138052.1, read as the reverse complement.
AGATTTTTCAATCATATAGTAAATACGTCATCTATTTACAATAATTATAAAAAATAAAGTAATAACAGATGTAGGTCAGAACTATTCCCAATGTGATGTGGGAAGCAACAGTGCATTCTTAGTCTCTGGCCTAGAGTCTTTTTTAACATTTGATTTAGAGATGATTTCAAATTTTAAAAAAATTACAAAAATAAAAATAGCACAAAGGAGATAATATGTGCCCTTTATCGAATTAACCTATTAACATTTTATCCCATATGAACTATCTATCATTTTTCTATCTATCTGTCTGTCTGTCTATCTATCTATCTATCTATCTATCTATCTATCTATCTATCTATCTATCATCTATCACTCATTTGTGCCTGAACCTCTGAGGTTCATGACCCTCTACCTCTCAATGTTTCAGTATGTATTTCCTAAAAATATAACTATAGTACCATTATCAAGTTCATGAATTTATGGTGATACAATATAAACAAGAGAGTTTTCTTGTGGAAAGAAATGTTCCCGAAACATAAGACCCATCTTAATTTAAGTATTGTACAAAAGGATCCCTGGTTAATCTCCTATTATAGGTGAGAAAGGCAATTCAGCGTGGCAGTGTGGAGATCATCAAACACTCCAAATCACACTCATCAGTCAACTTCAGAAGATTGTTTTCCTCTTCCCTTTGGTACAAATCATGCCCTTCATTTCTAAAAGCTTGTAGCTTTCCTAAAGTCCTAAATAAAAAAGTTGTACATGCTCCCATTATCAATAATGGGGTTGGAAGAAGATTCCTCAGTGGTAAATGTGGTCCGGCTCCAGACCTTCCTTTTTTGTTCCTGACTCAAAGCTGAGCTTGCTCCTGCTGGAGAAAGAGGAGAAATAATGGGTGTGGCAATAAGCCTGAGAGGTCTAAGGAAAGGGGCTGGCCTTGCCCCAAACCCCCATGGCTTTGTCAGACAATTACGAAACTCATACAGCTACTTCAACCTACTTAGAGATAATATTTTGAAGCCCAAGGCCTAATTTTCTCGCCCTATATTTCAGAAGCATTCCACACACACATTCATGTCAGATGTCATGTTTCGGGTAAACGACATTGAAGAATGGTTCTGTCAGTAATACAATCCTTGTAAAGACTTGGATGGTGGTAAAGAGGTGATTTTCCTGAGTGTGACACCTGTCAGCCTAGGCTGGGATTTATGACCTGGTTTTGGGGAGTAGCCTTCCCTCCTACTCACTTATTATTCTTACCCCTTCTCCCTTCCCCAGCTGCTCCACACCTTTCCTGAGCTCAGCCAGCATGGCAGAGGGATGTGTTGTGCTGGAATTTAACCAATCCTCTGTGGATTTTTCTTAAATTTTTTTTTGCCTATTAGTGTTTATATAACACCTTGATGAAAATTCTAATGCTTATGTATGTCTTTGTCAACGTGTCCAACGATTTCTGTAGAATAAATTTCTAGAAGTGGGGGTTGGTGGGTCAAAAAAAGTATGCCTCTTTTTATGATTTTTTACATGTCCTGCCACATTAACCTCCAGAAAGGGAGCACCAATTTCCAATCCCACTAACGTTGTCTGAGGATGTGATGTCCTACTCTTACGAACTAGCTGGCCTCTGGAGCCTTGTAGTTAAAAATCTTGGCTGAGACATCAGGCTCTTGGGGTTTGCACTCTGGCTCTACAACATCCTAGCTTCACTCTTTAGCAAATGATATAACCTGACTAAATATTTCCTCTTTCTTCCAAGGGAAATGATAACAATACCCTTCTCACCGGGCTGTCATGGGAAGTAAATGAGATACAGCATATGAAATGAGTATGTGATACCTGTCACTTTACTGTTTCTAGCTCTGGTCCAAGTCCCAAGAGGAGATTTTGAGCTGCTCTGCTTAGTGGAAGGCTGGGGGCAGAGCCAGGCCCCAACACAGAGGGCAAGGGCCCCAGCTTTGCTTGGTGAGGGAGCTAGAATATAAAAACAGTGCTAACCCTCATGACCTTATTTATGAACTTCATGACACATGACTGATGGTTCAAAACCAATTTCTCTCTCTCTGTTTTGGTAACAGTTTTTTAGAGATCATTTATAGAGCGCACAATTCACCTTTTAAGTATACAGTTCATGATTTTTAGTATTTTCATAGTTGTGTAACCGTAAATACAATCAATGTTAGAACATATTCACCACTCCTAAAAGAAACCCATACCCATTAGTTGCCACCCCCAAGCCTCTCCATCCCCGCCAGCCCTAGGCAACACTGAATCTACTTTCTGTGCTTACAAATTTGCCTACTTTGACATTTCATTTAAATGGAGTTATACAATATGTAGCTCTTTGTGACTGGCTTCTTTCACTTAGCATCATGTTTTCGAGATTTATCCATGTTCTACCATGAATCAGTACCTCATTTGCCGAATAATGTTCTAGCGTATGGATATACTATACCTTATTTACCCATTCATCAGTTGATGGACATTTGGGATGTTTTATTTTTTGCTACAATGAATAATGCTGATATGAACATTTGTGTACAAGTGTTTGTGTGGACATATGTTTTTATTTCTTGTTTTAATTTCTTCCAGCACTGGCTGTCGTTTCTTTTATTTTTTTAATGCTATAAATAAGGTTGCAGTGAATATCTTGGCAAAAACGAGTAGGGCTTTCCACGTCAAAGGAAAAGTATAAATAAAGGCCTGGGGTGTTTTGGGTCTTAACCTCTCTGAACAACTCATTCAGCATCTGTAAAATGGGTTGTTGTAAATATTAGAAATTAGATATAATGGAAGGTCCCTGGCATGCAGTAAATTCTCAACAAACGATAGCTATTATACTATTCTACGCCCTCCAAAATTGAAGTAAAAATCCTCATGGGCCTATTCTCTTCATCTGTCCATATCATTAATATTATCAGATTTCCCTGGTTTTTCATTTTCATGACCTTGTATTGTACTTTGTCAGTCCTGGCACAAACCTTCTGTAACTCAGGATGATATTACCTGTGGAAACTAAAGCAGGGCTCTTCCTGAAGTAAGCGGTTCCCTTTTTTCTTTGCATCCTGCTTTCAGCTAAATTCTCCTGGTGTTAACTTCTTTTCCTGCACCCCACTGCAAGCCCTACTCTTACATCCCTCAGGTCATCAGGAACTTCAGATCATTGTGCTGACCTCAGGTGAAAATCATAGCTTGTATAAAATGGTGGTCCTTAGGCCAGATCCAACCTGCAGGCTGGAGTCGTTTGGTCTGCACAAGGCACAGTAAAAAAAAAAAATAAAAAGTTGAATCAATATATAAAAATCAGGAGATTTCACGTACAACCATATTTCAGATTGCTTTTGAAAAAAATCAAATGTGCCAGTATTGGGCCTTCATTCTTGCATGATAAAAATAGATAAATCCTACCCCAGCTCCTCCCTTTGGTGCATTTCAGTGCTACAGTGAAGGTAGGTGAAGTGGCCAGTCTGCAGGCATAGCAAAGATAATCTTTTTACAATTTCTTGTGTGACTGAGGCACCACCCATACTCTCCCACTTCCACTCTCATTGTCATTTAGCCCTGCTAAGCTCCTGGACTGTTTTGTGATTTCACACCTTTCCAGACATTTTTTTTTCTTGTTTTACTTTGTTGAGTATTCCATTATATTGTGGAAATTTTCCTCCCAAAGCCTCCTACTCTATGCTTATAAAGATAGTGGCGTCTAGTTCCCAATGTGTACCTTTTTTCCTTTTAAAAATATGATCACAAACTCTTTGTTTCACTGTACAGGTCACTTCACCGTCCTCTCCATTGTCTGCGATGGAAAACAGCGGTTTGCTCAGTTCTTAAAAGCCTGGTAGAACTAAGCAGCATGTCTGCCGGCCCCGAGTGCTTCCTTGCTTCAAAATCCAGCTCTCTTTGAACCATTTGACCCACAATGTCCTCTGTCAGATCGTTTGTTTCTTCATCAGCCCTCAGCCAAGCTCATTGCTCAATCTTTCCTTGCACTTGATACGTTTGGCTAAACCTTTCCATTATATCTAGTCTCTTGTTTGGTGCCTTATTCTGTCCATTTTAATCTTGCAACAATCTTTCTCTTCCTATGGACCTCAGATTTCTGAAGGGAGTGTTTTTGTTCTTGCCTGACCTTCTTCTGCTCTTCTCACCTCCCTTCTGTTTCATCTGTTCTTTGATTTTGCTATTTCTGCCCAGTGTCTTCACCTTGGTTTTCTGTCTGTGCTCTCTCTTAAATGCTTCTGTGGCAATATCTATTTTATTATAGAAAGCCTTTGGCTATATTCCTTTGGAAAGCTCCTTTTATGTCAGTTTTTAAAATGTTCCATTATTCTGAAAGCTTTAGGGAGAACAACTTCAGTTCCTCACTTCTTTACCCAGTTCCCTATGTTTTAAGAAATTAATCTCAATCTCTACCATTACATGAAGAGAAGTAAAACCTTTCACTTTACCTTTCACTTCTAGAATTTTTGCTTGTGATGCTCTCAATCCTACTATTTTTAAATGGCTGGCATCTGCAGCTAAATAAATATCCCTCTCGCCAATCTAATGATTCTTAAACCCGAACAATTGTTAGACCTGTAAAAACAAATTCTTCTAGACCCAAACACTTAACCTATTTTATTTATAATAAATTTTGCTTTTAATATAGATATGGTTTTGACTAATTTGGGCAGTTTCTTGACTTTAGCAAGCCTATAATGACTCAATTCTCTCATTTTTCTTTCCTCTTCAAACTATCCTGAAACTTTTATTCACGAGGCACATTTATGTGTTGTTTTCCTCTGTTCTTTTCTCACATGTCTCTGGTAATTTCAGTAGTGATATGATTGACTCCAATAGGGTTGAAATCACCAGCGCAATCTTGAGCCTAAGGCCTGCGGCACGCCTGTTCATAAGTCAGGCATACAGGTCACTCAAAATATGCTTTTGCAATTATTTAGATTGACTTGGAAAGCCCTTGTAGCAAGCATTCACATCTCTGTTACCACATCGTACAGGTGGATAAAAAATACTTCACAGCAGAGGTCGCCTTTTGTTTATCCACTGCTGTGGCTCCTTTCCCAAGATGCACTTGACATCTCCCCCAGCCTCAACTCATGCCTTTTGCTATACACAGGGGAGATATCCTTTTCAGAGTTCATATCTATAAATTGCAACTTTTCTCCCAACTTGGTTCACTTCCATGCTTGTTCAAGCTTCCATATTGCGTATTTCAAACAAAAATCTGAAAATCTGAACTTGAATGTTTCCTCCCCTATTGAGGAATTTTGTCCCAAGCCAGTCCTTTCACAATCAGATTTCTCTCTTCAAATTCAGCTCTATTTCTTAAGTAAACACTACTTTTCATGCAGGGAGTCAGGCAGGGCAGCCTGCGGGGTCTCTGGTCCCGCTCCCCATATAAGAATGCAGGACATGGTGAAGCCAAAATGGAACACCCACAGAGCCATAGGTAGGGGAGTCATACCACTATATTCTTACTAGTGGCACTATGGTCTCACTGGAGGCTGGATCCACACTGTCCGCAACCCGCCATCCTAACTGCAATCCACGCTTGCCAGCTCAGCCACCATCTTTTTGCTAGCCCCCATTTTTTCTTGCTAGCGTAGCCACAGTTATATTAGTGGCCAATGGCTCACTGGTTACAGCTGATGGCCAACTAGCCACAGCTGATGGCCGTGCAATCACAGTCGATGGTCATTTACTACCTGAGCCAGCACCTTTCTACGTGAAGCCGAGAGCCTGGAAACTGCTCTCTGGAGCTCTGTCCCTACACTACACCATCCAGATCTTCTCTTTTTTGGAGATTTCTAAGCTTTGGCTCCAGCCTGTGTTCTCATAGGGTAACGGAGACAGCTCTAAAATTGGGAGTAAGAGATTCCTCGAGAAGTTCCTCCATGTAATAAGCTATAAAAGCTTGGGAACCTCTTAATTTCTCTGAGGCTCATTTTTCTCTTCTGTACAATGGGATGATAGCTACCATCTCTCTTGATTCTTGCAAGGATTTCATGAAGTATGATATGCAACATTATGTTCAAAATTCTATCTCTATTATGTATTTTTAGTTGAATCTCTGCTCGCCTTAATTTTTTTTTGTGTGTTTTTCTTTCAGCCCTTCAAATTTTCTTTGAAAGTTCTCATCTTTTTCCTTTGGCTCCTCATTTTTCTTGGCTCAAGTTCTCTGTCACTTTGCTCTATCTATTTAATTAATTAACCATTCACCCATTCTATCATATTTGGATAAAAATGTTCACATCCTGACAGCTGGCATCAGGGAGACTATTTTTGGATGAGGTGACTCCTTGAAGATGTGGTTTTCCAGGTGTCAAGACAAACCAAGAAATACTAATTCCTGATTTGGAACTGAACAGAAATTAGGAGGAGGGGGAGAGGAGAAAGTGAGGAAAGGGAGAATAAGCATCCAGTAAGATGGTGTGAGGAATGGGGACTGCCCAGGGTGCTATGGGCAGTGAACAAAATCCTGGGGGGACAATGGGAAGTAGTGGAAGAAGGACATGTACGACACTCACGAAAGAGGACTTCCAGAACTGCAGAAAGTGGCAAGAACAATGGGATAAGTCTGTTCTAAGTGAGCGGGGGTATTTTGAGGGGGATTGTGTCTTACTGTAATAAGCTTTTTAAAATGTAAACATTCACCATATTGTTTGATCACACCTTGTAATGTGTACCACATGCCAGCCATATCCTTCTTGGACTTGGGTTCCAGCTAAAGAAAGCCTATCACACAGAAGGAACCTGATAAATGTTTGTTTCAGTTTCTCCTGAGATTAATTTATCTTCTTTTGTTCCTATTTAAACCCATTTCTTTTGAGTGATCTCAGAACTAGCTATTTTTAAGTGTTCTCTATATCCTTTTCCTCAGCAAGAAATAATTTTCTCTAGAGTTTTCTTCCTATACCTCTTATTGACTTCCACCAAATACATGCTTACCTTTTTCTTTCTTTCAGCCTGAAAGCCATCTTTATTTTCTACCTCCCATGCTTTCTCAAATTTTCCAGCAATCATTTCTCTGGGTGTTACTGGCTTAGGGGTGTGTGTGCGTGTGTGTGTGTATGTGTGTGTTTTGTTTTGGTTTTGGTTTTGGTTTCTGGCACTTGTGGCTAGTAACGCAATGCCAGTCTCCATTTTATGATTAAATATTCTTGGATGGTTTACATAAATACTCCCTTTTGCTCCACAATATTTGTAAAATCCAGTTTACAGAGGGAGAAACAGACACAAAGATAGAGCTAGACAGAGCACACACACACAAATGCTTATCTCTTGGAGCTCACATACTGAAGCGTTTCTATGATGTTTGGGATTTGATCCAAAATAATCCAGAAGGAAAGAGGTAAGAGAAAGAGGAAGTGGGGGGTTGGATGCTATAGATAAAACAAGTTTGGCCACATTCTTGAAGCTCTGTGATGGGTACCTGAAGGTATAATATTCACCTGACTTTTGTGTGTGTTTAAATTTCCATAATAAAAAGCTTAATTAAAGTTTGCTTGTTAAAGATCTGCATGTGGATTTTTAGGACCTTGCTAATCTCAAGTTTCTGTGATTTTAAGACATGGATGTGAAGGGAAAGAAAACACTCACTTTATTCATATATTTCTTTAATACATTGTTTCTTGTTTCTTTAAAATGACTTTTTCTGTTTGTAGTAGGAAATGATATTGTTTTTTAAAAGAACTTGAAAAGTAGAGGACTAAAGAAAGTAGAAAATAAAAATACTGTCAAATCCACCACGCCAAGATAAAAAAAATTAAAAAATTAATTGAAAAAGAAAAAAAGATCTGCATGTGGGTTAGTGATCTCCACAGTCAACACATTTTTTTTTTTTGACTGTACATGACCCTCGGGTGATTTCATGAGCCTCTTCTTTAGCATGTCCCCCACCTCCCACCAAGTCATTTCTAAACTTGCTCTTTGTACTGATTTGCTGGCATGCTTATTTCCCTTTGGTCTAAGAACTCCTGGTGGGCAGGAGCAGTGTCTTACTCATCTTTGCGTCCTGGTGCCTAGCACAGAGTCTCCTGAACTGAAATGAAATGAGCTCAAAAAAAAAAAAGGATCTACCAAAGAATCCATACTCATGCCTGCCTGCACTGACATCCCCTGTCCCAGCCACGGCTTTTGCTGGGCCTGTGAACACATCATAGGGGGCTTCTGAGTGGAGCCACAGCACATCCATGAAAGGCTTATTCCTCAGGACAGAGAAGGAACAACAGCCCCTTTGGCTTCCTATATGTGCGGCCATGTCACCAGAAAGTTCTCTAATTGGCCTATTCTTTTCTCTTATGATACATTCTCCAAGATAATTCCATTTCTTTTCATTTCTGAAGTTCACACCAAACTTCTTACTTCCTATGATTTGGTGATTTAAATGGCTATAGTTGTGGGCCTAAATAAATACTGGGCTCCTCACTGCAGAGTCTCCCTTCCAGCAGCCTCTCTCCCCCTGTGATACACCTTCCATCTCCAGACAGAGAGAATGGCTCCTTCTTTTCTTTTAACTTCCTTTGGGTGGTTAGCCTTCACCTTACCCTCAGGAAAGTCAAATGTAGCCCTGCTGCCATCTCTGCTTCCCATTTTCCTTATCTTCCTCCCCAGTTTCCTTCCTGCTTCATTCTAGCTCAAATCTTCAGCTTTCCCTTGAATTTCTATTATAGCTTCAGTTTATACCATCTCTTATAGTTCTCCTACTACAGTGGTTCTGGCAGCTTCTAGAATAGTCATCTTGGCACCCTCTTGCTCTCACTACTCTTTAAATGGCTTATTATAAATCTCATTATCCATTTGTTGTTCTTCCCAGTATGCCACAGGGAAGGTTCAACTGCGGAGTCAGATGTTATTATACTTGTTTGACAAGGATCAGAAGTACAACCTCAATATCCTAATCTCAGTTCAATGGTCCAGCTAGCACCCACGGCCTGGCTTATACTTTGCTACTATTCCCTGGGGAAGTGGTGGCTGACCTTGAACTTCTGTGCATTTATTTGCCTTGTCACACTTACCTTTCTAGAACATTCCTGACAATAGTCCCAGAGACTGGGAACTGAGCTAAGCCAAAGTGGGATGGTTAGGACTGTCTTATTGACTCATGCTGTCATTGACTGAGGCTTGGTATTGTCTCAAACAATTCTCTTCCTCCTGAAAAAGAACCAAATAATACAGAGGAGGGGGTGGGATGCATCATTATGACCACAGAGACTTAGCCAGGTGCCTTTGGAGTTCCAGGAATCAGAGACAGGCGTGGCACCAGGTCATACTTCAAGGATTGTCAACCTGTAAAATGATGGATGAGTGTGCTGACTCCATTCTTGGGTACAGAGAAGTGTGGATTGTCAGATAGCATTATTAATTAGAGGTACAAAATGGTGGACTCTGAGTAACAGCTAACCTCTGTGGAAACAGAATGGGGTTGCCTCCTACCATCACCTGAGGATACCTTTGGTTATTTATATGTGAGTACATGAAGAGAGTATGTGCGTGTGCACGCATGTGTTGTGAAGGGTAGGAGAGCTAGAATAGGTTTAGCTATGGCAACACTTTCTCTCCTTCCTCCAATTAAAATCAACTTTCTACCCCAACCATAATGCCCTGTCATCATGATCCCCTCAGTTCTAGAGCATGAACCTTCTGGGAGGCCCTGAGCAAATCTTCCACTGAACCTAAATTCAATCTCCCACCCTGCTTCATTTGCAGAAGAGAATGTGTTTATAGTATGTCTAATTTTTTTCACTTTCCCTCACTAAACCTTCAAAACAAATTATGTATTTGTGTGAAACTGGGAAAAACATTTCACCTCAAGTGAAAACTTGAGCATCTTAAGACAAACACAATGAGAATAACTCTCCATGTTTGCATAGAATATTGGCCTTTGCAAAGCTGAGTATACTCCTCTCTAATCTTTGCTGTCAAGGGGAGCTCACTGTAGTTAGAACAACTCAGGGTCAGCATCAAGGAGATGAGAGCTTGCCCAGAGAGGTGGGATAGAATAGTCAAGTATTCTGGATTCTCCACTTATTCAACAGAATCACCTATGTAAATATCAATGGGATTTTGCCCTGTGCCAAAACGAGGCCTAAGTATGCAGTGGATTTACAATTTTAAGTGCTTTATTATCTATAGTCGAAAGAGAAGATACAAAAGCTGTTTGATTTACCAAGCAAGTACACTAGGCCTATGGACACTTTTGGTCCTTTTGCTAAGCTGTCAGATGTTCGAGGCAGTTGGCCAGATGGCTGTGTTTTACGTCCCAGCTTAACATTTTCGAGGCTGTTGAATAATGTAGATCCTTTTCAGTGGAGTGACCTTCTCCAGAGCAGGTCTGGGTTTTTGATGTGCCATGTGCACTACTGCTGGAAATTTATGGCTGAGCTAAATGTGAGAAAGAAAGAAAAAAAATAAGCATATTGAATCTTTCTGGCTATGAAGTATTAAAGTAGTAGAAGGCAATACAGTTGTTCAGGGGCATTTCACAAGTTTGTTTACTTCTTTGATAATATTTCTTTTTTCCATACCACTTCCAGCTCTGGACCCATGGCTGTATGTGTTAACCTGGGTTTTCCCTCATTAGTTTGTCTCTAATCTGTAAAATTATAAAATACACGAAGATAATATACATAATGTATATGTGCATTAATGTCTATGTTTTGAAGCGACATTTTAAAAAGTAGGAATGGTTAATTATTTCTGCATCAGTCCTATAACATTAGCAATTATTCTGGCACCAGTATGCATATATGGGTCCCCATATTCTAAGAAGCCTATGAGAACAGTGGAAAAGGTTTTGAGGGGGAAAACTCCTCTACTGTCAAAAGATCAGGAATAAAGAACCTCTGAAAGAAGTTAGGAAGAGTCAGTGTTATTTCTTAGGTTGTAACATGTGAAATTGCTTTTTACAGGTTTAAAAATGGTGTGACATTGGCCCTTTCATATGGTTCAATCTAAACAGCCTGGTGAAAAAAAGGCTGAGGAATGATGCACTGGCATCAGGTTCCAAAAGTTCTCATGAGTCATCTCCACAGAAGACATGTATGAGGAAACAGGTTCAAATAGATTTAAATTAACACAGACTGAGACTATTTGACAATAAGAGGAATTGCATACAGAACCAAGACCTTGTGTAATTTACCTTAAGGATAGCTTAAAAATCAAAAGGATGCCCAATATTGCAAGCACTGCAGACACAATTTTCCTAGGAGGAGAATTTGGACCCAGTGACCTTTTGGGTCCATTCCAGTTCTTGGTCTTCAAGCTGATCAATACAAACAGAAAGGCACCTAAGGAAACCTTCTCTAGCAAGCAAGGAAGGGATGCCTCAGCTCACTAGGAATTTAATTTATCACGATTGGGCTTACATGCCCTGGCCTTGACACTCAACTTAAATAAAAGGGGAGATAAACTGCTCATGACCCCAAGCATCACGTTGTTTATGGTTTGATTGGGCTCTCCTAAGCCAGGGAAAACATATGTGCCTTCTATCTCTTCTCAAATGTCCCTGAGCTCTAGGCACACAGCATTCCCTTTCATGTGAAACTTAACTCCAGAAAGTCCTTTCTTCTTGGTCTTAAAAAATTAAACACACTGGTAGAATATACACTGAAGTGTTAACAATGGTTATCTCTGAGGGACAGAATCATGGGCAATTCCTAGTCTTTTTCTTTGTTTTGTCTATCAGTATTTTTCTAAAAATGTTCTTTTACAATGAGCAGGTACAAGTTATATAATAATTAAACCCAAAGACAGTCTAGGCTGGCATTCTAGCAGAAAGGAAGTAACACAATTGAGATATTGGTCAGAAATGCTGCCTTAGAATCTAAAAAAAAGAGCTAGAGACTTTTTTTCTCAGATCAATTATCATCAGGCCACATGACATGCATTTGATAGTGTGGTAGAGTGTTTTGTTTTGTTTTTCTTTTAACATTAGAACTAGAAGGAAACTTAAGAGGTCAATGACTTCAGTAGTTTTCTTCCAGACTGGGTGTCTTTAGTGTCAACTAAAACAGATGGATTATTTCAGGTTAGCTCTAAATCACATTCAAAAGATTACATACAGGTAGGAAGAATAACCTGGCAAGTTACGTAAAATTGAATGTAAAAGGGGGTGAGAAAGGCAATGAACAAGTAATTCTGATTTAACAGAAATCTGGGCAATTAGCCAAGGTGAGATGGGGCAAGATGACAAGTTGAGACGGAAGAGAGAAAGCCACAATGTTGATTGTTGGTCTGAAGGCATGAGAGTGATGATGGGTGGAGATGGGAAAGGAAAGGGGAAAGGAGAACAGTGTGTTTGAACACACTATTGCTTCATGTGACACTAATACATTATTTGATCATTTCCAGGGTTACCTCCACAATTTAGGGGCTACATTTCTTGATCACTTAAAAAATTGTGGTAAAAATCACCTAATATAAAATTGACCATTTCAAACTTTTTAAGTGTATAGTTTAGTAGCACTAAATATGTTTACATTGTTGTGCAAACATCACTACCACCCAGCTCCAGAATTTTCATCATATAAAACTGAAAATGTGTATGCATTAAAAAATAAGTCCTCATTCCCCCATCCCCCAGCCTCTAGCAACCACCACTCTACCTTTTGTCTCTGTGAGTTTGACTATTATAGGTATCTCATATAAGTGGAATCATGCAAAATTTGTCCTTTGGTATCTGGCTTATTTCATTTAGCATAATGTCTTCAAGGTTTATTCATATTGTAGCATGTGTCAGAATTTCCTTCCTTTCTAGGGCTGTTGCATGTGTATATACCACATTTTGTTTATCATATGTCAATGGACACCTTTTGATATTGTGGATAATGCTGCTATGAACACTGGTGTTAAAATATCTGTTCAAGTCTCTGCTTTCAATTATTTGAGGTATATACCCAGAAGTGGATACATGTGGCAATTCTATGTTTAATTTTTTAGGAACTGCCATGTTGTTTTCCATAGTGGCCGCATCATTTTATGTTCTCACTAGTAATGCACAAGGGTTAAGGGTTACATCTTAATTAAGGCATTTAACTGAGGTTCTAAAAGCTCTGCTCAACTGCTTCTCAGAAGGGGAATGCCACAGATCAACATGAATGGAAGACTACCCCTGGAGCCTATTGGTCATTTGTAACTGGTTTGGAAAAGTTGAGGAGGAAAAAAGGCAACGGGATTGAGAAGGAAAGGGAAATAATTCTGGCAAAGATTTTATCACCTTAGAGAAACTGCCCATAATTCAATTATAAATGTTCAAGGTTTTTTTAGGGGGGGTTGGGAGGAAGGCAGTAACAGGACTTCATAGCAACTCTTGAATATACAACAATAGTATGAAGTTCTCTTTCTCCTGTATCTACCCCCAGGTTATAGGGGGTGGAGAGTCTACAAAGAATCTTCCATTAAAATTGATAAAACTGTAAATAAAATACTCAACCCCTTAAATACCTCAATTCTCTGTTGTAGATTCTGTATCAATGGAGATGGGAAGATTTTATTTTCAAGTCTGAACTAGAAATAAGTAGGAATAGCTCTCTAGAGTACAACCTACAACTAGCTGTGCTTCAGTCTGGGATCTTAACTTTGGGGCAGCTTTGGATTTGTTATAATTCATCTTTGTAAATTGACAAGGTTTGTGGAATAAAAAGTGTTTCCTGTCTGATTCATTAGGGTAAGAGAATCTAGGGTAACCTGACAAGAGAAAGAATTCAAGGCCAGTATATGTGTAAGGATTCTGCCCTGCTGTGGCGCTATCACATAAGGGCCGACATATTGAACTTGGAAAGGAGATCAGTAGAAACTTCCACATTGACAATTTACCTTCATCTTGGGTAGCTATGACCTCAGAACCTATATTTTTAGTTTCAGAGAAAAAGCAAAAGAAGTATGTTGAAAGTATTTATGACTGGAGCTGTGAAAGAAACTCTAGATGCAGGAAAATCAGCGGCAGGTTTTGTTTTAGAGCCTGAAGTCAGGTAGTATTGCAGCCTGGCAGCTCTTCATTCATCTTTCTAGGGTGATAACTTCCTACTTGAACGTGGGCACTCAGATTTCCACACCCTGTTAAGCAAAGTGCTTAAAACAAAACATTCAGCTCCAATCAATGAAACTCAAGGCTACTCCTACGGTGATGTTAATCTACAGAACAAGAGAAACCTTTTTAGATTCGCAGATGCCTTTGATAGTTTCCTCTCCCCCAGGATTCCATTTCACATCCATCTCACTCACTTTGGCAGTGGCATCTGGCAATTTGAAAATTGGGCCCAACTTTTACTAGGCTTCAACATTCCAACCCCTCCCACACCATAACCCAACCCTGTTACTAATGTTTTAGCTGGGTACTTTTAAGTTCGGAGAAGTGTCACAACTGTGGCCAAATTTAACTTCCACAACTTTCCAGAGAATTAATATATTTGGCAGTGTCGTTCTCACTCCCTGCCTTAAAAAAATTAAGTAAATGAACAACCATAAATCTCAGAGGAGCTACATGACTTCTAAAAGTTCAAACAACCTTTAAGAAGTAAGTGGAGTTTGGTCGAAGACCAGGTCTCCCAGATTTTTAGCCGAGGGTTTCAGGGTTATATAACTCCTTTTCTGACAGGAATACCATGTCATATGGCCTGTCACCATGCAACATGAATTCTCTCATTATTTAGGTCTGGAAGAGGTGGGAAGGGCTGGTTGAATAGGGAGGGAGGGAAGGAGGTAGGTAGTAAGAAGAGATGTCTGTGTGCAGAGAGGAGTGGGGGAAATAGTGGGACGGGGAATTTTAGGCTGTTTCCCACTTAGATTTGTACAATTCCAACCTTTTGGGAATTGTTTTTCAATCTCCCAAATCTTAAACCTTAGGTTGTTGATTTTAAAGTACAGTATCCATAGATGAACAGCATATGGACAGAAATGTCCTGCTATGATTAAATTGTTATTGAGAGCCTATGAATTGGGCTGTACTCTTGCTGTCTTAGACACTAAGTTCTTCAACTGGTATGAGAATAAGCATGGGTTCTTGGAACTAGACATAATTCCAGGTGAGGGCATGAATGAATGATAATAAATGCAGAGGATGTGACCCTCGTTTCTATTTTATTGTATTTCTTCCCGACAATTGCATGTTGTTAGGTCTTCATGACAATACATTTTGTGTGTGTGTCTGTGTGTGTGTGGGGGGGAGGGTGTGGGTGTGAAATCATTTCATTGCTCATGAAAATTTATCAGCAGATATCAATATCTATATCTCTACATCTATTACGTCTCTTAATTTTGTTGAATGAGGCTGTATAGTTTATGCATTTTTTTCATATAATTTGTCCACAGTGAAACATCCTTATACAGTTCTACGGGTTTTCACAAGTATCTGCAGTTTGTGAATGCCACCACAATCAAGATACAGAATCGCTCCATCATGCCCCCAAATTCCTTTCTTTCACTTTGTGGTCAACCCCTCCACCACCCCCAGCTCCGGACAACCACTGAAATCAGCCGATCTGTTTTTAAAGAGGCATTGGTCTTTCCATCCCAGGTTGACCTTTATTATGAAATCCTATTACACTTCAGGTTGAATTATGAATTCAAGGAGGACTTTTTCTTAACTGTAAGGAAATACATGGATCCCACCAACTTCCATATTCAAGACACAAGTAGTCACTTGTGGTGATTTTGGGACTTGATTTTCTGGCTTCTTATTCTTTGCCTGGGATTCCAAACGATACCCTGTAGGATATTTGTCTGGGAATAGATGCTAACACTTACTGACTGTGTCTGGTTCTGTGCTAGGTACTTTGCACATGTTATAAAACTTCATTTTAGTCTCACAACATCTCTGTGAAGTGGATACTGTCCATCACATTTGCATTTACAGATGAGGAAACAGAGACACAGTAAAGTGAAGAAACCTGAGTAAGGACACAGAGCTAGTGAGTGACGGAGCCAGCATAAGACCCAGGCACCTGATGGCTGATGCAAAAACCTGTGTCAGCCAGTAACCTATGCAGGCTCGGCCACAGTCCTACTCCAGTAAACACCGAGCTAAGTGTTCATGTTTTTTAAATAGGTATAGTTGCTGTTAATAATATTTGTAATAATACACCATCTCAATATTTTCTTATGCTTTCCAAATGCAACTTATTATTGTTGTTATTTGATTTTTTATCATTGGAATAAAGAAGGGATATTTTTAATTAAAAGGGAAAGAAACCCTTTATGTCACCAACATATGCACATATGTCTATAAAAAATAGTATAGACTCTTGCATCATACCTAATATAAAATCAACCTTTATTGACCTCTCCAAATATTTTATTTTGGGGTAACATATATTCTAGAGGAACATGCCATCCAGTTCTACTTAACAACTGTGGCATTCTCTTGCCCCTGAGGAAGAGGCGTTCAGTTCGCAGGAACAAGAGAATGAGATGCAGGAGCGGGCAGCTTGTCTTGCCCTGTCAGGGTGTCATCCAACCCTGCCCTTCTTATAAAGCCAGCAAGGCAAAGCACCACCTAGGACCTCACCTGAAGTCTATTTGATGAGAGAACAAAGCGCCCCCCACCAATATTAGAAGGCTCTAACTAGAGCCTTTAATAAAGATCTTGCCTTGTACTATCTGCCTTGCTTTCCATGGACTTCAGATACATCTTTTATTTCACTGCCATAAAACCAGAACAGAGAGTGCAAACAGGTTCCTCCGTGCCAGACATAGTTCTAAGAGCTTCCTGCACACAGACTCATGTATTCCACACAATATCCCTCTGAAATATATTCTCTTCCTTATTTCCATTTTACACGGGATGAATCTGAGGCACAGGATAA
This sequence comes from Rhinolophus hipposideros, assembly GCF_964194185.1. Lineage (NCBI taxonomy): Eukaryota > Metazoa > Chordata > Mammalia > Chiroptera > Rhinolophidae > Rhinolophus > Rhinolophus hipposideros. The sequence continues at coordinate 37,643,490 of NC_138052.1, read as the reverse complement.
ATAACTTGTTCAAGGTCATGTAGATCATTAGTGGAGAAGCCAGTGCCAAATGGGGCCCCAGAAGTCTAGCTGCATAGTTTCTGCTCTAATCTTTTTTAGATCCCACATATTGGCAGCAACAGCAAGTCTGCCTTCTGTGAAGGACACCCAGTCCTCTCCTTTCGATAAATGTGGGAGCGGCAGAAAGAGTGGTTCTTCATTACCTTAAATGCAGTGTATCTACCCTCTGTAAGTAAAATAAGGACCTCACTCAGCTCACCTACAAAGTTTAAAAACAAACTCTTAAATCAAAAACCAAACCACATTCTCTCTGGTAAAAATCTTCTGAGTGCCTTGAGCTACTTAGAAGAAATCCAAGATATATATAACAGTGGAAATCCAAATAAAAATAACAGTGGTCAAACACCTTTGTAAACAGACTACTGGATAAACCCAGCCAATGCCCAGCCTTCCTCCAGCCCCAAACCATGCAACCCTCCACCAGCCCTCCTCGCCTCAAATCAAGGATTTCCTCAGAGATTGCCGTGGTGGGGAGGAAGGCCAAAGACTGGTGAACTCCTAATACACAAGCTACCTTTTTATAAAAACATGCCAATGTTTCTAAGAAGTATTTGGGATGGCAAAGGAAAGTTCTGCCAATTCAGTGTCATGATTCTTGCTTCATTTTCTATCTTAATTTTGAGATTATTTATTAAATAGATATTAGGAATTTGGGAGAAACAGCTTTTCTCACCAAGACCTCTTTGTGTTCCTTGGACTGAGAGCAGATTCTTTCACAAGGACATCAAACCTCTGAGCTGGAAAAAACCTCAGTGGTCATTGGCTCATTCACCCAGGCAGCCTGATCGCTGGGTAAATACCACAGACTGGCAGCCTCCCACGACACACCTCACCCACGGCTCACCTTCTCCAGAGTGTCATTCAGAGCATCCATCGTCTGTGTTTTGGCAACATTTGCAATGACACTGCAAAGAGAAAAAGACACTTCATGTAGGACCTGAAAGCATTCCCAGTGAAGAGGCTAAATGATTTATATAGAGGGCAGTCTACTTGGCTTTTAAGCTTTCATTCTGCTTGGCTACATCTAGAAGACAAAAATTCCTGCCTCTGTGTGCCCGTGCACTACAACAAGTTTTGTAGGCCAACTTATTGCTATTATTGCCTTTTCAACTTTTCATCGAAGTATGGCACACATGAGAACAGTGCAAAAAGGATAGTATCAGTGTGTAGCTTAGTGAATATTCACAAACTTAGAATACAAATCTAACCAGCTGCCCCCTAAGGAGAACCATTACCCTGATTTAAAGCCCCATAAATTAGTTTGGACTGTTTTTGAACATCATAACATGAATTGTGCAATATATACTCTATTGTGTCTGGCTTCTTTTCTCGGGCCAAGCTATTTTGTAGAAGAATTTCAATTAGGGCTGAGCCTGCAGTACAATTTCTTATAGGAAACTCTGCACTTGGCATATTTTCTTTTTCTGGATGGTTTGTGTTGGCTGATAGAAGTTATTAGGAAATGGACATAGATTGATGATGCCTAGAAATCTATTTTCTAGGATATATTTTTCAAAAGCTATTCACCAAGGAAGTGTAAAGAGAGCTGTTTGTCCATGAAGATGAGGCACTCACATCCCGTGCACACACTCGTGAAGCACATGTGAACGGCAGAGGTGGATTGATGGCGGAGCTCACGAGGCTTCAGCTTCAGGGCCTCTCACTGCCAGGCTCCTTCCAAGGCCCTGGGAGGGGCCCTGGCCATTTCAGATCTGTAACGTTTTCTTATTTTCTCAAAATGGCCTCCAAATTCTGTAAGTTTCAGGTCCCACCTACTTATATCTATCTCTGGTAAATAGGGCGAGAGAGAGAGAAACAGAGAGAGAGAGACAGAGACAGAGACAGAGAGAGAGAGAGAGACAGAGAGAGACAGACAGAGAGACAGAGAGAGACAGAGAGCTAGTTCTTGCTGTTTAAGTTCCGTAGTAGTTCAGTTCCCATCTTTTAATGACTACTAGAAAACAATTAAGTTTTTTTTTTAAAGAGGGTTCCAATTGCCACTTTATTACTCTCTAGGCAACTCCTGCTCCTGCATTGTTCAATTGATGTTAAAATGAATAGTTAAGTCCCCATTTTCTGAGGTGCACAGAAACATGACTTGTCCACTGGCTGCCAGCTAGAAGATCATTTCCAAACTATGACTCCTGAGCCCTTGCCCAGGCATGTTAAAAATGTCACTGTAATAGCTTTTTAGTGGAGTCTTTAGGGTTTTCTATATATAGCATCATGTCATCTGCAAAGAGTGACAATTTAACTTCTTCATTCCCAATTTGGATGCCTTTTATTTCTTTCTCTTGCCCGATTGCTCTGGCAAGGACTTCCAACACTATGTTGAAAAGCAGAGGTGATAGGGGACAGCCCTGTCGTGTTCCTGAACGTAGAGCTTCAGTTTTTCACTGTTAATTATGAGATTAGCTGAGGGTTTGTCAAATATGGCCTTTATTATGTTAAGGTATTTTCCTTCTATCCCTATTTTTTTAAGTGTTTTAATTATAAATTGATGTTGTATCTTGTCAAATGCTTTTTCTGCATCAATTGATATAATCATATGATTTTTGTCCTTCATTTTGTTTATCTATGTATCACATTGATGGATTTGTGGATGTTGAACCGTCCTTGTGCCCTGGGATGAACCCTACTTCATCGTGATGAAAAATCTTTTTAAGGCATTGCTGCATTCGATTTGCTAGAATTTTGTTTATGATTTTTGCATCTGTATTCATCAGAGATATTGGTCTGTAGTTCTCTTTTTTTTGGTGTTGTCCTTACTAGGTTTTGGCATCAGGGTAATGTTGGTCTCATAAAATGAGTTAGGGAGTACTTGTTGGAGAGGCTGTAGAGAAAAAGGAACCCTCATACACTGTTGGTGGGAATGCAGACTGGTGCAGCCACTATGGAAGGCAGTGTGGAGGTTCCTCAAAAAATTACAAGTAGAATTACCGTATGACCCAGCAATCCCTCTCCTGGGTATCTACCCAAAAAATCTGAAAACATTTATCCATAAAGAAACGTGTGCTCCAATGTTCATTGCAGCTTTGTTTACGGTGGCCAAGACATGGAAACAACCAAAATGTCCTTCGATAGATGAGTGGATAAAGAAGTTGTAGTATATATGCACAATGGAATACTATTCGGCGGTAAGAAAAGATGAAATAGGACCATTTGTGACAACATGGGCGGATCTTGAGAATATAATGCTAAGCGAAATAAGTCAGACAGGAAAAGCAGAGAACCATATGATTTCACTGATATGTGGTATATAAACCAAAAACAACAAAAGAACAAGACGAACAAATGAGAAACAAAAACTGATAGACACAGACAATAGTTTAGTGATTACCAGAGGGTAAGGAGGGCTGGGGGGAGGGAGATGAGGGTAAGGGGGATCAAATATATGGTGATGGAAGGAGAACTGACTCTGGGTGGTGAACACACAATGGGATTTATAGATGATGTAATACAGAATTGTACACTGAAATCTATGTAATTTTACTAACAATTGTCACCTCAATAAACTTTAATTTTTTAAAAAAGTGTCACTATAAACAGAGCTTGTGCTTAAGACACATTTTAGTAGCAGAATAGGCTTTCAAAATTGACCAGCTTGCAATTCAACAACAGTCAGGTATCATTTACAGAGAGAGTGCTTTCTCTATTCTAGGAACTATCCTAGATTGTAGGTCTGAAGATAAATAACATGTGACCCCCGCCCCACTCTTGAGCTTTGCTTTCATCATGTGATGGTTATTTTCTGCTATCAAGAGAAACAAAAACTGACTGCTAATGCCACCAATGAGTATTTTATTTTAAAGTGGAAAAGATCCTCAAAAAATGTCCTCACAGATATCAGAAAGAAAACTTTAAAAGTGATCTAAAAATATTTTATATGAAAGAGCCAGATAAATTCCCAGGTCTATTTCCCTCCTAATTCTCTTTCTGAGACTGTTGCCATTTTAACTCTTGCACATCCTCTACCTTGAACATCCTCTAATAGACTCCTTTTGAAACATCCATCAACTCTTCTATGGAAATTATCTTGAAATTAATAGTCTCTGAAGCACACCTCATTACACTACTTGGAGGAGCCAGTTCCACACATTTCTTTCTTTTTGAATGCACTCATTTTCCTTAACCAAGGCATAAGGTGGTTGGCCCGTTTGCTTATTCCATCCAGCCCACAGCCCTCCGCTTAGCTCTGGGGATAGTTCAGTGTACAAGGTTATGGTGGAAGGAGCAGGAAGAAACAGCCTCAGTATCTGTAAGCCTCTGGCTCTGCCAAGTATAGTGTCCATTAGTAGTGTCTAAATAATTGAGTGATGAATTTAAAACAACCAAAAAGGCATTTATTTTTAATTTAGGAGATTTGCTTCAGCAAAAAGCATATTATGCAAACAGTGCAGCCTAGGGAGAATATTTTAAAGGCTAATGTGAAAATAGGATAAAGGAACGTGCTTCAGGTTTGAATGCATTTAGGATCGTGTTTTTTAAGTACAAGACAGCCAGGCTGGAGTCGCAGGAGGATGGGTTGGGGTAGTGATGGAGTTCCTGAAAGAGTCCTCCAGCAGGTAGCCAGCCACCTTGCACCAGGCTTCCCCAATCTTGACCCCCACCCCACCCCAGCTTGGTGGCTACCTCTAACCCTGCTTAGCAAATACCGCAGGGGCCTTGGTGTGTGGTAAAATACAGGGAGGCCTCTGGCTTCTGGAAGAAGAGGAGTCACTCAAAACTCCTTGAGTTGATAAAGGAGAAGAAATTAAGCAGTCTCCTACCTTGTTTTCTCTAATCCTGTTTTTTTGGTATGTCTCTCCAAGATGCCAATTTCTTGTTTTTTGGAAATTCGCATTCCTCCAGCTTTTACTGGAAACAAATAAGCATCAACACAGAAATCAAGATTAGAACAGCAAGAGAAGGCTTGCTTTGGTATTCAAGATATGAATTTAGATTTAAGTGAATTTTACAACTTATTTTTTAAAGATCTAAACTTTTATCTAAAACAACACAATACAAAAGCTGCCCACAAACCACATAAGAGAAGAAAAAAATATGTTTTGTGCAAATAAGGTGGGGAGGGGAAAAAGCCCAGAGGTCTGCTTGTTTACGTTAAGAGAAGGGGAACTGAGGTTAAAAAGGCAGCCCGTTACATCTTTGATTTGGGGAGGACGGTAACAACATACTCCCTTAGGTATTGCAATGAAAACCTTTTTTTCTTGTTATCAAACCAATTACATTCTTCATGATAGCAACCGACAATTACAATGTGACCCTCCTATTTTCCCACAAGATTAAAGTTTGTGCAAGGCTTGCATTTTTTTTCAACTAAAGCTTTCAAAAGCCAAATTTCGAGAATGAGCCAAAAGTCAGGGCATGAGGTGATAATAGGCATTTTATTCAACAGAGATGCTTCTGATCCCACCAGATACCCACCTCGGATGCAGACCCTGCACCTCGGATGTTGGCTAAGCTCAGATATTGTAATGAGTAATTAAACTACATTAATAATCCTGCCATTCAAGAGATCAATTAGTATTAATTAGGCTACAGATGACCTAACAGCAACTCAAGTGTTTAACAATGTCAGATGAAATAAACTTTGAAAAGGAACAACCCATTTCAGATTGCAAATCAAAGCAAATACTTTCTTCTGTTCCCAGAAAATTTGCACATCTAAAAACTGACAAGTTCAACTGAGAAAAAAACTAAACAGACATTGATTTGTTTCAACCTGTTAATTCTTTTTATGGGAATGTCAGATGGGCAATTTTCTAAAACTAGCTCCAATAAAGTAAAAAAAAAGGAAAGCCTGTTCTATTTCTCCATGCCCTTGTGAATTGACTTCGTCATTGTTCTTTTAAAATGATTATTTAATTTGTTTGATTATAATACATATATAAAGCACGCGATTCAAAAAGCATGAAAGGTCTCCAGTCTCCCTCCTACCATTATTTCCCAGCCTCCGGTTCATCTCCCTAGATACTGCTAATGTTATAAGTTTCCTCTGTATTTATCCACAGATATTCTAATGTGTATACCTACATATCATTTTTTGAATGGCAGCATATGATATCCATCATTCTGCATCTTGTTTGTTCATATTTTTTATTCAATCATATATTTTCAAGTAAGTTCTATTTCAATACATATATAGAAATGTGTCTTTTTAACATCTTTGTATTTTCATCAGATGAGCATTCTGTGTTTATTTAACCAATTCACAGATGTTAGACCCCTCAGATGTTTCTAATCCACTGTCATTACAAACAATGCTGCAATGAATCCTTTTATAAATGTATCCTTTTATAAATATATCCTTTATTTATCCTATATCCCCTTATAAATATATCCTTTTATAAATATAGTTTTGCACAAGTGCAAGTATACCCGTGGGATAAATTCCTAGAAGTGATCTTGTTAGTTCTGAAGAGTATGTATATGTGGACTTTTGCTGAATCTTGTCAAATTGTCCTTTCATGGAGGTTGTTGCGTCAGTTTAGAATCTCACCAGCAACAATGAGAGGAATTATTTCCCCCTACTCCTTGCAACAATGTGAGCTAGAAAACGTTTGATGGTGTCAATCAATAAGTTTTTAAAAAGGTATCTCATTGTTTTAATTTGCATTTTTATGTTTTATTAAAGCTTGAGCTTGGGTCTGTGTTTTAGAAGCCATTTTCTTTTTATGAATTGTTCAAATTCTTTGTTCATGTTTTTGCTATTGGATTGCTAGTCTTTTTCCTGTCTTTTTCTTATTGATTTATAGGTGCTCTTTATCTATGAGATGTATCACAAATATAAAATATTTTACCAGTTACTGTCTTTTGTGTTAATGATGTTTTTGCAATCAGAAATTTGTTGTTTTCGTCAATTTTTTATTAGTTTTATATCACTAAGGAGTCATCCCGACTCTGATGTTTTATAAACATTATTCCTTATTTTCTTCTAGAACTTTTATGGTTTCATTTTGTATAACCAATCTTTGATCATAATAAATTCTTGACCTTTCTAGAATGTATTCTGTGTAAGTCATGTGGAGGCATGATAGATTTTTAAAGAGTATTCTGATAATATTAAAAAATCCATCTTTTTGGCAAACAGACATATGAAAAAATGTTCAACCTCACTAATCAGAGGAACAAAATAAAAACCACAATGAGATCCCACCTCACTCCAGTCAGAATGGCTATCATCAATAACTCAACAAACAAGTGCTGGTGAGGATGTGGAGAAAAGGCAACCCTCATACACTGTTGGTGGGATTGCAGATTGGTGCAGCCATTATGGAAATCAGTATTGAGGTATCCCAAAAAACTGGAAATAGAACTACCTTATGACCCAGCAATTCCACTCTTAGGCATCTAGCCAGAGAAATCCAAAACACTAATTCAAAAAAATTTATGCACTCCTATGTTTATTGCAGCACTATTCACAATAGGCAGGATGGAAACAACCAAAATGCCCATGGTAGATGACTGTATTAAGAAACTGTAGTACATTTGTACAATGGGGTATTACTCGGCCATAAAGAAGAATGAAATCTTATCATTTGCAACGATATGGACAGACCCAGAGAACATTATGCTAAGTGAAATAAGTCAGACGGAGAAAGACAAATACCAGATAATCTCACTTACATGTGGAATCTAAAGAATAGAATGAACAAACTAATCAGGAACAGTCTCAGAAATATAGAGGAAAAACTGAGGGCTGCTAGACGGGAGGGGGTGGGGATGAGGGAGAAGGTGAGGGGATTGGAAAGCATAAGCAGTAACCACCAGATTGACATGGGGGTACAAAAGACAGTTTGGGAAATATAATCAATAATGTTGTAAAGATTTTGTAGGGTTTCCGATGGACACTTGTCTTATTAGGGAGACCATTTCATGGACGGTGTAGGTGCCAGACCACTGCAGAGTACACCTGAAGCTGACTAATACTGAATGTCAACTATAATTTAATATATATATATAGTCACAGGAAGTGGAGTACAACATAAGAAATAGAGTCAGTGGAACTGTAACAGCTCTATACAATGTCAGAGGGATGGTAGATTGGGGGCGGGGGGTAACACTTTGTGAGGGATATAATGTCTAACTATTACATTGTTTTGAAACTAACAATTAAAAAATAAAATAGTCACAAAAATAATCCATATTTTGTCTACTAATTTGAAATGCCATCTTTATCATATATTAAGTTCTCATATATACGTAAATGTGTACATACATATATAGGTATATTACAAGTATGTATATATATGTGTATACATATGCATATATATATTTTGTTTGTGTGTGCAGGGGGTTACTTCTAGACTTCCATTGTGTTCCATTAATCTCTCTGTTCCATTCATATGTCATTACAACTCTATTTAAATTATTGTAGTATTATAATGTATTTTAATATCTGACAGTGTTATTAGTCCCCCTTTGTCACATTTCCTTTGCAGAATTTTACTAACTATTCTTATTTATTTTTCCACATGAACTTTAGAATCAGTTTGTCAATTTCCTATAAAAAATACTGTTGATGTTAATTTTAAGGATATTATATTTGTAGAGATTTTTAAAAGGAAAATTTGTATCTTTATATTCCTAGTAGCTCTCTATTCAAAAACATGATATACTTTTCCATTGTTTACATATTCATTTGAGTCCCTCAGTAAATTGTTCACATAAATCTCACACATTATTAGATTTATCCTCTATGAATTTTATCTTTGTTGTTGCTGTAGCTATTGTAAATGGGGTCTAGTCTTTGATTATAACTCTAACGGATTGTTGTCCTTATATTACTTGATCTTATATCCGATCTTATTGAATTCTCTTATTGTTTATAATAGTTTTTTATTGATTCTTAGGTTTTCCACGTACAAAAATGATAAACATGCAAAGAATTCCATTATTTCTTCCAGAATAATTTAAATAGTGGTGATGGTAAATGTCTTTGTCATCCTAATTTTTAAGATTGCTTTTAGTGTTTTCCTTTTAAGCATAATATGTACTTAGGCATATACATACACACACACACACACACACACACACACACACACACACATATATATATATATGCCATGTATATAATATATATTTTTAAAAATATATTGTTTCATCGTGTTAAGAAAATATGTAGTTAATTATACTACTTGGAGTCTTACAGTGAAACCATACTTGCATTCATGGAAAAAACTCCACTCGGCCATTTTGAATCACCAAGTTGTTTTTTTATTGACTATAAAAGACTCTCACTAAAATTTTATAATTTCAGATGCAGTCTAGGGGGGGAAATGTTATTCTCATATGTGGTTTCCTTTAAATTCATAAGTAATCAGCAACAGAAATGCAATTATGTGGAAATATCTTCTGAACAGCCATAGAGTACAGAGGTGAAATAAACCAAGTGATGGCTTTTTTGGGAAGACTGAAGAGTGTGTGCCCCTGTGTGAGGGGTGGTGGTCTTCACAGCATCCTTGTCTCTTTTATCAAGAAGAATCAAATAAGAGAGCTAGAGTTTGGGCCTTCAGTACCCTTTCCAACAGTATTTTTCATTCTCCTTATGAAAAGTGCTTTTAAAATAGGGTATATGGTACTTATTATCTGTTTTTACTGCTCCTTTTGTTTTCCCTGATGCTCTTGTTTCTATACATTTTCTTCCATCTGGACTGATTATTATCGCCAACTACAGAAGCAAATTGTTATCGTTAAAATAAACAATAGTGAAAAGTGAGAAGACCTCTGGAGTGCAGAGCTCTGTGTCACTCATTTGAAAGGACACTGACAATCCAGAGAATGTCCGGAGGAGAGTGACGAGAGTGGAGAAGGGAGTCATGTCATATGAGGAACTAGGGAATCTGGAAAGATCATTTCTGAGGAAGCAAAGACTCAAGGGAGCTTAGGGTGCCATCTTCAAAGATCTGAGAGGCTGTTATGTGGGAGGAGAAATGGTTTCTTGGTGACGAAATATTATATAGGGTCCAAGAGCTCTACCCCTCCTGAACTCTGTGACCTTGAGCAAGATACTTAAACCACACGGGGGCTCAGTTTCTGGAGCCTTGAAAAGGGAATAATACTGATTGTTCAGGTTGTTCTAGACAATAAAGGTGACATAAGTACCTGGTACATGGTAGGCACTTAAATATTTGTAGTTATTATAATTTATATTTATTTTATGTTTCTCCAGAGGGGAGAATGAAGACCAAACAAAGAAAATTCCAGAGAGGCAGAGTCTAGCTACATGTAACAGTTTGTCTTTTTCAAAGTGAAGTAGATTGCCTAGTACATTTGTATGTCCTTTGTCCCTCAGTGTGTTAAAGTAAAGAAGTCTACCTGCCATGAATATCTTAGGAGTATTTTGGTGAATTTGGTAGAAGTTGAACTAGATGGTCTTTATTATGAAGTCCTTACTATGATTCTAACTCTTCCCATCTACTTACAAAGGAAAACCTATCACTTCTCTCCCATCCGAAAGAATATAAGGCACTCAACTGAGAAACATGCCAAAAATGCCAAAAGAAATTTTAAAAGAACACAAAAATAGGAGTCCTTCATTCTTAACAATAAAATAGAGATGTTTGAGGGGAAATTAAAAATCCTCCCAGAAGATTCCTACTTCCATCCAGGAGTCTGAATCCTCTCTGGTAGGGCTGTGGGCTTTAACAACGATTTAGGAAGCATAGGTGAACCACACGTTGGATTTCCAGGGCACTGTTCTTGTATCAAACTGGTTCTGGTAGGTAATCTCACTTGGTCAGTCATGTACAGTAGAAGGAAGCAGAAGATAATAGTCCCATACTATAATGGGTACACTGAGATATAGATTAAGGCTCTCACTACATTAGGGTGACTGAACCAGATGGGAGGGTCAAGTTCAAAGCTCTGCTGCTTACACTAGTCTCCTGTGATCTATTTAAATCATTGTAAATAAACACTTACAACTCAACACAACCATGTTCTTGCCCATTTGCTTATTCCAGGTAGGTCTGATGCACAGAACATCTTCAAAGGCTCGCTGTAACTAAGTTCATTTAAATTTGTAATCATTTACCTAATTCCACGTTTTGGGACTATATTGTCCTTTGACCTTTTGTAGAAGGACAAACTGGAATTGGGCAAAGTGAAATATTACTTGATTTAACATTTTGGCTGGCCTTTGAATACAACTACATAAGTCTTTAGGTCCTCTCAATTAGCAAAATGAACTAGAGGGAAAAAGATGTAAAAAAAAGAGATACTTTTTTGGATAGTTTCATTAGAAAACCTAAATGCATGTGGGGAAAATGAAACTTTGCTTTCCTATCTCTGAGTAAGACTTATACTGTTGTGGCTTCTTTTGTAGTTAACTTCAAGTTGATAACTTCAAAAACATACTCTTGAGTTTAGAATGCTATGTAATAATTTTCCAGTTAAGATTTATAGTTAGGACATTTTGCACAATTTTCAGTAGAGGGTAGTCAAGATAAAGGAAGTCCTGCAAGAAAAATTAAGCTTTTTTTTTTTCTTTGCTGATCAGTGGAAAATGTATGTGAAAAAGCTAACAACACAAAGGTTTGTACAAACTCTGTGTTGTGACTTAGAACTTTTATTTGAAGATTTTAATGAAAAGGTTAGATGTTTGCAAAGACAACTACTATGTTAATAAAATATTCAATTTGACAGCCTTAAACAAAAAGTTAGACGTTTGCAAAAACATTTCCTTTGCATTTACATTTGATTTTTTAGCAAATTTTAAGCTGCCATTCAAGACCCAAAAGACTAGCATCAGAAGGTCGTGGAACAAGGAGAGAGGGCTTTAGAGCAGGAACACTTTGGCATGGGGCCCATTTTATTTTTAAATCTCAGCCCCACTGCCCTCCAGCTGTGTGGCTTTGGTCAAGTCCCTCAATCTTGCTGACTTTCAGTTTGCTCTTCTGTGAAACAAGGCTAATGGGACATTATCAGTCTGCAGGGCTATTGTCAGGTCTACAAGGCTCTTTGCAGTGCCAGGGGCACAATGAGTGTTGAGAGAATGGTAGTTGTCCTTGCATTCATCAAACCCCTGTTCCCGTGATGCTTGGGGTAGTGGGTCTCCCAACCTCTCTCTCGAACCTCAGAGATCAAACCCCATAAGTTGACTTGAGCAGACTGGAGCTGAGAGAATGAAGCCTTTATTGTGTTTCTTGTTATTGTTATTTTGCTTTTTTTTAAATAATGCTGGTCCTTATGCAACTATGGTTTCACACTTGGGGATACACTCCCCAAACTTCTCTCTCTCTTTAATGAGCCAGAAAACTGATTCTCTCTGAGGGTTCAGTGGTGGCCCCTCTGATGGTTCTGATTTAAATCAAATTTGACTTAAATCAAATTTAAAAGTGCAGGGAATAAAGAAAAGAAAAATGCAGGAACTCCTGCTCTTCCTAGTTTATTACGTAATTGGTTTCCTCCATCACCTTCTATGCACACATTTTTTGGCTGTTCATGTAATGGGGTTCTTATAAAACTGAAAAGTGAGGCAAATGAAAAAAAGCAGAAAATCCAAAGTTAAGCTTGCTAGATCCCAGGACAGCTCATGTTTAATGTAGTCATGTTTAATGTAGTGTGGCATAAAATTTATAACCGGGGCCAACAGAGGTGCAATATGTTGTATTAATATGCAGGAAAGAAAAACCGCCAAGCACTCCACATGTAGGTGGGAAAGAGTTACAGCTGGCTGCCTTTTGAGTGGTTTCATTTTTAACTATGATGGGGCAGGCACATGCATCTTTTCCACTGCAGTTTCCTTTCTGTCTGATGACTGCATTAGTGCCTAATGCACCCCTCAAACACCCTGATGTCTTGCAACTGTGGAGGATTATTCCTTCCAACAGCTATGTGTTTCACTAGACCTGCATTTTACGGGGATTCACACTTACGTGCATAAGTTATCTCCTTTAATTGTCATAACAACCTTATAATAGCAATGGCATTTCTTACTCCCTGTTTCAGAGATGAGAAAACTGAGGCTCAGAGATGTGAAATAACAGCAGAGTTTAAACCCAGGTCTGTCTGAGTCCAAAGGCCATGTCAGACCCTGCGCATCTTATCATGTCTGCTTTGTACTTTCACGGATCTATTTATTGCTTATAAAAAATCAGGTGAAGATTTAATGGAATTCTGGTGATGAATTGTTTTCGTTCCATAAATAAAATTTTGCACCATAGCAAACTGGTTCAGCCTGAAAATAGGTAGCGAGACAAGCTGAAGGATGAGGCTTCTTTGTTTCCTTGCTCTCGGTGGGGAGGCAAAAGTCTGCCTTCATCTCCACTCTCATTACCCCAAACCCTCTTATCTGTAGTGTCACAGTTCATAATAATTAATTGTCATGCCAGAGGCATTGCGACATGCTTGATGGAGTCATGGTGTGCTATGTACACAGAGTAATTAGCAATCATTAGTGGTGGGGACAGAAAGTTCCTGGTGGTTTTATTCAAACTTTCATTTGGTTAAGTTTATCTCTGTGTTCTTTGTGCATAAATGTGATTTAGCAAATCAGGTTTTAGCTTAACTGTTTTATGAAGGACTGGGGTGGAAGTGCTGGGAAGAAAATGATGTTCTTTCATCTTTTGTCTTTATCTACGTAATGACTGCTCTTCTAATAATTTGCATATATAGTTCCTGACCATTAGGTAAAGCCATTAATTTTAAGTACAGATAATATTAAGCTATTGTTAAGTTGAATTACAAATACAAAATGTCAGGAGTCAACCATAGGAGACCCGGGCATGGTGCCCAGAACGGGAAACTCAGAATTAGTAGTAAAAATTCTGACTCTTCTCAGCGGGGTGTCCACCAGGAAAACCACTGACCCTCTGAGTCAGTTCTCCATACCTCGCACACTTTGTATCAGGCCTCATCCTCCAAGGCAAAGTTGACTGAAATAACCTCGGCTTAGAGGTGCCAAAGACTTATACCAATAAATACATTTTATAAATGAAGAAAGACAACAACAAAACAATCAAGCTTCTGAGATCTTTCTTAAAGGAAGAAAAGAAGGCAGACAGTTGAAAGGGCCTACAACAGGCTAAAAATAGGCCTGTATGCCTTTGTCGATGTATATGGCCATATGGTTAAGTACAATAAAACTAATTTCCATACTCCAGAGAGTTGATATAAATAGCACACATTTAAAACTTAAAAAAAGAGAGAACTGTGGATGCTTTGCAAAACATCTTGAGAGCTGCCTTTCCCAGTCCGCCCTCTCCAATGCCTCGGTCCTTATTACAGAGCGCTCTTCAGCTTGTTGACAGGCAAACTACATCACTGATAACACTGCCCAACCCACTGGAGGTGGGAGAGAGAATTACGGTTGCTCTCTTTCATGTGGAAGCTCATTTGCCTGGCTACGAAGTCAAGTGCTGTACAAGCATCTAGGGGAGACTAAGTCTTAGAGCTCAAATCTCTAGGGAGGAGGGTTCCATGGCAGTGAATACTCCTCCATGTGTAGTTGTTGTCACCCCTAACCGACAGGCAGGAAGGAAAGGTCCCACCTCCCTCCCTACCCCTTTCCCAAGCACCCAACCCCTTATATCCCTACGTATAATTAGGTTTTAATTCAACCGGGTCAAGACAAATCCCCAAGTGGTTTTATACACAAGCCTGGAAAGGTCAAAGACATGGGGGAAATCAGGTTGCATGAAGTTAAAAGGAACAATGGGAGGGTGAGAACCTGTGCTCTGTTGGGGTGCCTCTGGTGAAGGATGGGCCACAGCAACAGTGAAGCCCTTGCTTGCTACAGGACAGAGGGCAACCTACCTGCGGGAGGATGCCCCCCTTTCAGTGGGGAGGGCAGGACTTGCACTTCATTTGCCATGGCGTGTGCTGGTGCTGGTGCTGTGGCGTGTGCTGGTGCTGGTGCCAGCTGTGGCTGCCCCACTGCACCCTGGCTTTATACCAGCTGGGGGCGGGGCCCCTTAAGGGCATTGCTGAGCAGCAACAGGGCTTGTCACCTAGCTCTCTGGGAACCTGCATCTCCTCAACAAGTTTTCCCTCAGAAGAAAACATTCTTCTTACTCCCTCCATCTGAGAAGCCAAGGTAGATGGTTAAGGGAACTCCTATTTTTCTTTCCCAGGAGGAAGGGGAGAGAATGAAGTTCAGTGGAATGCTTTTACTCTCCAACTACTCATCCATCAAGTATATGCCGAACCTACAACCTGACAGGCTCTTTGTCATATACCCGCATGACAAGAAGGGAAAGACTAGATCTTTGCTTCCAGACATCTGTAGTCCTTCAAAAGAGACAATTACAAAGTGCTGTGCTTTTGTCCCAGTCTTTGCAGTTGTAAGCATTTATACTAACAAAATAATTGAAGATGTGTACAGAGATATCTGCACAAGGATGATAATCATGTATTTCTTTTCTCTTTTATTCAGTATTCACTGGAATCAACAAAAACATCCCAAAATAAAGAAGGATAATTAGATAAGTTAAAATATAGCCATGAGAGCATTATGTACACATTTATAAATCATGCTTTAAAATAATATTTAAAAATGTGAAAAATATTCTTGCTAAGATAGTGAAAAGGTAGGATGGAAACTAATAGATGGCAATTTTGTTGAAAAGAAGAAGTACAATTTTAAGATTAGGCATTACTTTATCTCCTGTGCTGATCAAAATTTAGCATATGACAGGCACTCAGAAATATCTCTTTGTTCTTTAATATAATTAAAAACTTCTGCTCTTCAAAAAAATTGTTAAAAAAATGAAGACCAGCTGCAAACTGGGATAAAATATTTATACAACTCAGTTCTGATAAATATTGGCATCAAAACTATATAAAGAATTCTTACAACTCAATAACAGCCCAATTAAAAAATGAGCAAAAGATTCGAACAAAAACTAGAGATGTTGACAATAAATAAGCGCATAAAAAAATGCTTTGCATCATTAATCAATAGGAAAATGCAAATCAAAGATGATGAAATACATTACATATGTATTAGAATGGCTCAACCAAAAAAGAAAAAAAAAGGAAAATACAACATGTTGGTGAAGATGCAGAGCAACTGGAACTCATATATGGTTGGTGGGAACGCAAATTGGTAAAGCTACTTTGGAAGTCAGTTTGTCAGTTATAAAATCAAACATACACTTACTACACAACTAACAATCCAAGTACTAGTAATTTTCTCAAGAGAAATGAAAACATAAAAACCTATATACAAAGGTTTATGACAGTTCTATTCATAATTTCCAAGAATTAGAAATGATCCAAAAGTCCCATCAACTATAGAATAGATAAACAGACTGTGGTACATCATACAATAGAATAGTAATCAGCAATAAAAAGGAATGAACAGATACATACAACAACAGAGTTAAATCTCAAAAGCATTATGTTAAATGAAAGAAATAAGACTAAAAAATCTACTTACTGTATAATTTCATTTATATGGCATTCTTGAAAAGTCAATACTACAGGAACAGAAATCAGATCAGTGATTGCCAGAGGAGGGGGTGGGAAGAGTGGTTTGACCACAAAGAACCAGGAGGAGACTTTTTGGGGCTAATAGAAATGTTCTGTATCTTGATTGTGGTGGTGATTACATTCATCAGACATTATATATACATCATATAAAAATGGTGAATTTTACTGTATGCAAATTATACCTCAGTATATACCTTGTATTATACCTCACTTATACAATAAAATTATCTACTTATTAAATAAATGAATGAAAATACTCCAAAATATTAAGGGTGGCTGCCTATAGGTAGGAGTATTACCTGTTGGTTTTTATTATCTTCTCTCAGTTTTTATATTACTTTTAAAATAAATAAAAACCTATAAGATACCAAATACAAAGGCAACAAAAGCAAAAATGAACATGTAGGACTATATCAAACTAAAATGCTTCTGCACAGGAAAGGAAAACCATTAACAAAATGAAAGGGCAACCAATCAAATGGAAGAAAATAATTGCAAAACATGTGTCTGATAAGGAGTTAATATCCAAAATATATAATGAACTCATACAACTCAACGGCAAAAAATGAACAATCTGATAAAAATTAGCAGGGGACCTGAACAGACTTTTTTCCAAAGAAGACATACAGATGGTCAACTGGTGCATGAAAAGATGCTCAACATCACTAATCATCAGGGAAATGCAAATGAAAACCACAATATCACCTCACACCTGTTGTTGGAATGGCTATTGTCAAAAAGACGAGAAATAATAAGTGTTGGCGCGGGTATGCAGAAAAGGAAACCCTTGTGCACTGTTTGTTGGCGAGAATGCAAATTGATACAACCAGGATTGTAAACAGTGTGGAGGTTCCTTAAAAAATTAAAAAGAGAACTACCATATGATCCAGCAATTCCACTTCTGGGTATTTATCCAAAGGAAACAAAAACATTAATGGGAAAAGATATATGCATCCACCGTGTTCATTGCAGCATTACTTAACAATAGTCAAGATATGGAAACAACCTAAGTGGATATCAATTGATGAATGAATAAAGAAATGGTGGTATGCACAATGTAATATTACTTAAGTCATAAGAAAAGGAAAAATATTGCCATTTGTGACAACATGGATGGACACAGAGGACATTATGCTAAATGAAATAAGTCAGACAGAGAGAGACAAATACCATATAATCTCATTTATATATGGACTCTAAAAAACCCAAGTCATAGGTACAGAGACCAGACAGGTGGTAGCCAGAGGCAGGGATGGGTGGGGGGTGGGCAAAATGGGTGAAAGGTGTCAAAATGTACAAACTCCCAGTCATAAAATAAACGTCATGGGGATGTAATATACATCATGGTGATTATAGTTAATAACACTATATCATATATTGGAAAGTTACTAAAAGAGTAGAT
Organism: Rhinolophus hipposideros; assembly: GCF_964194185.1. Taxonomy (NCBI): domain Eukaryota; kingdom Metazoa; phylum Chordata; class Mammalia; order Chiroptera; family Rhinolophidae; genus Rhinolophus; species Rhinolophus hipposideros. The sequence continues at coordinate 37,625,594 of NC_138052.1, read as the reverse complement.
CATAAAGTTCTCATCAGAAGAAAAAAACATTTTGTAATTATGTATGGTGATGACTATTAAGAATTATTGTGGTGATCATTTTGCAATATATTCAAATATCTAATCATGTTGTACACCTAAACCTAATACCATGTTATGTGTCAACCATATCTCAATTTAAAAAACAATAAAAGTTTTTTTGGGAAAAGTGTGTTAAAGTGTTGTGACCGAGTTAGGTAGATGCTCTGGGAGCAAAGGGAAGGCATCTTCGTATCATGTGGCAAACATTTTGTGAGTGGCTTTCTCTGCAGGGCCCTGGACTAGGAGCTGGTGTGAGAGGTGACAAAACCCCATACCCATTTTCAGCAAATGTCAGTCTCCTAGGGGATGTACAAGATGAGATGAGAAGGCTAAGAGGACTCCTTCTACGATGGACAAGGTTTATAGTAATAATGTTCAATAGAAATTTCTGTGAAGATGAAGTGTCGTCTATCTGCTTTCACCAACATGGTAGCCACGAGCCACATGTGCTTTGAGCACCGGAAATGTGGCTGGTGCAACTGAGGAACTGAGTTTTTCATCAATTTAAATATAAATAGCTACATGTGATTTGTGGCTACTATATTGGATGGCATGTGTCTTTAGCATCAAAACAGTTGTGTGACTGTTTGTTGCCCAGATCTCACTGATTATCTGCGTGTTGCAGAAGGCAAGGAGGATATCAAAGGACAACCACCCCTCAGGAAAAATACGAAGGGAATAAATACTTAGAACACACAGGGCATGCTCTCTCTATGCTACTCATCCCCACCCCACATATGTACATGAGCTTCATAGACCACTAGGCAGCATGTTAACGTTTTGTCCTCAAATGGAAAATGTGGATCTACAAGTTAATGACAAGACTATAAATGGGGATATAATAAAAGAGTGGCATAACTAACAAAGAAACAAACAACCTTTTAACTGTAGAGAAGTTATCCTGTTAAACAACCTGTTAACCAGTAGAGAAGTGGGGAAAGGGAAATGAGGCCAATGTGTTTTTCCTTCTGGTGGCCTCTTCCAGCACATTCTTCCCCACTCTGCCACCACCTCTGCTTCCACAGGAATAGGAGGTCTAGAGTCTTGAGTCTGACTCCTTTGAGGCATGTGTACAACCACAGGGCGCCTCCTCACGGTGGTGGGCTCTTCATTGCCCTATCTTATGCTAGTCATCAAAGCCCAGGCCTGTTGTGCACACTGTCAGACGAGCAGAGCCGGAGTTATTTATTTTGAGGATGTACTACCGTCTCGATCGGGATCAAAGTCTCAACCAAGGAAAGCAACATGTTATTACTCTTTAAATAGGCTTATAAACCTCATTTGAAGGTAGTAGCTCGTCTAGTAAACAGCAGTGGGAGAGTAGTTCATGGTAGGGCTGCAGTATCTGGGCTTGTGCTTAGTCATGCTAGAAGCCCAGTAAAATGGCTTCTCATGACATTGAGGTTGCCAGAAAGCTTTCTGTCTTTTACATGAAAGGACAATATAACATGAAAGACATCAATAACATTTCAAAATTATACACTTTCATCAGAGTACTTTCTTCTTTTAACTTGTGTGCGGGGAGCCATTATTACCTTCTTCATGCACTTATAGTTTTGCAGTGTGCGTCTTCTATTTTACTTTTCCCCCTTAACATCAGTTACACACTGGACGAGTATCTAATGCCCGGTTCTAAAAGTATGAGAAATCTATGAGTGTGTCAAAAATGATAGGCAAGAAAGCTCGCCAGACAGTAATGACTTGCGTGTGGCAGGATGGTTTAGAGAGAAGCTCCCTCCAAGGGGCCCTGCCCCTGTTTTGTAAGATGCCTCTGAGCTCCCAGTGCCTGCAGGTTCACTAGCTTCCAGTGTTGCTTTTTAAGATGTAGTGTGCCTTCCTTTCCCCTCTCTCTCCACACACCAGGATTTTCGTTTCCATCAGGGACGTTTTTAATTCTTGGTATTTTTTAGCAGCACACTTGTGCTGTCTTCTCCATCCATTTGCTGGACCCAAACTAAGAATCCATTAAAAATTGAGAGGTGTATGTAGGGATCTTTGCTCCACGTTATCACATAGACAGACACCTTTGCAGATGGGGGATTTCCCCAGAAACAAAACAAGTCTGTGTGAGGGATAGGATATGGGCATAGTTTTGAAGTTAGTCAATCTTGATAACAAGGTAAACAGTGGAGAGTATATTTCTCTTGCCTGGAGCCTTGAGGTGTTAGTGGTGGGTGTTAGAGCAAAGAGGCAAATAGATTTCATTAAAAGATAATAATAGTCACTTGTTTATAGAAGTACACTTGAGAAAAGATCAATGAAAACACTCATTTCTGTAACCCCCTATCTTCCCCACCTCATATAAAGTAAAAATTTATTTACCCCTTGTCGTGCGGGGTTTCCGGCGGGGCGGCCTGCGGGGTCTCTGCTCCCGCTCCTCACATAAGGACGCAGGACATGGTGAGGCCAAAAAGGAACACCCACGGAGCCATAGGTAGGGAAGTCATACCACTATGGTCTCACTGGAGGCTGGGTTTACACAACGTGCGACCTGCTGTCCACTTTGCTGCCAGCCGACCAACTCTCCTCGACTCTCCTTACTCTCCTTCAGTCTCCTCCTTCACTCTCCTCGGCTCCCCTCTGTAGCCGCAGCAGTTATATCAGTGGCCAATGGCTTAATGGCTACAGCTGACTGCCAACCAGCCACAGCTGACGGCCATCCACCATCCGAGCCAGCACCTCTCCACATGAGGCCGAGAGCCTGGAAACTGCTTTCTGGGGCTCTGTCCCCACACCCCTATTTTACAGGTGGGAAAAAGTCATAAAAGGAGATAAAGAGAGGCAAGTTAGTTGTTAAACACTGTAAAATGGCAGAGAAATTATTGGAAGCTGCTATTAATCCATTGTTGGCCCAATCTTTATTATTATCCAGGAGTTTGACAGACCCATCAAGCATCTGAAAAGTCAGGATAGGAATCAGTAGAAAACACTGACAAGAAAACAAGCCAAGAGCAGCATACTCTCTGAAGAGCAAATGCTAATAATACGTTATATGTCACAGGGATGAGTGTCCCTTCCATGTGTTAGAAAGTTTCAGGTACCAGAAATGCTGCCAGGAGTTCCAACGGTAGCCAACCTGGATCATGGGAAAGAGATGCCTTGAAAGGTTGCCAGCCACCAGCCTTTTGTGGGCCAGTGTTTGTCTGTACCTGCTCCACTGCTGGTTTCTCTCCCCTGCCCAAGGCCCTCCCTACTTTTCCCATTAATGGAAAAACTAGAGCTGGAGATTCATAGTGTTAATTTTTGCTGTAATTTTTTTTTTCACTCTGTATTACTAGTTGATTTTAGTGATTTGTTTTCTCTTTTGATTTCATTCAGTGTCTTCTCTGGTGTCTCCCCATTATATGTGCTCTAGGTGGATGTGGAGAATGGGGATGAGTGTATGGAGAAAACATTCACTTGGGCCTTGGGCTTAAAGGACTAAGACATACTTGCTGATGAGAGCCTTCTCTCAGAACTACACATGATAGGGGGTGGGCTTCTGAGCCTGAGGATCCCTTAACATGTATACCAGACCCCTGTATTCACGATGTCATAGCCCCTTTTCCTCTGAAAGTTCCATCCTACTGTTGAGAAAACAGTACTTCTTTATCTCTTTATTGCAAAACTCTGTCTTAAGTCTCCTACAAATTAATCAGCTAATTTAATATCTCTGAATATTTTTAAATTTTTATTTATTTAACAGATAATACATGTATGTAATTCAAAACTCAAAAGATGTAAAAGGAGACATTAATGGAAGAAATTGAAGACAAGAGATTTTGTGCTCATAGATTAGAAGAATTAATAATGTTAAAATGTTCTTAGTACCCAAAGCATTCTAAAGATTCAATTCAATCCCCATCAAAATTCCAATGGCAGTTTTCACAGAAATAGAACAAACACTCCTAACATTTGTATGAAACCACAAAAGACCACAAACAGCCAAAACAATCTTGAGAAAGAACAAAGCTGGAACCATTATGCTCCTGGGTTGTAAACTACATTACAAAGCTATGGCAATCAAAACAGTATGGTATTGCTGTATGATTTCAATTATATGTGGAATCTAAAAATCATAAAAACAGACACATAAACCAATGGAATAGAGAGCCCAGAAATAAATTCATGCATATATGGTCAATTAATTTATGACAAAGGAACCAAGAACATATGATGGGGAAAGGACAGTCTCTTCAATAAATGATGTTGGGAAAACTTGACAGATACATGTGGAAAAATGAAACTGGACCATTCTTTCACACCATACACAAAAATTAATTTAAAAGTGATTAAAGACTTGAATGTAAGACCAGAAATCATAAAACTCCTTAAAGAAAACACAGACATTGAGCTCCTTGATATCAGTTTCGGTGATGATTTTTTTGGATCTGACACCAAAAGCAAAGGCAATAAAACATAAACAAACAAATGGTACTATCTCTAACTAAAAAGCTTTTGCACAGCAAAGGAAACCCTCAACAAAATGAATAGACAATTTACTGAGTGGGGGAAAATATTTGCAAATCATGTATTTGATCCGGGGTTAATTTCCAAAATATATAAAGAACTCATACCACTCAGTAGCAAAATCTAACAATCTGATTGAAAATGGACAGGGGATTTGGATAGACATTTTTTCAAAGAAGAAATACAGATGGCCAACAGGTGCATGAAAAGGTGCTCAACATCACTAATCATAAAGGAAATGCAAATCAAAACCACAATGAGATATCACCTCACACCTGTTAGAATGGCTATTATCAAAAAGACAAGAAATAACAAGTGTTGGCGAGGGTGTGGAGAAAAGGGAACCCTTGTGCACTGCTGGTGACAATACAAATTGATATAGCCCTATAGAAAACAGTCTGAAGATTCCTCAAAAAGTTAAAAAAAGAACTACTGTATGATCCAGCAATACCATGTTTGGGTATTTATCCAAAGGAAACAACAACAAAAAAACTCACTTGAGAAGATATATGCACCATTTTATATGTAAAATGGAATATTATTCAGCCATGAAAAGAAGGAAATCTTGCCATTTGTGACAACATGGATGGACATGGAGGATATTTTGCTAAGTGAAATAAGTTAGAGAAAGACAAATATCATATGATTTCAATTATATGTGGAATCTAAAAATTAAAAACAAAAACAATAAACCAAGCTCATAGACACAGAGAATAGATCGGTGGTTTCCAAGGGTGGGGGTGATTGGAGGGTGGGCAAAATGGGTGAGGAGGTAAAAAGGTACAAACTTCCAGATATAAATAAGTAATAGGGATGTAATATATAGCACAGTGACTATAGTTAATAATATCATACTGTATACTTGAACGTTGCTAAGAGAATAGATCTTACAAGTTCTCAGCAGAAAAAAAAGGTTTCTGTAACTATTTATGGTGACAAATGTTAACTGATAAAAATTCAATTTGTTTTCTAACCATTTACGATTTAAAGTAATGTTGCATTGAATAATCTTGTATAACTGCAACTTTGCCTCGAAGTGTGTGCCGGTTTACCTGAAAGATAAATTCCTAGAAGTAGATTGCTGTATCAAAAGGTATGGACATTTGAAATATTTCTAGAGGGCTATTCCCACTAGAAATATATGAGTGCCTTCCCCCCCCACAGTCTTGCCAATATGCCAACTTTTGATCTTTGTCAAGCTGATAGGTGAAAAATAGCATTTAATTTTATTTTTAACCTGCATTTCTTTTAGTACAAGTGAAGTTGAACATCTTTTAATGTTTAAGACTCATATGCTTTTTCTTTGTTGTAAATTATTTATTTATAAATTATGCTGATTTTTCTATTAGTTTGTTGGTATGTTGATCATTTTGGTTATTGCTTTTTTAGAAGCTCTTTACATAATGATTTCAGGGTAACAAGCAACACTTTGATAACTTTCTTGATTAAAATAAAATTACATATAAATTATTGATATATATGTCAAAAGTCTCCTCTAGAAGAAATTTTGCTATTTTCAATGCTGTTATTCATTAAACAAAAAAAATTTTTTACTGATATTTTCAAACATACAGAAGTAGAGAGAATGGCATAACAAACTGCCGTGCACTCATTATTCGGAATCAGAAATTATCAACACATGGCCAATCTTATTTCATTTATAACCTCTTCTTGCTACTCCCCACCCCCACCCCCAGATTTCTCCCTCCATCATGGACTACGTAGGTGCAAAAATCTCTGGTGTTATGTAATTCACCATAATGATTACTATTGTTTTTAAAATATTACTATTATGTCTCCTAAGCAAAATTTATAGTCATTCGTTAATATCATCAAAGCGTTAGTCAGTATTCAAATTTGCCTGATTGTCTCATAAATATTTTGTTGTAGTTTGTTCACATAAGAGTCCAAACCAATGTACACATTGTATTTATTTAACGTATCTGTTAAGTCTTTTTGAAATTTATAGGTCCCTGCCATCTTTTTTCTTTGTTGAAGAAGCGGGATCTGTATTCCTGTAGAACTTGCAATATGCTGGATTTTCTTGGGCTTTTCATGCTTTCCTGTGCTCTGTATTTGCTGCAAACTGGTGTTTAGATCTGATAGGATTGATCCAGTTCAGGTTTATTTATTTATTTGTTTGTTTGTTTGTTTATTTATTTATTTATTTGGCAAGTATACTCCAGGGGTCTCACTGTGCACTTCCTGTTGAATTATGTCAAGAGGCATGTAAAGTCTGGAGGTCTCTGTGATGTCGAGGGTCATCCATCAGTTTAGCTGACATTCTGCTTTTTAAAGAACGCTATTAGATACAGGAAACAAAACTCGTCTCTCTATAGACAATGAAGTGCTGAGGACAAACCCACAACTGTGTTTTGGGAGGAGAGAGTATGCAACATGGGGAGCTGAGTTTCATATTAACACAGTCAAAGGCTCAGAACAAAACTGCATCGTTTTGGTTCACGTCCCCTTTAGTCCTCAGTTCAGGTTATTTGTGGGACGTATGCGCTGGCTTACTGTGTCAACGTGCGCTTCGATTTCAGGCATTTTGCTACCTTTTTTCCCTTTTCATTTGACTTGGACTAAAACGGTCTTCATCTAGCTTATTATAGCTCCCTTTTGTTAGTGAAAGTTTAGGGGGCTTGGAAAATGTCTTTTCAGGAATTCTTGATAGCTAAGGTCTCTGCTGTGATCACAGGGGCTTTCAGTTTCTAGGTGATTATTGCTCGCTCTGTCTTCCTGCCTCTGAGCTTTCATTTTTCTCACGACACTCCTCTGCCCTGGTCGAGGCCCCCAACCTTCCAGGACCCCACCCATACCTGTGAGATGCTCCTGCAACCGTCTCACTCTCCCCATTCATAATGCTTCGTGGGGTTGACGAATGAAATTTCATACTATCCCAGATTTGAACCAACTCACAGGTCCTCTAGAGGTAATTGTTTAAAGGGAATCAAGTTTCTTAATTTGTGCTTTTAAAACTGCATTTCTTCAAAGAAAAATAGCCCACATGGTTTCTTAATGGAAAGTGACTTTCCTCAAAGCCTTTCTACAATAACTGCGATGTTTCTAGTGCTTAATTAAACATATAGGGTAAGTAAATACCAATTTGGATATTGGTCATCTTGGGTAAGAGATAATTCTGTTATTCAAATAAAGAAATAGAAATACAACTGTGAGTCATCTTATTTTTCTAGATGGTTTTAAAATTCTCTCAATCCCATTAATTAATCCCATTTTAATTATAAAAATAACTTTCCTAAACATATGGTAATCCTGTTAGGAAACGCGAAGTAATAAACTAATGAAATCACAAGCCAAGTCTCTTCTTTGAAAGGTTTCACAGGTGCCCCCACTTTGGACCTTCTTTTCCCTGTGCGTATGAAAGCAATGCTAACAGTCTGTCTTTAAGGAAAACGTGTGCTTGTGTGGGTTGGAGAGTAGATGGGCTTGGAAAGAGGCACATGTGCTCTGTTCTCTCTTGGGTATTGTGCTGTGGGTGTACGTGGTGCTTGATGTGCTTTAGAAATTGGAACATGAATGAAAATCTGAAGACACTGATAGGCCTTGTAGAATTTGATTTCAACTATTCCTGAAGTTGCGCGAGAATACCCACTTTCTGAAAATAATTTGCTTTTTTTTAATTTATTGGGGTGACATTTGTTAGTAAAATTACATAGATTTCAGGTGTACAATTCTGCATTACATCATCTATAAATCCCATTGTGTGTTCACCACCCAGAATCAGTTCTCCTTCCATCACCATATATTTGATCAATTTGCTCTTTAATAGCATTGGTTGGAGGTTAAAAAAATTGACAGATATATATACTAAAATTTTTATAGTATAGTATTAATAGATTTAGTGGATTACATTACCCATGAATCTGGTTTCTGAATAGGAAACCTTTCCAAGGTAGATAATATTAAAACAATTTTGTCTTTTCTATATGATCACAACTAACCAAAGAGATTTAAAAAACCAGTCCCTTCATTTTATTCACTTTGCTTTGTAGTGCTGGGTTATACACACTTTGAAATCCCATGTCTGCACGGAGGTGTAAGAAATACAAAGTCCATGGATTTTAAGATGCTTGGACAAGAACCTTGACTCTGGATTCTGGGTCACTCCATCCCCTGAGTGGTTATTAACAAAGCTAACTTGCAACAGCAGCATTTTACTCTTTGCATGTGCTTGGTGGTGGGGGAGGGCTAGGAGAGTGGAATCTGTTTATTATTCAGATCACATGGTATGTGCTTGGCACAAAATAAAACACATGTTATTGATGCTGAGAATACTAGGCAGGACAGTGGTGAGAGGTGTTTTGATCTTAATTTTGTGGTACCAATAGTAGTCAGCAGGAATGTTGGCTGCTCCAACGTCTAGAATTCCACTTCAGAAAGGGAGGTCCACCAATCCAAGTCACCAAAAAAATCTTACTATTGCCGTTGGAATACAGCAATGACCAGCAGTTGTGATAAACAGTCATTTTAAGGGTTCTACTCTGCAACCGGTGTGTATTCCATAAAAACAGAAGGACAAGAAAAGGATCGTCAGCCTGTGAACTAGGGAAAAGTTCAGAAAAGAGCTATGGGATCAGGCAAAGACTGGAAATGTCAAAAATTAAGCAGAAGAGAGAGAAGAAAGAAAAAAAAAGATGCAAAGAATACCTTGTATAAAATGGGAGTTGGGTGGTGGAATCTAGGGGTCAGGCAGGCACGTGAGAACAGGACCTTACGTAAATGCCAGCATTCTGCTTTTCAGCCAGTGGAACCTGCTTCAGAAAAGCAGCACTACGCTTTGCTGAAGCCCAGTCAGGTTAGTAGTGAAAATGTCACTGAGGCTTGGGTGCCTGTACTTCCCAAGCCATGGGCATCATCATGCTTTGTGTTGGGGAGTAAAAAGTAGAGCCCCTGGGTCTCAAACGAGTATTTTTTTCTAAAGCCAAGGAAATTTCTTTGCTTGCGCAATTTTCTTGCACAATTAAAATGTGTTCTGCTTTTTTTCCTAGCATGCCAGATCCTGATTCATTTGGAGAGAACAACAGTTCCTTTCTAAACACCACTTTTGTTGTTTTCTATCCCAAGGACCCATGTTCTGAAATAGTTTGTCAACCAAAATGCATTTGATAAGCAAGTCATAGTTCTACTTTTCCTCCTCCGATTTATAGACCAAAGCTTTGTATGGGCATGTCCTCACTGATACTAAAATTCCAGGGAACAGTCTGCATCTGAGCTAGCCTGGGAGGCAGCGTTGTAGTTTGGCCCTCTGTCCAAATTACCTCAGAGTCTATCTGGGCAGTTTCGTTCAAATTGAATATGAATATTTGTAGGTGGGATGAGTGTTCTCTAGTCTACCCAGGGCTGCTCCACTCCCTGTGGTGTTACTTCTGCTTCCCGCCTTTAAATGGATGGTCTGACTTCTGAAGGCCTCTGCTGGGAGAGTGTATAATTTCCTCTCACTGAAAATAGTTCTGAGTGTCAATCTTTACAGCCCCTGAGCAGCCTAGAGATCCCAGAATGGGGACCACAATTATTCCTACGAGGTAATCCATGTGGTTTCTGAGTGATGTGATCATGTCCTCAGGGCATCTGAATCACCAGTTACCTCTTTGAAGGATGGACTGGTTTTTATCAATTTTTTCATATTTTGCTTAACTTCTGTGCACCCATTTGGCTACAATATCCTCATAGCAAACTATCACTTAGGCGATACAGAAACGCCCTTATTACAGGTCTTTTGTTCTCTGTTTGCTTATTTGGTTCTTCTTTTCATTTTCCTTTGATCTCTAGAGAGCAATAGAAGGAAGAACCAGGTCTACCCAGAAAGGAAATCAAAACAACTTTTAAAATCATACAGTAATATCCTTCTCTGCTCGCACCTTAGGTTAAACAAAAAGAAAAAGGAAATTTGATCTGAATGTGAGAGAAAAAATATAATTTAAACTTTTACAGCCTAAAAAATGTCACACCGATTTGATGCTGTTTACCATTGTGCACTTAATGAAAATACATAGAAAAAAAATTGAAAAAAGCAAGTTCCTATGCTATAATCTTAATTGCTTTTTTTAAAAAATAATGGAACCTGTTTTTTAATTAGTCTGGTATCACAATATATAAGTTAGCTGGAATTCTGCCTGTATTCAAAATGAGACAGAATAATATAATTTCATATAAGGCATTTATCACAAGAGGAAAGAAAATAGCAAGTAGTAATAATGTGGAAGGAGAATCATAGGCTCTCAGGGCAGGAAGAGCCCTTAGAAGTCAATTAGATTAACTGACTCATTTAATTTTATTTTGGATTACAGTGTCATTTCTGCAATATCTCCAAATTTCTATTCCATAGGTTCATGCTAGATTGAAAAGACCATTAAGTTTTTATAATATGACTAAGAGTTCAAAGATTCAACTAAAGGAAAAGTTGACCCTCTTTGGCCTTAACTCTGTAAATCTGAGCATAATAATTTAAGAGGGATGATAGCTCCTGGGTTTTGACATCTGCAGCATCTACATTTGAATACTGTCTTCATCACTCATCAGCGGCAGGAGTTGGGAGATAGTTCTGTGAGGCTCTCACATTTCTGCATTTGTGTACGCTTTTGTATTAGATCATCTTTTCTAGGATGTCTGCATCCTGAATGGTCTTGGGAGACACAGTGTCTCCCTCCAGGGCACTGGGCAGATTTGTTTGTTATCCAAGATAATAAAAATAATGTCTCTTTGGGGGGCAAGAGTTGTGTGCGTTTACTAATAGCTCCCTTAAAAAACTGGGGCTTCTTAAGCTGGGGGTTTCTCAGTTGTGAGTCAGGCTTACAGAGTGGGCATCGCAGCGGGGTTTCTCGCCATTGCCTTCATAGGACTTAGAGTGGGCAAGGGGCACTAGAATGGCCAACTGTCCTGCTTGGTTTGGGACATCCAATGCTAAAATTATAACTGTCCTGAGCAACCTGAGATGGTTGGTCACGCTAACTAGATAGTGGATGTGCGCATGAAGCTCATGTTGTCTGTGATGCGTGGAAAATAAAGTCCTTTGTCTCTGACCCAGGAGTTTTGTGTTTTCTGCCAGCATGCATGAAGCAGTGGCAAGCTAACTCATTAGCTTGCAAGTAGGGTACAGCTCAGACCCTTCATAGTTCCTGACAGTGGGAGGCTTGGCAAGTACTTCCCTAAGCCTCAGTTCTCTTAACTATAAAATGGAGATAATCGCATCTGCCTCAAAGAGTTGTGAGGATAAAGGAAAGGGTGCAGGTAAAGCCTGATACCCAGCCCAGGACAAAATAGGTCCTCGACAGATATTGATAGTTGCCACTTCATTAGTATAATTCTTATTAGATGGACTTGTTCTAATCCAGTCATTTCTCTGGTTGGCTTGTGTGTGTGGTTTGTGTGTGTGTGTGTCTTCCTCTCAGTGTCTTCACACAATAGAATGTAGCAGATTAAAAGAAGGCTCAATTAAATATTTATTATTATTTTTATTATCTAGGTAAAATTGATTTATGGTTGAGCCTGATTAAAATGTCCCCCAACTGGATGATTCAGTGACCCTATATAGTTATTGCAGTTTTTTAAAGTTCTTTTTAATCTGGTGAAACCATAACTAATGGTATTTAATAAATGACCTTTGAGGTCTTCTCTTAAAGATCTCCAGGAGACAGTAAAATTAAAGTTCCAGGTAACACTCTTCAGAGATTATTTGCTTGGCATAATATGAAAGCATTTCACTTCTGTCATACATAGTAAATGCCATATACAAACCCATCAATCTCAGCTGTTATGGCAAACAAAGCTGAAAATAGCATTCTCATCATTATCTATATTTCCAAAAATGTTTTATATATATATAGTGAATATGTGATATATTTATGGTCTTTTCTTCTAAGAGTCAGAGACAGTTTTCTTTAGAAGAAAAAGATCCCCAGGTTTTCTTTGATTTGGAGGGTTCAGAATGACAAACATCTGGGAAGTCTTTTGCTCATCGGAGATGTGGATAATGTTTGCATTTTGTGTAGCAGAGGAATGTTACGTTCCTTTCATGGGTTACAAGAAAAACACATTTACACTGAATGTGGTTACGAAATGATTTGGAACTGTCTAGGAAAGTGTATCCATTTGGGACACTATGATTATACCTCAGTTCATTTATGTGTGCGTAAGACAAGAATGACAAAACAGAAATGAAAACCCAGTGCCTCTGCCTCTTCTACTCACATGTGATCAAGAGCAGAGAGAGTTCATGCATTATTCTATTTTTGTTCTGAAACACTGATTTCCACTTTACTTGCAGGCTCAGTTCCTTTCTGGTTGCTCTACAAATGTAATATGAGACTCAGCAAATTCACTCCTAGGCCGTCAGATTTTATCTTTTCTGAACTGGCAACTGCCTTGGTATTTCCATTGGATTCAGCATGCAATTGATGGCTTGATGTTTATCTGTAGGAAATAGAAAACATTCAGAAATGTGGCCTAAAGGAGCCAATTAAGTTCTTGGTGTGATATAACCATATAGACATGGGATATCCCTCTCTGACCAGAGTTGAAAATCCTTCCACAGCGTCAAATGTTTTGCTGGTTTTTGTATATAGTAAGGAAACTAGACCCACCAAAAGTGACCACTAATATACATTTTAATTTTTTATCTTATTTATTGGTTTTTATGGAGGTAAAATTGGCATATCATAAACACATTTTTAATTTTGAAGAACTGTTTGTTCCTGTTTTTCTTCATACCACTCGTATTGACTGGAGTCAAGTAAACCTTACTCTATTTCTGAATGGCTCAAGCCACGTGGCTCAGAATGTCCTTTTCCTCATCCCAAAGTCTTGTCGTTAGATCTTGTCCCCTTAATCTGTAGGCTCAAGGCTCTACTTTTGTCGTATTCCTATGCTTTTGGAGAGATGGCTGCTGGGCAGCTCTTCCCACATGCCTCGCGCCAGCAGCCCCAGGACTCTGATCAGGCTTCTGAGCACCCCTCACCTTCCTCCAGAGGTGGCCTCCTTCCCTCCTCCTTACGTTTGCAGTTCTGCATCTCTTTCTTAGGCTCTTTTTTTCTTTTCTTTTCTTTTTTCTTTTTTTTTGCCTTAGCTACTTGGTTTCCACAGCCTTGGGAGACAACGTTGGGCGAGTGCGGTCTCTGTTGAATCCTGACCTCTTGGTTCAGGTCATGCTCAGAGCCTTTGCATTCTGCTATAACCCTACTATTTGTCCCTGTATTTGTTTGCTAGGGCTGCCATAACAAAGTACCACAAACTTTATGGCTTAAATAACAGAAATGTATTGTCTCATAATTCTGGTGGCCAGAAGTCCAAAGGCGAGATGTAAGCAAGGCTATGCTTTCTCTCTGTGAACATAAAAGGGAATGCTTTGCTCCAGGCCTCTCTCCTAGCTCCTGACGTTCGTGGCTTGTGGAGCTCTTTCCCTGTGTCTTCACAATGGCTTCCTTCCATGTGTGTCTGTCTCAGTGTCCAAATTTCCCTTTCTTATAAGGATACAAGCATATTAAATTAGGCCCCAACTTAATGACCTCATGTTAACTTGATTTTTGGTAAAGACCCTATTTCCCAACAAGGTCACATTCACAGGTACTGGGGGTTAAAACTTCTATATCTTTTTGGGAGACATAATTCAACCCATTACAGTCCCATTGCCTTTGTATCTTGAAAAGTCCCGGCACCTGGCTCAGGAGCAGTAAGCACTAAAGTCCAACCGGTACCCTCACCAAGCTATGCACCCTGGGATGGGCCTACTTTTGCCCCAATGTACAGCCATGGTCCCCAAGGCTCCAGCCACTCAAAAGGGGTTGTCTTGTTCTAACTTGTACAAGTTGCTCTAAAAGCTGGCTGACGTCCCATGAGGTCAACTTCTGATTTATTTACGTATATTAGCTCTACTGAACATAGATTTTCACCCCCCCAATTCAGTCATTTTTATTCATATTCATGTATAAACTACATCTGTTTTGCTTTTAAACAATTGGACTTAGTCTTTCTTTTAGCAGAAGTAGCCTCATTGTTATCATTTTTATAATTAGTCCAAAATTTATTTTCTATAAAACTTCAATGTTCAGAAGAAGAAAGCACAACAAACCTATCCTATGTGTCAGATGAATTAAGATCCACATAGAAGACTTAGCCTGCCTTCCTGTGTTTTCTTCCATTCTGGTCTCACAAGCACCCCACAAGCTCAGCATATGAGAACCTGGAGAAAACAATTATTGCCACTCTTTTCTCACAGCATCCAATTGTGGAATGAAAATTGAGACCTGGAATTACTTATTATTTGAAAAATTTTAAATATAGTTCACTAGTAGTTTATAATCGAACCAGAAAATTCCATCTATCACAATGAGAACCTTCTAAACCAAGAGCATGATTGAGCGCTGAACACATTTGAATCAACTTCAAACCTTGTCATTGTCCATTAAATTCATTGAACAACAGTAGTTCAAGCTCAGCTTTCTAATTTTGGAGTTTGGCAAGCATAGGCAGTTTCTCAGTTGTTCATTGGGGATGGGAATGCCAGCTTCAGAGACACCAGCCTGAATAGCATCTGTCTCTCCATTTAATGCTGACTCTATGCTCAGTCTTTCCATAGATTCACCTCTCTGAGCATCTTTGCCAAACTAGTAAATTTGAATGAGACTGGAGAACATGTTTCCCTGCCCATGACCTCTCCAGAGAGCTCAAAGGCACAGGACTCTGAGATAAAGACCTGCTGATTTAGCAAGGACAGTGGCTAATGTGTAAATCCCAGATTGTGCATATCCCGAAGAGCTGCACAATGTCTATAAAAAAAATTGCTCAATATGAGCCATAAAAAAGCCAAGGCATATCAGAGTTTACTGTGGAAATAGATTTAGGAGTAGATTAATGATAATTTTTTGTCAGTATGTACTGCTTTTCTAAACCAAGTCTGAGCATGTCCTTCTAATATGTTTAAATTAAACTGGATTTTTACAATACCTTTTTCTTCTCTATTTATAGTGATGGTTTATAGCCTCACAGAAGTGCCTGTTTTGTGCTCATCGACTTGTACGCTCATACAAATATTGGAATAGAGCATTCCCAGATGGTGAAATCAGAGATCCAGGAGCTCCAATGTGGATTGTAGAAGAACTTCCAGGAGGCACGTCCAAGATGGCAGCATAGGTGGGTACTGAGCTTGCCCTCTCCCAAGAACACATCGAATATACACCTATATTTAGAGCAATTCCTTCTGAGAAAGAACTGAAAGCCAACTGAACAGTTTCTGCACAAGAAGCGCGTGCGAGAGACAGACAGACAGAGAGAGAGAGAGAGAGAGAGACACCACAGAGAGAATGGTAAGTGTGCTCTCCGGGAGCTGAGGGAACAATCCAGGACCAGAGGAACAGGTGAGCATCATTGTTTACATCTCCGCTGCACTTGGATAGCAGGTGGGAGCTCTGTCTAGGTTCTCTGGCTGACCTGTAAGGCCACTGTAGCATGTCTGCAGCCACCCCTCCAGGAGCTAGTTCCAGCAGGAACAGGAGGGTGCCAGAGCATGCATACAAGAGGCCCCTCCACCTTGATCCAGTGGGTATGGAAGGGTGCTGCTTCGTACACCCACTGGGCTGCACATGCATGCAGGGTTCCACTACCTGGTGAGAGTGTGGAGCTAGCAAAACACTGCAGCATCTGCCCACAGGGCTACCCTGACCAGAGAAAGTGCAGAGATAGTGGGGTGCTGTGTACTCAGGTGGGGCTGCCCCTCCAGGAGAAAGTGTGGAGCTAGAAAATGTTGCAGTACCCACATGCAGGGCTGCCCTGTGCTGAGTGAGTGGGGCACCGCTCTGCTGTGCATGCGCCCAGGGCTGCCCCATCTGGGGAAGGTGCAGAACTAGCAAAGTGAGGCTATGCATGCACACATGGCTACCCCACCCAAAGGAAGGGCAGAGCTAGTAAGGCATTATGATGCAGGCATGCAGAGCAGCCCTGGCAACAGAAAACTAAAAAAGAAGGGCATGTCAAGTTCACACGGAGCAGCCCCACCCAGACTCTGCTCTGACAACAGACAATTAAAGCAATAGGGCATGCCATGCATGTGTACCAAGCAGCTCCTCCCACACCAGGCAGCCCCACCCACATTAGAAGGGCAAGGAAGCTCACACAGACCAGTCTGCCCTACCTGGAACCTACTCCTTTAGGCCAGGCGATACACTAGGCACCACATGACATACTCAGAGTATAACCAGCCTGCCAAAATTATCTGACACACAGTCTACACAGAGACCACTTTTTCAAGACTGGGAGAGATGGCTATTCCAGCTAACTCATAGGAACAAACAGAAAGTCAAACAAAGTGGTGAGACAGTACCCCAAATGAAGGAAAAGAAAAACCCCGGAGAAAAGCCCTAATGAAATGAAAATAAGTAATTTGCCTGACAAAGAATTCAAAGAAACAGTCATAAAGATGCTCAACAAACTTGAGTGTAGAATAGAAGAACTCAGAAAACACCTAAACAAAGATATAGAAAATGTAACAAAGAATGAATCAGAGATGAAGAATATAATAACTGAAATGAAGAATACATTAGAAGGAATCAACATCAGATTAGTGAATACAGAAGAACAGGTTACTGTCCTGGAAGACAGAATAGTAAAAATCACCCAATCAAAACAGCAAAAAAAAAAAATTATTTAAATGAGGATCGTATAAGAGGTCTCTGAGATAACATCAAGTGTCCTAACATTTACATTAGGGATTCCAGAAGGAGAAGAGAGAGAGAAAGCGGCAGAAAGAATATTTGAAGAAATAATGGCAGAACACTTTCCTAATCTGGAGAAGAAAACAGACATCTATGTCCAGGAAGCTCAGAGATTTCCAAACAAAGATAAACCCAAAGAGACCCACATCAAGACATATTGTAATTAAAATGGCAAAAGTTAAGGATAAAGAGGCTATCATGAAGGTAGCAGGAATGAAACAAGTCACATACAAGGGAAAGCCCATAAGGCTATCAGTTGATTTCTCAGAAGCAACTTTACAGGTCAGATAGGAGTGGCAGAAAAATATTTAAAGTGTTGAAAGAAAGGAACCTGCAACCTAGAATATTATATCCAGAAGGTTATCATTCAGAATTGAAGGAGAGATAAAGAATTTCCCAGACAAGCAAAAACTAAAGGAGTTCATAATCACAAACCACCCTTACAAGAAATGTTAAAGGGTCTTCTTTATGCAGAAAAGAAAAGGCCATAACCAGAAACAAGAAAGTACAGGAAAGAAAAAAATCTCACTGGTAAAGGCAAATGTACAATAAGCATAGTGAATCAACCACTTAAAAAACTAATATGAAAGTTAAAAGACAAAAATAATAAAGTTAACTATAAGTACAATAAATAATCAGGAGATATACAAAACAAAAAGATATAAAACATGATACCAAAAACATAAAAAGTGGAAGGGGGAGTAAAAATGTAGTGCTTTTAGAATGTGATTGAACAAAAATGATCATCAACTTAAAATAGACTGCTATAGATATAGGTAGATATATATGAACCTCATGGTAACCATAAACCAAAAACATACAAAAAACACGAAAAATAAAGAGAAAGGAGCACAATCAAAACACTAAAGAAAATCAACAAATCAACAGAAAAGAGTCATGAGAAGAAGGAACAGAGGACAACAACAACATCCAAAAAAAATTAACAAAACGGAAATAAGCAGATACCTATCAATAATTACTTTAAATGTAAATTGACTGAATACCCCAATGGAAAGACACTGGGTGGCAGAATGGATTAAAAATAAAATATCATCTATGTGCTCGCTTTAGATTCAAAGACACACACAGACTGAAAATAGATAGAAAAAGATATTCCCTGCAGATAGAAAAGAAAATTGGGGTAGCAATACTTTTATCAGACAAAATAGACTTTAAAACAATGTAAAAAGAAACAAAGAATGACATTACATAACTTTAAAAAGGTCAATCCAAGAAAAGGATATGACAATTGTGAATATCTATGCAAATAAGTATATAAAGCAAATATTAATGAACATAAAGGCAGAAATTAATAGCAATACAATAATAGATGGGAACTTTAATACTCCACTTACCTCAATGGATAGATCATCTAAACAGAAAATTAATAAGGACATAATGGACTTCAATGCCATATTTGACCAGTTTGATTTAAAAGACCTTTATAGAACATTTCATTGAAAAACTGCAGATTACATATTTCTCTCAAGTGCACCTGTAACATCATGCAGGATAGATCACATACAGGGCTACAAAGCAAACCACAAAACATTCAAGAAGACTGAAATTATATCAAGCATATTTTCTGACCACAATGGCATGAAACTAGAAATCAACTACAATAAGTGGAAAAAACACAAATACATGAATATTAAACAACATACTTCAAAACAACTAATGGATCAAAAAGAAAATCAACCAGAAAATCAAAAACTACCTTGAGACAAGTGAAAATGAAAATACAATTTTGCAAAATGTAAGGGATGCAGCAAAAGCCGTTATAAGAGGAAAGTTCACAGCTATACAGGCCTATGTCAAGAAGCAGGAAAAATCCCAAATAAACAATCTAAATTTATATCTAAAGCAACTAAAAAAAAAGAACAAACAAAACCCAATGTAAATAGAAGGAAGGAAACAATAAGATTCAGAGAAGAAATAAACAGAATAGAGAATAGAAAAAATAGAAAAGATCAATGAACCTAACAGCTGGTTTTTTGAAAGAATAAATACAATTGAGAAGACTCTAGGAAGACTCATAAAGAAAAAAAAGAGAGAACACATGTAAATAAAATCAGAAGCAAAAGAGGAGAAATTACAACTGACACCACAGAAGTACAAAGGATCATTAAAGAAATACTATGAACAATTATATGCCAACAAATTGGACAATCTAGAAGAAATGGATACATTTCTAGAAGCATAATACCTTCCAAGATCAAACCAGGAAGAAACAGAATCTGAACAGACTGATTACTAGCAATGAAATTGAAGCAATAATCAAAAAACTCCCAACAAACAAAAGCCTAGGACCTGAAAGCTTAATTGTGAATTCTACCAAACATCTAAAGAAGAATTAGAACCGATACTTCTCAAACTATTCCAAAAAATTGAAGAGGAAGAGACACTTCCAAACTCATTGTACAAGGCCAGCATTATCCTGATACCAAAACTGGACAAACACATTACAAAGAAAAAAAAAGAATTATAGGCCAATATCCCTAATAAACTTAGATGCCAAAATCCTCAACGAAATATTAGCAAACTGAGTCTGGCAATACATTAAAAAGATCATACGCCATGATCAGGTGGAATATATACCAGGGATACAAGGGTGGCTCAACATTCATAAAACAATTAATATGATTCATCATATCAACAAAACCCAGGATAAAAATCATGTGATTATCTCAATAAAGTAAGAAAAAGCATTGGACAAAATTTTATCATTTATGATAAAAATCCTCAACAAAGTGGGTACAGAAGGAACTTATCTCAATTTGATAAATGATATATATGACAAGCTCACAGCTAACATCAAATTCAATGGTGAAAATCTAAAATCCTTTCCTCCTAAGATCAGGAATAGGACAAGGACGCCCCCTCTCACCACTACTACTCAATATAGTATTGGAAGTCCTAGCCACAGCAATCGGACAAGAAAAGGAAATAAAAATCACGCAAATTGGAAAGGAAGAAGTAAAACTCACTATTTGGACATGATATGAACCTATATAGAGAAAATCCTAAAGAATCCACCCCAAAATTAATAGAATAAAAAAACTCAGTGAAGTAGCAGGATACCAAGTTAATGTATAGAAATCTGTCACATTCCTGTACACTAATGATGAACAATCAGGAGGAGAATTTTTTTTTAAATCCCATTTATGATTGCATCAAAAAGAATAAAATACCTAGGAATACGTTTAACCAAGAAGTAAAAGCCCTGTACTCTGAAAACCATAAGACACTGAAGAAATTGAAAAGGACACAAATAAATGGAAGGATAGACCATGCTCATGGATTGGAAGGATTAATATCACTAAAATGACCATACTATCCAAAGCAATCTACAGATTCAATGCAATCCCTATCACAATACCAATGGCATTCTTAGAACTAGAAAAAATAATCCTAAAATTTATATGGAGCTACAAAAGACCACGAATAGCAAAAGCCATCTCGAGAAATAAACACAAAGTTGGAGCTATCATGCTCCCTGATTTCAAATTATACTACAAAGCTATAATAATCAAAACAGTATTATACTGGCACAGAAATAGACACATAGGTCAATGGAACAGAATACAGAACCCAGAAATAAACCCTCGCTTACGTGATGAATTTTGTAAGGGGCTATCTAAACTATATAAGGAACTCATACAACTCAATAACAAAAATACAACCAATCCAATCAAAAAATGGACAGAACATATAAAGAGATATTTTTCCAAAGAAGATATACACGTGGCCAAAAGACATATGAAAAGATGCTCAACATCACTAATCATGAGGGAAATACAAATCAAAACCACAATGAGATATCACACCGCTTCACACTGCTCAGGATGGCTATCATCAAAAAGTCAACAAATAACATGTGTTGGTGAAAATGTGGAGAAAAAGGAACCCTTGTGCACTGTTGGTAAATTGGTTCAGCCTTAATGGAAAACAGTATGGAGAGTCCTCAAAAAAGTCTAAAAATTGATCTACCATATGACTCAGCAATTCCACTTCTGGGTCTTTCTCTGAAGAAAATAAAATCATTAATCCAAAAAGATATATGCATTCCTATGTTCATTGCAGCATATTTACAATAGCCAAGATATGGAAGCAACCTGTGTCCATCTATAGATAAATGGATAAAGAAGAGGTGGTACACATATACAATGGAATATTACTCAGCCGTATAAAGGAATGAAATCTTGCCATTTATAACAACATGGATGGACCTAGAGGGTATTATGCTAAGTGAAATAAGTGAGACAGAGAAAGATAAACAGCGTATGGTTTTTCTTATATGTGGAATCTAAACTAAACAAAACAGACTCATAGAAACAGAGACCAAAGGGATGGTTGCCAGAGGAGGGGGGTGAGAGTGGGTCGGTGAAAAACTTGAAGGGGAATGTAGTCAATAATATTGTGATAAGTTTGCAAGGTGACAAATGATTACTAGAATTAGGTGCATGATCCCTTTGGAAGGTATAAAAATGTTGAACCACTGTATTGTATACCTGAAACTAATATAACGAATATAATATTCCATACCAACAATACTAAAAAAAAAAGGGGGGGGGAGGTTCCACAAAAGCATAGTAAAAATGAACATTTAAGAGATGTATAAAAATGACAAGGGGAAGGGGTAACCCCAGAGCTCCACTTTGTAGCTTTTCTGCAACATAAAGAAGCAGCGGCCATGGAGAGCCCTCTCAGGGCCAATGCTGGCTGCATCAAGGTCAGGTCCAAGGGCCTGCAGTGTTGCCAGTTGGGAGCAGACCGAGGCAGCTCACCACCTAAGGGCACAGAGATAGTTTCCACTGTCAGAGCACTTCTGAAATGTGATTTTGGGGTATCACCCTAAAAGCCTAGCCTCGGATCATGGCTCTCCAGTTTTTCTGGCAATTTTACATGAACTACTCCAATTCTTTTAGTAAATTCCCTTTCTGTTTAAATCAGCCAGAGTTAGTTTCTGTCATCTGTAGCTCAGAACCCTACCTGATTAGGGCTCTCTGGTGGGGAAGCCAGAACTTGGGTCCAGACCACCAGACCACAGAGCCGACACTCTTCGCACTACAGACACCACCTCGACGGAGGGCCAGTCATCCTGCTAGGAGACAGACGGTCAGTGCCTCACCCTGGGTCACCACGTAGATCATTGTCCAAAACTGGACATTTTTGAGAATGAAAAGGGCTTCTGTTTAAAAGGATGCCAGTGTTGTCCTGGGCAAATAAAATGGTCTTCGTACCTATATGCCCTACTGAGGAATTATGGCTTTTTCCTTCTGTGATAGAGGCTAATGGATATGCTGGAAATTATACGTGTAACGTAAAAGACCAGAGCTAATGGTCGGATTCACTTCATTCCCTTTTCAGTCTCTTCAGATCAAGTCAGTAATGTACACTCTGCTAAGCATCCATTTGATTTCTTTATCTGCAAACATTAAAGCCCAAGAGGAAGTATTTTCCTAGAAGAATAATGTCCATTCTCCTTTAAGGTCATAGGCAGAACCAGTCTAGCTCTTGCTCACGACAAACAGTAACTTTAAGAAAAAGAAAAGCAAAAGGGAAAGCACTGAATGAGCCCACAAAATTAACAAACCAGGAAATAAATTGGTAATTGAAGATATACCTGAGATCAGGTTAGTGTGTCCATAGAAATCCAGAAGGCAGAAGCATACACTGACACTTTATTCTTTTAGCTGCTGATAATGTTTTCCTTGAGAAGGGCGTGATATTTGTTTGTAAGAAATACATATGATAAGCTGTAAAAGAAGGTGAGGTCCCAAGGGGCAAAGTCAGGCACCAAGAGAGAATGGGTAAACTGCTTTCCAGAGAAGGATTCTGTCACTCCACAGGCGTTTGTTTGTGTAAGCTCCTTGGAGAGTATGAGTCTGCAGAGATGGGCTGTGCAAAAATGAGCTCAAAGCAGGAGCAGAGCTCAAATACTCTGCATAGAAAAGGGAGAAGGGAGGAGAGAGAGAAAATAAAGGCAGGAGAAGCCAGAGTGTTGTGTGGAGAAGCCTTGGAGAGAAAACTGCTCTAATAACAGTGCTGTTTAGGGCAAGGCCGCTGCGGCCTTTAAGAGAAAACTATCTAATGTACTGCTTGATCTGATCTTTGTGATCCACGGAGCTTCCAGCCAAGACCAGAAAAATGAAATCAAAGTACTTGGAGTAATGGGGTTTCTGTGATAATCAACAAAGGGTCAGCATTCTGCCTCTAAGTTGACTTGAGATCAAGATGTAATTAGTACCCTGTGATGAAGGGATCGCTGTTTTTCTGATAAAAATGTTTTCAGTTTGCATTTTAGCAGACAGCCAGGAGAGGTGAGGGAGAAGGAAACCATAACTCAGAGAGAGCTGAAAGTGATGAAATGAGGAACAACAGGGGGCGGGGAGATAAAAAGGGTTAGGATTCTAGAGGGAATTTGAGCTTTGGAGCTTTGTCAAGATTCTATCTCAAATACAGACAAGAAGTGACAAAGGGTGGTGAGGAAAGGAACAAGTCAAACTTATCCCTGTATCACTGAAGACTTGAATCGCTCACACCATGAGTCCTGGAGAAACCAGGCCCAGCTAAGCAAATAACTTGGGACACTTGGGGACAAACCTTAGGGACATTGTTGAGTACGCTACTGAGCTTTGTTGAGGCCATAGGCAATTTCCCCCCATGTGCTTTTATTTTTCTTTCTCCAATTATGCCAAGGAGATTAACCAGGTGGATGTGTGAAGTGGAAAAGGCAAGCTTGGGGCTTTTCTTCTATTTCTGCTTCTTCCTCTATTCACTTACAACTTCTGCCCAACCTCCAGAGCAGTGTCCCAATATTTTTGAGAATAAAGATTTTTTTTAGCATCAAAAATCTCCAGGAAAACTGCAATAGAAGTTGTTTCTACTAATTAAAAAATACATATTGTTAAAAATATCGCTAATGCAATAACATTTCAATTGGATATTTATCTTATTTATTTTAACAGCATCTAAATACCATTTAGATATTTAGAAAAATAGTAACATATATACAGAGAGTGCCAAAAAAATGTATACACGACTTGTATTCATCTTTTGTTATCGGTATAGATAGAATATTACCATTTTCATACAGTTTTTTTCCTTTCTTACAATGTGTATACATTTGTTTGGCACCCTCTGTATTTGTTAAGATTAAATCTAAATGTAACAGAGATTTGGAAAACAGTGGCTTAAACAATATAGAAATTTATTGTTCTATCACATAAAAATCTGGTGTGGGGGATCCTCAGTCATTGGCAACGCAGGCTACTTACAGATTTTGACTTCACAGTTACTAAAGTGTGGCTCTTGACGTGTTTCAACACAGAATTCCATTGAACATTTTTACATACCAAGAAGTAGGGTGAAAGAAGGAGGGAGAAAAAAAGGCGAAGGGCACAGTCTCAGTTGTCTAAGGAAATTTCTGGAAACTTCCATGTAATCAATTGTTCCTCTTACATCCCATTGGTCAGAACTTAGTCATATGGGTATATCTTACTGCCAGGAAGCCTGGGAAATTGTCTTTGTTCCTCGTTGTCACATGCTCAGATAAACTGTGGATACTCTAGAAGGGCAAATGTATACTGGGGTGATTAGCTCCTTCTGCCCCAACAGATGTGTGATTTGCCCACAGCCACATAACAAGTTAGTGTGGAGCTAGGATTAGATAGAACCTAGCTCTTCCCAATTTTCTGTTACTTGTCGTCTGGTATCATTTTTATTCTAGTTCCTTATCCTGTCCACTGAACAGCATACATATCTCTATTACAGGCAGATGCCTCTCTGGTGACTTAACAGGTTTTCTTAAATTGCCATTTTCCTTTGTGTGTGTGACACTCTGGTAATGTATGTGATACTGTGTGTGAGTCCTCTTGCCACACTTAATGCCACATAGCAGAATATTCTCAAGTCACAACAGATGAGGCATTTGGGGCTCAGGATGGTCTCTTGGGGACCTAATAAAGTGTAGAGAAAGCAAGGAGGCAGACAAGAATTGTTTGTAGCTCATGGAGGAATTCATGAGATGATCAGGAGAAGCTGCATTTGGCAGAGACTGAGATGAGACACTTGGGGGTATGTAAGAGGGTGAAATATGTGAATAATAAAGGCAGTCAGTGCTTGGGAGATCTCCTGTGCAATATACTTTCAGAAGGTGGAAAAAAATATTTATTACTGTGTTGTTGCTATACACAGCTCAAGACTAAAGATGGGAGCCTTACTATTTAAACAGGGCATAAAAACTATGGCTTCCCATTTCCTTTTCCTTTGTGCGCTATTGTGAACGAGCAGGTAAAATTGGGGCCTCAACATTTAAAGAAAACTGACACTCACACTACTACGTGACACTATCTTTGAAATTCAAAAAGGACAATTTAAAATACTAACTTCTTAGCCTTTTTACAAGGCAGGTCCTCATTTTAGATCACAAGAAAGAGAATTTACATAGAATATTGCCTTATGTGGCTCATGCTTATTTCTGCTGCGAATTAGTAGATATTGAATTTACATATGTACACACCTTTCTGCAGGAACAAGGAGTATGGGGCCAACTCTTAACTCTAGTGTGAAATCTTGCTGGCTGGTTGACTGCTTCCAGCATGAGGCAGGGGACCCAGTGTGGGTTTAATCAGGGAAGCAGAACTACAAGGAGTATTACGGAAGATGGGGTTCATTAATCAATTGTGAGAGAAGCTGGGGAAAGAAGGACCTGGAAGGAGGGGGTGGAGGAATCAGAGAAAAGTCATTAATCTGCCTCCCTCCATGAGGGGCTGTCATGGTAGGCAATTTGAAATGTGCAGGGGAATCTATCTGGGAAACCAGATAAATCTACTTGCCAGAGTTAGGACCACCAAGGAGAGTTGGTGAAAGGTGTGATTTCTGCATAACTATTGCTCTTGAAGGTCTGCAGCCAAGCTTCTGGTGGAGGGCCGGGGGTTGCTGTTGGTCACTAGTGTTGGCAGCTGGGAAGAGCTGGACACAAGCTGGAGAGGGTGAGGATAACCTGGGACTTGTCTGCACCTCTGTGCCTGTTGCCTTTGGAGAATAATGGCTACCAGATTCCTGCCTTCTAAACCCTACTCAAATTCCTCTTTTGGCCAGCTCTGTCTCAGAACCACAAGGGGATTCTGGGAATCACAGCTCCAGAAAATTCACAGTACACATCCCCACAATAAAACAGCCAAAAAAGGGTGAATCATAGTTTGTGTATTTCAAGAAAAAAATCTTGAAATTCTAACATTAAATTAAGATCTAATATCAGAGTCTCCAGTCTACCTGGTTCGTACATATATTTACAAGTACAAAAATGAGAAAGTCATAGAAAACTAACCAGTTACAAAATGTCATACGATATTTACATTTTATAAGTATGGAACAGCTATAACATTTAGCCCTTAAATTTCCCATTGCAGATAATCACCATTTTTGGTTTCCTACTGTGTGCAGGATCTGGAGCTGACACTAGAAGACCAAAACTTAGCCCCTGCTCCCAACACATAGTTCAGTGAGAAAGGCAGAATTTATTCAGTAAGAAGTGGCATACGCCAATCAACAAATATGCCCTCCAGACTGCAGGCAAAATGTCCTACACCTCCTAGTACATGAGCAGGTAAGACCATGGGACTGATACCCTGTGACAGGAACTTGAGAGGTCTAAGACCCTCTAGAAAAGGAAGAGCTCCTGTGAATGGTCTGAACCCCCTCCAGGGCAGAGAGGAATCTTCTCGGACTTCCTCTCTAATGCTCTGCCCCTGCCCAGGGCAGGTGGGGTCCTTGCAGTAGAGCTGTTGGCACTGTGCCAGGATGTAAAGGGACTGCCTTTCCTGTCTGGGCTACCTATCACTGATGTCGGCATTTCCAATTTCCTGATATTTAAAAAGCATCAAAAATGTAATAGAGAGTATATTGTTTCCCAAATTGACTTCTATGTTTCTTTAATTTTACTTAATTTCATAGTTAAATTCCCCAAATGGGAATTCTTTATCTCTGTCCGTATAAAGTGTTTTCTGAGCCAGTAAGTCCTAATTCTTCACGGTTTCTTCTGATTTTTCTGCGGAGGCTCTCAGGATTTATGCTCCTGATGGCATTACCCCAGGCTGACAGGGAGGGTACCTCAACCAGTCAGGAATCCAGCTTTCCCTGAGGGAAAGAAGTCAGCCCAGTACATGCACCCACCTGCCTTCCACACAGGGACAAACCAGGTTTAGACTTGACCATTGCCCTGGTTATGAATTTCATGTCAACTTTAGGCTGGGTATGTTAAACTGGAGTTAGTCTGGGCAGAGTATCAGATTCCCCACGAACCTGTAGTAAGGAATCCAGTGCTTGTTCTGGTCTCACAAGTGACTCCCATATGTACCACTGTGGTAACTCCCTTCTCCTACTCACATTCTCCAGACAAGTTCTTACCTGACCTGGGAGGGATTATTGTGAGGAGGGAGGCCGAAAGGGAGGCACTCTAGAGGCCACCTTCTCATTCAGTCATTCGTCAGAGACTTGTATTGACTTGGTTAAGAGCTTCTATTTGAAACCACAATGTTCAGTGATGCACATTCACCACACGCCTTGGGAACGTATTAAATATTGGATTGTTTTCTATGATTGATTAAAATATTCAATTCTTTTGAAGAAAGTTTTATTTGAAAATTAACAACTTTTTTTTTTTTTTTAAATAAAGCAAACTATACAGTAGGGCAAAAAGTAAAAGTTCCCCATTCCACATTCCTCATCTCGGCTTCCCAGGGTTGTGTGATCATTCAGGTATATTCTAACAAGAGAAAAATTCTGAGGTGTCCTAAATTAAATTACAGTAGATCGGAGGGTGGGAGAGACAAGGGAAGTTAATCAGTTAACAGCCATGGCTGAAACCAACAAAAGACTGTTCACATTCCTGAATTTATGTTGAAACTTTGAGTCAACTTCCAGGCAGCTATTTCAGCTGGTCATCTAGAAAGAAAAGACTATCACCAGATGCCATCACATCCTGCTTATGCATGAACATTCTAGACTGTTGCCTACAACCAATCCAAAAGCATCAAGTATTTGTGAACTATTCACCTATCCCAGAACTTTCCCCTCTTCAACTTTTCCTGACCCCCCCCCCATATATAGCCAATATGAACTCTTGCAAAACAACTTACATCTTTCATCTCCAAACTCATTTTATAAAAGAGCCCTGTCAACTCTAGAATGGTGGACCTTCATCTTTTCGGTCTTGCCCTGCTGCACGCCCCAGGACTTGGTCCTTTTCTTGGTTACATGTGACTCAATAAACCCTTTCTTTGAGGACTTTTGGCCTCAAAGGCTTTTGTTTCACACACACACACACACACACACACACACACACACACACACAGTGCGCACTTTTATAAAACCTCAAATAGGTCATACCACAAATACTGCTATACAGAGTGCTTCTGTCACTTATATAGCGGAGATATCTTTCTATGTTCATTTGTGTTTTGTGGTTTTTTTAAAGAAAAAGGTATAAGAAGAAAAGAAATCAGCTTTCTGAGAGGTTCATGAACCTCAGTTAAACAAGAGCATTTGGCTGGGAATCACTGGTACAACTGGTCATGGAACGTTGGCTCCCTGGCCACGCTGCCTGCCCTCCTCTGTTCATGTGTGTGCCCATCACAAGGACCGTGGCATCTTATCAGGTGCCCATGGAGGAGCAGGCAGGGCCTCCTGGCAAGGGAGAGTGAGCACGCGGCCAGTTTGGCAGGAAAATGAAAAGACCGGAAGGCTGCCTGGCTCTGTGGTTCTCCAGGGGGTGGCAGAAGTACTTCAAATGTTGTCTGGTTCAGCGGGTGCTGAGCTGTTTCTCCCTATGCACGGTCCAACCTCAGTTGCCAGCCAGAAGCCCAAGAAGCTTACGTTTTGTTTATGGCCCAGGCACACCGAAAGGTCAAATTGCTGGAGACTTCGTTGCTTTATCCCCACCCGTAGTGTGGAGGCTTTTGTTACTGTTGTTTTGGGGACATGAGGGTGTGTGGGGCAGGGGGAGCATTGTTGCTCTATGTAACGATTAGAAATGAACCCGAGTGTGACACATTCCTTTGGAGAATCAAAACTTGAACAACTTCTGGCATTCCAAAGGTAATTCTCTTGACTCACACCTGCTCTCTGAACTGTATCTCTGTGCTCATGACTTCCAGACCCTCCCTTCTTGTGCTCTGACCACTTTCTCGAGCTCTGGGGGCTGCTGTGTCAGCTTCTTTCCAGACAATCTACCCTGGATTCCCAGGACCCTCACATCTAATATGTTCAAAGTGAGGCTAATATCTTTACCTGAAAATCTGTGCCTATTTCTTACTTCCACTCATCTGATCGCTTAGGAGAGAAACTGCTAAATCATTCTCAATGCTTTCTTTTCTTTCCTCTCTACTAGTTTGATCAGTCCTATTGGTTCTAGCTCAAAAATGTCTTTCAAAATTTTTCCATTTTCTAGTCCCACAGCTACTGCCTCCACTGAGACTGTCATTGTCTCCCAATTCAATAAATACTTATTAAATACTACCATGTACCAGAGACATGTCTGCCATTGGGGGTTCACAGTTCATTGATCCCATTTAACCTCCAGAGGGATCTCACTAAATTACAAATCTGCTCAGAACTCTTCTCTGCTCAAAGCCCCACATTAGTTCCTTGCTGCCTACAGATTACATCTGGCTCCTTGGCTGCACAAGGTCTCCTCACAATGTCACTGAACCCATCTCCGCACTCTCACCTCTCCCCTTGCCCCTCAGTCACCCCCTCTGTGGGCGAGTCCCAGCGCACCGACCAGCGCACAGCCCCTGTGTTTCACAGCTCCTTGTTTTCACACATGCTAATTTCTCAGCTTAGAACACCATTGCCCGTATCAAACTGGTGGGAAATCCCCACTTTTTGAGATTCTGTTCAAATGCTCACTCATTTGTCAAGACTTGACTTGTTCTCTGTTCTCACAAGGTTTCTCACTCTCTCTCTTATGTTCCTGCGAGAATTTACTCATAGCTCCAGGACAGTGCTTCCTATTTTTATTGCATGCCTTGCTCACATCTTTGACTCTCCACTAACCCCGGCCCCCAAGGCTGTCAGCAACTCGAAGGCAGGGGTTGTGTCTTCCGCATGGTGTCCCTGGCCCTCACCTTGATGCCTAGCACATAATACTAACCTGTGTGGGTACTAGATTGATCAACCTCTGGATGGAATATAGCTTTATAGCAAACAAGGTTTGTGACAAGAACCATCCCTGAAAATATTGGTTGCATGTGACCGAAACCCATTTCTAACTATGCAAGTACAAATTGGCTTACAGAACTGGTAAATCCAAGGGTGCAGCTTGGTTTGGGGAGCCCAAACAATGCTGTCAGGTCTCTCTTTCACCATCGCTTATCTCTGGTTTTCTTTGCAGATTGGTCTCATTTTTTTCCTGCTGGAGCTTGGCAATTTTTTTCTGTATAGTTCATGATATAAAAGAAAGAAACCTTTTCTCTCTCGGCATCCATACATCAAATCTGAAAGGAATTTGCTTGGAACTGCTTGGTCATGTGTTTTCACAGACCACAGAGGACAGGCAGATAAGGTAGCATCATTTGCCAGGCCAGGTCATGGGTCCATCCTGTGGACAGTTGGCTGATGTGAACGACTAGCCCTATGGGAACTACATGGGACAGACCAGTTCTCCCACAGAAAACAGTCATGCTGGACAGACAAAAACATCAGATGTCCACTCCAGTTACATGTTTTTGTCACACACACACAAAAAAAGATTTCTTCTAATTTATTTGTCTGTTAGCTCTCAGTAGAGCGGAGGTTCATGAGTGGCCCATTTTGCTGTATCGACAGCAGAATAGAGTGTTACAGCAGTAGGTATTCCTGCACGTGTTTCTCAAACTGCCATGTGTACATGAATGAACCTGTTCAAATGCAGGTTTTCATTTGTAGTTCTGGGGTGGGACCTGGGATTCTGCCTCTCTTAGAAGCTTGTATTATCTGTTTGGGCTGCCATAAAATCCTGTGGCCTGAGTGATTTAAACTACAGAAATATATTTTCTCAGAGGTCTGGAGGCTGGAAGTCCAAGATCACGGTTGGTGAGAGCACATTTCCTGGCTTGCAGATGACTGCTTTTTCAATGTGTCATCATCTGGGCTTTCTTCTATGCACATGTGGGGAGAGGGGGAGAGAGCGAGAGAAAGAGTCCTGGTGTCTCTTCCTCTTCTTATAAGGACAGCCGTCCTATTAAATTAGTGTCCTCATTTAACCTTAACTATCTCTTTAAAGGCTTTATCTCCAAATACAGTCACATCGGGGTGTTAGGGCTTCATCGTATGAATTTTGGCAGGGACATGATACAGTCCATAACCAAACATAAAGCTGAATCTGTGTGCTGCAGCATACTTGCCTCAGCAGTGCTGAAGAAGCTAGCTGTAGGGGGGCCAAGAGCTGCAAGGCAGCAAGAACCAGTGAAACGAGAAGCTTGTACTCTGGGGATCCAGAAGGACCAAACACTGGGGTTGATTTTCTTAAGATTCTCTGGGTACTGCTCTCTGAGTAGGTCTCCAGTGAATACCAAGACAAAATCTGCCTCTAATTTAGTGATTACTAGTTGTTCAGTTATTTTCAAATTGGTCTGAAAGTTTTATTTCAGAAGAGCCTTTCTTCAGTTTTGAGCAAGTGTGATTGTAGACTGTTCCCTCAGTTCCCCTTTAGCTCCAGCCCTGCTAGGGAGAAACCTGCAAAGGGAGCTATGACCCTGGAAAAGGTGCTGGTGCCCATGGGTGTCAATCTCAATTTGCCGGGTGCTATATTTATGACATTTAAATGACAGCATGGGACATAGGGCAGGAGAGGGCATGCAAAACCATTCCACTGCA
Source organism: Rhinolophus hipposideros (assembly GCF_964194185.1). Lineage (NCBI taxonomy): Eukaryota > Metazoa > Chordata > Mammalia > Chiroptera > Rhinolophidae > Rhinolophus > Rhinolophus hipposideros. The sequence goes on along the minus strand of NC_138052.1, from coordinate 37,593,501 downwards.
TCGGGGCGCCATCTACCCTGCTCAATACGTGGTTCCAGACTTGTTTTGTGTCTGAATTGTGTCCCCCCCCCCAAAAAAAGCACATATCAAAGCCCTAACCCACAGTACCTCAGAATGTGACTGTATTTGGAGATAAGGTCTTTAATGATTAAGTTAAGATGAAAGTGATTGAGATTAAGAGTGATGAGGTTAAAATGAGGCTGTTAGAATGAACTCTAATCTAATAAGACTAGTGTCTTTATAAGAAGAGGAAGAGACCACAGAGATTCACATGCACAAAAGGCCACATGAGGACACGGTGGGAAGGCGGCCATCTGTCCGCAAGCCCACAGGCTTCAGGAGAAACCAAACCTTTCGGCACCGTGATCTTAGCCTCCAGGACTGTGAGAAAATAAACTTCTGTTTGCTGAAGCCACGGAGTCTGTGGATTTTATTGTGGTAGCCCAAGCAGATTAACGCGTGACCTAATCAGCTAGATTCCGTTGTATTTATTGAGTATTAATTTGTCATTCTACTTTTAATACACACAACAATTCTGCACTTGCACTCTCCTGGCACTGAGGCTGATCTCATATAAATAAGACAAAGGCCTTGTCCTCACCTGGTGGTGGAGACAGACCTGCAAAAGGCCGCAGCGATACAGAGAGGCCTGGAGGTAAAAGAGGCTGGCACACCTGGGAAATGAGAGTCTGGTGGCCCAGGCCTGCTGTCTGGTCAAGGGAGGGTGGTGGGAATAAGTAAGGATGAACCTGGAGGGGCGGTCGTCAGAGCCAGAGCATGTCAGGCCTCGGGGGCCAAGCTGAAGAGTAATGGCTTTTAAGCAGAGAGTACAGAATAAGCAGAGGGAAGAATAGGAGGTGAGGGGTACACGGCAGCTGCGGTGATTCCAGGAGGCGCAGTGGGCCTGGACAGAGAGTAAGGCACACATTTAATAGTCACTCTTAGGCGCCCCTTATAGCCACTACAGGGAATGGGATTCTTTAAAATATGGGGTGGGCTTGCCGCATGGTCATTAGGATAGAATGAGAGGCACACTGCACTGTGCTGGGCTTTGTCCTTGCGCTGCCATGTGCCTGATAAAAACATATCCTACCCCTACACACACAGTCACCCACTCACATACACGCGCACACATGCACAGAAGTGCTTGAGCAAAGCTGTCACTCCTAAAACCCTGCTCAGCACACAAACCTCACAGCAGAACTTGCTTGACCAGTTCCACAGAGAAAAAAACAGCAGCCACCACCACATTCCCAGCCACCTAAGCAGGTAGGAAAACTAAATGCCATCTAGATGTCTTCCTCTTGCTGACCTTCATCTTTGACACCCCATCTGGCGCCCTCCTATCCATCCCACCTGCCACTGCTTCCCTTCTGCTCATCGCATCTCCCCTTGCCTGCTGTCTCCTACCTTGCTGAGAATAGGCCCAAGCCAATATTTCCATGCACAGCTTTCGATTTCTTTTTGTTAGACACCAGTGACAACCAATCAGTTTGCAGGAGGAGAGCTTTAGCTACTGCCTCACAACCTCCCTTCCGGGTTGTCATGCAGAGGTTCTTAAACTGGGCTCTGTGAAACATGTCTTTGTTTTATTAGCTTCCAACAGAAATTTAGCATTTCCTTCAATCAGGAAGAGAGGCAACAAACTACCATAGTGTTAGCAACTGCTGTGATGTTTTCCAGCAGAAGTCATGGATATTTATATATCAGATTATGCAGATATCTCAGAAAACTGTTTATACAGAATGTCAGTTAGTGTTACGGTGTAATTAGAACCACCCCTGGATTATGTTATTTCACAATTTCTGTGAATGAAGAAGCCCACAGAGGTCCATGGCACCATAAAGTTCAGAACGTCTGCCCTGGAGTGTCACTTAAAGGTTTGAGAAGTTTCCCCAGCAAAAAACGACTGCACTCCTGCCTTATGGTGTAGAACTCTGGAGCTTCGACCATTCATCGGTTCCAGTGGTGGTTAGAGAAAGACCTAGAACAGATAGTTTCTGAGAAAAATCTTCGTCCTGGCCTCAGGTGAAGTCTGGTCTTCTCTGCGTAGTGCTGGGAATGTGCCCTGGTTGAGCTAACTCCTACCCTCCCTCGGTCAGTTGTCTAACCATTTGGAATTGCCTGTGACAGGACAGACTTAATGAAAATATATACATGACCCATTTGTCATCTAATTCTCTACTCCTTGGGAGAGCCCTCTCCGAACTCCTTCTGTGGACCCCCGCCCAACACACACGACTGCTTCCAGCAGCCCCAGACACAACACCATGTTGTATGTCATGTGCTGCTTTCCTCTTACACATGATGCTCTGACTCACATGGCCTCCTCCAGACCATCTGTCAAGATCTGGCTGTTCTCCTGTTCCCGGTAACCTCTTGGCTCAAGGTTCATTATCTTTTTTTAAATCTATTGAGGTGAAACTCACATAACATAAAGTTAACTGTTATAAAGAGAACAATATCATGGTATCTAGTACATTCACAATGTTATGTAACCACCACCTTTATCTAGTTCCAAAACACTTCCATCATTTCAAAATAAAATCTCATGTTCATTAAGCACTCAGTCCCCATTCAACCCGATAACCACCAATCTGCTGTCTGTCATGGAATTATAGAATATGTGACCTTTTGTTTCTCGTTTCTTTCACTAAGTATCATGTTTTCTAGATTCTTCAAAGTTGCAGTGTGTATCAGTACTTCGGTCCTGAATAGAACCACGATTTATTTATTCATCTGTTGATGGGCAGTTGGGCTGTTTCCAGCTTTTGGCTGTTGTGAATAGTACTGCTATGAACATGTGTATACAAAGATTTGTTCCAGTACTTGTGTTCAGTTTTTTCAGATAGAGTTCTGACAATTAAGTTCGCGAACTTGTGGCAACAATGTTGCTAACCTTTTTTGGTTTCAGAGGGATTATTCATTATGAATTTGTATCAGTTGGACAAACAGTTAACCAAGTTTACTGTTTGGCAGTGCTGAAAAGGCTGCATGAAAAAGTTAGACAAAAATGACCTGAACTTTTGGCCAACAATCCATGGCTCTTGCATCACGACAATGCACCAGCTCACACAGCACTGTCTGTGAGGGAGTTTTTAGCCAGTAAACAAATAACTATATTGCAACAGCCTCCCTACTCACCTGATCTGGCCCCCAGTGACTTCTTTCTTTACCCAAAGATAAAGGAAATATTGAAAAGAAGACATTTTGATGACATTCAGGACATCAAGGGTAATATAATGACAGCTCTGATGGCCATTCCAGAAAAAGAGTTCCAAAATTGCTTTGATGCGTGTACTAGGTGCTGGTATCAGTGCATAGCTTCCCAAGGGGAGTACTTCGAAGGTGACCATAGTGATATTCAGCAATGAGGTATGTAGCACTTTTTCTAGGATGAGTTCGCGAACTTAATTGTAAGACCTTCCTATGTATCTAAGACTGTTTTTTCTGGGTCATATGGTAATTCTATGTTCAACTTTTTGAGGAACTGCCAAACTTCCCTAACAGCTGAACCGTTTTACAGTCAAACCATCAATGCTCAAGTGCACGACTTCTCCACATCCTTGTTAACACATTATTTGAAGCTTTCCCTTTTTTTTGGGGGGGGGGGAGGTTGTTTTTCTATTTATTTTGTAATTAAGAGAAAAATAGTTTAGTCTTTTTGGTCAAATTTGTCAACCAAGCATAGAAAACATATAAGGTACAGTGATTTTGATAAGTGGAAAGTCTGATTTAATTAATTTAACTAATTAAAAAGCCTTTAATATTGTTGTTTTTTTCCCCAGTTGTTTCACTTACTACAATTTATGCTGAAGCTTTACTTTTTAAATCCTTCAATAACTCCCTCTCTTTTGTGGCCACCCCCGATTCTTCACACCCATACCCAATCTATCCCCGCAGCGCTGCTCTTATCACACTACATTGCAATTCTGTGGGGATTGCTTGTGGGCAGAGATCTCGGTGCCCGCCGAACAGCGCCGGCCGCTTACCAGGGCAAATGTAGAGGAGTGCTCATGCGCTCCCCCTTGTGGTGAGTACAACTGAACCTACAAAGTCTCACCTTCCCTGGCCTTAACCCCAGCCTCACACCCTTTATTTATAGGGATGTAAAGTCCCTTTATTTACAGGGACTTTACAGGGATGACATGAAGACAAGTGAGACACCAGATGGGCAAAGCATGCTGGGCTCTTTGGAGAAGAGAGGCTGTGTAAATCCATGTACTTTTTTTTTTTTTTTTTAATTAGAGAAACAAAGCCAACGACTCCAAATTGTCCACACTTTATCGTGCCTGCACAAGTCAGTTGGGAGGATGAAAACGGCATTTGGAGGCATCTGAATGAATCATCATGCAAATTGTAAGACTTCTGGGGAAACTGTGACTCTGGCATGCAGCTATCCAGACTAGTGATGAGGTGAATGTGTGCTCTGCATGACCTAGCCCTTGGTTTTTATTTTCATTTGTTGTCTCTCACTGTGAAATTGGAGCAGCATACGAATTCTTCCTCCTGCTGCCCATGTCAGAACATTTGTCCACTTCCCAGTTACCAGAGAGTGCCAAGAAGGTGCTAGACCATGGGAAGGCAAAAATAAATAACACCTCACCCTGCTCTCAACGTGTCCACGTGTAAGGTGGTACGTATGACAAAGCCACATACCTGGATTATTTTGGAAAAGAGAAATCTCAATGGAAAGAAATAATAAAAAAAAATTGTTTCCAGGCACGCATGAAAGATATGGGGAAGAGCAGTTATACTCGCTTTATTTCAGTTTTATTTGGTCAGTTGGGTATCATCCTCTGATGAAAAGCTAGATATTTTTCAGATGTGTTGGCAGTTTTAGGGCTGTCATAACACTGATTTTTCTAGTACCAACAGAAAAGCAGTAGATTAGGTCAGAGCAAAGGATTTGACTGAGCTTTTCTCAATTGAAATTATTTCACCATTAAAAAAATTATATAAATGAGCTTTCTGTGTGAGAAAGGCAACGTAGGACATGAGAAAAGTGTGGGATTTGTAATTAAAGATCTGGGTTTGAGTCCTAGATCGGTTACCCATTTGGCATATTCCCACAGAAAAATCTCTGGACCTCGGTTTGCTCATCCCAGTCTGTCTTCCCTGTCTTCCCCCAACCCTCCTTGGGAAATTTAAATAACTACATCGGAAGGAATTTCAGCAGCTTATTACACGGTTTTAAGATCACAGCCTTTGTTCCTGAAACTAAATGTCACATTTTTTCATTTCTGAGTTGGCATGGACCATTATCAAGGTATCTTACTTGTTATCTTATCTTATCTCAAGTTATCTTATGTGAACTTTGGCATTCAGGCTAGAGTTGCTGTTAAGTTTGGTTGTTGGCTCTGAAAACCCAAACCATTTAAACGTCGACTATAAGTTTTGCACCTGTGCAACTTTACCAGCTAGGGTTTCCCTTCCGCCACAGAGATGGAATTAAACTTGGATAATCATGGTCCAGTCCCTTCCCATGATACCTGTGAGTTCTGGGCTTACTTCTTGTGCTTCTCTAGGCCACCCCACGCCTGTGCTCATGTGCCACTTCCACTTTTGTACCAATGCCAATGCAGAGTTCAGCTCCCCTAGGAGAGGCCCAAAAGAATCCCTCACACATTGGCAGGCCGCAGAGACTCATGTGCAGGTTTCCTGGGGGATGTGGCGGGCAAGCACTGGGAGAGCTCACACATCCAGGACAGCGCAGGCTTCCCTCATCTGGCTTTCTCACTTTTCCATTCATCTTTTTCATCTTCCCTTTCTCAGACTGCAGTGAAAAAATAAATCCTTCCCAAGGTCCAGCCACAGCCATTCTGTCCATACAGATTTCAGCTTCTTACCAAATATATTCCCATCAGAAACAGCCTTCCCGGCCCAGGAGGAATTCTGGCAAGTGGGTTTCCTCTAGCTCAGTACCTGTGCTTCGGGAACCCGTCCAAACCATAGGGGGGCTCAGTGCCGGGAGGCTAATGCCAGGGCAACTTCAATAAAATCTGCCAGGATTTGTAGACAGCTTGGATATCCATTTTAACACCCATGATCTGTATTTGATATTTTAAATAAAATTCTAAAGGAGGTAGCTTTCCATCGTTAAAGTTTATTATTTAGGAGCTCTGAGACATCCTGTCTTTTTGTCTACCAGGCTCCTGGCTGATTTTCTGCAGAAATGACCATCTGGCTGGGACTTCCTAGAGATGACCACTAGAGGGCGTGTGATTTCCAACTCACAAGGCCCAGTCTCCTCAGCCATTGCTGGCACTGGGCTGCAAGGAGGGCCGCTTTTGTCTGTTTGTTTGTTTTTGTTTTCCCTCAGAAACAGGAGGAAAGCACTTCAAATTCCTTGGAGGCAGCTAAGGCATTTTCTACAGCATTCATCTGTGAAATGCTGGCTGTAGGAAGCAGACATTCTGGAGGGCGGAGGAAAGACTGTATTCTCTGTTCCTGTCACTCATTTCCCCCAAGGGGAGGAGAAAAAGGCTGCAGAAAGCTGAACAAATGAGTTTTGTTGCTTCTAAGATTACTAGGAGAATATACTTGTAGGCTACATGTGTCTGTGCAGGCCTCATGGTATAGTGAAAATATGTGTTTTGGCATTAGACACGTGTGGGACACATTTCCCACACCCAGGCTTCCTGCCAAGATGGCAAGTAGTGTGAGCTGCTGGCAACCCTGGAGAAACTGCAATATTAACTTGATGGGAGGCAGACAGGAGAGTAGTTAGGGAGACCAAGTGACATGAGAGTGTCTTGGGACCGGATCTCATAGGAGTCATGATAGATTCTACTCTGGAGGAGAAGACAGAGATGATGATGGGATTGAGAAATTAATAAAGGTAAATATTAGTATGGGTCAAAAGTTAGGAGTGACCACAATAAGATCAAAATTAGAATGCTTAACTTCTAAACTGGCTGGTGAAAATTCAATGGTGAGTGCAAATGAAAAAAACAAAAACAGGAATTAAAACATCCTCTACTATGAATGAGAAGTCTCAACTAAGATGCTGAACTAAGTCTTCATAAAACAGTTAATTAAACATTTCTCAGCTCCAGCCCTTATTAACTCTGTGACTTTAGGCTGGATATACAATTTCTCTGAGCTGCAAGTTCCTGATCCCTAACATGGGTAAAACCTCTGTGGTTACAAGTTTGCTGTGAAGATTAAACAACATCATGCACATAAAAGAGTCCTCTCCTTCCTGGCTCTTGGTAGATGGTCAGCTTTCTAGTACTCTTCTGTCTTCTCGCTCTTTAGCATGTTTAGCTTATACACACTTATTCATTCAAGAATATTTAGGGTTGGTTTTAGCTGTAAGCAACAAAAAAACCTGACCTAAACGCAAGTAAACAATAAGGAAAAGGTATTATCTCATTATAAGAAGTGCATAGGTAGGGCAGTTCTAGGGCTCGTTCATGTCAAGTCTTAGCAGAATTCGCAAGGGCTCAGATTCCTTCCATACTTTGGCTCTGCCATCCTTAGCAGGTTCACGTTCGTCCAGGTGCTTCTATCATCATGGCCGCAGATGGGTGTCACTCCATCCACCTAGAAGCAGGCCTGGCTCCTTTCCTCTCACATAACTCTTTCGAATGTTCCTGGAACTATTTCCAGAAGTTGCTCCAGCAGACCAGAAGTGGGTCACATTGCCCATCCCTAGATCAGTTCCTGGCAAGACGAATGGGTTTCCATGATTGGAACAGAGCAATCATGGTTCACCCTAAGATGTCCCTTAGTCTTCTAGAGTCATTGATATTAGATAAAAATCAGGTTCAATTAGGTGAAGAAATGGTATTGGTAGGCCACCAAGAGTGTTTTCCAGGCACCGTCCCTGATGTTGGGCACACAGTGGTTACTAAGTTAGATGCAATTCCTAGGGAGCTTGTAGGGGAGGTCACAGACAAGGAAACTGGCGTTAACAACATAGTGTGTGAGGGCTGTGCAGGGAGAACCATAGGCAGTAACCCAGAACTGGTGGTCAGGGGAGACTTCCTACAGGAGGTGATCTCTGAGACTTGAGGGATAAAGTAGGAGTTCTCCAGACGATGGGAGACAGGTAGAAGTTGAATGAGAGCATGCATGAAGCCCTGGGAAGAACAGTGATTACAAACTGAAAAGTTCACCATGGGTAGGCAGACTGGGCTAGAGGAGGCTCTGTGGTCAGCAGGGATTGTTCATGAAGGCCTTGGAAACTATGTGTGTATGGGGTGGAGGGTGTTGAAGTTCTATTCTGACAGCAATATATCAAGTATATTCAAAGCACTGTTCTTTAAAATACGAATGTGAAATCAATCCAGTGGTTCATAACCAGCATATAAAAAGAAAATAATAGTAAATTCTTAAATGGCAATTACCACATCCAAGGCCCAGTTCTGAGAGTTTTATGTAATTGCTATAACTCACTGATCATTAGAAGTTGGTGCTACTGTTATCCCATTTTGCAGACGAAGAAACTGAAGCACTAGCCCAAGGTCACGGTTATGAGTTGAATTGTCCCCTCAAAATAGATACGTTGAAGTGCTAACCCTCAGTACCTCAAAATGTATCTTTATTTTGAAATAGGGTTGTTGTAGATGCCACTAGTTAAGACAAGGCCATACTGGAGTAGAGTGGGCCCCTAATCCAATATGGCTGGTATCCTTATAAGAAGATGGACATCTGAAGACAGAGACACAGGGAAAACACCATGTGACATGGAGGCAGAGAGCAGAGCGATGTATCCACAAGCCAAGGAACACCAAGGATTGCTGGCTATCTCCAGAAGCTAGGAGAGAGGCATGGAACAGATTCTTCCTCATAACCCTCAGAGGAACCAACTTTGACAAAACCTTGATTTTGGACTTCTAGCCTCCAGAACTGTACTAAAATAAATTTCTGTTGTTTTAAGCCACCAGTTTGTGATGCTTTGTTATAGCAGCCAGAGCAAACTAATACAGTCCCGTGGCCAGTAAGTGGGGAATTGAGATGGAAACCGAGAGTCTGACTCCGTAGTCATACCCTCAACCACTGTATTTTCTCAATAGAAAAGAGAATGCAGTATATGGAGTTGAGGGGATGGTTTTTGTTATGTGTGTGTGTGTGTGTGTGTGTGTGTGTGTGTGTGTGTGTAGGTGTGTATATGTGTGCTGGGTCATAATGTAAGACGTATTTCACTAAAGTTTGAAAGTCACTGACTTAAAGGGTTTTGAATGGAATAATAAGATCGATTTGCATTTTAGAAGTTACAAAGAATCATGTCAAGATTTGAGGATTAGAAGTCAAGAAGGGTAAACTCTCTTTTACGGAGACGTTCAAAGGCCTTACCCCTTGGCAGGGTGTGGTGACAGGATTTCTGCATTAGGCAGACAGTGGTGGGCAGGGGGATCACTGAAGGGTAATTATATGGTACATTATGATATTGTGCAGTGTGCAACCTGTGCAGCTGTCCTGGGTGGCCTCAGGTTTGGATTAGAGATATTCGTTGAGGAAAAAGTGCATGCAAAGGGGGAAGCAGCTGTACCAGTCACCCTTCCCAAATGTGTGCTTCAAAAATACTTTCTTTTGCATAGATCCTTAAAGATAACATGTTGACATTCTAGGTATGAAGTCTGTAACGAATAGGCATCAAAGGCAGCAAGACTGCGAGACCCAGGCATTAGAAAGTAGGCTTCTCCAGAAGGTTAGCTCCCTCACCAGACTGTAACTCCACGAGGACGTAAACTTCATCACTGCTGATCCCAACTGCCTAGAAGAAATACCCCCCAGGTGCTTAATGAATGCTTGAATGAATATTGAAGGAAATAAAGAGAGGAACAGGAATGAAAGTTAGTCACACAAAAATGAAAGGTAGTAATTTTTAATGTCCTTGTTCTCCCACCCGCCCCCTCCCCACTGGCCCCTGCCTACACATCTCATCCCACATCCCTTCCGCCTTTGACACTACAGTTCCACGTCTGCCTCTCCTATTCAGCACACAATCAGAAAAAAATGGATGCTGGTGGGAAGGCTGGTGTGGCCTCTGCTGAATTCTATCCCCTCTGACAATGAGCTGAACACTATTAACAACTCCAAGCCAGCTGCAGAGGTGCCTGTGACATTTGTGGATGCCCTGAGCCCTGCTCCACGGCCAGGGATTACAGCAGTGTGTACAAATCCTTGTCTGTTAAGACCACAGTGCCGTCTCAGAGTGACTGACAGAATTAAACACGGTCTAGATTGATGAAAAGTCCAAGGAGGATTTATGACCCAATATAAAGAAATGTAAACTTCATTCTCATTCAAATCATTCCTATCCTATCATCAATTCTTTTTTTTTAGATGTCAGGATTAATTCAGCCTTTTGCATTAGGATGTTAACTCAATTCTAGGCAGCTGCCTGCCTAGCCAGGCTCTGAGTGACCAGATCTCATCATCCCTTGGTATTCTATCTGATGGCTATTTGTGGCTCATAGATGCATCCAATGAATCAGCTTTCACCTGAGCTTTCTTCTGGGGGACACTGTCCCTGACCACTTAGGGGAATCAACTCTCCCAGTTTGCCTGGGACTTGCCCAGTTTTAGCACTGAAAATCCTATGTCTGAGGAAACCTCTCAGTTCTGGGCATACTTGGACAGTTGGTCACTAGAGCATGTCGCACTCAGATGAGACTAGGAGCTTGTACCTGCTTATTGGCATAGCAAAACTGGCTTAAGCCAACTGTTCCAAGAACCTACAAAAATTAGAAATGCTTTCCCTCTTTGGCAAGACTATGCTTTATTCTTTATTTGAATGAAATGGAAATGCAAGACACCTAGAAGAGTAGCCATGATGGTTTTTCTTTCTTCTCCGAGTCACATAAATGATAAGCAAAATCATTTGAATTCTGTTTACATTTGAATTCTAATGTGGGCGTTGAACTGCAAGTTGCTCAACTGCTCTGTGCCTCAGTTTTCACATCTATAAAATGGGGATAATGCAAGTATCTGTCTCATGGGATCTTTGTAAGGATTAGAAGAGAAAATATATAATATTTTAACTGTAACTAGCTGGAGGAGGTGCTCAGAAAGTGCTAGCCATTATTATTATCACATCCCCCTCTGCAGAAATTGGGTTCTTCCATTTTCTGGAGCCAACATTGCTTCTTCAGCAATGGGCAGAAGGTGGGGGTAGCTGAGGGTCGGTAGAGAATCCATAGCTCTCTACAGATGAACATGACTAGGCGACAACTCTCATGGGAAAATGTGACCTCTCCTTTCTCCCGTTTTCAACCTGTTATGTTAAATATAAGATAAATACAGAAAATAGCATAAAACAAATGTATGGCTTCCTGAATTACTATATGGCGAAAACTCTTACAATCAGAACCTTCATTAAAAGGTAAATCCACAAAGTCCTCTACCCACTGCTCTGTCCAACCTCTATCCTCTGCCCTTTCCCCTGCTAAGAGCATCCTAATATTTATTATTAGTTTATCAAGAAATGATCCTTTTTGTTTGGTTTTGTTTTCTTCAGGGCAAAAAATGTGGCATTGGATTGCTATCCAATGAATCCCTTACTTTATCTGAAAAACAGAAGGGCCAGGGTCTTCTCTTCTTAATTGCGGGGAATACAAAAGCAAAGAAGCATGATTTCTGAAATAAAGGATTTAAGTAGGAATTCGCAAATTTTACTTTCCTTTTTCTGACTATGCATCATATCTCCAGGAAGGGGCAACCAGATAGATATCAGTGTATGTTGTTTAAAGAAAATAGACAATAGTCACAGTCCATTAAAATCCCATCTGCTTCCTATAAAGTGGAAAAGTCATTACTGGCTGAGACAGGGGGTCTCAGGCTCAAGACAAGGAAGAGATCCCCCTCCAGTTCTCCCCATACAACCTTGCAGCTTGCCAAGGGCAGAGTCACCCCCTTGTTTTTCTACCAGGGCAGTGCTTTTTACATGAAACCATGCTTCTCCCCAAACAGTCATTAGTGTAAAACATTCCTAATAGTATTTTGAATGGTGCTGAAAAGAGTACAAGGCCCAGATGTGTGGTTCCAGTATTAATTGCTAGATTTAGAGTGGGGAGAGGCTGGCGGGTGTGGAAGAGGTCACTGGGACTTAGGACTTGAGTCAGACAGGGAGGGAACATTCTTCCCTGAGGATTGGGGTGTGGAAGGGAAACAGGGCTTAATGGAGGAAATTGTTCATTGATGGGGCAGGCAGTTAGAAACTAAGACCAGGAAACACAATTTGAAATATGACTTGGTGTATCTGTTAGAATTAGTTTCATCTTCATAGAATGGATAACCTTTATGTTGACATAAGAATTAAAAACCCATTCAAACATGTCATCCAAACAGCACGACTGGAGGGTCCCCAAGCCTGTGTTGATGGCTGCTTATTAGCGTGATTCCCATAGGACAAAATGATTTGTGGTGTCCCTGAATGCCCACGTGAAGGGTTTTGCCCTTGAATCCCTATGAACTTGAGGGGATGTGGGCTTTCCCTGATCCCATTGCTGTCAAACTGGTAGAGACGGAAGGGCAGATGCTGCACTGATCACACTCGAATGAGCCAGACTGCATGGGAAATTCTGCAGCTGGACATTCTGTCTTCAGACTTGTTCTGTACTCACTCCAGGAGTAAGCCCCTTCCTGTCTTGTTTTCCTTATCTGGGCTTCAGATCATTCTGCTTAGCTACTCAGCCCCCTTCACCTTCCTGGAAAGCTCGTGTCCACCTTTTGGTGGTTCTGGTCTCTCCTTGGGTCCAGGGACTCACCCTCTTTCGTCTGCACTTGCCAAAGTGTGTCCTAAGGAAACTTAGTCTCAAACACTATTCCATTACCAAACAGGAGCGGGAACATGGCGTAGTCTGGCCCCCCTCTGGAAAGTCACAATGCACATAACACAATGTGTACAACACAAAGGCTCTGAGAAGTTCTGTAAATAAATGTTAATACTTTTTAACTCAATGCTTCTCGCTTATCAACTAAAAAACCTTGGCCTAGAGGTCAGCTTTAGGAGACTGCGTCCTGCACATCTCAAGTTTGCTGTAATTCCCCGTCATATATGCTTTTCTCTGATGTCCAGTTTTCTAGTTCCTGGGGGACGTCCTACTAAGTCTTTCTTTTGCAGTCAAGGAGATAACTCAGGCTTAAAGCCCATTTACTGATCTGAAATGATCGCCATTTTCTTGAAACCAATAAATGATGTACCCCTTTCTGTGTCCTTTATAAACTCTCCCTAGCTCCTTATATTCTCTGGGATGAGACACAACGTCACACCTGTGAAAAGTGCTTTATAAACCATTCGGTGCTACATAAATGTTGTTACTATTAAGATGGCCTACTCTGGTGCTCCGATCCCTTCTCCGCAGGAAGTGGCATTATCAAGATTACAGTTTCATAATATAAAAATAACTAAAACCTACACATACAGCAAAAGCCATTTCTGTAAGAGGGCCCTGTCTGTCAGTGCAGTAAGAAGCTCACTGTATAGTACACAGTCAGTTCTCCATACAATGAGGGAAGAAAAGAAGTGTAGACATCGCCCCTTTGAATCCTCAGGTTATCCCCAGACATACAAGAAACCACCCCTCCTCATCCTCCCCAACTCATCCAGACACCGAACTGCCTCTTGCCTGTCTGGCCCCAACCCTCCTCCCAAGTCAGATTCTCTGGTTACCCACAGGCTCTGCGGTGGCCACCCTTCTTGTCAGATTTCTCAGTGACAGCCTTCTCAGGATCCCTTTCAAACGGGGCCAGGAAATGCCAGCCAAGGGCCTGATTTGCCTAAGCGCCTAAACAATGGACCCTTCCTTGTTTGTTTTCAGAGCTTGGAGCTGTGGCTCCTTTCCTCAATGCCGCAGCAATTTTCAGAAGCACACCCAGCCAGAGAGCACAACCGCGGTTGGCAGTGGCTCAAGGGCAAGGTTTAAGTTCATTTTGCTGACTGCTTTCCCATCTCTGCTCCAGATAAAACAGAAAAGAAAGCCAGGCCTCCAAAACCCAAGTAAGTCAGCCACAACTAAAAATATTTGGCTAAGCCAGACACAAAAGGCCAAAAATTGTATGATTCCACTACCTAACCCAGGCAAACTCAGAGAGACAGAGAGTAGAAGAGAGGTTAGCAGGGCTGCAGGAAGAGAGGGAGACATGGGGAGTTACTGTTTCATGGGTATGGAGGTTTTCACGGGGAATTATGAAAAAGCTCTGGAAGTGGATGGCGTTGATGGTTGCACGGCACTGTGCATGCACTTAATGCCACGGAACTGGACACTTAAAAATGGATAAAATGGCAAATTTTATGTTATGTACCTCTTACCTCAATAAAGCTAAACAAACAGCAGTGGCAATATTTGGTATTGGTTTCCCTAATGTGGTGTCCATCCTGGGGATACTCGCCCATGCTGTGGGCTGCAGATGTGGTCACAGGAGGGACGGGATAATGGACTGAATCTTCAGTCCTGGCCATCGGGCCCCACGCAGAAGAAGCCAGCAGAGTGCATGCAGCTCAGTGCATCTCATGGCCCTCAGAGAGCTCTTCTAGGTTTGGGACAGAAGCACGTGGTCTCATCTTTCTTAAGCATCCCTCTTAAGTCTTACGACCAAGTTCTTTTCCTCTGACAGAGCCTAGAAAGTGTTGAAAAGACTTCCTGGTCGACCAGGCCTCCCTCGGCTGAAGGCTCCATGAGAGAAAGGTTTTGGGATCACAGAGAGCCAGTTTTGAGATGGTAGAAAGAGAACGGAGTCTCCTCCGTGCAAAGACACATTTCTTGAAGTCTTTTATTTGACATGAAAAAATGAGAGACAGAGAATGAGACGACAGGCTGGTGGCTGGCACTGAGGCTGAATTTAAGACAGCAGCCTCTGGGTGGCACACACACCATAATAAATACCCCGAGAAGAGTAGATCTCATCTGCAAATTGAGCTTTAAGGCTCAGTTCAGATGCCGGGGAGCTTTTATGAATAGGCTACCACACCTCAGCTGCAAGACAACCCCCAGATCCAAACTCTCTGGATCCAATTTAAAGATGGGGGAGCTTTGATCATCTAGATGACAACAGTGGGGAAGACATCACATGTACCCGGGGATCATGGGCTGTCAGGAGAGAGAGGTTCACATGTGCCCAAGGAAACGATCAGCTCTGAGAAGAAAGGGCCTCGTTCACGGGGCCCATTGTTACTCCTGAGAGTGTGTCAGTGATGGCATTTCGTTTCCTGAACACAATGGTAGAAGGGGTGATTCTCTCAGCTGTCAAGCGGGAATGTATTCAGTCTGCTGAGCTCCTAGAGTAGGTATTTTCCTTTCGCCATTTCAAGCCTGTTTCATTTCAGCAAGTGCCCAAGTGAGCTGGAGACCAGCATGGGAGGCCATCAACTCAGAAGGCAGGGCCAGGAGCCAGGAAGATGAGGCAGGGAGGACATTCTTATTTACACAAACAATTAACAGGCACACATGCAAAACCAGGCAGGGAAAGACTTGATAATGACCCGGATAATGAAGCAATCCATTGCTGCAGAGAATGGAGCAAGTGGCACTTCACTCTCAGTGCCCGGGTTAATTCCATTTTTTTCCATTATACCACACAGCTGCAAGGGGGCTGTTACTTCACCTTTGCTGAACAGGGTTATTTATGACTATGCAAACGGGGATCACGTAGTCAATCAGCCAGATGCATTTAAGGAGGCCCATCCAAGGGGCCCACACCTGACTGACGGCTATGGTAAGATATGGAGGAAGCAGAAACTTCCAGCTGTATCAGCCTTCCGGAAGCTGCAGCCTAGGGACGCATCATCCATTACGGCAGCCACTGGCCATATGTGGCTATTAAAATGAAAAGTAACTGAGATTGAAAGCTCAACTCCTCAGTCGTACTAGCCACATTTCAATAGCTCAACATGAGTCCAGTGGCTACCATATTGGACAGCACAGAAAACATTTCCATCATTGCAGAAAGTTCTACTGGACAGTACTGTGGCATGTTGGGCACCGATGGAAACAATATAAGGCCATTTACAAAGGTGGGAATTAACTGGGAGCAAATTCATGGGAAGAAATGAAGGCTTAGACACGTTGTGTTTCTCAGCCAGTAAATGGTGTTCTGATTCCTACTGCAGAGTTCAGAAACATCTGGAGAATGATCTTAACACTAACACACTGAATGTTTTTGTTTGGAGGTGGTGGTGGGGTGGTCGTTTAGTTACTGGAATATAATTTCAACAAATTTAGAAGCATGCTCTCTAACCTGTATCCCCAGATTTGTGAATGATTCATTTCTGGTTTCCCTTCATCTGTGGTATTCTTCCCCACCTTTCACCCTGAGAAAACCTCCCTTACAAGATTCACTCTGTGCCAAGGGCTGGGCTAAGTGCTTTCACCTGTCTCACTTAATCCTCATAAATTTCTTGCAATGGGTACTTTTATTGGAATTGCTGCCTACCTACGCTTCATCATCATCCATTCCTCTCTCCCAGTAAGGATCCCTCTCCCAGCTCCAGACATGGACCTACTTGATCCAAGAGGAATCATTTGCCATCGATAAGCTGAGGAACCTAGCTCTCAGCCCGTCAAGGTATGGCATTCTCATTGCAACAGCAATTAGTTAAGCAATGGTACATGACTCCTTTGGGCCAATAAGAAACAGGAGAAAGTTAGCTAAGGGCTTCTGGGAAAGCAATGAGCTTTTTCTGAAGAGATAGTTACTGGAGAGAGTCTTTCTCTTTCTCTTTCTCTTGATCTTGTGTGTGCTGATAAGTCCTCGAACATCTGTAACCATTTCTCCATGGCTCAGCATGTGGTGGAACGGATCAGCCAGATATAGAGAAAGGGAGTGGCCCAGACTGAGCTGCTGCTGGCCCTCTGGCCCTCAGTGACAGCAGCAACTCAACCCCTGGATTTTTTGAGTATTGACTTAGAGTTTTTGTAACCTGCAGTCAGAACCTCAATTGATAATCCCATTCTGCAGACAATGAACCTCTGGCTAAAAGAATTTGAATAACTTGCCCAGTCACCTAGTTAGTAAAAGCCAGAGCCAGGACACAAATATAGATGCTCTTGACCGCCAAACACATGCTTTCTTGTTTTCATCGTGCTGTTTCTTCCCTATGTGAACTATGTCTGCATTTCAAAGGCTCTGGAAAATAAACTGGTAAGAACCAAAAAACGACATTTTTAGGGCCTTAAGGATAATACTTTACCTGGATATTACCCAGCATGCTCTGATTACCTGGTTTCTATAGGCACACACGAACAACACGCAGACTTTAAACACTCACCGGCAGCTACACTTGGTTGTCCTTTCTACTTATTGCTCTTTCTGAGGGCCCTTAAGAAACTCTTTTGGTATCTTGGCTTTTTCCGAATGGGGGTGGGGGGGAAGTTTCTAGACAGAACTGCCACAGTCCATGCCTTTTCGCAGCTGAATTAAGTATCTTGGCTCCTCGTGAGGGATCAGCAAAGTGAGCTCTGAGGCAGCCAGGCCTCACTTCACCCTTTGCTTTTATTTATCGAGTGTATGCTGCCCTTGCTGGTGAATCAGCAAGTGACTCAGCTCCCTGCAGTGCTGGGAAGCTGTGATCATTTCCCGAGAGATCTTTTTTCAATCTTTCTGGACTCATTGAACACCCTGGGGTGGGGTGGGGGGAGGCTGGTTTCTGTGAATTCCCTCCTCTTCATATCCTTGTCATTTTTATGGTGTCTCTCAGCTCCCTCCTCAATGGTGCACTTGACCTTACCATTTAATGAAGGTCATCCTCCCTGCAAATATCACATTAAACATATCGAGAATAGATCAACTGAGAGATTTCCTAGCAGAAAGGTCACAGCTAAAAGGCATCATTTTCCCCTGTTCCTCTCAGCAGTCGTGCTGAAAGGGAGGTCTCAGGGGAGGCGGAGACACCCACTCCTAAACACACGCTGAAACGTATGGGACCAGCATCCACGCACTCCCGCTTTTGCACTGAACAGCAGTTCCAGTGTAAACAATGCTGCCATGGAGAACTTTTATCTTTGCTCTGGTAGAAGGGGCAGTGCACATCAAGAGTCAACAACCTGGAAAAATTGCTTCCTTTGATGATTAGGCCTAATGGTGGAGCTTGTTTCCGTTAGACATCTAAAGCTGCAAGGCGCTTTCCTCTCTCATCTCCACTCTCCTCTGCATTTGCTGTCCTGGAAACAGATACTGGTTTTGCTCCAGATAAAAAGAGCAGGGGTTCCCAACCATGATAAGCCCCTGGGATGGTTCCGAACAGGATGACTTGTCCCTAAAGGCCTGAGGTGGGTGAGGTAGATTCCCGGTGTCCTCTGCTTCCTCTTTTGGCACACCCTCACTTTCCAGCTCAAGGCATCCAGTCCCATCCTAATTCTCAGCCTAGGTCCCTGCTTCCAGCACAAACCCTGCCCTCCAGGTGGAACCCTGTGTCTGGGCTGAGCTGAGGACAAACCCCATCCCAAAGGCATACAAAGACGGAATGGTTTGATCTTGAGGGGGAGAATATGTGACCCCAAAATATGCCACTTTGATATGTGGATTATTTTGAGCTGAGACAATCAAGGCCCAAAGGACTCAGAAAGAGCTTTGACCTCCCCCTTAACTGCCTAAAGACCTTAGAGGGTCTGGCCCAGGAAGAGAACTATCAGCAGAGATCACTACAAAGAGTATAGGCTTTGGGGAGCTCAGCAGGGCCTGTTGTTCAAAGTCCTGCTGACTCTGCCTGGCAAACATTTCTTGACCAAACAGTTGCTTTTCCCATCTTCCTGTGAATTGTCTCTGTTCCCTCTGAAGCCGCTGATCCCTACCCCCTTCTCCTTAGCTCAGGATGGCATATATAAGCCTCACTCGCCTGCGTTTGAATCTCTCATGTCTATATGAGGCTCCTGTATGTAGGAATTTAAACTTAAAAATTAAATTCTCCCGTTACTGTGTCTTACATCAATTTCATTCATAGGCCAGTCAAAAGAACCTATAAGGAGAAGGGAAAAAAAGCATTCCTTCCCTACAGTCCCCAGCAATGTGGAAATCCGCTGTGTGGCTCGGTGGAAGTCAGGTGTGAGTGAGGTCCCGGGCTTTCCATGTGTTCAGGTTGAGCCGGGGTACCTGTAGGGACAGAACAGTGGCAGATATGATGGAGGGAATGAGGGAGTGACTACCAGCACAGGCTTCGGTGTCAGACAGACCTGGACTGAAACTGGCTCAGCCACTTACTACACATGTGACTTGGGCAAGTTACCGAACTTCTCAGAGCCTTTGTTTGTTTACTCATCCTCACAAAGGTGCTGTTTAGGATGATCTGAAAGAATGCAGGTATCCATAGAGACAAAAAGTAGATTATGGGTAGCCAGGGGCTGGGAGATTGGGGCTATAGGGAGTGATTGTTGAAGGGCATCAGGTTTATTTTTGGGGTGAGGAAAACCTTCTGGAATTAGATTGTGATGATACCTTGGGAATATTCTACAAAACTCTGAGTTATGTATTTTAAAAGGGTGAATTTTAAAGCATATGAATTATATCTCAAAAAACAAAAGTGGAATAAAAGGAATACCTGTAAAACACGGCCCAGTGTCCAGTCTAGAGTTCTACTGTCAATAAACGGTAGTGGAAGTTGTATTATTATTGCAATTAAGGTAGTAACTGATAGGATAAGACCACTCCTAATTAAATCCTATTGCAGGGAATAAGAATAAAAAGCAGGCAATTTCCTAGGGAGTCCATTTAATTTAAAGACTTCTGGGTCAAGATCGTAATTTAACTTGTAAATAATTAAAACATTATTTTTATATTACACAAATAAGTATGGAGTAGAATGTAACACTTGCATGAAATAGAAAGACCTATGACTTTAAATAATTCCCTAGCTTGAGAAGGACCCTGGGGTACATATTTACACTTGTCTGCCATTAGGGCTACTTCTTTGAACAATTTTGGGAGGAGCCTACAAAAGAGGTTTTTAATTGCTGAGACCCTGAAGCTCTGGGGGAACTTGGCCCTGAGCATTGTGACATCCATCCCCAATAATCTCAGCAGGGATTCCTCAGGCCATGCCCTTTGCTAAGGTTGACAGCCTTTGCCACCCTCTGAAGCTACTGCTGTCTCCGTCTTGCTGAGCTCAGACTCTGAAGAACTGAAGAGAGAGGACTCACATGGAGAGACTGACAAACCCAACATCCCACGCTTTGGGCAACGGCTAGTCAGAGATCCAGGAGTTAGGTGGTTGGGAGAACAAGGTCCAGCCCGAGCAGTGGGTTTCCCCTCCCCCAATGACCGCAGGTGAAAGGTTAGCAGAGTACCAGAGGGAGTCTGCCAGCCACAGAGACTTCCAGGCTTGCATGCCTTCCTGTGGCTGTTGGACCAATACCACTGGACTGTCTGGGTTTTCATTTGCTCCTCAGAAATGCCCTAAGTGTCTGCCTGACCCCCAGTAGAGATTCCACCCTGCAAATAACACACCTTTTCAGTGGCCTCACTGTCTCTCACTAGAAAGCAGCTCTGACGGGTGGGAGGGAGAGAATCTGAAAGAGGAGTTGTATTGGACCTAAAATGATGAGATTCCAACAAAAAGTGAGGCTGTAAGTAATGATAAATGAGTGAGGGGCAGATTATGAGTTTGGCTCTAAACCACCTTTTTATGCACCACTTCTACCCAAGAGAATTTACTGCCTTTCCTGGGATTGAAACTGGGCTATGTCTCCCTCCCAGACAGAACTACTATGAGGCAACTGGGATTATTGGGAGAAATTTGGGTGGCGTCCCGCCGTTCCCTCTGGCACTGAGTGATCATTTGAAACACCGTCTGGCTTTGTGGTGCCGTCAGCTGGAAACTCACCGCACGGTGGGAAACAGAACTGAGAACAAGAAGGCCTCACTGGACTTTATCCTAGGGGATTTAGTCACTGCAGTTCTAAAATTCCTATGATGAGAGTGGCGCACAGTTCCAGAACACGGCCCCGAAGATGGGTCATAGCCTGATACGGGGTGTGTGTCTGCATGTGTGTTTGTGGTATGTGTGTTTGTGGTGTGTGTATTTGTGGTGTGTGTGTGTGTGTGTGTGTGTGTGTGTGTGTGTGTGTGAAGACAGAAAATGCTCCAGTGGCTAAATGTAGACTCTCACTGCCGAAGTTGTCATTGAGACGAGGGGCCCCTCCTTTAAGCCTCCATTTCAGATAGGGCTTTAGAAATATCACCATCTGCTTTTCTCTTCCTCCTTCTCCTCCGTAAATGACAATTCAGGTGTGTGTTTGCCTCTGGGGGCCAATCTCTGTGCAGATTAGCAGTTAAAGCCAGAGGGTGAGACAGACAACTCCATCCAGTCCAGGACACAGCTCTTTCAGGGAGTTCTGTCCCCAAATTCTGGGTTTCTTATTCAGTACATTGAGTCCACCTATTTCCACCTCAGGTTCTTCTTGTCCTGGTTCCCAAGAAATTCCTCTTCTACCTTCACTCTGCAGCACGCTCACTGACCAGGGCATACTCTTTGAACTTTGTCCTGGTTTCTCTTTCCTGATAATGGAACTTGTGTCTGGGGAAAGCAGAAGCTGGAGTTCCCCAGCCCTTGAGATGCTGGCACTCCCTCTGCTTCACCAGCCCCACCTGTCTGGAACACTGATGGAGCTTTCATGTCACCCAATCACTTATCTTTGACATTAGTCACAAACACCAACCCTAACCACCCTGTTAGGAGATGATGCCTTTGTTACCTCATCCCTCTGGATCTGATGGGTCCCTGATTGTTGACCTGACAGAACTGTAAACCCACCTGCTGCCTCTGCCTCATATCCAATCTGTGGAGAGCTCCAGAGGCAGAACAGCTGGGTTCCTGTTCCAGCTCCTCCACTCACTTGCCATGTGTTCTTAGACAAGATACTCATCTTCTCTGTGCCTCAGTTATCTATCAAGTGGGATAATTTTAGTACCTATCTGATAAAGTTCTAATAAAGATTGATTAATACAATGTACCTAGAACAGTAGTTAGAAAGTGCCAGCCATTACTGTGGACAGAAGCAGTATTATGACCATATGTGTCCCAGTATAGCTTCAGAGAAAGCCAACCACAAACCACCTTCTAGAGCAGAGATAGCTGCGCTTTCTTGGAACCAGCTAAAGCAAAGGTGACATGTGATCTTGGCCATGAATAAATGCATGGCTTGCTTCCTGCTGAACTATGGCTGGCTGTTCCCAAAGAAATCGACCCTGTCCCTGCCTTCATCAGTGGCTTCTTTTTAGGAGGATTGAGTCCCTCTGGCTTTGGAGTGTCTGCCATTTGCCAGCCTCCCGCTGAGGTCCTGGTAGGGGGAGGGGAGGGCAAACGCCTGGCTCGCTGGCCATGAGGTGCAGATGATGGTTGCCAGGGGTTACCTTTGTTCCCCACGTGACAAGAACTTGGCCGTCCTAGAGACAAATGATGAGGAGATTCCTGATGTGTAGTGATGTCTCTCCAGTGAAGGAGAGAATGAAGAAGGCAGAAACACCGGTCACTTGCTCCATGTGGCTCCCCAGCATGTGGCTTCTGCTGATACTTGGCTAAAACCTGCTAGCTGATAATCCACTGTTGGGTGAGACTGTCTTGCCTGTCGAGTGAGGTCACCTCTCAGATTTCCTTCTGCCTTTCCTTTATGTCTATGAAATTCAAGGCTTTGGAGTTTGGAGGTAGAGAAACATGTTTAACAATCCTGTCCTGGGTTCACTGAACCCCAGTCTCCCAAGTGGAGCCCAATTCCCCTGAGTCTGAGGCACCTGTTTGCTAGAAGGCCATAGATTCGTGGGGATTGCCTGGCCCTTAGGGGTCTGGAGCCAGATGGTCAGTTAGTACAGCTGACCCTTGAATGATTTGGGGGTTAGGAGAACTGACTGCCCACACAGTTGAAAACCTGTATATAACTTTAGTTGGCCTCTGAACCTGCAGCTTTCCAATCACCAGTTGACCCTTGAATGACATAGATTTGAACAGTAGGTCAACTGAACTGAGGTCAACTGGAAAAAATCTGCATATAAGTAGATCTGCACAGTTCACAGTCTTCATTGTTCAAGGGTCAACTTTATAAGCTTAGAAGTTTCTGTCCAAAGGCAGACAAAAAATGGCATTTTCTCTCCCAATTCTAGATATCTGAGAACTGCCTGAGGAAGTCGATAGTTGGATCCAGATAAAAACTGTCTTCCCATCTTTACTAGCTGAATTCGGACTCCATGCATTATAGTTTCCCAGCCCCACTTCTGCAGGTGACATGATGAGACAGGTGACACCACCCACATGGGGGGCCTTTGAGAGTCGAGGTTAAGGTGTGCCCGGGTCTGAGTGGCAGAGCAGGCTGGCACTGGAAAGGAACCCACTGGTCTGCCTGGAAGGCAAAGAGGAGCCTCAGCAGGTCATTAACCCAGGCCCAGAAGAGGATATGGTGCTATGGATGAGTGGAGACAAGGCCACGGTCCCAGCCCTAAGAGCCTGGAGGCCTGGCTGAGAAGCCCGGGCACGGCCTCCAGCACACAGATCACTGGACACTATTTAGCTGCCTCAGGCATATGGGAGAACATGAGGCTAAGATGTTTCCCTGTGGGCTCCTTCCTGAGAACAGCCAGCCTGGGAGTCGGCAGGTGGCTGCTGGAAGGATCTCAGGCCTAGGTGGGCACAGGATTACACAGTGTGAGCCCGGCTCTGAGAACGCAGCTCTTCCTGGGGAAAGGTTGGCCAGGCGGCTGCGACCACAGCCCAGCAAAGCCCTCCTCAGGGGACTTCATGGAAGAGGAGGCTGAGGGCCACACATCTCTCACTCTTTAAAATATATGGAGTTTCATCTCATACACTGTTGGTGGGGCCGATGGACAATGGGGATTAAACATCTGTGAAGTGCCATGTGACTTCACCAGACAAATCAGAGGCCTGTGCTACTGCGAATCCCAGATCCTGTCAGCCACGTCATCTGATGAGGGCGGACACCAATAGTTTCTAAGGCTGGAGAACATCTGTTGCCATTGTTTGACTTGTCTCCATTAGACTTGCTGCAGAAAAGATTTGTAATAGTTATTTGCAAAAGCAGGCAGAGTGCTTTGAAGAAAAGCCCTGTATACAAAGGGTGAACACAAACAGCAATTGGTTAGGCTTTGAGGCTCATCTGACCCCACCCCTTTCCAGGCTCTGGTGTCAGCGGGGCTGCTGCCTTCCACAGAAAGGTCTTTGAGGCCGCAGGAGGAGAGCGCTTACACGGCACTGTGGTCAGAAGAGCTCAAGTTGAGCCCTTATCTGACTGTACCACCCTGACCAAGTCATTCAACTGGTTTTATCCTCAGCCTCGTTTGTCATCTGGGACATGTGGGAAGCAGAGCTACTTTGGTGTTCTGTAAGGATTAACTAGACAATGCGATAGAAACGTATCCGCTGACATTGGTTGAAAAGCCCAGAGAAAGTTCCAGCCTCAGCCCTGGCTTCATTTAGGGCCCTAAGGATGCCACCAAGTTTTGTCTCTTGGTCTGGCTTCCCCTGGGCTGGCCCTGTTCCCGGATACGTCTGGCAGCTCTGGCCCCAGCCTCACACGATTACAACACTTAGGGCAGCGGAAAAAGTGTGCACCCGCAGCTCAGTGTCCTGCCCGAGTCCTGAGATTCACGCTTGCTGGACCAGGGGCCAAGACAGATCCGACTCTTACCCTGTTGGGGCTTACTTACTAGTAGGAGAGACAGAAAACCAGTCCATTGTATAAAATGATACAAAATTAGGAAATGATGTGAGCTATTAAAAAAGAAAACAAGTTAAGAGGGTAGAGAGTGAGGTAGGGTGGGGTGAAGTGCTGTTTTAGATAATATGGTTAGGGAAGGCCTCTCTTAGAAGGTGGCATTTGAGTAGAGACCTGAATGAAATGAGAATAGAAGACGGATGAAGATCTGGGTATAGAGCATTCTGGGCAGAGGAAGTAAATGCTCTGAGGCAGAACAAGCCAGGCTCATTCAGGCAGAGCCACAAAGGCCAGTGTGGCCAGAGCAGCACAGACTGGCTGAGAGCTATGGGAGAGGAGGTGGAGAAGGAGCAGAGCCAGGGAATGCTGGGCCTCACGGGCCAAGGGAAGGAAACGGAGTTTTATTCAGACAGTGGTGGAGAGCCTGGAGGCTTTTTAAAAGGGAAGAAACACAATATGAGTTATGTTTGAAAAAGATTTCCACCTACAAATGGCCAATAGGCACATGAAAAGATGCTCAACATCACTAATCACCAGGGAAATGCCAATCCAGCCCACAGTGAGCTACCACCTCACACCTGCTAGAAAGGCTATTATCAAAAAGACAAGAGAGAACAAGTGTTGGTGAGGATGTGGAGAAAAAGGTACCTTTGTGCACTGTTGGTGGAAATATGAATTGGTTCAGCCACTATGGAAAACAGTATGACAGTTCCTCAAAAAATCAAAAAATTGAACTAACATGTGATCCAGCAATCCCACTCCTGGGTATTTATCCAAAAGAAATGAAATCACTCACATGAAGGGATAGCTGCACCCCCATGTTCACTGTAGCACTATTCACAATAAGGGATGAAAACAACCTCGGCATCTGTCAGCAGATGAAGGGATGAAGAAAATATGGTACATGCATACAATGGAATACTATTCAGCCACCCGAAAGCAAGAAGTCCTATCTTTTGCAACAACGTGGACGGACCTCTACGGCATTATGATAAGTGAGGTAAGTTAGATAAAGAACAAATACGGTATGGTGTCACTTATCTGTGGAATCTAAAAAATGGAACTTGTAAGAACAGTGAGTAGAATGACAGTTCCCAGGGACTGGGGGGAGGGGACTGCACAGCTACTGTTTAAGGTACAAATTTACAACTAGTAGACGCGTAAGTCCTGGAGATCTAACGCAGAGCATAGTGATTATAGTCTCCAATACCGTGTTACGAACTTCAAAGCTGCTAAGAGACTAGATATGAACTGTTCTCAACACAAAAAAGCAATGACAAATATGTGGCATGATAAAGATGTTAGTTAACACCACTGTAGTAACATATTGCAATGTATTAATATATCAAACCAATATGTCGTACACCTTACACTTACACAATGGCACACGTCAATTGTATTTCAATGAAAGAAAACATGCATATAAAATTGGTAACAACAACAAAAAGATCTTTGCTCCTGGATGGAGAGGGCCAGTAGGAAGCTGGGACAGACAACTGTGGCTGGGACAGGGGAATGGTGACAGAACCGGACTCAGGATATATTATAGGGATGGGTTCCATTTCTGGAAGCAGAACCCTATGACCTTCCTAAATGGAAATTAGGGGCTTCCGTTAGAAATAGTGGTGATAGATGATGGTGGACAGAAAGCAGGAAATTTGCATCACTTTTACCATTTGTAGTTTCATGCAACTTTTTATGTTGGACCTTTATTCTCCCTATCAGTATCTTTTTCTGGGTTGGGGACTGTATCACCAATCTCATTTACCTTCCTCCAAGGCCTAGAATCACTGGGAGGGATTTTAGGGACGACACGGTCCAACCCGAATCTCTTTACAGATGAAAATCCTGAAGCTTCAAAAAAATTGTAGGATCCTGCAAAGTCCCCCAGCTAATTAGAGCTGGAACAGGCTGCAGCTCTCCTCGTTCCCAGTGCTGGCTTCCTTCATGGAACAAAGGCTCTATTTAGGGTGCTGCCAAGAACTTGTAGGGCTGACAGGAGAGGGTTTAACCCTCCTGTGGTCTCCATCAGCATCCCCCAAGGAACCAGTATGTTCAATAGACACCCCCACACACTACCATGGCTCCCCATATAGAAATCCTGGAGCCGCCATTATGCTCAGTCACCAGCCTTTTGTAAACAACTCTGATGAGAGTCAAGAGTCCAGGCCATAAAAGGCAGGCACAGGGATGGGAAACACCAGAGTAGTGCCTTATTGTTATTATTATTATTTTAATTTTAGAGGACACTTCATTTGAAATGCAGGCTTTCCATTGCTGCTTGGAGAGCCGCCGGTGGACAGTTCATTGCTCTCGAGCCAGAGGGACACATGTTAGCCTTTGAGGCAGAGCTGCAGTCTGCAGGGTATAAAACAAGACGTACGGGCAGCTTTGAAGGATGCAGCAGCAGAAAGGGACAGCCTGAAGTCCTCCCCCACACTCAGGGTGTGCTGGCCAGCCTCCCTGTCAGAGAGGGAGGCTGCAACACTTGCTTTTGCACTCAGGGCCCAGTACAGTGCCTGGCACTCTGGGGGGATCAATACATACTAAGTAGGAGAGAGCAGGGATGGAGGCTGTGCTCCCAAGATACGCGTCTGTACACTGTCTGGGCATTTGCATGTGTCCTCTGGGCTGTCCCCTGGATGACTGGGGGTGCCGGATGTCTTGAGAGCAAAGCTGGGTTAAACAATCTGTGACTCTTGCCAAGAGCACTGCAATGCAGGGCACTCTCTTTCTCCATGTGGCTTTAATTTTCTTCTAAGAAAAAGAATCCAGCTTCTCTTTAACGAGTAACCACTATGGTCGGAAGAAACCATCACAGGGTCGATGGGAGTGGTTCGTGGTTCAATCATGAGAATGGCCGAGCTGTCCTCTCCACACAGGGCAGGGAAGTGACGCCTTGGATGGCTTTCCTTCCTCAGCATTGCGGTGGTGAGCCAGCTGGCAGTGCAGGGCTGCTGGCTGCGAGTCTGTGCGGTGCTGATGGGACAGGCAGGGCGCATAAATATTCAGTAATGAGCTCCATGTGAGTACAGGGAATCTTGATGGTAGCTCTTCCAAGATGATATAGGCAAGAAGAGCAAGCTCTCTGGTGTGAGGCAGAGACACAGAGAGAGGAGCCTGAGGAGCGAGGAGGGGGGGCGCCCAACTACAAAGCTGGCCTTCCTGGACTGAGCCAAGACATTTTTCCTTGTAGGCTAGCTGATGCCAGCCAGCAAAGCAGAAAACAAATGTTGTACTGGAGCAAGGTGCTCGTGGTGGGAGTGTGGATGGGGAGAGGTCTGAGGAACTGTTGTTGTGGTGTGATTTGGGGGAGATGGTGAGTGACGGGTGCCTGGGGTGTGACTCTTTACTTCTGACTTTAGCAAAGAAGGGATGGAGTGCCACACACGCATACCCATTTCCTGCTTCTGACCGTAAACAGGGGCATGGGGTTGCTCCCGTGGGTTGGCGCAGGCAATGGGCTTCAGGATAATGCTGCCCTTGGCTGCTGGCAACCAGGAGCGTACTCTCGAGGGACGTAGAGTGGGTAAGTCCCTGCAAGAGCCCAGGAGGCTTTAGCCGATGCATCCTCCCAAGGAATCCAGCTGGAAGGGGGTACAGCCCTGCTCTGACCTTTCTCCCCTGTCCCAACAGCCCAGCTCCTCCAAGGTACTCAGCTACCTGCCCAGGCCCCCTATTCAGCCAGCAACAGTCTGGCTCCCAGCCCTCCTCCCAGCATCTCAGCTGTCACCGCAACAGTGTACGCAACCTCTCCAGCTACTGAGGGTGTCCTGCACTGCTTCTTTTGTGTGTGTTTCCTATGTTTTCCTTTAAATTTTCCTCTCTTTCTCTAGGTGGCAAACACATCCAGGTGAAGGGCTGGCTTGCATCTCTTCTTTTTCCCCCACCTGTCCCTTGCACCCAGGGAAAGCTCTGTTTGAAGCAACACACCTCCTGCTCTCAGAAGCCGATGTGTTCTAGGAGGCTGCCAATCTTTCCTCTTACACACAAACTGCACACACATGCAGGGAACAGATGGACTTTTCTAACCGTGCTGTATTCATCATTCTCCTTTACTCAGAATTTTAGCTCCCAGTGAGTGTGGGTGCCAATTTTTGCCCACCTTAAGAACCAATCATCTCTAATATCTCTGCTTGCATCACTATGAAACCCAGGCACCATATTAAAGCCTTACCATAAAAGATGTTAAGTTCCCCAAAGATTTTTTTTGGAGGGCAGACTGAAATGTCTAGAGGTAACAGGTCCTAGACCCAGAGCACTAAAGGGCATCTGTCCTGAAGGAAGTCAGTTGCTATCATTTTGGTTCTATGCGTGCAATGTAAAAACCAATCATCTTTCTCTTGTAACCACTCACATCAGAGGTAACTGTGACCCTGCCCGCACAGATCAGTTTAATTACAGGCACGAATGCCCACTGAGGGGTGGGGTGCAAACTGAGAGTCTTGGATTTGAATAAAGTCCAAACTGCTTTGAAATCCAAATATAGCTAACCCTCAATTATCCACGCTGAAGAAAAGGAGCGTGGATAATCCTAAACAGCAGATGATTAAAAAATCATTTATTTTGTCTTTTTGGAAGTTGCCATATGCTATTTGCAACAGAGCAGCAAAATTTCCTTTCTAGTTGTGTTTTGCTCAGATTAATATTGCAGTGAACTTGCATTTTTCCTCATGCACCAGTGGACAGCAGAGGGGGTAAGACAGAGGAGTCTGTGCAGAAGCCCGTTGAGTGGCAGGAGAAGCCGGCACAAAGAAAGGAGGGATATGGCCTGATGTACTAATGAAAAATTAAAGGCGCTGGGCTCCCCTCTCTTCACTTGAAAAGAGGGTAGAATGTTTAAGATGAGGGAATAAAGAGAAGAATAAGACATAAATTTTAAAACTCTAACTGGAGAGACCAGATAGAACAGAGCAAGCACTTCTGGGGCCTGGCCTTACTCCCGTCATGCTTTCCAAGCATTTAGTTCATGATTCTGTGACAGAAACCCCCTCCTTAGAACACCTCATCACTCTCCATGTACTAAACATGACGAGTGCTCTCTGCCTCCTTGCCGTTGCTTATGCTGTTCCCCCTGCCTGAAATACCTGTATCTTCTCTGGTCCTATCCACATTTCATCCACCTTTCAAGACCCAGTACATTTCCCACCTTTCCACAAAGCCTTTTCCAATCATATGCATTAAAAGCACCCTTCTTCTTCCTCCTTTCCATTCCCCTTCTGAAAGCCTATAGAACAGTATTCTATTGACCTATTTGGAGCGTAAGCTCCGCGGGGCAAGGAGAGATGCTGTGTCAGGACGCTTGGTGTTTGTTCCCTTCGACACGTGGCACAGTGTTTGGTACATGGTAGGGCCCCCTACCCAGAGAGACTGACGGACTAAATCCTTCAGCA
This sequence comes from Rhinolophus hipposideros, assembly GCF_964194185.1. Classification (NCBI taxonomy): domain Eukaryota; kingdom Metazoa; phylum Chordata; class Mammalia; order Chiroptera; family Rhinolophidae; genus Rhinolophus; species Rhinolophus hipposideros. The sequence continues at coordinate 37,563,506 of NC_138052.1, read as the reverse complement.
ACGTGTGGAGACACGAAACTGGTGCGTCTCAAGGTTGAGTGGTGTTGGCTTCTCCTTGGGGACTTGGTGAAACAATTTCCCAGAGATGCTGCTTCAGTAGGGTGCGGGGAACTCAGAGTTAGGCATTTTCTACAAGTGCTTAGGTGATTCCAACCACTGAGAAATCAGCTGTAAACACACATATCAACAACTCTCACATACCGAACAACCTCCACGCTTGTGTTCCATTCACATAGGAGAAGACAAAAGGTTAAAACACAGAGACATTCAGAACCACACTGGGTTTATTACTGTTCTCTCTCACACTTCCTAAAACTGATTTCAACATTTTCTTAAGTAGAAAACAACTGTAAAGAATAGAGGCTAAAACAGGACAGAGGTTTGCTACAGATTCTCCATACTTCCTTAGCTGAAGTGCTGCCTTTTTGCACTTTTTAGCATCTCTGACATTGGGGTGGAGCTTATCATCGAGTGTACATTCCAGTTGGCTTTAGCGTGCAGCACTGTGTCCTACCCTTTCACCACCATCGCATCAATGAATTATGTGCATTTCTGGGACCACAAAGGTTGAACTTCACCGCCATTTGAGTAACCTCAAAGAGATTATACTCTAATTTGGTATTGAAATGAAAAACTTGTTGTGTGCGTAGAAGGGCATGAAAACAGCAGCAGGGCATACATTTGATATTAGGGAAGCAAACATTTCCTGCAGGAAGAATACTTCCACATTTTCTTGCAAAGAAGCAACCCATCGAAGCAACTGTTTTACCGCTTGTTGAACTCACCTGGGGGCACGTGAGCACGGCAGGATCAGAGGCTCTCGCCAAGACCTATCTTATATCTGCTTTTTAACAAGATCCTCAGGTGATTTGTATGAACGTGAAAGTTTGAGAAGCATAGCTTTACAGGACTTAAGCAAGGAAGATATCCACAAGTAGATAAAGCTGAGTTATGTTTCATTATCAAGGTAAAAGGATTGTTTATCCGTGCTAGGCAAAAAAGCTTCCAAAAAGATGTCAGTGACTTAAAAGAAAATATGCATGATAATAAGAGAGTGTTTCACCAATTCCCTCGAAAGCTCAGAGGACATTGTTGTGTGGAAAAACACGGGCATCAATGACCAAAAAGTGATTCAGGAGAGTTAAACTGAATGTGAACAAGTTTCACAGAACACTTCGACCAACTTATTTCACTGTTTTCCTTTTTAGATATGTGTGAGTGATACATGATAACAATAAATGTTTAAATCTAAAAGGTCTCTTTCAATACGAAAAAATTTCTATGAGGAAAGAAAGCATTGTGTCATAGTTTAATTAGGAACATTCTTTTTCCTTAATGAGATATAAAATGATGATATATCTTACAACCAAAGGCATCTCAGATTTAATGAAATAGGAGAGTCCTATACACTTCACCCCAATTGCTTTTTCTCTTAGAGTTTAAATTTCAATAATCATTCACTGATGATGTCTAGCATCAAGGTTCTTTTCCCTAAAAAATAGTTTTGAGTCTGTTGATTCTGCTTTTTAAGTTGTACATTTTTTTAGGGCTACCAATTCCATGTCCTTAATCTCCTACTAAGGAAAAAAACGTTTGCTCTAGCCACTATATTTTAGAAAGTTAAATAAGAATGGAGGAAATATCAGATGGAAGATGGAAATGAGGTTGAGAAACATTGGTCCAGAATGACTCTCACAGCTATTTTCCTATTTCAAACAATAGCAGTCACAAAACACTTAAAAAATCTATTAGCTGCTTTCACAGTGTTATTGCATTCAATCCTGAGAAACCTGTCAAACATGTATTACTATTCTTTTCCACAAGTGAAGAGAGTGAGGTCAGAGAAATGAATAGCTCACCCAAGAAGAACAGGATGGTGACGGTGGGACCAGAATTTGAAAGAAGCTCCCGTACCCACAGTCCCCCTGAGCCCACGTCGCCAAAGCACAGCTCCGCCAAGTGCACTGTCATCCGCATGCAGCCTGGGACGTATGTTTGAAAATCATTCCTCAGTGTACACACTGCAGTCCATGAACTTGAGGGCCTTCAGCTGAGTAGCTGTCATGTCCCTGTTTCTGCTGAATGACACCTCAGGATGCCAGAGCCTCTTGCCTTGAACATGGTACCAGCTGCCATTTCTTCTTGAATGCAGAGTCTCAACGACTATACATTTTCTTTCTGTGTAAAATGCCCTCAGATTTTGCAGTTTCTTGGAGCTCCTTTTTTTTTTTTTTAAAGATTGAGTTCAGTTCACCTCCCCCGCTATCATTTTAGGGCCTGCTGTGTAACTGACCCCATGTCTGACTCAGGGGACACCATCTCCTTGCTAACCTTTGACCCTGCCTCATGGCCTTATCACGATAACTTCCTCCCTGAGTTTCTCACTCCTTTCTAATGAACTCAAGATGCTATTCTGAAACTGATACCTCTTACTTTACATTAGCGGTTCTCCATCTTTGCTGACAATAAAATCACCTGGGGAGCGTTATAACGTCTCCAAAAGCACAGGCCACACCTGCCAATTAAATCATAATCTCTAGAGGGGGGATCCAGGATCAGTATTTTCTAAGCTTTACAAGTGACCCCAATATGCAACCAAGTTCGTGAGGCAGTAAATTGCGTTACTTATCTCCTTCAGCTGTCCACTAGCTCTGTTGTTATTACCTTTCCAAGTTAAAAGCCCTCTTCACTTTCAGTTAAAAGCCCTTTAATAATCTTCCCTCATTACATAGCCACTTTTCAAAAATAACTTTTTTATTATAAAAAATGACACACATTTATTGTATAATCTTTAGCTTTGCAAATACAGCCAAGCAAAGGCAAGGAAATACAAATCATTAGTAATCTCACTACAGAGCAATAACTACTGCTAAAAGTGCTCGTGTAGATATATACGGCCAGTGTCTTTTCCTTGTATATATTTTGTGCATGTGTGCTTATTTTATTGTACATATGGTTTTATAGACTCCTCTGCTCATCTGACCATCTTTTCCCTTGAATTTCTTAACTTCTTGCTTTTTCTGTCTCTGACCTCCACAATTCTTCTAAGTTAATCTTTCTTGGGCTTTTCAACCTGACCTTCTGCTGTAAATTCTGACGCTTCCTTTAATCCTAGTGGGTGATTCAGTTCAGAAGCACTAAACATGCTCCTTCTGGAGTCCCTGTCTTTCCAAATGCCTGTGCCATCTGGCTGCCCAACTGCTCACGCCAGACGTACCTGAGGTCACTCTAGATTCCTTGGACAACTCACACTTCATTTCTCACTAATTATCAAAGCACATCCATTGTGCCTCTTAATATTTTTGAATCTGTACACACCTCTCCATCCCTCCCATCTCCTTCCCTTCAAGCCCACTATCGTCTTTGCCATGGCCTCCTAACTGGTCTCCTTATCCTGTTGCTTCTTTCTAGTTCACTCCCCAAACCATCTGGCTGATTTCATCAAGTCATTTTCATTAGCTTTCAGGTAAAGTCCAGACTCCTGAGGGCTTCAGAACCTATGTGTGACCCAGCGTCTGTTTAAGTCATGTCTCCCCCACCCTCCTCCTGCAACGCAACACACAGCTGGTCTACAGTGCTTCAGGAACACTGAGCTGCTTCCCCCTTCTTTATGCCCAAATGTGCCTCACATTCCTGCTTCTGGTTCATCATTCCTGTGCATCTCGTAGGTCTCAGGTGTTTCCTCACTTCCCTGGACAGGTCTCCTCTGACTCCCTACATCTGATTAGATACCTTCTTTGTGCTCCTCTAATACCTTGTAACTCCCCTATTGAAGCACACATCTCACTGAATTGCAACCACATCTTTGCTTGTGTGTATTCCCCTCCAGACTGGAGGAAGGGGACACATCTGTTTTGCTCATCACGATGTCACCAGCATCTAGCAACCAGTATTTAAAACATTTGTTGAATGAACAATGAATGGCTGGTTCCCTTCAAAACACATCATGTGATCCATCTTTCAGAACAGAAGGGGGTCTTTTCTGGAGTGCGACCTCAGGTGCTCCTTGGAACATTAGCAGGGGCTCAGTGATGTCTTTCTCTGCGCTGCAAGGTGGCCCCAGGCTAAGCGGATGGCTTTTTCCTGTCCTGTAGACCAGGCTGCCAATCTTTCTCTGCTTCATAGCCTTCCCTACTTTTTTCTCCTCTCTGCGACCTTCAAGTCAAATTAGCCCAGCTGAATTTTGTATGAGTTTTAGTTTTATTTTTCACAGTGGAGGCTCCTCATGTCATTAATAAGAGATGGCGTTGTAACCCAAAGTTCTGTAGCTTTTCAGATGGAATCATGTTAATGAATATCTGATGTTAGCCGGCTATGGATACCAACATCTTCAACATCTGAGTGATGGGGAAAAAAGGAGTTGGCAAAACTAGATAAGATTGTATGGTTTCCAGTCTTTCTCTCAAGAAGTTTGGGTTCCTTCTTCAAAATGTTGTGAATCTGAATTAAATCTGAATTCAGTGCCTCTGAATTAGGTACATGAACCCATCTGGGGGGATGGATGAGGTTTTATACAGTCTCAGGCATACGTAATTTGGAAACCTTTTTAAAGAAAAAACATACAAAATTATATACTACGCACTTATATGCCTTGAAAAGTGCTTGTGCAACATCCACTAGGTAAATCTGTTCTCTATTTTCTATGTTAATTTTTCTAATTGGAGAAACTGAGACCCAGAGTAATAGGCCCATCTGGGAGTTGGCTTGAGGACTAATGGCTGACCTAACTGTTCCTTCTGAGGGACCTGCTGCTCCTTTTGGAGCTGGATAAACTTTAAAAATTAGCTAAATCCTCAGTTCCTTATTTGATTCAAACAGGCCAACCCAGAAGGGCAAAAACATAGGTAAAAACTAAACACTTTCTTCAATGCATTCAGACTCCGCATGAGCAACAGCTTCTCGGCCTGGTGAGAAGAGCCCTGCGCTGGGAGTTGGGCAGGGCAGGTCTGTGGGAGCTTGTTCATACAGCTGAGCCCCTACAGAACTGACCTGCTTGTGCTGATTTTGAAACTGATTAATCTTGAGTCAGTTAACAAGCTTCTACTCCACAGTAATAGGAAGAAAAGCAGATTCTAAACTTAGGGTTGAGCAAGTTAGACAGCTGTCCGGTTTTATAAGAACAGGAAGCAAGAGCCATTACACAACTTAGCCATCCCATTGCTGCAGTCCTGCAGGGACAGAAAGCTCCTTCTCAGGCCCTACCTCCCAGCCCTGGAGCTGGCTTCCCCGTCTGTCTGACTTCTTTAGAAACCCCTGGATCAGTCTGTGCCTGTTTGTGACGAGTTTCCCCTCCTAACCCTCTCCTGTGGATTGCCCTGACTCACCAGGCCCCTGACTCAGGCCCACAAGCTCCCACTTGTCCAGGACAGAGGCTCAGATCCTCCTTTGAGGAAAGTCCTGGGAAGATTCCAGTTTTGAACCTCCATCCAGGTTGTCATCCTGTGAGGAGGAATAATAATACCGTATGGGGGCAGGGAGTGTCACACAATTTAAAACTCTAGTCCCAGCTGTGTGCCTTGGAGGACATCCTTGCTCCAGATTCCTAATTTTTAAAACTAAGAGCTGGACTTCATACTTGGGAAGGCCCTTTGCAGCTCCACAGTCTGTAGAAGCTAAGTAAAGTTGTTAATAAAAACGAAGACTTTGCTCAAGTGTTAGGAGTGCTTTTTTCTTTGGTTGCTAATGTCACAGATGTGACAGCCAGTCCATGTGGATCACGTTGCTATGCTAGGACTGAGATGAAAAGATAGTGTGCTGCCATGAGGGCTGGGCGCGAGCCCTGGAGCCAGCGTGCGCTGGCTTTTCACATTTGGTCAAGGCCTGTGACAAACAGAAATGCGCTTGGCAGTGAACCAACAAGGCGCTGAGTGAGCACCGTGGGGAGCGGATTTGTCACACCATGTTCTCTGCAGGGCAGGATGGAGAGGCCAGTTATGGGGGTTCAGGGCAGTAGACATGCTGGGAGCAGCACATAGGTCCAGGGCTGAGGGTAGGAGGTTCCTGTGGGAAAAATTCACTGAGGCCTTGGGGCACAGCCGTGGGGCATTTTTACAGAGTACCAGCCTCCCCACCCGTGATGAGGTGGACGGGTTGGCATAGAATGGTGCTCAACAAAGGGCGGATTTCCTTCTGAGTGTGAGATGTGCCCAGAGTGTAGCTCAAGGGACTCAGTGCCATCCCACTGCCTACCCACAGCTAGGCCTGGGGCACCTGGGCAGCTCAGTTGGGGCCACAATGGTTCCTCTTGGGGCACCCTGGGCTTGGGGACCTCCAGAGTTAGGCTATTGTTGGGTCAGTTGTGTTTGCTGAAATAACTCGTTGTTGCTTTAAAACAACGTATACAATCACGGGCCTGTCCCACAACTGGATTCATGGCTCTGCAAAGGGTTCCTGTGCAGGCAAACCGTCCATAAGGCCCAGGGCAGGGGAGGGTGCCAGTCTGGCTCCCAGCCCTGTGGCTGTGGAGGTGAGGCCGGGCCTGTTGAAGTCCTTGAGAGAGCTGAACAACATAGTAGGCGGTGAACGAATGGGGAATCATCAGGCTTCCCTGCCCTCTGCTTTGCTGAGGGTTAATCATGGACTCGCAGGGAGAGGCAGATGGGCAGGACTAGAAGAGTCCAGTTGCGGCAACCCCAGGCACTCCTCTGTCTAGAAAGCCCCCTCCTAACCAGCCCAGCTCAGGGGCTGCATGCTTGCCGCAGGCCCTCCCACCGGCCAGGGGAGGGCGAGCCTGGCTGTGGTGGGCCCTGCTTTCTGTGCCTGGGCAGGGTTGGGAATATTAATATTGGTTATCTGGGCATGTTTGGTGCCAAAACAATCTCAACACTATGCTTATCTTCGTAACAACTGACTCCATGAGATAGACGCTTGTTGTGGCGGCAGTTCCCTCCAGTTTAGAGATGAGGAAACAGGTGCCGATAGGTTGTATCCAAGGCCACATGCCAGTAAGGACAGGGCCACGATGTGAACCCAGATCTGTCCAACTCGAATTGGAGCCTTTCACCTTGATGGACTCAGAGGATGGACATGCTGTATAACTAAGCCAACTGCTTCACCTCTCTGAGCAGCGGGTACCTCATCTGTAAAGGGGGGACTAAAATACCCCCTCCAAGAGCTGAAGTGGGGATGAATCCAGCTCTGTGCTTGGCATGGTAGGAGCAAAACTTGGCTCTTTGTCCTACCTTCAGATCTGGGGTGCTCCAAGCCGGGAATGAAAAGGGTTGTGGTCACTTCCTGCCTCCTTTTTAGCCCCGAAGTATGTGATGGTGGGGGTGTCTGGGTACCTGCCACGGCACCCAGGAAGGACCTGTGGGGCCTGTGGCTACATCCTGGCCACCCTTCCTTGACAAGTGGATCCGTGTGGAGCTGGTCCCGCCCTCTGAGTTAGAACAGCACCCCGACATCAGGAAGCTGCATACGGGTGCCCTTGCCTGCCCAGGACGCCCATTAACACCCTGGACCCTCTCTCCCTGTGGCCAAAATCCAGGCTCTTGACCCACCTCTTCTTCTCCTCCCCCCATCCTGGCCTCATTCCCCAGAACCCTAACATTGTGAGGTGGGCTGAAAAAATGGCCCCAAAAGATCCCCACAGGTTCCTAACCCCTGGAACCTGTGAATGTTCTTTTGTATGGCAAAGAGGACTTTACAGACGTGACTAGATTAAGAATCTGAAGATGGGGAGATTATCTGAATGGGCCCTAAAGATAATAAGAGTCCTCATTAGAGACAGGCAGAGGGAGATTTCACAGACAGAGAAGTGGAGAAGGCAATGTGATGACGGCAGCAGAGACTGAAGTGGCGTGGCCACAGCCAAGCACGCTGGCAGCCAGCGGGCGCTGGAAGAATCGGACACAGGTCCTGCCCTGCAGCCGCTGGGAGGGCAGCCCTGCTGACACCTCAGTCACTGCCCTGCTGACACCTCGGTCATGGCCCTGCTGACACCTCGGTCGTGGCCCTGCTGACACCTCGGTCGTGGCCCTGCTGACACCTCGGTCGTGGCCCTGCTGACACCTTGGTCGTGGCCCTGCTGACACCTCGGTCGCCACCCAGCAGTCCTGGTTTTCAACTTCTGGCCTCCATGTCTGTGAGGGGATAACTATCTGGGTTTTATTTTTCAGCTTCTTAAAATTCTGTTGAAATACACATAACATAAAATTTATTATCTTAATCACCTTTAAGTGTCCCGCCTGTGGCATTCAGTACACTGTCATCGTGTGCAGCCATCACCGCCACCCAGCTCCATCCTTTCTCATCTTCCCCAAATGAAAGTCTGTACCAATTGAACAATAACTCCCCCTCCCCTTTTCCCACAGCCCCTGGCAAATGGCCTTCTGCTTTCTGTCTCTGAATTTGACTACTCTAGGTACTTCATATAAGTGGAATCATACAATGTTTATTCTTCTGTGTTTGGTTTATTTCACTTAAAGTTCATCCATGTCACAGCATGTATCAGAATTCCATTCCTTTTTAAGTCTGAATAATATTCCATTGTATGTATATACCAATTTTGCTTATCTATTCATCCATCAAAGGACATTGGTCGTTTCTGCCTCTTGACTATTGTGAATAAGGCTGCAAATCTCTGTTGTTTGAAGCCACCAAATGTGTGGTGATTTGTTACAGCAGCCACAGGAAACCGACACAGATAGTAATCTGGTCCTTGGTGTCTCCACTTTCCTCTCTGTAGGTCAAACAGAAAAGCAGTGTTTCTCAAGGTGTGGTCAGATGATCCCCTACACCAGAATTACCTGAGAAAGGGGTGGATGTGGTACACCTTTTAAACACACAGATTCCTAAGTTTTACCTCAGCTCTTCGGAATCAGACTGACAGGCTAGAACGAGGGAGGCTGTATTTTTAACCCATGCACCAGCTGATTTTCACATACACTAAAGTTTGAGAACTTCTGGCTTAAGGGGTTACTTCTTCCAAATAAAATGTCGATTATATATGTCTTTTGGATATAATCCCTTCACCTGAAGGAATGACCTTTCTGGTTCTGGTGTCAGGCCCAGAGGTGAGACACAGCTCTCTGAACTTTCAAATCACATGGCAGATAAAGTGGACAGATGACAGAAAGCATGTGTTATTTTAGTTGAGTGCAATTTTTCTTCGTTGGTCTGGGAGGAAGAATTATGCTTCGTGGGAGAACTGCATTTCTGCTTGGGAAAAAACTACAGGAGCCTCCCTAGTGCTGAGAAAGGAGGTCCTCCTGAGCTGGATGGGTAAGGATGAAACAAAAGAAGGCTAAACAGCTCCTGGAAAATAAATGCTGACATTTTGTTGGTATCCAGGAGGGGGAAGGGATGAGAAGCTGGAAAACCAGACCAGCAGGGAGACACCACAGTGGTCTATAAAGAGTTCTGAGGTGCATGCGGCATAGCGCTATGGCACGAGGTGGAGCATATGGAAAAGACAGAGCCTGAGAAAAAGCATTGCTGATAAATTAGAGGCAACCAAAATTAGGAACCGTAATGTCTGTCTGATAGTGAATTTGCTTTCTGCTTTGTGCCGTAATCACCCCCTTGGGCCACGGAACCTTCAGTAAAATCTGTTACATGAGGCTGTGTACAAAGAATTTTGCAGGAAAGGAGGCAACGAGGTTTTGAGCCATGCCAGGACATCTTAAGAGAGGACAGGCCAGGGGGAGGGGGAGGCAATGAAGGAATGGGTGTGACAGTCAGCAGCAGCTGGTAGCAAGGACTGAGCAGAAGGTGAGCCCGTGCCTGGAAAGACATCGACATGTTGGGGGGTTACAGACTTCCTGCAGGAGGTGGAATGGGGACTTTGCTAATCCTTTTCATTTGGTACTGGTGAGAGTCTTTCTGATAGAAGCTGTGAGTGTGTGTGTGTGTGTGTGTGTGTGTGTGTGTGTGTGTAACAGAAGTTTCATCAAATTATTGAAAGGCTAATAAAAAGATGCTCTAGAGGTTAAAAAACAAACACAGACTTCTCCTTTTGATATTTTTCCTTCTTTCTCCTAAGCCAAATGCTCAAGTATGTGAAATTTAAATAATTGTTTTTAAGTCAAATCAATTTTGGAACAGAGAGACTTCAGGGTTTATAGACTCCCTCAGTCGTCAGTGATGGCTGATTAATGACGCTGGAGTCTGTAATTATACTGCTGTCAGGAGGCTGAGTGTCCCCAATAAATCCAGGCTCATCTGCCTTCCCAAGACACCAGGAGAGGGGCGTCTTGATTTATCCCTCACTTGGCACATACTCTCTTTACTGTACCTTAGAGAAAGCTCAGCTACTTAGTGGTTTGAGAGGTCATGTTCATCCTGATTGTACTGAGCAACATGGAATTCATGTCCTTGTCCATGACTGAGGACAGAAATTGGACTTTTCTTCTTATTGCCTTTTTGATTCATTTTTCTCTAACTAACCTCTTTCATTAAAAAACAAAACAAAAAAACTGGGTGTGGTAAGTTGCAAAAATGGTCATAACTCCCCCACTTCTTTCTGAATCCATGCCCTTTAAAATATTATTTTGCTACTCTTCTTATTAAGAGATGAAATGATGGAGTCTATTTTGTTATCCTTTGAATCTGAGCTGGCCTTGGGACTTGCTTTGGCCAGTAAAATCTGGTGAGTGACAGTGTGCCAGTTTCAAGCTTGGTCCTCAAGGAGCCCTTCACTCTTCCACTCTGAGAACCCTCCCGCTGCCATGTGGACAGGCCCACGCTCAGCTACTGCTTGATGAGAAACACACGGCCCACCACCCTGCCTTGCCCGCCTCGTTCCTCAGGTCAGAGCCTACATGACCTGCAGCCCACACCAGAAGAGCCACCCGGCTGAGTCTGGCTTAGACAGTGTAATTGCTGAACCAGAAGCTAAATAATGACAGTTTAAAGTTTGATTTGCTATGCAGGACTATTACGGCAATCAATAACCAGTAACACTGGGTACCTGCTATATACCACCACTGCTTTAGAGTCGGGAGCCATAGAGAATGAGATATAGGAATGAATAAAACACAGTTCTAACCTTGAGGAGCTTACAGTCTAGTGGGACAGATAAGCTGACAAACATCTAATTACAATAGGAAGTGACAAGGGGACAAATTTTTATCACTTTTACCGTGCATATGACAGGCATGATGCTAGGCGTTCTACCTACATTATCATCTCACTTAAGTCTTTGTTGCAAGCCTGAGGTTGACACCATTATTAGCCCATTTTAGAGATGAGGAGCGTGAGATTTACGGAAATTGTGTCAGGCTCTGACTCCAAAGCCCATGCTTTCCTGCCAGCTCCTGATGCCCTTTTACAACATGTATAAGTCTTACAGAATCAGCAAAAGGGCAGCTGGCACTCAGGTAGGAGGGAAATTCTCAGTGGGGACTGGCTGATGGAGGAGCCGGAAGCCACAGGACACCAAATCAGCCCAGGGCTGAGCTGCTGTGATGATGGGCTGGAGAATCCGGAGAGCATGGCCTGAGGACCTGCTGGGCAATCTGGAAATGTCTTCAGCCCATTTTTGGGTGGAGGCTGGAGAAGTCAGGACATAACCCAGGGGCGCATGGGGATAGGAGGGATTCTGTTTGCTCTCTGCCTCAAGAAGTATGTCTGCATTGAATTCTCTGCTCCATAGTGTTCTTTGCCAAACAATGCCTGATGGGGAATTTCTTCATGGAATGGATTTTTTTTTTAAACTGCATTATTAATAGGAAATTCAGTTTTCCCCTCTGTTGCTTTTCCTGCAAAGTCATTTTCAGATCCTTGTTTTTAACTGGATTGTCCAGTGTCCTTTGGAGGACTCCTTTGGCTGAAGGGATGGTGCTGCGATGTCACAGTGTGTGACGTGCCAGTTCTGGGTAGCTCCTTCTCTCTGCTCTACTCGGCACTTCCTTCTCTCTGTATAACACCCACAAAGTGGGTCCTGACACTTGCCTGGCTGACTCCTTGCAGGCAGCACCGGCCTACTGTATTCATGTGCCCTTACTACATGTGGAGATCTGCTGCAGCAAAAACAGCTAGTGTGGACTGAACACTACACACCAGGCATTGTTGTGTTCATATGTGTTAATCCCTAGTAACATACAATTATTTTCCTAGTTTTACAGATGAAGAAAAAAGCAGGAGAGGCCAGCTGTGTTCTAGACCCCAGAGCTGGGAAGGAGCAGGGAATGAATTTGAACCAGGGCCTGTGGTTCCGGAGAGCATGGTCTTAAACTCTCTGCTCCAACTGTATAGAAATGAAATCCCAGAAGCCACGACCTGGGGGAAATGGGGCTGGGGAGGTGGGTAAGGGATCTTTTGCTTTTTACTTTATACACTTTTGTAATTGGCTGAGGTTAATAAGTGATAAAAATGCAAATCTGGGGAAAAGAAGAAAGTAAAAAAAATATCCTAAAATGCTTTTTAAAATCATGGAATGTTAGAACTGAAAAGTGACCTTAGAGATGATGTAATCCAAGGAGAAAGTTGTTTTGAGGGTGAAGCAACTGCCCCAGGACAGTGGAGGGGGTGTGGAAAATGGCTGTCTTGACTGTTCTTTTTTTTTTTTTTTAATTAAATTTATCCAGGTGACACTAGTTAATAAAATTATATTTCAATTGTATCATTCTATAATACATCACCTGTATATTGCATTGCATGTTCACCACCCAGAGTTAGTTCTCCTTCCATCACCATATATTTGATCCCCTTTACCCTTTCTACCTCCTCCCCTTTCCCTTTTCCCTCTGGTAACCACTGAACTGTTGTCTGTATTTATGAGTTTTTGTTTGTTTTTCCTCTTTGTTTGTTGATTTCAGTTTTATATTCCACATATGAGTAAAATCATACGGTGCTCAACTTTTTCTGTCTGACTTATTTCGCTTAGCCTAGTAATCTCAAGATCCATCCATGTTGTCGCAAATGGCAGTATTTCATCTTATGGCTGAGTAATATTCCACTGTATATATGTACCACAACTTCTTTATTCAATCATCTATCAAAAGACACTTCAGTTGTTTCCATGTTTTGGTCACTGGGAATAATGCTGCAATGAACATAGGGGTACATATATCTTTACAGATAAATGTATTCAAATTTGGGTGATAGATACCCAGAAGAGAGATTGCTGAGTCATATGGTAATTCCATTCTAAATTTTTTGAGAAACTGCCACACTTTTTTCCATACTACATAGCACAATAATTAAAATGGAATGGTACTGGTAGGAAAATAGACACAAAGATCAATGAAACAGAATTGAGAACTCTAAAATAAACCCACATTTATATGGGTAAATAATTTTTGACAAAAGGGCCAAAAACATACAATAGAGAAAAGAAACCTTCTTCAATAAATGGTGCTGGAAAATTGGAAAGCCGCATGCAAAATAATGAAACTAGACTGATATCTGTCACCATGTGAGTCACCAAAATTAACTCGAAATAGACCAAAGATCTAAATATAAGACCTGAAACAATAAATCACATAGAGGAAAACATAGGTATTAAACTTACGGACTTTGGTCTTAGAGAGGATTTTATGAATTTGACCTCAAAAGCAAGGAAAGTAAAAGCTAAAATAAATGAATTGACTGTCCTTGTTCCTTCCGCTCAGCTCTATCCACAGGACTGTATTTATGCGAGGGTCCCCAAGGATAGAGCTGTGTGGGCTGAGGCAGGTCTGCTGTGCTCCTTCACCTGACTTTTTACATCCCTCCCTCTCTCTCACCTCCTTTGAGTCTGCCTTAAGGACTTGGGGCTCTCTCTCATGCTCGCCCCAGTCTGACCACAGTGACTTTTATGGGCCCCACTTGGACCTACTGTTTGGAAGTGCTCTATGTTTCTCTGCCCTCCCTCCCAATCACATCTGCCTTGTGTCCATGTCTGATTCCTTGAGACTATGTGAGCAAGCTGGAAGGAAAAACTAATCCAACCTAAAGAGTAAGGGATTGACATTATTTTTCCCCTTACAGGTTATAGCTGGATTTTAGCAGCAGCCATATGTGACTTAAAGCAAAGGAAGCTTGTAGGCATCGCAGCAGCCAGGGCTGATCAGGGGGGAAACTATTTAGAAATTTAATGCCTGAGCTAATGTCCTCAGTAGCAAGAAGAACTGTTAAGTAAGAAAGAAGATATAATTGCAGGCAACAGTAAATTCGTTCTCTTGGAAAGGCCAGTCAGACAAGTGATGTCAACCACAAAATCCCTTGTTCTGTCTCTCATCTCTTCCCTATTAAAGAATTGCCCTCCTCTGGACCATTTGCAGAGAAAAGGGGGGCTGTGACATCACCACGGGGAAAGATAAATGCCCACGGCTTCAGATAGGAGCTTTTGTCTGGAACACAAGTTTAGTTTTTAGAGTATCATCCTGCATCTCACATTATTTGGCGATTTTGCCCTCGAGCTGAAGCTTCTTCAAAATAAGAGCATGGTCATTTCCTCCTCCTGGGTCCTTGCAGTCAAAGTGGCAGACAAGTCCCTATTGTTGTTCTGGGAGCAGGGGCCATGTCGCTGGATGTTCTGTTTACTGGGAACATTTCTTTTCAGTAAAAATGCTTTCTGAAGTGCTGGCCACTTCCTCTGTCCACTCACACAGTGGGTTGTGGTGGCTGAAAAGGAAGTGAGGGTCAGGGAGCAATTTTGATCCTCATCCTGTATTTAGGATTCTAGCTTCCCTTTCCCTCCCCAGAAGTTTTTGTTCTGGAAAACAGCACTTGTTTTCCATGGAACAAAGGTTTCTGGAAAGCAGCAAGGCCATCCTGGCAGCTCCCTGTATAGGGCAATGAGCAGGGAGTGAGGTCCTAGAAGCCCCATGGGTGTGCTAGGGAGGCCCAAGGGCAGGTCCAGGAGGTGACACCACACCCGCGTCTGGAAGAACAGGCCTCCAACAGGAACTTGCAGAGTCTCAGTAATTATGAAGGCCTTTGTAGGCCAAAGGCTACAGATCTATATCTGGCTCTTCTAGGAACACACTTCCATTTGTTTGGGCCTCTGTTTGTCACCTGCAAAATGAGGATAGTTAACACTTTCCCCTCTCACCTTGTAGAGGTAGCCTATGGATAAAAATAAATAAGTAAATAAAAGACAGTAAAAGTGCAGCGGTTACTAGAGTTGGGAAAATGCAACGGATTACTATGTTCCCAATCCCTACCATGCATGTTCGATCAAGACAGAATATCCACCCTTCCGGAGACCTTGGAGGACAGCTCACAAAGTAAGATGCCAGTCCCCTCCCTTGTAGAGCCTGTGTCCTGAGATAACTCCCTGGATTATGGGTGTGGCTCTATAGTTCCAAAGTAGATACTATTCCAGGATATTATTAGATGTTCTGGGAAAACATGTGTCATGCTCAAATTAATTTTGGAAAGAGTGGATTAAAAAATTAAGCACATTCTTTACTACACATCTTCTCAGAGCCTTTAATGTGCTAACTGCATTGACAATCCTAAAGGGAAGGACATAAAATGCAGTCTTTCCCAGATGGTTTTGATCACAAAGGAATATTTTTTTCATGGTATAACTGTTAACGTGGCTCAGAACAGGGTAGTAAATGCTGATGTTCACTCTTTTGCCTTTGGCTACACAAAATAACGATTGTCTTTACTGACTTTGACTAAAGAAGATTATGCTGTTCTCAATATGAGCTTCATTTTTTAAAAATCCACTGCTTCTGGGAAGATGGAGTAGACTTACTTTTCCCTATTCTTTCTGCTCATGACAACTGAAAACCCTGGACATTACATACAACCAAACATAAGAAGAGATTGAAAGGTGGAGAAAAGAAGGCAGATTGGTTAGGGAACTTGGACCTAAGGAATAACAGTCTCTGGGTTTTCTTTTTGCCTCATATATCCAAGATTTGGAGCTGAAGAACCTGGAAATGGCGACAAGCACATACAAAATACATCAATAAATAGCTCCTCTAAAAGTCTGTGTTCTCCTAATCAGAAAGTTTTGGGGACAAAAAAGGAAAAAACCGAGAGTTGTTAGATGGGCAGGGAGGGGGATAAGGGGAAAGGTGAAGGGATTAGGAAGCAGCTGGTAACCACAAGATGGCCTCAGGGTTTTTGAAAATTAATTTGGGGAACGTATTCAATAATGTTGTAAAGATTTTGTTGGGTATCCGATGGACACGTGTCCTATTTGGGAGACCACCTCAGGGATACTGTGGATGCCTGATCATGGCATTGTACACCAGAAGCTAAACAATAATGAATGCCAACTATAATTTTACATATATAATGTGATGGCTGGGTGTGAGGTCGGAGGGATAATGGATGGGGGGAGGGGGCTTCACAATGTGAGGGATATAAAAGATGAGCGTCTAAGTATTACCTTGTCTTGTACACCTGAAACTAATAAATTAAAAAAAAATGATAATTACAGGGCCAGATTCTCTGAGAATGAAGAGAAGAAATGTTAGATAAGATCACTGGTGCTAATTGGTAATTTAAATAAAATTTATACTGTTGATATGAAAAAAAAAATAAAAAGTCTGTGTTCTCTAGCCAAAGGACCAGGAAAGTGGCTAACAAGATAGAAAACTCCATTCCAGCCAGACACCACAGAAAAAACTGTGGCCCCCACCTTCACCTCCTCTAGCAAAGGCCAAGTGGAGAGCCTAGACTTGTACCCTCATGAGCTATACTGAGGAGCTCCAGCAGCACCAAGGTGGTATCAGAGAAAGCCAAGTAGGGAGCCGGACCTTTATCCCTGCTGCCTGACAATGATGCAGCCCCCTCCCCACCGGTGTTAATGGAAACCACACAAGGAGCTTGGACTCCCTCCCTACTCAGGAATAATGAAACATCTCCTCCAGCCCCATTCCTGGCTGGGTAAGTGTCATGGAAGACCTAATGGAGACTCAGGACTTTCACCACTGGCCAGTGGTAACAAGGCCACCTCCATGGTCGTATCAGTGGAGATCATGTTGGGAGCCAAAACTCATACCCAGCCGTAATAAGGAGCCCTCTCACCCCTGGGTA
Source organism: Rhinolophus hipposideros (assembly GCF_964194185.1). NCBI lineage: Eukaryota > Metazoa > Chordata > Mammalia > Chiroptera > Rhinolophidae > Rhinolophus > Rhinolophus hipposideros. The sequence goes on along the minus strand of NC_138052.1, from coordinate 37,546,583 downwards.
TCAGTGGGGCAATAATGAGGCACCATGCCTCCCCTTTGCCTGCTTGAACAGTGTCAAAGAATGCTGGCTAAAACAGAAAACAATATAAAAATGTCCAACTTTCAACTGGAAATCATTCATCATACCCAACACCAAGAAGATCTCAAACTGAGTGCAAATAGACAATTGATAAAAGCCATCAATGAAATGACAGAGATATGGGAATTATCTGATGATGATTTTGATGCAATCATGATAAAAAGCTTTGGTAAGCCATTGTGAACACACTTGAAACAAATGAAAAAATAGAAAGCCTCAGCAAAGAAACAGAAACTATCAGCAATATAATAGACAATATAAAGGAAAAAAAACCCTGAAATTTTAGAACTGAAAAACACAATAACCAAAATTGAAAAAAAGGAAAAGAAACTCAATAGATGGGCTCAACAGCAGAATATAGGTAAGAGAAAAGATTCTGGAAGATAGAACTATAGAGGTTACCCAATCTAAACAACAGAGAGAAAACTGAAACAAACAGAGCTAGAGATACCTGTGGGGCTATACCAAAGATCTAATATTTGTATTATTGGAGTTCCAGAAAGAGAGAAAGGCAAAAAGAATGAAAAAGTATTTGAAGAAACAATCACTGACAACTTCCCAAATTTAGCAAGAGATATCAAACCACAGATTCTAGAATCTGAGTGAAAAGCAAATAGGATACACACAAATAAATCTACATCAAGACACATAATAATTAACAAATTTAAAACTAAAGACAAATAAAAAACCTTGGAAGCAAACATAGAAAAACAATACCATACTTATAGGGGAAAACTAATTTGAATGACAGTGTATTTCTCATCAGAAATCATGGAGGCCAGAAGGAAACAGAATAACTATTTTAAAATGCAGAAAGAAAAGAACGGTTAGCATCTTATTGCCAGTGAAAATATTCTTCAGAAATAAAGGGAAAATCAAGATATTCTGAGATGTAGGAAAACTAAGATAATTTGTTGCAAGCAGACCTAACCTCAAAGGATGGTTAAAGAAAGTTCTCTAAGTAGAAAGGAAATGAAAAAAGAAGGAACTTTGGAATATCAGGAAGGCAGAAAGAACTTGGTAAGAAAAAATAAGGATAATTACAATAGGCTTTCTCTCTCTTGTTGAGTTTTCTAAATTATTTTTGATGTTTGAAGCAATAATTACAACACCATGTAATGTGGTTCTCAATGTATGTAGAGGAAATATTTAAGGAAATGATACTATAAACAGAGGAGGGTAAAGGGAAATAAAGGGAAGTAAGGTTTCTATACTTCACTCAAACTAGTAAAGTGACACTAGTAGATTAATAAATTATGTATATATAATGTAATGCCTAGAGCAACCACTACAAAGCTATACAAAGAAATACACTAAAAAATTATAGATAAATCCAAATGGAATTCTACAAAATGTTCAAATAATCCACTGGAAGGCAGGAAAAAGAAAAATTAAAAACAGAGAGAACATAAAAAATAAAATGGCTGACTTAAGCCTTAACATTATTAATAATTACTTTAACTGTGAAAGGTCTAAAAATATCCAGTAAGAGACTGGTAGCATCGACCAAAAAACATGACCCAACTCTATGCTGTCTATAAGAAACTCACTTCAAATATAATGATAAAAGCAAGTAAAGAGTAAAAGGATAAAACTACTTCACATCCATTAGTATAGCTATTATTAAAAAAAAATAAAACAAACAAGAAATAACAAATGTTGGTGAGGATGTGGAGAAATTGGAACTCTTGTGCACTGCAGATATGAATGTAAAATGGTGCAGCCACAATGGAAAACAATATGGCAGTTCCTCAAAAAACTTAACTTAGAATTAATTACTATATGACCCAGCAATCCACTTCTGAGTACCTAAGAAAAACAAAAGTGGGTAGTTGAATAGATTTGTCCATCTATGTTTATAGCAGCATTATTCACAATACTGAAAAGGTGAAAGCAATCCAAGTGTCCATTGATGGATGAATGAATAAACAAAATGTAGTGTATACATACAATGGAATATTATTCAGCTTTAAAAAAGAAGGATTCTGACACATGCTAGCTAAGACATGGATGAACCTTGAAGACATTTTGCTAAGTGAAATAAGCCAGTCACAAAAGGACATACGCTGTATGATTCCACTTATATAAGGTACCTACAGTAGTCAAATTCAGAATACAGAAAGTAAAATAGTGGTTTCCGTGGGCTGGCAGGGAGAGAGAAGTCAGAAGTTATGATTTAATGGGTATAGAGTTTCAGTTTTGGAACATGAAAAAGTTCTGGATACAAAGAGTCGTGATGGTTGCACAACAATGTGAATGGACTTAAGGCTACTGAACTGTACAATTAAAAATGGTTGAAATGGTGAAAAAAATAAAAGGATAGAAAAGGATATATCAAACAAATATTAACCAAAGGAGAGCAGGAGTGGCTAAATTAATATTAGATAAAGTAGACTTCAAAGCAAAGAAAATTACCAGAGACAGAGGGAAATTTAATCATGATAAAAGGATCAATTCACTAAGAAAACAAGTTAGCAATACTAGCGTGTATCCACCAAACAACAGGGCTGTAAAACATATGAAGCAAAATGACTGGAATAAAAAAAAAAATAGATAAATCCAAAATTAAAGCTGGAGACCTCAACACCCCTCTTTCAAAACTTGATAGAAACAACATCCTTGCCTTATAAGTCTGGTTCTAATACTTGTTCTGTCTCTTCAAATTGCATTTTTTGCCTTTTAGTATGCCTTGTAATTTTTTGTTGAAAGCCAGACATGATGTAGTGGGTAAAAGGAACTTAAGTAAATAGTAGGCCTTTAGTGCTGTAGGGTAAGGTTGGGGGGGGTGTAATTCTATTATCCTCTAATTAGGTCTCAGTCTTTTAGTAATCCTGTGCCCCTGGGCTGTGACCTTCACAAGTGCTTCTCAATTTTCCCTCCACCTTAGGTGAAACAGGAAGTTGAGGAGGGAAGGGTTGTGTATTTACCTTCCCCCAAGCTGGTTAGGCTCTGTTTAAAACTCCAGTGGGGAAGGCTCTGGGAAAATACTTTCTCTTGAGGGCAGGCCTTGTTAAAAACAGAATGCTCAGGCATATTTCAAAATACCTATCCTTCCCCTCCTCCTGCAAGAAGTACAAGGGGCTTTTCACTGTGAGAACTTAGTAGGGCTCTGGCGGTAGAACGCACAAAAGTGTGAGGCCCCCACCCACAAGACTGGGCCACCTTGGAGTTGAGACTAATGAATTACTGAGCTTCCACCACTTCATCAATTACAGATTAGGATTTCCCACCCTGGTACTTGTTCCCACAGAAGTTTCTGCTCTAGTGGTAGCAATTTGCCCTGCGATCTCAATTCTCTGGCAGATCTAAGAAGAGTTGTTGATTTTTAATTTGTTCAGTTTTTTATGTATTGTTAGGATGGAGTGATGATTTCCAAGTTCCTTACATGACGGACCAGAAACTGGAAGTCTCAAGGGTTATTTAAAATAAAATTTTCCACACTCTTGCTGACATCATTTGTTATTTTCTGCGGTTTTTTATATAGTTACCTATCTAATTGATGTGAATTGATATCTTATTGTGGTTTTGATTTGCATTTACCTGATGATTAGTGATATTGAGCATCTTTCATATGCTTGCTGCCCATTTGTATATCATAAATGTCTATTTAGGTCCTTTGACCATTATCTAATTGGGTTATTTGACTTCTTTGTTGTTGTCTCCTTTTGTTGTTGTTCTGATGTGAGGTTCCCACGGTAGTTAATAAGGGGGATGTATTCATAACTGTTGTACATGGAATGAAGGTTTTGAAGTATTAATACATATTACTTTAAATTTGTATACATGATACTCTAGTGGTTAACATGCATGAAGCATGAAAATAATTATTTTGATACCTAGGTGGATATGCATGATAGAATTGTGAAAAGTTTCATTTTATCAAAATAGATAAGATTTAATCAAATTTCAAAGTCAGCTTTATTTAAATTCCTAGATTAAACATTTTATATTCATGAATTAGAATTTATATTTTGCTTTCTATCATTTTGAATTTTGTAGATGTAAAATATTTTTGAAACAAATATTTTTTATGTTTTTGATTTTTACATGAGCTTCCATTTACATTTTGATAAAAATATACTCCTCCATGTTAAATATACTGCACTTTAAATAATTTTATTTAAAAATTATTACTATCAATGGAACACAAATTATGTAAAAATATTGACCATAACTGCATCATTTCTGGTTTTGCTAAAATGAAGGCAGAAAAATATTTTATGAAAGAAATATTTATAATAGAAAATTGTCTTTATGTTTATTACTTACCAAATCATCTGACCCCCCAGATACATGCAATAATATTAAATTTAGTCAGATTTGATAATTTGTAAACTTCTAGTCATATGAAAACCATACCTTATGGCATGCTTTAAATTTTTTGTTGTTATGAAGAAATACTTGTCAAGATAAATATATGAAACCTGTAACAGTTTATTAGATTTATATCTTTTACATGTCTATATATCTATATAATATGCAGGCTTCCATATTTATTTCACTGTGCTCTGCAAATGTCAAGGGTGGGCCTGTACTTTTTGCCTCTAATTGTGTTAGAATGTGAGCTAGAGTGCAAAAAAATGGCTAGCATTTATTGAGTGCTAATTGTAGGCCAGGCACTGTGCTATATGCTTACAAGGTTTGACAATTAAGTTTGTGAACTTGTTGCAATGATGTTGCTAACCTTTTCTGATATCAGAGGGATTATTCATTGTGAATTTGTACCAACTAGACAAACAAGTGAACTACATTTACTATTTAGACGTGCTGAAAAGGCTGCATGAAAAAGTTAGATGACCTGAACATTTCACCAACAATTCATGGTTCTTGCATCACAACAATGCACCAGCTCACACGGCACTGTCTTGGAGGGAGTTTTTAGCCAGTAAGCAAATAACTGTATTGGAACACCCTCCCTACTCACCTGATCTGGCCCCCAATGACTTCTTTCTATACCCGAAGTTCAAGGAAATATTAAAAGAAGACATTTTGATGATATTCAGGACATCAAGGGTAATACAACGACAGCTCTGATGGCCATTCCAGAAAAAAGAGTTCCAAAATTGCTTTGAAGGGTGGACTAGGTGCTGGCGTCGGTGCATAGTTTCTCAAGGGGAGTACTTCAAAGGTGACCATAGTGATATTCAGCAATGAGGTATGAAGCACTTCTTCTAGGATGAGTTTGCGAATAGTCCGACCTCATACATGCACAATTTCAGCAAATCCCACAACAACTCATTTTATAGATGATGAAAGTAGCTTCAGATGGGCCATGTGCTTGGCTCAAGGTCACCCTGCTAGTTAGTGGGTGAACTGGGACTATGTCCTATCCACCCAACTCCAAAATCAAAACTTCTGAGCCTCATGAACACAAGTTCTTACAAAGGGAACAGTGGTACAGCTACTGCCAGGGTCCAAAGCAGGATCCTCAGTGTTTCATTTTCTTTCATTTCAGCGCAGGCAGAAAAATTGTTCACCTGGGGGATGCTACAGAACAAGGATCCACGTAGGTCCTACTCATCTAGACCCATATCTCACATGGTTTTTGGGGGTTGGCCCAAGGGAGGGGCTACTTTGCGCTTGGATCTACCAGAGCTAGTGTCTTTCTTTCCCTCTGTTCCCCTTTGTGTCTGGGCTTCAAACCTCCCCAGGGCCAAGATGAATCACCGTTTCATCCTCCTCCTATCTGTGAATACGAATAAAAGATAGCTCTTCTTGGCTCACTCACATCATGGGCCCACTCAAACCCTGCAGGAGAACAGGGCATGGATTATAGATAAAGCTTAAATCCATTTTTGCAGGAATTAGGCAGCTTACAAATGAAGGCAATATCTGTGTTCAGACAATGGCTACCTTGGGGCCCTTATGGCATTAATGAAATTCTATACATCAAAGCTTTCTTTAAAAACCTCTGAGTCAAGAACATGCAAACTGAACCCCTACTCCATTGGGCTGTAGCAACCGTAGTGACAAGCAATGGGCCGGGGGGAGGAAGGAGCATCAGACAGACTGGGTAATACTGGTTGATGGCCAGGGCTGATCTCTAGGTAGCCCTGCTCCCAGAGGACCGGGGCTCCCTGACAAGTGGAACTGCCTGGTCATGGATGAGTTAATCCCAGAATTAGGGAGAAGCATCTAGCCCTCCACCTGTCTCAGGTGTATGCAGTAAGAAGACTGGGCTGATCATTTGATGCAGAGGTTCTCCAAGTGTGGTACGGGGACCTGAGAGCTCTAGAGATCCTTTCAAGGGGCCGCAATGTCAAAATTATTATCCTCATAATACTAATACTAATCATTTTTTCTTTTCAGTCTTATTCTGTCACAAGCGTATAGTGGCACGTTATGAAGACCACATGATGTGTGATATCAGAACAGATTGCATATAGAAGCAGTATGAGAATCCAGCTGTTTTCTATTAAGCCAGATATTAATGAGATTTGCAAATACGTAAAACAATGCCATTCTTACAGATTTTTTTTTGTTTTGGAAAATGATAGTTATTTCTTTTAAAATGTATAATTGGGCTGGCCCGGTGGCTCAGGGGTTAGAGCTCCATGCTCCTAACTCTGAAGGCTGCCAGTTCGATTCCCACATGGGCCAGTGGGCTCTCAACCACAAGGTTGCCAGTTCAACTCCTTGAGTCCCGCAAGGGATGGTGGGCTGCGCCCCCTGCAACGAGCAATGGCAACTGTACCTGGAGCTGAGCTGCGCCCTCCACAACTAAGACTGAAAAGACAACAACTTGAAGCTGAGCGGCACCCTCCACAACTAAGATTAAAAGGAGAAAAACTTGACTTGGAAAGAAGTCCTGGAAGTACACAATGTTCCCCAATAAAGTCCTATTTCCCTTCCCTAATAAAATCTTTAAAAAAAATGTATAATTTAGGTTAGCATGTAATGGGTTTATTTTTTTAAGGAATTATTAAAATATTTTTTAAATTTCTGAGTTTTAATTTCTAATATCATAAATATTAGTAATATAACTCCCATAAACAAAAGATCTCTGGGATTCTCAATACTTTTTAAGAATGTAAAGGGGTCCTGAGACCAAAAAGTTTGTGAACTACTTAAGTTACTGAGGGCATAGAACACCCCTACATCATTTAGCATCAGCACCTCTGGCCCACATTATATGCCTGTTCCTTACCTCTATAGAATAAATAAATGGGCCCAGGTTTTACTTAAGCTATCTTGAATTTAAGAAGACCATACCAGTCTAAGAAAATATATTTTAATTGTAAAAGTATAGACTATGAAAGGAAAAAAGAACCTTCATCTATGAGTGAGGAAAAATAACTTTTATCTACTGTCATATTGCACAAAGGCATTCCACTGAACACTGTTTCTAAAAGAAAAGAAAAGGGTTCTTGGGTCAAATAAATTTGAGAAATACTGGAGTTCTGAATGTAGTATTTACTGCAGGTCTTGGAGCCTCCAACACGAACATTAAAGGTATTGTGAACCTCCAAGAGAGACACACTCCGCTGCATTTTCCAGACTTACCCGACCATGAAATTCTTCTTAGCGACAACTTGCAGAACTAATCTTCCGAGGAACATGGGAAACTGCTTCACTCAGCGAAAAGGATGCAGTGGTCTCCTGAGTGCTGAGAGCTGCTCAGTGTCCTGAAACTCACCTGCTTGCTCCAACCAGGGAAGGGACTGGCTGGCTGCACGTTTACTCTGAGGTGTGCAGCTGTGGGTTTGGTTGTGGGGCAGCATGGTCTGGAGAGCATTCACCCCAACCCGCGGTGAATAACGAGGCAGGGGGACAGAGAAGTGATTTGGAAGCCCCGGGCAGGCCTGGGGGGTGTGTGGGTAGCGGGGAGAAGCAGAAGTGGAGGCTTCCTGGAGCTCGTGCAGAACATGGAATACTGGAGATGGGAGAGCAGAGCCCTCCCAGGGGGTCACAGTGATACGGTGAGAGGCGAGGAGCGCAGGGCAGGCCTGACCTGCCTCACCCAGCCAGGCAGAGCACAGGACGCTGGGATGGCTTCCACCTCGGCCCATAAAGAAGGGACGTCCATGCTCAGTCCCCAGGGAGCCAGGGCTGCTGAGCAGAGCTCCTGCGGCTCCTGCCGCGCCTCCCCGCAGAGGCCAGTCGCCAAGCTGAGCACCGAGGAGGTTCCGGGGCTGCACTGCCACCGGCCTCGCAGTGCCGTTCTTAACCTCCCTCTCCTGGGCTTCCTCATCTATGAACCGAAACACCTTCTCACAACGTCCCAAGGAAAGAATCCAAGTGAATGGCTTTGCTCAGGGCCCGAGACACAGAGAAATGTTATTATATTTAGTGCCACGTTTCAACCTTGCTGGGTAGGGGTGGGGAGACTGGACGGTCCCCCCTCTTGTGTTTTGTTCCTGTGCTTCCGCGAGCTCGTCCCTGCAGGACACGTTCCCTTCATGCTTCTCTGGTCTCCCTTCTGGCCTCTGACCCGCGGGTAGTTAACTCAGACCCGCACTTCGACCCGACTGTCTTCAATTCCACGTGGGGATGGGAGCGGAGGGGGTGGAAAACCCAACTTCCGCTCAGGCTCCGCCATGTTCCACAGACAGTTTACCGGAAGTCGCATCCCAGGTCAGTGAGGCGGGACTTCCGGTGTCCCTCCCCCTGCGTTTCCCCAGGGACTGAAGACAAACCCTCTTCCTGTCTATTCCGGGGGAGGGATGGGAGGCCTGCTTTACAGCTTGAGATTCAGTTTGCTCTCTGGGTAATTGTGGGGACAAAACCCCAAAAAACAGTTTCCAGGCTCTCGGCCTCACATAGAAAGGTGCTGGCTCGGGTAGTAAATGGCCATCAACTGTGATCAGATGCCAGCAGCTGTGGCTAGTTGGCCGTCAGCTGTAACCCGTAGGCCATTGGCCACTAATATAACGGCTGTGGCTACGCTAGCGGGAAAGGAATGGGGGCTAGCGAGAAGATGGTGGCTGGCAAGCGCGGACTGCTGTTAGGCAGATTATGTAGATCCTGCTTCCTGTGTCTCCAGCCCAGCTGCCAGCGAGAATATATTGGTTTGACTCCCCTATCTATGGCTCCATGGGTGTTCCTTTTTGGCCTTACCGTGTCCTGCGTTCTTGGGCGGGGAGTGGGAGCTGAGACCCTGCACGACAAATGGCGCAGCGAGCAGGGTCCCCTGCGCGACACATGGCGTAGTCGGCAGGATACGGTGCTGGCCAAAGCTTTCCGAAGGGCAGTGGAGCAGTTTGTGCGTAAGAAAGCTCAGTCTGAGGAAGACCAGGAGGAGCAGCTGCCGGAGAGCTCGATTCCCGTGGAGGGGTGGAAAGATGCGGATGGTTCCCCAACCAGCAGAGGCCGGAGAAAGCGGAGAAAGCGAAGGTTGTTGCCACCCTGTGGGGTGGGAACTGTTTGCTGAGGCAGCCCGGATGCAGGACTTCTAGTCCCAGGAGGAAACGCTTGCTGAGTCCTCCGTGGGAGATGAGGGTGAGGTCAAGGTCATCCCTCACCCCCAGGACAGCCCTGGTGAATGACTATGGACTATGGGGAATTGCCTTCTATCCCTGATTTAATGGACGCTTGACTGTTTGGGAACATACCATCATGTAGTGGGACTGGCGGATGTTTGCTTTTGTGTCTTGACTGGCCGCCATTGATAATATGTAAGCACCTTGATGTGAGCCGCTGTTGTTCCAGCACAGTACCCCGAGAGGCCCAGAGAGAGAGTGGCAGTGCCCTGAGAGCCCTGGCTGAGTCCAGGAAGTCTGGCTGTGTCCAGAGAGAGTGGCAGTGCCCTGAGGCCCTGGCTGTGTCCAGGAAGTCTGGCTGTGTCCAGAGAGAGTGGCAGTGCCCTGAGGCCCTGGCTGTGTCCAGGAAGTCTGGCTGTGTCCAGAGAGTGGCAGTGCCCAGAGAGGCCCTGGCTGTGTCCAGGAAGTCTGGCTGTGTCCAGAGAGAGTGGCAGTGCCCTGAGGCCCTGGCTGTGTCCAGGAAGTCTGGCTGTGTCCAGAGAGTGGCAGTGCCCAGAGAGGCCCTGGCTGTGTCCAGGAAGTCTGGCTGTGTCCAGAGAGAGTGGCAGTGCCCTGAGGCCCTGGCTGTGTCCAGGAAGTCTGGCTGTGTCCAGAGAGAGTGGCGGTGCCCTGAGAAAACCTGGCTGTGCCCGGGGAGACAGGTGGTACCCTAAGAAGCCCAGGAAGTCTGGCTGTGACCAGAAGTACTGTGGTGGTGCCCTGAGAAAAGCTGGCTGTGCCCGGGGAAACAGGTGGTACCCTAAGAAGCCCAGGATGTCTGGCTGTGCCCAGAAGTACTGGTGGTGCCCTGAGAAACCCTGGCTGTGCCCAGAGAGCCTGGCTGTGTTCGGGATAGTGCATTCACCTCCAGGCTCCTTGCACAGGGCCCCTCGCAGAAGACGCTTGTCGCGTAGATTGTGAGGCGAGACCCTGTAGGGGTGGAGTGTGGGGACAAAACCCCAAAAAACAGTTTCCAGGCTCTCGGCCTCACATAGAAAGGTGCTGGCTCGGGTAGTAAATGGCCATAAACTGTGATCAGATGCCAGCAGCTGTGGCTAGTTGGCCGTCAGCTGTAACCCGTAGGCCATTGGCCACTAATATAACGGCTGTGGCTACGCTAGCGGGAAAGGAATGGGGGCTAGCGAGAAGATGGTGGCTGGCAAGCGCGGACTGCTGTTAGGCAGATTATGTAGATCCTGCTTCCTGTGTCTCCAGCCCAGCCGCCAGCGAGAATATATTGGTTTGACTCCCCTATCTATGGCTCCATGGGTGTTCCTTTTTGGCCTTACCGTGTCCTGCGTTCTTGGGCGGGGAGTGGGAGCTGAGACCCTGCACGACAAATGGCGCAGCGAGCAGGGTCCCCTGCGCGACAGTAATACAGAGGCAGTGCACAGGTGCGCATGTGCCAGACAAACTCCTGTCTGAGGCCAGAACCCTGGAGGAATTGCACAGGGGTGATGTGTATTAAAACACCCTGTCAACGTTCTCAGTTGTGAAGTGGGACCTATAGCTTGAACCAGAGCAAAAAGCAGGCTTCTGTAGCTAGCTGGGGGAACTGAACTCTCCCAACCAGAACTTCAGGCCTCCGGGGCGCAGAACAGGCCTGCTGATGGGTCCCTGCACAGAGGCCAGACACTCCTGCTTTCACCTCAGGCAGCTGAGCTTACCTTCCTTTTTTCTAGTCTCATCGGGTGGTCCCTCCTCTGCCCTTGAAGTGGAGTGAGGCGTACAGAGTGAGTGTAGAGCGCAGAGAAGGATAAAAGTGTTCATCTTCCAGAATGTCCATAGTTCCCTTGTTATACATTTGCAGGGTTGTGAGTGAGCTGTTGTTTGGGGACGGCCTTTCCCCACAGAAGCTGGGGCAGAGGGTAGGGCCCTTCTCCCCCTTGAGGCTTCCAGCCCCTTCCCAGGCTGAACTGTCACACCCCCGCCCATCCTCCTGCCCAGGCCTCACACGTTCCCAACTGAGTTGCTCCTTCAGGCTGAGCTGGTAGCAGTGGGCTGGCCGCAGATGGGAAGGTGGTCTCTTGGGTTTGTTTGATTCTGTGAGGTCTTGTGCTGCAGACCTGCCAGGACTCAGCAGTTTGTGAACAGGCCATTTTATAATTTTGTTTTTAAAAACATCAACTTTGATTGGAGCCAATAAGGTTATTTTCCAAGTTATCTTTGCTGAGGTGAACATTAAAACTAGTTTGCATTCTTGGAGCCTAATTTGGCCAGGAAGCTGGTAGAAATCTAGAGGGATATTCCTGGCTGGGAGAGCAGCCATCACTGTGGACTTACTTTAGTATAAATACGCATATAGATTAGATGAGGACTGGAGGTGACTGCTGTTTTGCTTCCTTAGGGAGACTCCAAGGGCTAATGGGGACTCTGGAATCCAACAGATCGAGGTTACAATCTCCAATTGATGTGAACTTGGGCCACTGACTCTCCATTTCTGAGGACGATTTTCTCTTCTTGTACACGGTTATGAAAATTAAAGGGGATAATGTGGGTAGAGAACACTTAGCACAGTCCTTTCACCTAATATCCTAGTAAACACTCAGCAAACGGTTAAAATCAGGAGGTTTGTCCTCAAACAAAACCAGTGAGAGAAACTCCCAGTTACCTCTTTCTGCCTCTCCCTCTTGACCTCCTTTCCACACTTGGATTGAACTGGTTTTCTCCTTAGCCCCCTGGCATTCTCATTTATTTCCTGGTGCATTTGCTTAGAATGAATCTGAAATGAATTAACCTGAAGCTGAGGCCCTCTCTCTCAGTGAGGCTTTCTTTGACAGCGGAACCCAGTCTTTCTTTTTTTTCCATCATTTTTTTTTTTTTAATTTATTGGGGTGGCAATTGTTAGTGAAATTACATAGATTTCAGGTGTACAATTCTGTATTACATCATCTATAAATCCCCTTGTGTGTTCACCACCCAGAGTCAGTTCTCCTTCCATCACCATATATGTGATCCCCCTTACCCTCATCACCCACCCCCCCACCCCCCTTACCCTCTGGTAACCACTAAACTATTGTCTGTGTCTATGAGTTTTTGTTTCTCATTTGTTTATCTTGTTCCTTTGTTGTTTTTGGTTTGTATACCACATATCAGTGAAATCAGAGCGTTCTCTGCTTTTTCTGTCTGACTTATTTCACTTAGCATTATACTCTCAAGATCCATCCATGTTGTCACAAATGGAACCCAGTCTTGATGGCTGCTGTTGGCTCTGATGAGCTGAGGGGGGCTACAAGGCCTTGGGGTGATGGCAGCCTCATCAGTCTCCAGGTTTCCCACAGTGCTTAGGACACTGTTGGGGCATGCGCCACAGATGCACAGTGAGTTATAGGGACTTTCACTGGGGTGGCTGAGGAAGGCTGCACTGCTGTAACCCCGCCAGGCTTGCCAGTCAGGAGCAGTCATTGGCTGTAAAACGGCTACATTACTTTTGTTTTTAGCTGTAGAAAGCTTACTAAAACAATTTTATGTGGACATGTGATATAGAAAGCTGTTCATGGAGGGTTGCTCTTGGTGCAGTGGGGAGAGTGGCCCAGAGTCACTCCCTTGGCTCCTGGGGTAATTCTGTGGACTCCTGTGGCTCTGTGCCTCAGGGATTGAAAGCCACCAGGAGGGTGGGCGTTGTGGCCACACATGGCTGATTATGACTAGCTTTCCGTGGTTAACCTCTAATCTACGAAATGGAGCAGCACATTGAATCTGACTTGCTGGAGAGTTGTGCCCTTGGGACTACTTGAGCTTGAGGAATTCCATCCAGCTTTGGTTAGCTTTCATGTCTAGGGGGGGATGGCTGCTATGGCTTCTGCCCAAGCATAGAATTAATACAACATGGGTCCCTGGCTTGGAGCCTACATTCATAGGAACGTGAATAATGGACGTGTAGGGATCATCTCATAGCATCATCTGTATCCTGAGCAGAGACTGATAATGCCTTCCCTTTTCCATTCCCTCAGTTTCCTTACTAACAGGACCCCTCCATGAGCAGAGGTGGCAATGGGCCCAGGTAAAAACTACTTTTCCAATGAAATACATAGGTGAGGATTCTAGGAAAGCTCTTTTAAGAGGCTGACTCAGTTAGCAGGGTCCACTTTCCCAACTTTTCTCTCCATGTTGAGGAATGAGGATGTGATGGCTGGAGCTCCTGCAGCCAGCTGGGAAGCCACGAGGATGAGGGCCATGCCCAGAAGTTAGGATGGAGCCTGGATCCATGAAGACATTTTAGAACCACCATACTAGCATTGGTCCATCTCTCTCTGTTCATTTCAGTATGTGAGGGAAGAAAAAAAAAACACACACAAAACCTCTATAACTTATCTTATTGCAGCTACAACTTATGGGGACTTTATCAGCCAAATGCAGAAAAGAGTGTATACACATTTTAAGACAGGAAAAAACTGTATTAAAATTGTAATACTCCATATATACCAATAACAAAAGATGCATACAAGTCATGTGTATACATTTTTTGGCACCACCAGTGACAGTATACTACTGAGATGCACTGATGTGGCCTCAGAGAACAATATTCATAGCTCCAGGAGTTGGATCAGCTTTTCACCAATTAAGATGTTTTGTGGTGACAGGCTTGATGAGTTCCCATACTACCTCACCTATCCTCTGACAGCTTTTCTCCATAGAACTGTTAAGTGTCAAAAAAAAGTGATTAAAAAGTAGGATACATGCAATACAAATGAAAAAAGAGGCGTTCAATTAGTTGCGAACTAAATAAACACACGATTATCTTCTGACCACACTTTAGAGACAAGAAGGAGAGTGCTGGCCACTGAGGCCAGACATGATTGCAGTGATGTTGATGGACATGCGAATATTCAAATCATACAGCTATGGAATGTGCTTCCTTGTTTGTCCTCACAAAATATTTTTGTGAAGGTTGAAGTGCCTTTCTCAAAGCACAGCCATTTCTATAAATGCCAGCTTTCCTCCTATGATGGTCATTTCCAACTTCCAATCCCATCTGGATTGAATCTCTTCCTGCAGTCCCTAGAAAGCTGGGCACACCTCACTGTACTCACACCTGGAAAGGAAAGACAGTTCCCTAGGATTGGACTGGGATGAGCACAGACTCTGAAGAACCCTCAAGAGAGACCCTGGAGCGGTACCATACTCCCTGAATTCCTTTTATGAGATTAGTACTTAGTAGATGGCAGCCCACCGAGGCGTTGGAGCCAAATACATTTCATTCCCAACAAATAAAGGCAAATTTCAGAGGTGTTGCCTTTTGGGGAGTAAATGAGCAGTTATAAGGGATTTCTGAAGGAGGAAATTGATATCTTCCCACTTAATTTCAGAATTACACCTTTGACCCAGCACCAAATCTTTCTAATTGTATTTTAAAGGACAATGTATTGGTCAGCTCTCTGATCACCGGGATATGAACGGAGGGTGAAATAGGCCATCGTGTCAAAATTCCCCCAACCATTGGATGGGGCTTTAATAATGAAAGAGCAAGTTATGACCCGTGTAAACGATTATGATAGCCCAAAATGCTTTTCAGTGATTTCAAGTTAGAATTAGGCAACGGCAATAGGCACAAACAACCACTTCGGGGACATGCCAGCTGCTTCCAGAGAAGCTGCTGACATAGAAACAGGGAAGGGCACTAAAACAGATAAAATTCTAGTCATAATTTGCTTATTAATAATTTCCTTTTTGTGTCTGCAACCATGAAAGATTGTCCTAAATAAGTGTCTTCATAAAGACTGTGAGTTAAGCCATCACGTGGGTGAATAACAGCAAACTGCTATTACAAGGATGAGTAGGCTTTGAGACAAAAGTCAAGATCTTCTAAAGCAAGGCAGACTTGACAAGTACCGGCGAAGGACCATTACTCTGTACGGGTGGCAGCTCAGGGCTGCACATGGTCTCTGAGGCCCAGCCCAGCCTCTGGCAGGCCAGCAAAGGGCAGCCGTCCATCAGGCTGGAAAACTTCCCAATGGAATTCCAAACATGGTTTGCTTCCTTTGCTATCTCCTCCAACTCCCTCCCCAGTTGCACACTAATTAAAACTGTTCCCTGCCTCTCCTGCAAGGATTTCCTTGACCTACAGCAAAGATCCTCTTTGAATTCAAAGTCTGCCCTGCATTTGCAGAGTTAAAAAATCCCATTAGCTGCTCTGCCTGATTTCACTGACCGTTTTTTTGCTCACACTTCTTTGGCTGACAGGCTCTTCATCCACACTTCTTCCCTGCACCGAGGTGGGTGAGGTATTTATTTAGACATCTCTTTGGACCATTAAGTAAAAGCAGTGACACACTTCTCTCTCGGCAACACATTTAAACATGAGCTCAAGTTTTTGCTTCTCAACTCACATCTTGTCAACACACATGTAAATGTATACAATCATAGCTCATTCAAAAGGACACTCCCATATAGTGTTTTTTAAATATGTATTTTCTAAGATTCTGTTTAAATTTTGGTAAGCTGTCAGCTTTTGTGTATATAACTGTGAAGAATTTTGTGCTAAAATCTTTTGTGTGAGGAACCACTCTACGTGACTATTTGTAAGTTTGACATATATAAACTGTATTTTTTTTCAACTCAGGGGAGACTAGTAATCATAGCTTTAATTCTAGGTCATAAAGCCAGGTTTCAGACAATGTCATCACACATTTCTCTAGTGACTTGAAGTGTTAATATTTTTATTGGAATAAATTTTCCATATGGTGAAATGCACAGATCTTATGTGTACATTTTGATGAGTTTTGTATAATGTGTAAGTCAAGCTATAGAACATTTCCATCATTTCCAAAAGTTCTCTAATCAATACCCACACTCACAGGCAACAATGGTTCTGATTTCTATCTCCATGGTGAGTGTTGCCTATTCTTGAATAGAATCATCCAGTACGTATTCTTTTGGGTCTATTCTCTTTTAAACAACATGTTTTTGATCTGTGTTATTTGATGTTTTCATCAATGTTATTGTATCTGTGGCTCATTCTTTGTCATTGCTGTCTAGTATTCCATTACATGAATATACCACACTTCATTTATCCATTCGCTTGTTGAAGATTTGGGTTGTTTTCAGGTTTGGCTATTATGAATAATGCTGTTATAAACATTTAAAAAAATCTAGCAGGTGAACAGCAATGGGCAAGTTTACAAACTTTTCCTTATAATCTGGTTTGATGATGGAAATAAAACCACCATCCAGGGGATTTAGATATGTGATCCTCCAAATGTATTGCTGAGGCATCAAAATGAGAAGGTCGTCTAGCGGCACATTTTGTTTGAGTGAGTCTTATCATAGACATGGCTCATAAGGTTCTTTTAAGGGAGTTCCTCGCCCAACCTAAATCATCGCACACATCAGAATGCTCCGGATGCATTTCCCAAAATGAGGTCCATGTGACATCAGTGGTCCATTTTTATGGTTACCTTTCATATATGACTAGTGATGATGGGTTTTCCTTTAGAGTAGCGATAGAGGTTCATTTGGCAAATTTAAGATAATCAAAAGTTTTCAGGAAATAATATTTCCATTGGAACTCAAATTACTGAATTTTAAAAACACTGGCATTGTAGTTTAGATTGTAGTGCTAACTAACCCTGCCTCGGCCATTTACTCACTGTGTCATCTTTAGCAACTGACTGTCCAAGTTTGCTTCGGGATCTGTAAAATGGGATAATACGACAGACTTCATACACTTGTTGTGAGGATTAAATGATAATGTATGTGATGTTCCTTGCAAATGGTGCTTGATAAAGTGAACAGTTGGTGTTTCACTTCAAGAACCAGCAGTCACATGGGCCAACCAAACATTGGCCAGGGACTGAAAACTGAAACAGTTATGGGGGTGTGAGGTCATTATTTCTGACACGCAAACACCCATGGGCTTCAAAGGACATCACTTTTAAAAGGTATGTATAGGCAAAAGATACATGCTTCGGCAAGAAGAAAAACCTCACCTCACCCTGTAACACTCCAAATCTTTATCACACTCTCTTCCAGGCAAACTCCACACCCTAAACTCCAACCACTAAATTTTCAGGTCACAGAGCAGGAAGGTAGTGAGGGGAGTGGCATGTGGGCTGAGTGTTTCTACCTTGACTGAGCACTACAATCACCCGGGGAGCTTTTCAAGAACAGTCATGCCTGAACTCACCTCCTGCGGTTGTGAATGGTCCACGTGGGACCCCTCCTAGGTGTGAAAGCTGTCCAGGTGATCGTAATAGAGTGAAGACATACTGGTTTAGCTCACCAACACTGGCTCAGTGCAGCCCTGACCCTGCGGGATGGGGTGGACCGGTGCTAACTCCTGTCTGAGCAGAACCACAGACCTCCTGAGGGCTGAATTCTGAGGCTACTTGGTGACATTAGGGTAAGAATAAGAAGTCAACTTTGTTTTAATAAAGCTTGTTTGTTCCTACACCTTGGATGGAAGAGTGGGCTCAGCTTTTTGATCAATGGTACAATTTTGTATCTTTCAAGTTCCTCCTGCTGTTCCTTTTCTCTGGCCACAAGGGAGGAGCCTTAGAGGGCATCTGATTTGCTCATTCGCCACCCACAGGTCTCTTTCTTGGCCCCAATAGGTCTGGCTGGAGGACCAAGTGAAGAGTTCTCTGCAACCGAAATTTGGATCACTTTTTGAAATGCTGCCTAACAGAGTGGGGGACCTGGGTCCACTAAGCTCCCCCTAAGACTAATGAGGTCACTAAAAGCAATAGGCAGCTGCTGTCAATCAGCTCAGGCCACCTATAGCTTCCCTTGTATTCCTCACTTGAATGAGGGAGAGCCTTGAACCCAGCCACGAAATATCAGGTTCAGGGAAATCTGTAATTCAGAGCTCAAATGGATACCAGACATTTCACAAGTCCTGATGCCAGTTCTTCGGGGAAATGCGGCAGCCTCTGCCATCTAGAGGACTGTTTTCTGAGCTCTGCCAGGGCATATCAGGCCAAGGGCAGCCAGGCAGTATGACAGTGGGAACTGCTCAGGTGTCATGGCAGAAAGCCTGCACATCACAAAGGACCCCATTGGCAGGCTTTAGGAATCTTCCTGCTTATAATCCATTTCACTGTGGAGCCTAATCTTGGGCTGTAGTCCATTCAGCAAGGAAAAGCACTTTTCTTTTGAGTCTCTCCATATACTCACAAATATAAGCACGTGAATTTTAATCTATGATTTGTACCACTTTTGCAAGATGTTGACTGAGTTAAGTCAATACGTCTGGATTTGACTTGCCCTGTAGGTTGTATTCCATGTACGATGCACGGCAGGAAACGCAATATGGGTAGGCCTCAGACTTTGAGCCTCCTGGGGCAGGTACCCTTGTTGTCTCCACAGATGGAGAAAAGCTTACAAATAATGCTTGGTATTATCGGGACTCCTGCCTACCGTGTGTGTGGGGGCTTCCTCCACCCTCTCTCTAATCCAGGAATTACTGTCTCATGGGATTACTCAGTAAAATAATTATTTAGAAATTGTTTAGGTTTACTACATTGGTGCCAACCAATAAATGCCCAAACACTGTTCTTATGTAGTCACCAAGTTCTTAAAGATGATGCCAAATGCAATCTGTTAATTTAGTTAGGGCTGGGCTGCCAAATGCCATTTCTCATAAGTGAAAAGTAGTGTTAATATATACAGCAGCCTGAAAAACAAACAAACAAGCAAACAAAAAATGTGATAAAAGAACAAGGCGCATTAGATTCAAAACAGATCCCAAGAAATAAAATTACTAAGATGAAAAGGTCCAGAGCTTTGTTCTCGGGTCTGGTCTATCTCACCAAGTCTATTCACTGTATACAACTAGGAAAAGTCTAAAATAGTTGACTATATCTAAGCTGTATCCAACACGTAGATTCACACGTATTAAACCTGCTTTCTGTATTATACACAGAAAACAAAAAAGAACAGGGAACAAATTTCCAAGGATGAAATCTCCACATTTATTTTCTTCCATGTGCATAGAAAATGGCAGTGAAGTGTCCTATGAAAGAGGCAGGGAATGGCCATGGCGCTGCTATACCAGACTGGACTTTGTGCTTCAAAGGTACACAATTCATTTTGCAAACAAAAGATGTTGTAGTTTGTTTTTAATTGCTAACAATTCCTTGGGGTTCCCACTTGTTTTTCAAGCTGTCAGTTTCTTCGAATCTCCTTTCAAATGACACACTGCATTACAAATGATGGCACTTAACCAATGTGGCATTTCCATATTTACACCAACAAAAGAAATTTACAAGACATAATAGCATACGACCTTGACATTTAGTAATAGCAATAAAACATGAAGGGCATCCATTTTTTTTTCTGTACAAACTATCAGAACATAACTTTATTCACATTAAAAAAATCATCTTTAATTTGATTTGACCTACACATTCCCCATCTCATTTCATCCATTTCTCAACTCTCTCATCACATCGCCCACACCTTCACCAGACTACGGAATCTACAAGTAATTAGATCTAACACCTAAATAGAGCTTTAAAAGTCCTCTCTCCTCAAGGTTTCCTCACTTCCCTGATAATTCCTCAAAAAAAGAAAAATAAAATATGCTCTTCACTCGTTCCTTCCATTTCACTTTCACATTTCATCAGCAAATCAGCACGGCAGCCTTTTCATTTCAATCCAAACAAGGTTAGAAAGAAAGAGTTCCTTTACTGAGCAGCTTGATGCTACACCCACGAGTCCGGGGACCCTGGGTACTGTTCTGCTCTATAAGAAGGTCGTTTAGTGGAATAAAAGTCTACATAATTTGTGGTCGATTTCAGTCCATACTGTGTTGAATAGTCAGTAGAAGCTGGAAAGTGAACTCGGTCATCAAAATAAGGATCTTCATAGCTATGAGGAGACTGCAAATACAATCTGTATGCATCAAAGTTCTTTCTGTTGGAGTCATCTTGACTATAATACAGCTGTTGATGCTGTTGATGAAAATGAAAAAGCAAATAAATCAAAGCAATTTTTGGAAATACATGTTTTAAGGAAAATTAAGGTGGACTTTCTGTTTTATATTTTTAAAGCAGTACTCAGTATTTGTGAACTGATGGTTCAAAGTTGTTTCTGGTACACATTGTCTGTTTACTAGTGGACTTAAAAGATTTTTAAACTACATTTACAGGTGGGCCTGCAGAGTTTGCTCAAGTCTGTCCTAAGGGCCTCTAGAAGTTAATGCCTCAGGAGAGCCCAAGAGAGCATCTGGCTACCTCCTCCCTCCTTACAAGAGGCCCAGTCTTGTGCTCTGTTGTGGGGGGGGGGGCGGTCTCTTACCTGCGCAACGGAAGGATGAACTTGAATTTTGCTATGACACAAGGGAATCACTAGCACATGCTGAATTTAGTTGGAGGTTGGATTTTTGGGCTTTGGATAGTTATATAACTGTACAACCATCTTTTACAACATGTACTTCAGAGATGAAAACTGAGTCCATCCCTCAATTTTTAAAATAAATATGTAGTTGGGTGAACAGGTACACTTTGGAAGCCCTGCTGTACTATTAAAAGAACAAGCAATCTCCAGGCAGAAGAGTAGTAAAATTAGAATAGACACACAAGCAAATACAATTCTAAAGGAAGAGACTTCCCCAAGCCAGGGCTAGTACATCCATCCTTAAGGAAGCAAGGTGAAACACAGGTAGGGATCTGTACAGGGTACCCTGCCCCCATTCCCTTTTGTGTTGTTCTATTTCTGATCTCACTTGACTTTCTTCAAACATGTTTGGAGAAAAGCTGTCATATCTTTCTTTCCTCTTGATCATGCCCAAATCGCCCCCACTTCGTAAGATGTAACAAATTTACCATAGATGTCCACATCGTATTCTGGAACTACATGCATTTTAACATTATAAGGATTTCAGATCTAAATTCTCTTTTTAATTTAAGGAGTTATGATTCTGAGGCTATTTCTCCTGACCAAAAGAACTATAGCATAAATTATAAGTAATTTGGGAAGTTCCTTTTCTTCCATCTACTGAGAAAAGATGAAAAAATGGACAGAGGCCTTAGAGAAAGAATCCTCCTCTGAAAGACAGGATGTAGGCTTGTTTGGGAAACCCCCGTTGCTGATGTGGTATTGGAAGGTAAGAGGTGCGACCAGATGACCCAGGTGGACATGGCATCAGAGGATCGAGATGAATTTTAGGCCACCCATGAAAACAGAGACTGACTGTTACAACCACAAGACCCCACTCTGATGGAGAGCGGGGTTCACTGAGCAGGGCTGCGTCCACTTGCACCTCTGAAGCTAACACACAACTGGCTGTGGGGGCTTGGGTGGGAGGAAGTCATGAAGGTGGAGATGATGTGCACGGAAAAGATAACAACGAGATGAGACAATGAAGTGTGCTTACCGACCTTTCCCCACCCAAAGGATGGGAGAGATTTGAGAGATTAACAGGAAAAACTAAAAAGTGGGGAAAGAGAAATTGTTGGGTAAAGAATATGAGTCAGACTTCTCAGCAGGTTCCCATGAGAAGCATGGTGGTCTCAGCAGCACCGACTCGGACGTTCAAGGACATGAGGCTACTGTGAAGTGATTTGCTTAAACCACGGATGAGCTTCTGAGGAGTGGAGATCCCCAGAGAAAGCCCCTCAGCCCCTGCCACACTGGCCCAGCTCTGGTAAGTCAACCGGCGCGGACGCCTTACTGTGTTGCTCCCTGCTAATCGGCCTTCTGTAAAAATGATATTGCACATTCACCTGTAGCCGTCTATTTTGTTCTCTTGCTGGTGAGGAATAGGAACTGATGTAAATTGGTGAAGGTTTGCTGGAGCCTGTAAGAAAATATTTTATGAAATTAAAACTAGTGCTCATTATCCTGGTCCATTAGGCTGTGTGGTCTCCCTGCAAGGGGCTGGTGCTGTCCCTCACATGGCCTGCCTTCCCCAGGGCCAGCACAGATGGGGACAGCCTGGGCTCCCTGGATCTAGCCAGGCTGCTGCTTACCCCAGGGCTGTCAGGAGCTAATGAATATGGCAAAATAGGCTGTGTGTGTGTCACCAAAAAGCAACGCCAATGCATAGCTCATCCAAAAAGGGTTCCTTCTCAACCCCTGGTCACTGCAGGGCACTGTTCACACCTGTGAAGATTTTCCTGGTTGGCTCTGAATAGCAGCCTTGCTCCCTGGGCCAAGAAACACCACTTTTTCAGGGTTCTGAGCTACAGCACTGGGTCACGTGGGGGAAGGAAACATCAGAACAAGCTCCACGCCTTCAGAACCGTTTTGACTCAAAAACCCAGGTCCTGAAGAGCAGGCACAGGCATGTTCTAAGCAGTTTGGGCACACGGAGGCACATGCTTGTGCCTGCCATATTTAAGTACGTTTTAAAACAACAAGGGCCTGGTAATCAGACAGCCGTCTTCAAGAGTCCACTAGACTCCCGATGATGCCAATGATGGCAGAGGTTACCCTTCTATTATTGTTAAGGCTAGCAAAGGTTTGCATTTTTCAATGAGGAAAATGAAACATACTTGAGGCAAATTAGTTTATTGAAGCAAGCACAGAGATACAGTAGGAGGCATGCTAAGGAGGCAATCTTTAAAATAAAGCAGGCTGCTGCAAATCTGAAGTAACAATGCATGCACTTCAGTTTGTATGTGCATTTCCTTCTCAAAGAGCTTGATGTTGGAAATGTAGCATCTGCAATTTTCTGAGCTATTAATTGCCATAGTAACAACAGTCGATTAGTAAACAGTCCTGTGAAATCACAATTTCAAAGACAACAGCACAACTGAGACTGCTCCCCCAGCAGTTAAGTTGCCACCAGCTTTTATTTCTTTTAAATAAATAGGTCTTTTGAGAAAAGAGTGCTTTTTTTTTTTTGATAGCTCACACTACCTTATTTGAAACCTCAAGAGTAGTTATGATATGCAAGATAGTTGAGAATGGAGATAATAGGAAATCTTGACAACCCTTTGGGTTGCCATCCTTTCAATATATTATATGCACAGCTTTCAGAATAGGACATAAAATATCAATACTATATAACATTATATTTGTTATTCTTAAAAAATAATCACTCTGAGGGGAATCACACTGTACATTTTGTTTTTCATTCAAACTCTTTTCCACGGAAGTGTAAATGAAATTGACCTCCATTCTCAGGCCAGTCTGGGAGATGTGACCCTGCTAGGCAGCAGAGCTCAGGGCTCTGACATACTGGGACACACAGGAAGACTGCTGGAGCAGGGAGGGAGCAGGCCAGAGGAAATGCGCTGCAGGTAGGCCAGAAATCACTTGTCATCGGGATGCAGTGCTCTTTTTACTTGAAGTCACCAGACCACTACCTCAGCTTACTGAACTTAAATCAAGCAGAAAAGGCAGCAGCCCCCGAAGCAGGAAATGGAGAGACTGGAACATGGTTTGCTGCTGGGGGACAGTCTCAATGCAGGCACGGGGTACTCCCCAGGCCACCGGCCGCGTGCCTGGAAACACGCGGCTTTTCGAGGTACTCTATCACACACCCAACTGGCATCTTACCAGGGTACAGGCCTTTATGTGTGGTATCCCCTTGGCTATTGTAATACTGCATAGGTGGCTGGGTCCTATCGTATTCAGAGCGAGGGTCTCTGATTCCTAACAGTGCTGGTGAGGAAGAGGTGCTGCCGACTGAAGGAAGAGGCAAAAGGAGGAGAGAGAGAGAGAGAAAGAGAAGAAGAGAAAATCAGATTGTCAGTGTCTCTGGAAAATCCTCTGGAAAAACACAGGTCAGCAATTAGAAGCGCTGCGCAGCTGGGGCTGAGAATCAGCTTGTAGCGGTGCTGTGATTTGCAGAGCAGCCAGCCCCCAGGACCTGGCAGGCGACCTGCAGGCCCACCACCGGGACGTGCTGTCCACCCCTGAGCTTACTGAAGAGCCGTAGTGCAGGCTGCCTAGTTAGAGGTGCAGCGCAGAGACCATGCAGGTTCCCCAACAGCGGGCCTCAGTGACTTGATCGGGCCTTTGAAACTGAGAAGAACTGATGAGTTACATTTGCTCCTTTGTAAGTTCAGTTCAGCTGCTTGTAAAGCACCCGTCTATTCCCCTTTATATACAGCTCTTCAGTAAATAAATAGATGTTTTACAAGATATCTTGATTTCTAATTATTTCAAAAATATCTGCATCTCTAAATCTGTTTGAATAAGAGTGCCCAGCCCATAAAACTTACAATTCTTTTTAAGGTGATCGGCTGTCAGGGAAATTATATAAACTCAGTAAGCTCGGCTCATCAAGAAGCTCACGGTGCTGAGAAGCCTGACTTACAAAGGCCCAGGTTTTTTAATCTCAGCTTAAACCAAACATTTAACAATAACATATCTATCCATGGCTCTCCTTTTGGACATTTTTGCACAGGAGGAAAGCACTGCAGATCTTTTTTCTTCTTCTCATTAAAAAACTATCTTGCTTGCACTAAAGTTAATTATAAATGAGTGATCACTTAGTCACTCGATCCACTTGAAAGCAGCAGTGCCCAGACCGTTCCACCGGTGGTTTCACACACACTGATGCTTTCAGAGAAAAACCGGCACTGAAATTTTTTCCTTAAAAAGTCACCTCAATGATATGGGATCGCTTGGTGTTAAACAAAGGTGAGTGTTCATGGGCAGTGTCCATGTGCCACTCATATTGCTTACTTTCTAGAAGATGCTAGGACAGAACATACCAACCTGCCTCTCACAATTATATTAGGAAGGCATCAGATGTGCCCATAAGGCCCCACTAGTGATGACGGATGGATGACCAGCCTTTAGAATAACTGGAAACAAGTGTGAATTATATCCTACCTCTGAATGGGATCCAAAAGGGTATGTCGGCGTTTGGAGTGGGCTTACCAACATTGCCCAGTGTGTGTATTTAAGAGGTCCTCAAAACAAGTTCATTGCTTAGTAACTATGTCTTCATCTGTCTGAAATTATTCTTTTGCCTGTACATATGCCTTTGGTTATGCAGGTAAATCTCTTGCTTTCCTTGGCACCCCTATTTCTGAACCCCTAAAGAATTCTCAACATTCTTTTAAAAGAAGATAGCCTCAAGCTACACCTGGGAGCTCAGTAAGGATGTCAAAAAACAAGCATAGCTCTCTTTGAAGAAGACACCTCATAACTTAAAAACTAAGATAAATACACACTGTATGCAAATTCCTAGGGCAAGTGAGACATCCAATTATGTGGCAAGAACCATTGGTCATATATTAGTCTTCTTGGACACATATGTCCACATGAGAAATACGACTGCCAGCAGTAGCACAGCTGAATGCAACTGATAATATTTATATGTCAGAATGGGAGATATACAGCCAAATTAAAAAAAAAAAAGATACTACTTTTCCTGTTTCATTTAGTTAAGAATTAATTTTACAGGACTGACTTAGCTTGGTAGTAATATTCTGCCCTTACATGTAAAAAAAAAAAAATTAGTCAAAACATTCCTTGTACCAAACTAAACACCACAAATAAGTAGGTAACATGGTTGCCAAGAGCCCAACTTCCAAATCAAAGGGAATTTTTGTAAACCCAGCTGCAGGGCCAGTTCCCATTATCCGTGGACTCTGGGGGGCTAGAATGCAGCGAGGGCATGGAGGTCTAAGTGGTGAGGAGGGTGTAGGAGCAGAGCACAGCTCTCCCAGGCTGTGGGTGCCAAGAGACTCTCTAAAGGACCCTGTTAGTGAGTTTTCATTAAGATACTCAAAATCACTTCAGAAGGGATTCCAAACCATGGCCAGCAGGCAGGCAGGGCAGCCATTTTCAGATACAACCTAGGGGTCCTCAAACTGTGCCCCTCTACTCTCCGACCTGCATCCCTGAGCCAGCCTGTCAAACGCACGTCCTGGGCCCCTTCACAAACCCAGCGGAGCAGAATCTTAGGGGAGGGGATGGGATGGAGGGCCCTGGGATATTTGTATGCATTGCAGTTGGTGTAAACTTCTATAAACTTTTTAAATGAACAGAGAAAAATGGGTTTGTTGTTTACAGTCGCATGTAATTCCCAAAGAAGGCTTTTGGTTGGAAGAGCAGAGTATTTGAATATGACAAGTTCAATAGCTTATGTTCAATCTTCTCTGGTTGGGAAACAATGTTCTGTCACACAAATATTCTCACCAAGGAGTGGAGTTTACCCACTAACCTGACTGAATGATGGGTGACATCTGTTGGTTGGTGGTAGACAAGGAAGGATGTGACTTGAATCGGTCTCGCTCTAATGTTGACACAGGTGTAATAAAATGGTTCTGATTCCACCCATCCTGTGGAGTTAAAGGAGAAAAAGAAAGCTCTCAAAATGAATAATGACATTTCATTACAATAAATGATTACGAATGTGTGTTCTGATGAATGCTAATTATCCCAGAGCTATTCTTGTAAGTTACCTTTTTGTAAATGCTCCGGAGGTCCCGATATTGCCATAATGTATTCAAGACCTGGGCTGCTGCCTTCACCACTTTCAGAGATGATCTAGGGAGAGAACGAGGATGTTAATAAATATAGGTGGCACAGCTTCAGGCTACACTTGATATTCAGGCTGCGAATCAGTGTCCAAGAGGCTATCTCTCCAAGGACATGGGC
Organism: Rhinolophus hipposideros; assembly: GCF_964194185.1. NCBI lineage: Eukaryota > Metazoa > Chordata > Mammalia > Chiroptera > Rhinolophidae > Rhinolophus > Rhinolophus hipposideros. The sequence continues at coordinate 37,519,542 of NC_138052.1, read as the reverse complement.
ATGGAAGCCGCTGCTAGAAAACACTACCAAGGAATCAGGCGCTCCTGGGAGTCGGTCAAGTTCAGGGCTGGCCAGGGCTGCAAAGACCAAAGCACGGCTCTCAGGCAGTCAGCTCTGCAGGGAGAAGCTGTGGTTGGGATGAGCCTATGACCTTCAAGGTGAGGGACTTTTTCAGCCTCCCCATGTCTACCAGGAGCTGACCTTGCTGGGGCTTTGGGGTCAATGTGACCATGATCACACATCCTGGGAGCGAGGACCCTCCCAAGTGAATTTAAATGTTCCCTCCCACCCCATTAGGCTTTGATAAAAACACTTCCATTGCCTTATCGTTTATATCTTTATGTAAACAAATGTACATACGTGCTCTTATGCTCGATTTGGAAAATATGGTTAGTTATCAATTCCCTCTCTGAACGCATTCTGCTGAAATGGGCACTCTGTAAGCACTGCTGACCCTGAGTCACTGCATGTCACCTTGGGAGCTGCTCCTCTCACCAGTAAGTGAAGAGGGATGTGCAGCTTCCTGCCACAGCAGAGGCCTTCAGATGCCCATGTCCGGGGTGGAGCTGGGCTCGGGGAGTCAGCCCTGAGGATGAAGGAATACCTCTCTCTTCAGAATTCATTTTTACAATAAAAATTGACTTTAAGTGTGTATCATGGATCTAAAATATGATTTCTTCTTTTACTCCTTATTTTTCCTATGAAACTCGCACAAAGTGGAAGAAGAAGAGAAGTGAGCAGGCTGTAAGCACTGTCTCCATGCCTGGCAACAGAATATGGGCTGCTAATGACACTGGGGGCTTCAGGGAGGGCAGAGTATAGGCAAATTCAGGGGCTTCACCCTCTCTGTTCCTTGGAGTGGGAAATTTATGCATTTACCTTCATCCTAGCTCCCCCCCAAGACTCACTCCTCTTAGTGTTCCTGATGAGTCAAGGACAGAACCAGGCAAACCAACCCACTCAAAGCCTTTCTAAATTTTGTATTTTCAAAGTGGACCAAAGAACAAGGAGATACCTCCAAGACATGACCAGAGATGAAATTTCAGACACCGACAATGACTGTGAAGGTCACGGCCGTCCCATTCTTGGTGGGTCTTGACAGTCCTGCTGTTGTCCCTCTCCCTGTCTGTAAGCGCTAGGCAGCCGGGACTGATACAGAAAGGCAGAGCCCACGTCTGACTCCAAGGACGACCTGCCAACACTCCACAAAGCAGGAGTGTGCCAGGTACACACCTTGATACCAACAGCTAGGCTAGGTAGGTGTTTTTAGAGACAAATTCTATGAGCAGAAACCTACTTGACTCCTGAGAAATGTAAAGGAAGTTTCTCTGCTCCTTTGCAGCATAACTCCTCGAAAAGTTATGTATTCTCATCTCTAATTTCTCTCAGCCCATCTTTTCTCAAACCTATGACATCAAAAATACCGTTCAACTGAACAAGTCTCGGTCCTCACCCGACCTGATCTAGCAGGAGCATGTGACACATGCTCCCCTTTAAAACACTTCCTTCACGTGGCTTCTGGGACACCACGTGTTCCCTGTTTTCTTCTGAGCACTCTGGCTCCTCATACTTGAGCTCATTTGCCGGCTCCTCATTTTCTTTGACCTCTGACTACGAGGGACCTCAGGCCTCACGCCTCTTTTCTTCTACATTTACTTCTTTATTGCTCTCAGCCCACCTCACTTCTCTTGAAGGGCCATTTATACACGGATGACTCTGAAGTTTGTGTTTCTAGCCTGGATCTCTGCCCTTACCTCAAGCATATTCTTCTGTTGACCAGACACTCCAACTGGATGTCTCATATACATCTCAAATGTGACATGTTCAAAACAAACTCCCGCTTTTCCCTAAAACCTGCTCCCCCGGGGGCATCTCCATGTTGGTAACTGGAACTCCATGCTGTGGCCTTGAAGTCATCCTTGACCTTTACCTCCTCTCATCCTGCTCATCTGATCCTCCAGCAAATTCTGTTGACTCTACCTTTTAACCATGTCATTACTGACCACCTCTTTACCATACGACTACTGCCACCAGGGCTCGGGGGTTGGGTTTGTCTAGTCATTATGATCCCTTCAAGGGATGTCGATCACATCTCTCCTCCACTGAACACTCTCTGATGGCTTCCGGTTTTATTCAGAGTAAAAGTCAGTCCTTATGCTGACCCACAGGGTCCTATACTGCTACTTACTTTCCCTCCTCCTCCTTTTCCCTTGACTGGTTCTGTTTCAGTCCCACTGGCTTCCTGTGATTGCATCAAACACATGAGGCACTCTTCTGTCTCAGGGACCTCACTTGTTGTTCCCTCTGCCCGAGATGCTCTCCCTCAGAGAGTTCACTCCTTGCTCTCTCCTTCCCCACCTCCAGGTCCTTTCTCAAAAGGCACTATCTTTGTGAGGCCTTCCCTGACCTCCCTCCCCTTACTGTGGCATGCCCTATCATCTTCCCTGATTTTATTATGCACCATCTGATAGGCTCAGCATGTTTCTTAGTACCTCATCTCGCTTGCCCATGGAATGTAAGCTACCTGAGGGCAGAGGTGGTTGTGTGATCTGCTCACTGCTGTAGCACAGAGCAGGGAGGCAATACATACTTGGTGAATCATAAGGAAACGTAAATATATGTTCAGAAGACAACTTGATTTGATATAGGACTTTCTCAAACTCATTTTGAAAACCAGATTAGACTGGGTGATAACTTTTTTTAATATACAAAGTTTTCACACTGGTTTTCTCCACCTTCTTTGTATGCCTTTCACAAATGAAGACTAACAAAACTTTAAGAGCACAAAAAGCAATCACATTACCTCAGGGGAGAGGGTAGGGGACCAGGAGGGGAACTTAGTAGGACGGATCTTAGCTTTATCTGTAATGTTTCATTTCCTTTGAAAAAAAACGAGTGTGTGTGCATTTATTATGAATGAAATAAAGAAAAAGATACATAAAAAGTAAGAGATTGAAAGGAAATACAGTTAATGTTGATAGCTATAGTTTCTGTGAAATGAGAATATGCTTTGTTACATTATTCTTATATTTTAGAAATTCCTTCAAAAGTATAAAGACATAATGAGTTCTAGCACTGTCACTCAGCCAATTAATAAGTATTTAACGAGCACCTATTATGGGTCAGGCTTTGTTCTAGATATACAGGATACAGCAATGAACAAAAAGACAAAGTCCCTGCTACTGGGGGAGTTCAGATGCCACAGAAAGCAATAAATATCAGGGGGAAATCAGTGCTGTGAAGAACAATAGGACAAGGGAAAGAGGTGGAAAGTGGGGAGAGGGGCCATTTTACTATGGATGGGTGGCTGCTGTCCTGTTGTGTCGTGAAGGCACCAAGCAGTCCTACTTCTCACTTCCTTGAAGAAGTCTGTGATCCAATACTAAATCAAATTCAGACATACTATAGCTCCATGACAAAAACCTACTTTTGCCACCGACTCTCTAATCCCCACTTTTTCTATTTCGTTAATTAGGTGTTATCCAGAAGCAAAGGGAAATGTAGGATGCAAACCCAGGGCACATCCTGAAGCCACACAGCAGGCCTTGCTGTAGAGTGTTGATTTTAATACTTTCTGGGCACCTGCAGAGAAATCAATCCCCTAGCTGAGGATTCAAGAAGATGTTCCTGCAGAACAGGCCCCAGAGCCTGGAGCAGAGCCCAAGATGCAAGGGAAATGGCGCCCCCAGATTTTCCTCATCATGGCACTTCTGATTTTTCCAGGGTTGGCATGACAAATGCGGCTTTAGAGACAGAAAGGGGCATTACAATAAAAACCAGAAAAGGGGCCACGTGACCTAAATGCCTGTCTCAGCAAAACAGGTTGTATCTGCTGGAAACTGCTTAGCTTATTGGCATGTAAGAAATGCAACAATAAATCCTTTCCAATAGGAAACATATCCTTACAAAGGCTCTTATCAATCCCAGGATGATACCAGGAATAAAGCCTCATGAGCGCATCTCCATGCAGTAGCCTTACCTGTCTCCTCTGCCCTTGGTTATGTTCACCAGCTTTTCTATCCCCCCAGAGTCGGCCAGGGCTTTGGCGTTCTCCATGTTTTTGCTGGTGACCTCATGCAGAGCACAGCAGATGGCTGCCATAGTCTCATCAGACAGCACGCTGGGGCCAGTGCCGCCGGGAAGCCGGTTGACCAGGTCTCTCATGGCGTATTTACCTGCCAAATGCAAAAGACTTCATTCTACTTTCAGACAGTGCTAGGTTTGTGTGATTGTTTTTAAAAGACTGTGACTATGCCATCTTAACAACAAAACCTCAAAAGAGATGATAATAGAGGAAAAAAACCCACGACAAAGAATTAAAATGACAAATATTGTAATTGTAAGGGGGAAAGTTAACATTTATAGCAATGTCACTTAAATAAATGATTGGTTTATAAAACATTACTATAAACTGCTGAAAGAAAATGTAAAGAAGTGTATAAAATTGGGTATATGTACCAATCAAGTTGTTTTAGTTTAACTATTTTCATTGACAGCAAGAAATACAGGAATCATGATAGTAAATTTTACTCTCGATTCAATTCCTGTGCATCAAAAAGACCTCAGCTTCCTCTTAAAGCTTTAAAACAACTTATTTTTAAATTTTAAAACAAGACAAAGTAAGACTGCCAAACAATGCTTTTCATTAAATCTTTCTGGATCTTAAAATTTGAACTGGATACAGTCACACATTTGTACCACGTTGAGGGTGTATATCAGATGGTCTGACATCAGTAGTGATAATGACATGTTAGTTTCTTTTAAAGAAGACACAAGTGAAATTTTGGTATTAAAATTATGGGTATATTATCTCCCAGGAATAATTCAATAATAAAGTTCTTGATAGGACAGGCTGGGGAGTACCCTAGCTTTTTTAGTATTTCTTTATAGATCCTCAATTTTTCTTACCTCCCTCCAGGAGATTATCTCTAGCTTTTTCAGTTTCAATTACCAATGGACAAACTGGAGTAACTGCACTACACACAAAAGAAATTAACTGCAGCTCAAGTAACTATTTTCTTATTTTTTTCCTATGCTAATAATTGAGTGTATATTAAATGGGTTTTTATTAAAGACCTATTTACATACACTGGCAAGCAGACAGGCCCTGACTACATGCTGCATAATTTACAGCATGTCAAAGGGAAGACTCTGGCTTACTCACAACCAAGAGCGGGAAAACAGTGATGACACTGTAAGTCAGAAGATAAATGTGTTTTTTGAGAACAGATGATAAGTTAGCACTGGTGATTTTAAATACTCACGAATGACCAAAAGGTCCATGATGTGTAATTTGTCATTTTGCTAAGACACAACTTTAAATTGTACTCCTGAGGCTTGGGATAAGGCAGCTCACTCTGCCTCTGAGCGAGCCTGGTGGTTCCCTCAGAGCCTGCAGCTGGGCCGACTCAGGTTTAGTATGCAGGAACTTGGATAAAGTGATGAAACTTGGGTTTCCTTGTGAAAAATGGCTCTGAAGAGCAAGTCCATTGCTAGGGCTGGTGATGGATGTAAGGAGAGAGGGAAGGAGTGAGAGAATGGGATGGTTCTTAGGGGCAGAAGTGCTGGGGAAATTAGAGTGAAATACTGAATTAGGGAGGACTTCAGAATTCATAGGAAGAAAGGGATCTTTACAGGGAAAAAAGATAAAGTGATTCAGGAAATAGTTCAAGAGTGCTCCAGGTGGGTAAAAAACTGCTCATCAGTGGAGTGAGAAAATGCTTGTGGAGCTTTAAAAGGGAGTTGGGACATTCACAGGAAACAGGGTACACAGAGAGAAGGCCAGGATTCTGAACACACACTGCTCTTCCCAAAGGGCTGTGCTCAGTGGTGCTGGCCCTGCACCTGCCCTCCCGCGTCTCCTCCCAGTTGGGGAATGACAGGCCATAAGACTTCTGTTGTCAACCCTTTATTTTTTTAGCATTAAGAACTCCTACACTATGTGTGCATTTTATAAGAAATTCAAACAACATAGATGTAACAAAAAGAAGTTTAAAAATGTCTCCTGAGGGACCTAGAGGATTTCTCTCAGTGCAATGTGGGAACTAGGAGTTTTAATGCCTCTACTGGGATCGGACATGAGTTGGACTGTATGAAAAAGAAGAGCAGCTCCTTTCCTCTCTGTGGAGGATGATTTGGCTCAAAAAAGCGGTGTGTCATAGAGCAGGGTAATCTAGGCAACAATTTAAAATAGCAATTCTGCCCCCACTCTGTGATGGGCTTTTGTGTAACTTACCAGAGTGAAACCTCACAGCAACTCTTTAAGGTAAACATGGTTGCCCCTGTTCTTTCTCTAGCTCCCTTTCTCCAGGTTTGTCTCCCCCACTCTCTCTCTTTCTTATGGCAGGTATATTTTAGTGAGTTCAATATATATTCACTAATCCACATAAGATCTTGTCGAATTTCCCGTCCCTCTCCCCTGACCTATCATTAGCTGTGGGACTGGTGTGCAACTTGGTGATTTCTAAGTAGCTGCCTCACCCTCTCCTTTCATTTCCACAGCAGACCCATGGTGAAGACAGCAGGCACCTTCCTTGCCCTTTCAGACGGAGATGAGGAAGTTTTCAGTTGAGATGAAGGAACTGAGCCCAGGTCGGCTCAACACGGGACAACCTCCCCCTATCCCCCACGGCAGGTTCCATACATAGCCAGTGAACAGCAGATCCAGGATTTATCCTGAGGTCTTCTGGAGGGTCTCTGAGCTTTTGCTTACTCCACACCCTGCTTGAGATGGGGCAGTGCCCTGGAGGCAGGCGAGTAAAGATACCTAGGGTGCAAATCTCCAAGAGATGCCCATTCTCAGGTTCATATAGGTGCTGACCCTACATTTGGATGGAGTCGAGGGTGAATGCCTCCTAAAAATGTGTGCCTCACTTGCCTTACCCTAGTCCGGACCTGCCCTGGGTGGAAATGGCCTTGGGAGTGTGGCTCTGCCTAGGGGTGGGCATTTACACAGATCAGAGGGGGAAAAGCCACAAACCTTTAAAGAGGTTTCATTATTTTTTAAATTTTTTTATTTATAACTTGGTAGTATTGATGAACTAACTAGCAGATATCAGTCTTAAAAATCAGAAAGGGAGAATTAAACTTTTTTTGTTGCTCAAGAAATGAACCTCCCTTAGGGAATATAGACCCAAATCTATCAAGCAGTGTTGTCAAGTGTAACTCAAATTGCTAGCTTTCCTGAAAATGTACCTTCCCCGATCAAGGTTTAATTAATGAAGATATCTCTTGCTGAAAAGAAATGGTCACAAAGGATAGACAGCAGAAATGCTCAAATATGGCAAGAAACCAAGGATTAGGACTCAGTTGCTAGTCACTTTAAATGTCATGTTTTTATAAATCAAAAGAGTTTTATACATGCTATAGTGGCTCTCTTTTTGTAGCTCACCTGGTCACCAGAACATACCTATAAGCTCCTTGTTGCGAACATCTAGTGCCATATTCCTCAAGGCAGTTGCCACAGACGACACCACTCTATCATTATCCATTCTCAGAAGTTCTACAAGGATGGGGAGCCCCTTTTCTTTGCGGACGGCCGCCCGGATGTACGCTGCAAACTAGTGAGCAAAACAAGGCATTAAGTAATATGGAACAGAGTTCAACTCTCAGATGTTACTGTTGCCTAAAAAAGATGTTTCCAAAAGATGAACTAATAGATTAAATGTTTTCTTTCCAATTGGAGATTAAATCTGTGGTGTCAGTAAAGAGAAAAACCATAGTTTGGGATAAAGATAGGCTAGGATGACTGATTTGAAAAGAAATCCCAAAGCCTGAAAATCTCAAACCGCCATCTGCCAGATATTTTTATGCAGAAAAGAGAAGGCAGTGATTACTTTCTACCCCAAATATGTAAACCTGATTAAGGAAGGATCTTGCATCTTCTTTGCAGCTGGCCCCATGCCAGGTCCAGAGGCTGTAAACAGGATGGCAGGACCCAGAACCCATCAGCCCGTGTCCATCAGGTCATTTTTTCCTATCTTTTCTGCAACAATATTTGGAGTTCAAAACCTTTTAAAGAGGTTCTTTGGAAAAATTCCTTGCCTCAGAAGAAAGGAATTCTCCAGAAACACTGAGCAACATAATTCGTACACACTGATGAAAAAGTAAGTATATTTATATGCAAAATGCTTTCTCATTCAAGGTTAGCTGCTGCTTCTTTTTTAAATGTGCAGTCAAGACATTCTTTTGTGATTATGAGGCAAGTCTGTACCGTGAGTCAGTCTGTGAACCCTATGAATTGGAATGCTAAGTCATCAGGGAAACAACATGAAAAGAAAAAAGGTAACATTTTGAAAATTGGTCTTTAATCTTGCTTTTAACTTTCATTAACATTTTTACCAAGGCAAACTGTCTTTTGAAATTTAGAATAAGTGAAAAATGTTGCTCATAAAACATCTAATACTTTCCTTTGGTGGTCAAGACATGAGGACAAAGGTCTGCCAGCCCTTTGTATTATTTTGAACATTAAAATATGTGATTGGTCCCTCAGTTTCTTGAGTACCAACAGAAGATATTATTTTAATAATACACCTAAGAGGAAAAGATGCATTTCAAAGATCCTATTAACATTCTTCATATGAAACAAATACTTCTATTTTCCAAATCAAATGAAATCTACAGGGGGAAACAGAGTACATGACTGCTACAGGGTAAAGCACTCAGGCAGCTGTATCCACTTCTCCCGCTGACGCCTACAGCAGAACCAACGTCTGTCTCACGTGGAGAGCGGTGGCTTGGCCCAGCCCTGAGTGGGTCCTTTCCGGAGCCCTGCAATCATCCCTGCTCCCCCCGCGAGGAGCTTCCTCCGACTTAGTAACATCAGCCATGATTTTCTTGTTTTCTTAACGAGGGCCCAGTGTTTTGATTTCCTATTTTAGACACTGTTCATATTTTAAATGAGGTTACCATCTAACTTCCATTCACTAAATGATCCCAGAAATTAAATACTACACAACTCAAATCACATCTCTTTTCTAATTTTTCTCTTTTTTATTATCATCAAGTGATCCTATGTCACAAGAAGCTAGAGACGAACGATGGGTCACCAACAAAAGTATTATGCATACTTATGTGCTGGGTACAGTCCTAGGCCCTTCACATTCACTGTCTCCATTACTCCTCACAACTACCTCATGATGTAGGGATTATCTCTATTTTACAAATGAAGAAACTGAGAACAGACAGATCCGAGGCACCAGCTAATAAGTGGAAGGGCCAGGGTTCAAAGCCAAGGGTTCTGATTCCAGAGCCAGCACTTGGATTCCAAGCTATTAGCACGTTAATTGAGAACAACAATAAGACAACAACCCCATTGGCTTAGCACGAGGCCACAGTTATGTGTATAGATTCCTTGTAGCAGCTGGCGGCATGGAACAAAGCATACCTAGGCTTAGCAATGCTTTTCACAGTCATGGATAATCCAGTGGCCAAAAGATTCTATTTTGGGAGGTAGTGGTGGAGGAAGAAGTCAAAAACAATCATTATAATACCTCCATAAAGATATACCTGTCAGGAAATTTCTAGAGGCTGAAAACATTTCAGATAAGGATTGTCTGGGAAGTTGCTAGATGACGTATAGAAGTTTTGAGAACGTGCTTATAGTGGTAAGAGTGGAAACCACCTTCAACTTTCTTAAAGAAGTCACATACCTGCAAGGAATGCAGAAAATTTTGCCATACACATTTTCTGTAAGCATCTGAGAGAGGAATAGCGGGCCCCTCTCCTTCGCTGCATCACTGTCCAACCTCAGCTCTATTTCAGGCCCTGGGCATCTCTCACTTGGCTCCCCAGTGAAATCCCAGCCTCTACTTTCCTGTTCTTAGAATTCACCTTGTGCACTGCCACATCCAACAATATCCACGTCGGCCTGTGTCGCTTGTCTGCTGCAACCCTTTCAGTGGTGCCTCTGGTCTGGAGGTGACGTCCCAGTTCCTGAAGCTTGGCCATTAGGCCTGTTCACAATGCCTGGCTCCAATGTGGGCCACTCCTTGCCTGCCTTCAATGTCCCAGCAACCAGCCTGTAGTCTCCACCCACACCATCTTCATCTTAAGGCCTTTCTTCTCTTGTCCCTTTATCTGGGTCACTTCCTCTATACCCCCAACAATTAAGACTTTGCTGGTTTAATTCTGCTCTTTCTTAAAGATTCTATTTGGGTAGCACCACCCCAGAAAACCTTGCCTACCTCTTGGCTCTCTCCTTTCCCTCACCTGCCAGGCTGGGTTACATGTCCTCTGTTAAGACCTCCAGGGCAGTATACCCATCCCGTGGAGTCTACACTGTACTGAACGGATGTGTCCGTTTTGCTCACTAGCCTCCAGTTTCTCTCAGGAAGGGCATGTCATATCCATCTTTGGCTCCCCACAGACAGCTGTTATCTACCCCCACCCTTTATCCTCCCACCCTTTTCAAACTCTAACCAACCATGTCCTTTCACCATTATTGCTGAGGTGGCTGCCCAGAGGGAAAGAAGTGTGGACATGCAGAGGACCTCCTACCTTCCAGTTTCCAGCAGAGAGGTTTTGGAGAGATCCAGCAGAGCCTTCCAAGGTGGCTGGGTTGGAACTTTCTGCCAGAAGAGTGAGATATGGTTTTACCACTGACGGATGCCACAGCATCTCAACGCCTTTGGGGGACTTTGACAGTCCTGGGATAGGACCAACGCCATCCCACTGAAAGACAAAGACCACACCTTAAGTGAAAGCAAAATGAACACAATCTCTAACACATGAAAACACCCCTCTCTGCTGGACTCAGCTACAGCTATGTAGAAAAACTGTATCAGGAGAAAAGCTTTTCTTGCCAAATATGTGATTTCTTACTCCCGGAAAAATGAAATGTTAGAGTTTCATGTCAAATAAAATACTAACTTGATCCTCCTGTGGTGTTTTCTTTTTCTTTTTCTTTTTCTTCCCCCAGCAGCTTGGCTCTGAGTCTTTGCTGGGAGACTCTTTTCCTAGTAAGTCATCCAATTCGTTCAGCCCCAGCAGCCGGGCCTGAGGGACCTCCAATTCCAGCCGATAGGACAGGTTCCTGAGGGTGCACACGCAGTTCTCTACGGTCTGCAATCCAACACAGCGTGTAATTAAAACCATCGTAGCACATTAGTGCAAAATGCTTCTGTACCAAATGCCAGCAATATTAAATAAGTGTAGAATACGAAACAAGTGCTTTTTCTTATGAGAACCCGAAACAATCTAAAGAAAGAATTGTGATTCTTTTTTGTGGCACAGTCAAATGACAGAGTGCAGAGCCATCTCAGTACATCTGAGGATCTGATTTCATGCTAAGATGTGCAAGGCTCCGGAACAGAAAATGCCCATTGTTTCTGCTTCAGGGCTGCTGCCCTGGCAGAAATGCAGCCAAGCTGCCGGAACCTCACTCCTTCTCACCACTAGAAATCCTCACCGGGACAACAGGTGGGATCAGCCCCCTCTCTGGGGACTGCCCGTCCCATCTGTCTCCTCCTCCTTCCATCTCCAGACTCTCCCTTCTCTCTGTGGAAAGTTCCGTAATTTCTTTTTCTGTTGACATTTTGCCTTCTCTATGTGGTCTTTTGCTCTTTCCAGTCTTTACCACAGCCCTAATTGGGAGGCCAACTGTCACTTCATTGAGCACGTCTGAAACCAGGTTCAGAGTTTGCCCAGAAAGCTTTCCTTGCAACTTGCGTACTCTTCTCAACTTCATCTGCAGAGCTTTTGGTTCAATAAGGCTCAAATAAAAATGGGGCCCATCACCCTGAATTACTCCCCTACCTTCTTATTCTTCTTTTCTCTCTCATACCTGTATTTATGACCTGTGGACTTTTTACAGCATCTCTTCATCCATTCCATGCTGAACACAAAGTACCCACACCGCCTTGGACTCCTGACACTTTCAGTTAGTGCCCCCTTCCTGCTTCTCCCCACCTTCCTTAGCCCTTGCTCCTGGGGAAGAGCCTGGTGAGCAGAATGCCCTGTGCTAGGGCAGGGGTGGAGAGACCAGGAGGGGAGCATAAAGAGTGACTAGCACGACAACAGGAGGAGGGGAAAGGTCAAGACTGGGAGAGAGGCACCCAGAGTCGGTGCTGGGGTTGGGGCTGTGGACTGCACTGGGGCGGCGGGTGGGTGTTACAGTGCCTGGACCAGGAACTTTTATCCAGCAGATACTCAAAAACACATGCTCTGCTTCTAGAAGTGAGGAATACAGAACTGGAAGGAACAGCAGCATGGCCAATCACCTTGACCATGATGGGCCCAACGGAGCCACCAAGAAAGTCAGGACCCTGCCACCCGCTAGGTCCTTTACCACATGGAGTCACACAGTTTGCACTGGTTTTAAGGCTATTTCCTTAGGTGGTCATGTCCCTGGTAACTTGCAGTTTTTAGAGAGACTCTCCCTTTAATCTGGAGTGCAGCCTAATGAGGAGGAGAGGCTCAAGAATTCCAGAAAGAATCAATGGCAGGCAAACAGCGGCATTAGGCAGCTGCTGCCATCCGTCCCCGTGCCCTCCCCCGGCCAGGCAGGCACTGACCTTGCTGTCGTAATCGGATGTGTTCACACACGTGTGGATCACATACAGCAGTGAGTCCACCAGCCCCTCGCAGGATCGCATCTGCTTCCGGGCTTCCTCCCCTGCGGAGCTGAGGTTCCTAAGTGGGCGGAAACACGGGAGCCATTGAGGTCAACACCTTACCGTGAGTCACAGAGCCTCACCTTAATGATCCGAGAGACCGACAGACAGGAGCCAGCACATCTGGTTCGAGGAGGCAGTTTGGGGCTTACATTTTAACATCCCGAGAGCTCACAATAACGTATCCACAAATAGACCGGAGCAGGAGCATTTGAGCTTTGTATCTCTCTCTCGACATGCCACTTTCTAATCTCCTAAAATAGTGATTTTGGGGGCCTATCCTCAGTGTTCTCATATCGAAAACGGGGAGAAAAAGTTATTACCTCACAGTTGTGAGGAAGAGATGAATTGCTACATATGAAGCGATTAGAAAAGTGCCTGCCAGTTTATCCCGCCATGTTTGTTAGCCATGATTGTTATTGTTAGACACAGTTTACCTCCCTTGTTGGGCCATAAAGTCCTTTCAGTCCTGTGAGCCTATTATAATGTTTTGTATGTAGGCGGTGCTCATAAATGCTTCTTAAACGAACACAGGAAACATATCATTTCTTGTATAAATATTCAAGTTAAATATGGACATCTGCTTATGCTATAATTTTTTTTTATCATCTTTTAAATTAAAAAAAGAAAACCCTGAAAATTGTTTTAGGTCTCTTGATATTGAAATCTTAGGTATCAGGTTGACTTTACGAATTGATACCAAATTATAAGGATCTATTTTATGTCTCATTAACGAGATTCTAGCCTAACTCTGAGAATTTGCAAATCTTAAGATTTTTCTTTTCATCTTCGTTTTTCTGGGGCGAGAGAAACACTGTTACCTCCTCTGTTGTTATCTCTTGTCTCCTCTTAGCAGCACTCAACAGCCACCTTCTTCCATCCCTCTAGGAGCTCCTGGGGCCCCTCACTCCTTGGGTTTTCCTCCCACCTAGCTGCCTTTGGTTCTTAGCCGCTTCTGCCTGTGGGTCCTTGTGGAGTGCCAGGGGCTACTTTGGTCCCTTCTTGTGTTTATCTTTGCACTTTCCTAGGTGGCCCTTCCTTCTGATCATTGGCTTTATTATAAATTATGGACCAATGACTCCCAAACATCTATCTTCAGCCTGACTCCTCTCTGGGAACTCCAGATTTCTTTATCCAACTGCTTCCCTGACATTACCATGTGGATAGCTAATTAGACATCTCAGAATGGACATGGGTAAACTCAACCGCTCACCTCTTCACCCTTTCTTCTCCCTGAATCCATCGATAGCACTTCCGTGTTCCCAGTTGCTCCAGCCAAAGATCTCGGTGTTCTCTCTCTTTAGTCCATTTCCCTTACCCCTTATATTCCATCCATCAGCAAACCCTGTCAGCTCCCCCTCCACAAAATACCCCCCATCTGCCCATCTCTCTGCAGCACCTGGTCCAGGCCACTGTCATCTTACCTGGATCACTGAGCAGCTTCGTCTTCCTGTCTCTGTTGTTGCCCACACACAGCCTTCTACATTGCAGCCAGAAACCAGTCCCATCTCGCCTGTAGCACTTGCAATCAAGTGACAACTCCCTCCTTGATTTAAAAAATCCTACCAAATCTAGTTCCTGTACTCTGAGCATTAAGCTCCAGCTGTGAGCTAATTCCTGCCCCAGAGCCTTGACACAACCTGTTCCCGTTGCCTAGAACTCATGTCCTCCTGATCCCTCACCCTCAAATGATAGCTCCTTATGGTATTTCAGATCTATGGTTTAAATATCACCTCCTATGAGAGACCATCTGATCATCAAAGTAATCACCTAATAACTCTTATATCACCCTATTTTATTTTTGTGGCACCTATTGTTATTTTCTTGTTTGTGTGTCTGTCTGTCTTCCCCAAAAGAACATGGTTCTACCAGAGCAGGGAGCTAGTCTGTCTTGTTCATCACTGATTTCACACGGAAGGCTTTTACCAAATGTTTACAGCCCTGACCACCGGGGGGCTGAGCGTGTGTGCCCTGCCTCTGGGCTTTCCTGGAAGCCCGGCAGGCTGGCTGAGGATCGATCCCAGGTGTGGGGGCGAGGATGAGATGCTGCTGCCACAAATCATCGGTAGGCGATATAGGCTGCCTTTGATGCCGACATCTGAGGTAGGGGGCTGGCTGGTTTTCCAGCATCCTGATTCTTGTCACCCAGCCACCCCCAACCAAGGGGGCCCACAGTCACTTGTTAACAATAGTGAAAGGCTTCAGAGCAGCGGGAGACGTTAAATAGCATTAACAGTGTGTCAGACATGACACTAAGCATTTTACACTAGTGGTGGTATTATTATCCCTATCTAAAGATGAGGCAGCTGAGGCTCAGAGTGGGAAGGGAGGCAGGGCTGTCTGAGGCCAGAGCCCACGATCGTTACCACCATGCCCCTCTGCCCAGGCTTCTGCTTCCAGTTCCCAGGACACTGTAAGCCTGGAAAACTGGCTAGAAATTGAACTGATGGGCATTAATGGCAAGTAATGAGGTATACCGTGTACACTTAGGAGAGGCTTTATGGACTCTACACACTGAAGAGAATGACTGAAAATACTATTTGTGCTGATTTTCATTTACTTATAAAACTCCAACCCAATGGTTGTTTAAACCACATACCTCTTTTCATTCTTTAAAAAATATCAAAAATGTTTCAATCCTCACATTTTGAACTTAAACAAAAACCAGACTGCAAACACATGAGCTATCAGAAGGTGATTAACCGGAAAAATATTGTTAAAGTGGAAAAGACTGGAATTTTGGCCGAGTTTCAGACTGAAAGGCCCTTTTGACTAAATCACAGAAGAGTCATTTGTAAGGTAATATCTTTCAGGCCACTAGTCTCTGCCCATGATGTCTTCCCCACAGGACAACTGAGTGCAGTGGCTTAAATTTGAAACAAACTTGGAAATTTAGGTAGGTATTAGTAAAATAAAGTAAATCCTCCTAAAGTCAATTTACCTATGACCTAGTATTTAATCACAGAATTAACTGGAAAGAATAAACTGACCTCAGGCAGCCTGTTGTATTACGCAGAACGAGTGAAGTCTGAAATTTAATTTTATGATCATCATCAAAAGAAGAGTTATTCCATCCAGAATGTGGAACGATCACAGTGTTTGTTAAGGTTGAGAGAGCATCTCGAATGATTGTCATCTTTACGGCATCACATGATGATAAATTCCAAAGAACTCCTAAAAAATGAGATTTTTAAACATCAAAAATCATAAATTAGAGATCCTGCAGTTTCAGTAATGAAATAAACATATTAGCCCTGACTGATGTGAACTCAATCTGTTGCAAACCTAATCTATGGCCTGAATTTGCAAGAAGGCTGGGGCTGGACCTCTAATAAATGTTGAGTGAACATATGTGAGCTTCTGGCAGTATTACAAAGTTGTACTAGTCTTTTTTCTTAAGTTTTAAAGTCTATGTATCTGTCAGGCAGGATGACTGTGCTTTTGCAAAGTAAATTTGTTACTCTGTGAGGGTGAGCGGAGCAATCCAATCACAGGTCATAAATATATGCATCTGTGATTGCTGTAAAACAGTCATTCATTGCATTATCCCTCATAATCAACGTTTTTTGTGTAATAAACCATTTTTAAAATTTAGAAATTGGAAAAAGTTTCTCTTTTGCAAAACACTGACATGTCTGTCTTCATCATGCTTTCCCTTCTTACTTTTGCTACTGGGAAGCTCAAGCTTAAATATAATGTTTGCAGCAACTTAACTGGCACAGAGGGTGGTTACATTTGCTTCATCTTCTTTATTTAGGTAAAGTTTAGACATTTCTATTTCTACTTGAAGAGTTTTATTGCCATGTGCTTATTTTAGAAGCGCAACTTCCTGCTACTCCTTTTGGATATAGGCAAGACACAATAAATTAAGTCACCCATACTGTAATTCATATCAAGATTGCTAGGACAAAAGAGCAGAAATGTAGCTTATGAGGGTATTATTTAAACTGTAAACATTATTTCTGTGTCAACTATGAGGTGGGTTACGTTATTGTCATAGCACACATCTTTTCCAATAGTTACTCTTTTAGAAATTAGAGCAAATTCAAGGTTATACCCACTCTAATGTCATTTTCTCATCAATGCGTTTTCCTAAGTGAGAAGGGAAGGAAGTGGTGGAGGGATGTGGCAGTTTCTAGCCCCATGTATCCTTGGCAAGCTGCTCAAAAGTCTGTACTGTACTGTTAGAACTATCAACACACACAAACACTTGCGGCCCGAGGAGGAGGAGGAGTTAGCAAAACCTGCCTACGTCCATTAGAGCAAGTCAGGCTTGTGAACATGACTGAACCACAGTCTTGAGCCAGAGACAAGGCAGACAACTGCTGCTGGAGGGGACGGTGACCAACGAGCCTGCCTGGAAACGGACTGCTCAGCCTTCTGGGGCGGGGCCTGGAGAAAGCACAAGCACAGGCCCCTTTATAAAGGAGAGTGGTAAGAGAGGTGGCAGCTTTTTTTTTTCTTTTTGGAGGAAGGAGAGGTAAAAGCAAAGGGCTGGAACGGAAGGGAGTGAAACAATACTCTGACTACACACAGAGAGAAGACCATCCCTTCCCTGCAGTCTGCCTGAACAGTCCACATGCTGTGGAGGGAATGGTCGAGGATGGTGGCTGGTGCTTCGGCTCTGTCCTGGGAAAACGTCTGGGTCCTGTGTTCTGCACTGCACGGTGCTCCTCTCCTCTGTCACTTGGTTTTGACTTCTGTACCATGATGATGTGGTTTCCCTTGTTCCCCAAGGACTTTCACTTTTCTCTGCTCTTAGTCTTTGGGGTCAATAACCCATAGGACCTACAGCCACTTAGGACCTCCGTCTCAGCAGCAGCCCATCAAGTCAGGCCTGGACTGGGAGGGGACTTGAGACAATTCAGAATCAGGAAAGGGAGAGACCTTGCCTCGGCTCTGAAAGCTTGTTCGGTCCACCAGGACAGACCCCGGCTTACACCATTCCCTTGTGGCACACACGAGCACACACTGTAAGTGCTTATCAAATGAACTTAAATTCCATAGGCAGCACTATTTCTCCATGGATTCTGATAAAAATGGCTATGTTTCTACATAAAATAGCTTTAGACTGTGCTCCGGGGGGGTTTTGCTGGACTTTTAGGGGCAGCGATGGGAGGGATGTGTGTGTGTGAAACTGGCAGCAGGACTCCAAATCTCCACCCAGTTAACCCAGAGCAGCTCCATACTTATCTGTCCTCAGTACTGGGTCTCATTCTGTGTTTGTCTGAAAAAGAGTTTCATGTCCCCGAGACTTCTGAAAAGCACTGTCTTCATGGAACAGTACTAGAGGACAGATGACGACGTAGGAACGTAGGAGCTAAGGACGAGAAATGAGTCTCTGGAGGTCTGTCCTGACTCAAGTAACAAGAGAGGAGGGAAGAAAGAAGAAAGAAAGGGTTGAGGCCTACAAGGGTGCCACAAATAGTTTCACCATTTCCAGCTAACAAGGCCAAGCTTACTCAACCCAGGGCAACGATGGGCCTGGCAGAGTGCAGCAGTGGTCCAGAGCCCATCGGCAGGGAGGGGTCATTTCCTAACTTCCACTGCCGACGCTTTTATAATACGTGAGTCCTGATGCTACCAGAGCGAATGATCTTTCTGTCAAAGTCTTTCAAATTTCTCACTTCGCAAATTTCAACGCATGGGGGAGAGCTGCGTTTTCCAATACTTCACAGAATGCATTCCAGCGAAGTTAACAGTAAGGCACGGTTTATGGAAAGTCAAGCCTATTATGATATAGGCTACAGGTGTAAAATTAGATATCTCTTTACAAAAATATTAAACAGTGTGAGTCACAAACGGCAGGTGAAAACATGACTAAGAAGGGGGTGGTTCTTTAGTATGTTGGAGCTTGGAGTTGATGCTGGGAAGTTCTCTTTGATCATTGGCAGAAAAGCTTGTTTTTCATGATTCCTGTCTCCACTCCTGGCTACTTCTAAGACCTATTTCGGGTAAGAGGTTATTTTGTAGATTTGCAGATTCCCCTGATTTTCTGCGCAGGTACCAGAATGTTGTCTTGCTCTTTTTCTTACCAGGCATTTAGAATGACCAGTGGAGTTATACATCATCTTGCAGTTTACTATTTGCGTTTACATCTCCATGAGATTGAACAGTCTAAATGTTCATCAGTCAATATAAACAACAGTAACATGACCATTTACTGTGGTTTGACTCTGTGCCAGGAATTGTGTGCTTTATGTATACTACCTTAAAGAGTCAAGACGCACAAAATTAATTAACTTCACATTTAATTATTCTGTAGGCTTGAAATTCTACATGTTGATTTGATGAGCACTTGTATTTCTAAATTTAATTTTAAATTTTATTAGACAAGTATATCGAGGAACAAATACTCTACCATCATCCATACTTTTATATGTCTCGTTATACATACGCAGGACGAGTTAATATGGGCTCAAAAACATCTGTTGATGGATCCAACTTAATAGTCTGTTTTTGCCTGACAGACTTAACTCAAAGTATTACCCCCTTTCATGTCTTTTCTTAAAACTCAGTATTCAGGGGTATCTCTAAGGTCTATAACTAAGGGGAGAAGTTGGAATAATGTTCTGGATCTCTAAGGGATTTGCCAGCATAGCTCTGCCAGTCTTTCACCTGAAGACCAGAGCAGATGGTTGGTGACACCACCCTCCTAGCGATGGGAACAGGAAAGTCTCATTGCTGCTCCATCGCCCAGAGCCAACACACCAGAATCCCCATTCCTCAGACTGGAAAACACAAAGGACTGGTGTAGCCCAATCATAAAATGTTAAATTGTTAAAACTACATAACCCTTCGGTAGATAATCTGACTATGCTAACTTTTGGTCAACTGAGACGACTAATTGATCATAAAACCAGTCTTACAGTATAGACATTCAGGCTTTCGTTTCTGCAACTTCAAAAAATGTTCAAAGTTATTCTTGACCAGAAAAAAAAGGAGAGATTCTATTTTTGCTAAGGCTGTGGCATTCAAGGGACCCACACAAAGGCAGCTTTGTCATCTGCACTACAAGTTGTATTACCCCACTAATCCCGCACTTTACCATCTAACACAAAGAGCGACAACATTTGGTGTGGATTTAACAGGTCGTTTCAAACATCAAAGAAAGTTAAGATATTGGCTTTTCTCTCCCACTTTCTGTTTCAACAATAACACGGAAAGCAAAAACAACCTGTTCTGATCAACCAACACTGAATGAAGAAGGTTCAATTATACTTGAAAGCCTTAGCTATGGAATGATTAATTTGGCTTTTCTACCCTAAGTAGAAAGCACCACTCTTAAGACCAACTAATAATACCCGTGTGCACTCTTCCTCACTAAGGTAGTAATAAAACAATGTTCTCTGTACTCAGTCTGTCCAAGGCTTCATTTAACAGGTCAGGAAGAACGTTGCTAGAGCAGTAAGTAATGAATAGAAAAGACACCAACTCCCAGATGTAGCAAGACTGATGAGAAAATACAGAGCTGTAGGATTAGCATTTTCCATCAACATGATAAACCGCCAGCTCCAACACCCTAATGCAAAATTTGCTTCAAAAATATTTAGCAGTATACTCTATTATCTCCTGGTTTCAAAAGAGAAAGATAAAAATAAACTGTAATTTGGTTTAGGAAGCTTGAGGTTTTTATTTAATTTAAAGCAATTAGCTATTTGTTGTGAGGACTAAGAATATACATATACAAACTAATTTACAAAATACTAGGGAATTTCATGCATATTATTGTAGAAAATAATATTCACTGTGATTATTGGTTACTCATAATTATGTGTACTTTTTCCTGTGGTAGAGAATATGAAATACTGCTATGAGAGACGAAAGTTCATTTTCCCCACAAAGAACGAATAAAGTAATTAAAATACCATTTCACATAAATCCTTGGTGCAGAATTTTCAAAGAGCTCACGTTTAAAACTAGCTGTACAGCTTATTCAATGGCCAAGTGATAATTTTATAGTCCAATTCAAAACTGATTTTACTGATTAATTAAAATAATAGCACCATTTGAAAAGTGTATTTCTTAAAGGACGTTAAAAACCAAACAAGGAACGTTAGAAAAACACAGGTTCTCTGGGAGCATGCATCCCTAACAGCTTATACAATTGTTGTTGTTTTTTCTGGTATGAAAGAAATCTAAAACCACTCATTTTTATATAGCATTCAATTTATTCCTTGTTTCCTGATTATCAAAAAACCCACCAGTGTTTATGGACATTGCGGAAAAAAAAAAAAAGCCAAACGTACTGGTGTACTTCAGATACTGCCAATGGACATGGCTCTCCATTTTCTTCCACAAGTCAGACTCATTTTCAGTGTCTATTCTTGACATTCTTGTTTCAGTCGTGCTCTCTCACATGATGTCCACGAGGTAAGTGAAACTACCCATGCCTTAGGGGCTGTGGAGACTGTCACTCCAGAGGACAATGGTCCTTGGTCCTGCGGTTCTGGCGCAGAGCGAGCGTCAGGACAAGTGACTATCCTGAGTGCGCTGCCGCTTTCTGCGGTTAGAAATTGCGTGGTACATGCATTTAGCCCCACCTGGCAATTGTGCCTCTAGGGACGCTTTGGAACAGACCAGTGTCGTGCATACCCACTCTGCAAGCATTTCGGGTAAGTGGGGGTACAAACAGTAGACTAATAGTGAAAATGTAAACCCTCAAGGCGGCAGAGTGCGTCCCAGGGCCGGAGTGTGTGCATCTCGCCAACTCAGTCTGCGGGTAGCGAAGAGGGAAGGCTGCCTCCTGATCTGGAGCCCCGCCTCTCCCAGCACACACCTGCCCCCCGTGTTGTTCCCTCTCGGTCTCTGGCCGAAACACTCAGAAGCTAGTCAAAACGTCTCCATTTCTTCTCTCTGAGGTTTTCCTGTAACTCGCCAGGGTTTTTATAACTTCAGTGACATTTTTTGGGGGAAGAGAATCATTAATGTCAAGATGCTACAGTGACACATCCTGTCACAATATAGCCACGTGCATCCCTTTCCATGAAAGCTGTGCACCTCATGCCTTTTAGTTACATGTTACTCACACTGCAATGTAGTACAGACCTGCACTGTCCAATAAAGTAGCCGTTGGCCCGTGCAGCCACTGAATTCTTGACATGTAACCAGTCCAAATTGAGATGTGCCGTGAGTATAAAAAATACACAGGGGACTGTGAAGACCTGGTATGAAAAAAAATGACTGTAGCACATCTCATTAATAATTTGATTGCTTATAAGTTGAATTATTGGAACTATTGGGTTAAAGAAACTATATTATTAAAATCAATACCTCTTTTTTAATGTGGCTACTAGGAAGTTCAAAATTATAATTGTACTGTATAGTGCTGGTAGAGACGCTGTTCGTTTTATGCCAGATTCTGAGGCACGTAGGCGAGTCCTCTGCTCTCGGGAGGCCTTGTCACAGTTACAACACAAGGCAGCCGGGACAAAACACCCAAACGTAGGAAGAGCAAGAAGCACAGCTCACACGTCGTTTGAGCCAGGCACTCCACATCCATCCTCACAAAAACACCAAGCAGCGGGACTGTGTTTCTCCCTGGGAAGCTGGTACTGGGAGAGGTGATATGCCTGGGGCCACAGAGATGGAAGGAAATGAGTCGTCCTGACTCCACAGCACACTCACTCCCTGACACCATGCTGCCTCTCCCAGGATGTGCTGCGAAGCTGGGGAAGCTGTATGGTAGGACTGGACACCACTGCATCTGAACTGGAGTGTGAAGGGCAGAGGCCAGGGAGAAGCAGACTGGGACTGGGGAGCCCTTTCAGGTGGACCAGTGCTGGGACAGAGCAGGAGTGGGGGAGCCTCAAGGTGGGGGTTGGCCTGGAAGATGAGGACAGGGAATGCAGATTTGACTGGCAGGTGGGAAAGTGTGGAATACAGGGACAGAATCCCAGGGGCAACAGTGAGGCTGATGGAGCGGGAGGGGCAGCACTGATATCCCACAACAGCAGTTTAGGGGGATGCGACGAGGACCTGAAGCAGCGAGGAAGGGATGGGAAGGCAAAGGGGAAGGGGGAGTACTTGGGATGAGAACTGGAGCCTGATGTAAATGGGGGGGGGGTGTCAAAGATGAACCAAGAGTCCGGCGCACGTGGGAGAATCTGGTGCTGCACAGAAATGAGGAAATCAAGGGGGGAGTGGGACGAGAGTAGTGCAATACAAAAATAAAGTCTGTCATTTGTGGCCTCAGGCAAATCACTCAAGCTTTCCACCAGGGCTTGGAATGCTGTGAACAAATTATGAAACAAATGGAATTGAAATAATGGGAAAGTAATTATCATCAGAGTGGGACAAAAGTATTGTCTTCAGTGATAGAAAAGCCTTGCTTTGGATAAATTCCGAGGACAGCATGTATGGTATGTAATCATTCCCAGAGTTCCTTAGATGCTACCATCTCAGCAGAGGTTCCTGAGACTTGTGTAGTGTCCCCTAGAGCAATTGAACGTGTGGTCGTGGTCCTAGCTTACAGGCATGGCTCATGGCTTTCTTCTTCCTGCCCCTGCTGTCAGGCTTGCTGCAGTCTCTCCTGACCGGAATGGCTGGCCCTCTGAGTGGTGGGCAGTCTAGCTGCCCCAAGGGCTGGGTCCCACAGAGGCCGGTGGGCCTTGCCCTGTTCACTTGCTGCCCTCTAAGATTTCCTGCACACAGCCAATGCATACTCCATGTGAGACATGGGAAAGCTAACGCAGGCCCCGCTGCGTCACAGTGATCCCCGTCTCCGGTGTCAGCAGGAGCACTGAGTGAATGCCTACGTGACCTGTGAGAAAGAAGCTTCCCAGGAGGGGCCGTGTGGAACTGAAGACCTGCGCTAGCTACAGACGCTGTACTTGGTGGGGCCCCTGCCTCCGTATCCAATTTGAAGGGGATTACTCCTATTTAAACTTTTCCCCAGCTAGAGGGCATGAATGATAGATCTTTAGTCTTTAAAGAACATATGGATTAGTCGGCATTTCTGTGATTTTTCAAGTACAAAGGTGAATCACAGCATCTTTAAAAAGATCAATTTCTAGAGATCCTTTTAAAGACTCACATTTGCATTTCAACATATTCTTTTTTATTCTAGGTAATTTTCCAACTTCATGAGTAGGTCAAGAGGATTAATAAAGTAGTGTAGCCCTGCATACCCTGGAAAGGCATTTCCACTGAAAATAAATCAGCTTACAACTCAGAAATGCTGACCAAGATTGCCCGTAAAGGAGTAAGGGATGTAAAGGACAGTTCTGTTAGGGGGTGTTTGTAAAAGCTAATGGGTCATAAGATGGGAAATCCTCTTGAGAGCATTGTTCTGATGCAGAGGTGGCAGCGAGGGCAGTGACCAGGCCACCAGGTTGTTCTTCAGGTTACTTCAGTCTCTGACATAGAAGTAGGTCATTTACACTATTATAGACGTCTCCCAAGACAAAGTCACTGAAGTTATATGTTCCACAGCGGAATTCCATGAATGTGCTTATTCAAATCTTCAACCTACTTGTATGATACCAGCAGAAGCAGTTTAGAAACCAAACTGCCTCCAGCCCTAAGCTGTGGGAAATCAGACAGATTCTGCAAATCGCTTGAGGGACCTCAACTGGGGTCCTTGGGGCATCTACTTTTTTAGATTTCCATCCTGCGCCCTCATATTTCTTGCTGTCTGTTCTGTTGAGGGAGGGTGTCCTTATGGAACTGCTCTTGTGCTAAGAAATTCTCTGATGGATGGCTGACCACCTGAGTTCTATCGGGAACCTCTGGGTCTCCCCACCTGCCCGCCTCCTTTTGCTCCGTATTCAGAAGCCATCACACAAAACAGAAGGTCATATTCCACTTACAAGGCTGAATCTTCTCCTACTCAGACTATAAATCTTGCCATAGTCACAAGACTCTAACACTGTATTGCATGTGCTTTCTAAGCAACCTGAAGCTTTGTGATTATACCTGATCCCTGGTTTGATGTGACTACGTAGTGGCCAAGCTGAAAAACACTTCTCTATATTCCTGGATAAAATTCAGAGAGTAAAGAAGATGTTGTGGGATTCTTTTTCTTTCACCTTTTTGGTGGGAATTTCAAAAATAAGAAAGAGATGTCACCTCATATCTATCAGAATGGCTATCATCAATATATCGACAAGTATCGGTGAGGCTGTGGAGAAAAGGGAACCCTTGTGCACTATTGGTGGGATTGCAGACTGGTGCAGCCACTATGGAAAACGATATGGAGGTTCCTCAAAAAATTAAAAATAGAACTACCTTCTGACCCAGCAATTCCATTTCTGGGTATTTATCTGAAGAAATACAAAACACTAATTAGAAAAGATACATGCACCCCTATGTTCACTGCAGAACTATTTACAATGGCCAAGATGTGGAGGTAACCTAAGTGCCCATCAATAGACGACTGGATAAAGAGGAAGTGGCACACAAATACAATGGAGTATTGCTCAGCCATAAAAAGAATGAAATCTTACCATTTGCGACAACATGGATGGACCTAGAAGGTATTATGCTAAGTGAAATAAGTCAGACTGAGAAAGACAAATACCATATGATCTCACTTATATGTGGACTATAAAGAATAAAATAAATGAAAAAAAAGAAACAGAAATAGACTCATATATACAGAGAACAAACCGATGGTTGCAGAGGAGAGGAGGATTGAGGAGCTGGGTGAAAAAGATGAAGGGATTAAGAAATACAAATTGTAGATACAAAATAGTCATGGAGATGTAAATACAGCACAGGGAATATAGTCAATAATATCATAATAGCTATGTATGGTGCCAGGTGGGCACTAGACTTTATCAGGGAGCTCACTTAAATTATATAAATGTCTAACCACTATGCTGTACACCTGAAACTAATATAAAATAATATTGAATGTCTAACTGTAACTACAAAAAAATAATGTAGAAAAATAAAGAACAAGGGAAATGACACTTGAAATGGGCAGCTGCACCCCCAGATTTTGTGCCTGCTCAGCACTTTTTGGTGGCCTGGTGATGGGCCAGGGCAGGCAGAGAGGGGTAAGGAAGAGCGCCAGGAACCCAACCTCAGGATTCCATCTCTGTGGACCTGCTTCTCATCTCTAGTATGGGTGTGTGTGCAGAACAGAGGATTTCTTTAGGGCCCCTTCCAGTTCAAAATTAAGTGACTGTGAATTAAGAGTTGTCCCATTTATAATAAACTGGTTTTGTCTTGTTACCAATTAAACATTTTTTGGTCATTATATTTCTTATTACCAATTTTATGCTTTGAAATGTTCAGTAAGAGAGCGCATATTTCTGTTACTGTTATTTTATAAAGGGGGCCAGCTGATAAGGATCTTGCTGAGTTGGGCTGAGAATTGGGAGGGGATGTTGCTAGATTTCTGAAAATCACCCATGCAGCTCCTGACAGCTCTAGTGACCCACAAAAGGTGGGTTAGAAAGGAACACGCCAACTCCTCTTTGGATCAGAAAATACATGGCTGTTTTGAAGACATATTAATTAGGCCGAGGGGACATGTTGAGTCAATTATTTCATCCTATAATGGCATGTAACAGTTCCAAAGGCTAAATGCACGTCCACTAAGCTCTGGCTCTTTACAGAACATCCTGCTGTCTGATGACCTTTAGCCTGGCCCGTCTACATTTCCTTAGAGCATGACTATCATTTTCTTATTAATTTATTGTCTAATTAGAAATATGGAGTTAATGATCACAAAGGGAATATGCCCAATTTCATGTCCTACACAGTAACTGGAATCCACTGCTAGCATCTAAAAATGTTTAAATAAACGTGTGAAATATTTTACTTAGCCATATGGATGAATAAACACTTGCTAAATTGGAAGAAATGTGAATAGAAC
Organism: Rhinolophus hipposideros; assembly: GCF_964194185.1. NCBI lineage: Eukaryota > Metazoa > Chordata > Mammalia > Chiroptera > Rhinolophidae > Rhinolophus > Rhinolophus hipposideros. Next base: position 37,493,106 of record NC_138052.1, on the reverse strand, counting down.
TGTCATTTAAACAAAGTCTATTATTATTCAAAAACAAATACTGGTGTCACTGGTATGTGACACCAGTATTAACGGAGGAAACAGAAGGGCGACAGTTTGGGGACATTTGGGACATTAAATGGCAGGTAGACTTCCAAGTTCTGGGCAGTATCTCCCATTTCTGTAGTTCTAAAAAATGATGCTTTTGGGATGCTCAAAAACTTGAAAACCGTATTTCCTAGTTCAGAAACACTAATTATCTTGGACAAATGAGTTCAATAAGAACAAATACGTTTTTTTCTAGTGATAAGATGTTCCTACTTTCCATCCAGTTTGTGGCCTAGCTGACATTCATTTTATAACCCAACTGGGGAAAACAACACTTCACCCAGCTGTCAAGTTGAAGCACAGTAAAGGTAAAAAGTACCTTTGTAATGATAATGAAAAACAAAACAAAACAAAACAAAAAACCCTAAGCACCCATATATATCAGCGATTAAAAAAAAATCATTAGGTTTCAACCTGGAAAATGCTCAACACAATGAAGAAAACACAAGAATCACGTTACATATTAGACAACTTCTAATTAACAGTGACAGCCAACCTGTCTTGGGAAAATACACTTCACAGAAAACATTTTGCCTTGAATAAAAATGTGCCCAGAAATTGCAGGCTCAGGGTAGTTATTAAATTTAAAGCCAAGGTAGAGGCATCTTTGTAGTAGCTAAAATTTCTTCATTTAAGTATGTTAAAAATGCCAAACTGAAACAAAGGGGACTGGAAAAAACAAAGCTTTGGATTAATAACTAGGTAGAATTACTTAACCTTAAGACTAATAAAACACCTAGTTTAAATGGGATATTAATTTCTTCAAAACATACAATATTTTGAACACATCAATTCATTGTGCTTTATCCCTTCATGATCCCAAGTTGCTTATAATTTCCCCTGAAGAACTCTCAGGCCATACCTACAAAGGACGAGCACTGTGCAAGGTTGGCCAGGGCCGCAGTAACCTGGGGATGACACTGGCAAAACACTGACATTTGGGAGGCTAATGTTCTGTTTTCAAAGGGGATTATATAGAGATGGGCAGCTGATAGGGAATGCTGGGTGACGTGTCACATGGCACCCTGCTGCCCATGTTTGGAGCAGACGTACTTTAATGAGAATGGTTCAAACAGGGACAGGCTTTCCTATTTAGGAGAGGGCTGGGAGGCTGGGGTTAGGGCTCATAGTTCTCTTACAGAACTGTTCCTCAGCAAATCGAGTTCCTGAGGGCTCATCTTCCTTGCCTTCTCAAGTCATTCTTATGTCTTTTTGTTGCTTTCGGAATAACCCTGCTGCTCAGCCTTAGTTCCATGAAGTTATCAGTTCCCTGTCCCTGTGGGTTCAAGCACATGATGGGTGGTGACTTTGTGTGGAAGCTGTAGGGGGAATCCATGCATTGGATGGCTGACTGTGCAAAATGAGTTTTGAAGTCTTCTCCAACCCTGTAATTCTGTGATTTAAAGACAGGTTATGGTGATTTGACTTGAAGAGTTAATGGAAGAGCTCAAGGATCTTCTGATGTCATGATTTAAAATATATCAGGGATTAATCACACGCAAAATATCACTGAATATCAGTTAAGGTTGGTACCACTAAATTTTGAAACTGAGAAATGTGAGTAATTTTTCTTGTCTCCATGATACTTGGCAATTATGTGTATACATGTGATACACATAGGTACAACTTTGCTAGGTTTGTATTATGACTTTGTAGTTTCATATTAGCTAAACAATGTTTATACACAAGTTAAATCTGGCTGACATTTAGCCTTTTGGAACCAGAAACTCACTTCTAAAGTCCTTGGTCCATGTCCTTTACACATGGCAACTGAGCGGTGTCTATACACTGACCATGCCCATTTCAAAGACTACTTTGAAAGAACATTTCATAAGTAATCAGTTCACTTATCAGAATAAATTATTAGGAGTAAAAGTATACAGTTACAAAGCAAATCTTAATTTCTACTACCCTGCAAGTAACTATGGCCAAAAAATACTTCTTAAAGCCTAAAAGCTACTGGCAGCTGTTTCCCAATAAATGAATGAATGAATGAATAAATAAAGTAATAAAGTAATTAATGAATTAATTTTAAAAAATGCGGCTGTTTCTAGTTTTACATTGGAAGTGATATGATGTATTTGGGAAATATCTCTTTTGTAATTAGGAAACGCTAACATCCTCCTTTTTTTTTTCCAGTTTCAGTTGTGCAAAACAATGTAATAGACATTTATCATTTATACCCCTCACAAAGTGATAACCTCCTACCCCCCATCTACTACCCCTCTGACATCGCACACAGCCATTACATTTCCACTGTCTCTATTCCTAATGCTGTACTCCATTTCTTGTGTCTATCTATCTATCTATCTATCTATCTATCTATCTATCTATCTATCTATCTATCTATCTATTAAATTATAGTTGATATTCATTATTGGTCAGCTTCAGCTTCAGGTGTACAGTGCAGTGATCAGGCATCTACATCATCCCTGAGGTGGTCTCGCTAATGGAACAAGTGTCCATCGGATACCCTACAAAATCTTTACAACATTATTGATTGTATTACTCAAACTGACTTTCGTATCCCCGTGGCAATCCTGTGGTTACTGACTGTGCTTTCTAATCCCCTCACCTTCTCCTTCACCCCTAACCCCTCTCATCTATCAACCCTGTGTTTCCTCTATATCTCTGAGACTGTTTCTGATTAGTTCATTCTTTTATTCTTTTCTTTAGATTTCACATATAAGTGAGATCATATTACCGTATGATCTTGTCTTTCTCTGTCTATTTCACTTAGCATAATGTTCTCTAGATCCATCCATATCATTGCAAATGGTAAGATTTCATTCTTCTTTATGGCTGCTTAATACTCCATTGTATAAGTGTACCACGGTTTCTTAATCCAGTCGTCTACTGATGGGTATTTCTGTTGTTTCCATGTCTTGGCTATTGTGTATAGTGCTAACATCCTCCTTTCAAGGCCAGCGTCCATGTCTTAAAACACCTTGTGTTGGCAGAGAGGGAAGTTAACTCCAGCCAAAAAGGAGGATGCAGAATGAGGGCCCTCTGAGTTTCCCAGGCACTGATTCACTCCTTCAGCTCAACTGCTCAGAATCGCGTTGAGAACCGAGTGGCTGCGAAACAGAAACTCTTCCCGGCGGACAATGACCTCCCAGTGCAGTTGAAGGGCGGGGGAAACGACAACATCCTATATGGACTGACCATGATGCTGTATCCTTGGGGCACTGTGCACAGCCTGTATTGCCTTGGCTGGGCTTCCTTCCCCTACGAAAAATGAGACCAAGAAGCCCGCAGGACCTAAGAGACTTGCAAACACCAATAAATGTGCTGGCTTCTTGGGGAATCCCCCCAAAACAAACAACCCCTCCCCCAAATACATCTTGTGTTCTCAGCAACTAGTATTGCAGCCACAGAGAAATGATAAAATATGGAGGAAAGCATCTACATTAGCACTCATATATCCACAGTACATACCAGGTAAATTAGTACATGAAACCCCTTGGCAGTGAAACCTGGCTCTACTTCAAATAAATTTGATTTAGTCTCAAATAAAAAAGACCTCACCAGAGTTTCATGTACTTTTCTTCCTGCTTATCACTAAATCCTACAAATTTCTTCAGCTCAGCTCAGAAAAGGAACTACAACAATTTTTCTCAAGGAAAAAACCTCAGAAACAAAACTCTAGCAAAGGCTATTCCTCCTGTGAGAAATATGACAGAAGAAGAGAAAAAAAGCTGAACATCAAGAATGTTAAAAACCAAGGTCAGGACTAACCTGTTTAGTAAATCAAAAGAGAAGTGGTCTGAGTATGAAGTTATGCTTCTAGCATCCCATGTTCCCTGGATCACCTGATCTCTCAGGGAGCTTACATGCATCAGTCTGCAGCCTTGTTGGCTGCACAGCGGTGTGACTGGGAGAAGATGCTTGGACATTACACAGCAAGGTCAAAGTGATGAGAAAGAAACATCAAACAAGAAAGAAAGCACTCATTGACGGCAATAAAGCTGCCTCCTCTACGCCTCCCTAACAGGGAGTGTAGTTAGTAACTTTTTGGGCACTGTCATAATGAGTGTGTTGATTTCTAGGATGGCTAGGTCTACATTCTTAATTCTGTTTAGCTTGTTCTAATTTTCATTTTACACACGCATACATACAGATGTATGCGTGTGTAAATAATTTGTATTTTGGTATGAGAGGGTGAGATGCCTCAAAAGTATTTTAGAGAGAGATACTAATCAATATGGAATTTAGGTGTGTCAAAGCATTCACATTCAAACTACATTAAAGTAGGCTGCCCAGTTCAGAGTTTAAAATTATAGATAAAGTATACTCTACTTTGAGTATATAAGTTTCATGCCATATTTGGAATGCAAGGTACTGTATTTTGAACATTAATATTTTATGAGAAAGTTGATTCCCCTTAAATATTAGATGCATGATGGTTTGCTACATTCCTAAGTGTGACTGAATTATATCTGACAGAACCTACAGCTCTGATTTCATAGGGGAAGCCAGTGGGGAATGGGATTAAATTTGGAAAAAAAATGTTGTTAAAAGTTTTTAAATTAAATATTTCAAGCATGAAAAGCATAGCAATTATAACACAAACACCCATGTATCCACTATCCAGCTTTGTTAAATATTAATATTTTGTCTTATTTGGTTCAGATTACTTTCTTTCTAAAGAAACAGAGTTGGGTTATACTCCCCACCCAATGCCATTTTCTGTACCTCGGCCCCTAGACCTGGGGTAACCACTATCCTGAATCTATAACATTCTAATAAAAAATTTAACTGTATTTCATGTGCACATATCAAAAACATAATTTATAGCCGCAACCTGCATACTTAAAAACTTTATATAATAGTATCATGCTGCACTTACTCTGCAAATGTTTCTAGAGATTTATCTGTGTTTCTGTAGGTAGCTCTAATGCACTTATTTTAACCCTTACATATGCTTTCATTGTGTGAAGGTACTGTCACTTATTTAATCATTTTCTCATCAATGAACATTCAGTATTTCCCGCCAATTCTCTGTTATAAACAATGCTGACATTTTTTTGCCCTTTGGCAGAATCATTCTTTCATGTTGACCTCAAAGCACTCTTGAACCCACCCGATGGTGCTGCAATATCCAGTCTCCTAAGACAAGGCATCGCTCTGTTCTTCCTGCTCTTGCATTCTCCACACGGGACCATCATGCCTTGACCATGAAATATTTCTCTAATTGTTCCCTCTTCTCTACCGCCCACCCCTTCTTTCTATTATTGGTACAGTTTGAGCTGTTATCTTTAGACTACTGATGTCCTCATAGGCCTCTCATATGCCAGGCTTGTCTCCCTTCAATCAATCCTCCACCCTGCTGCCTGCTGGGAGAATGCATTTAAAAGCCCAAACTGGACGTGCCAGGCTCCCACTGCTTATGGGACACAAGTTCCTCATAAAAGTCCGCCAAAGTAGGCCTGCATTTCTATCTGGACTGGTCTCCCTTCCTCCTCCTCCTGGTACCTCTGACCATATATCCATCTGATGCTGGCTCTGAGCTTCGGCCTATGACTGGAAATAGTTCCCCTATTTACCCAGTCTAGGCCTCCTCATCCTTCAGGACAACTTTGGTTTCACATCAACCAGGGAGCTTCCCTATCCATTCTCTATGCTCCCAGTGCAACTCGAATGAGTCCTGGCACTTGCCACGTTTCCCTGTCATTTGCAGAACCACTTGTGTTCCTCCCGAGTCTCAGTGCTAACTGAGGGCTAGGGCTGAGTTTCATTCATCTTTACAACCCCGGGACCTAGGAAAGCGTCTGAGATACTAAAAGGCGTTCAGACATCGGCTGAGCTAAAGTGGAAGGTAACCAATCCATGAAGTACATTTTATTTTCTTAATAAAGGAGTGCCAGTCTGTTTAAAACAAGTAGATTTACTACGGAATACGCAATGAAAAACAACCTATTCAGCCTTCTATGAATAAGACGTCTGTTAGCTGACGCTCATGCATCAATAAGTATAGTAACGGCTACTAGTAGCACTCCAAGTGCCTTCTGAATCATTAGATTAAATTGTACTCAGGCTTCGTCACAGCTGTGAGTGAGCAATGTATCATCGTCGCCTACCTAGCACGTCCAACTCCTTCACCATGCACCAACACAAGGGCACCGTCAAAACGGTTTGCAACATTTCCTCCAGGTCAAGATCACGTTCTTTACCCACCTGTAACAAGCTCCCTTACTTCTGCATCAACAGATTTCCTCAACAGTCGCAACAAGGCAGGAATCCCACCAATATTCTTCATTGCTATTTTATTTTCATCTGTAGACTTGCCAAAAACAAGGTTTCGGAGGGCACCACAAGCATTCTTCTGAACTTCCAAAACTCTGTGGTCCAAAAGGTCAACCAGATGCTTGATTCCCCCTAACCTACATACCTAGAATGAAAAATATTAGGTACCAGGCCTAAGTGACATGTGATTCACCAGTGATCAAACAAATGTCTGTTACGGAAAGACCACGGATAACAGAAAACTCCAGATTATTGCAACAGGTTACTTTTTGCTCTAAATAATGCATCTTTTATAATAAGGATACTCTCCAAGATCAAACTCTTTGTCTGGGTTCATGGCTTAGAAAAGGGAAGGGAGGCCGAGGTGGATTAACGACACGTAGCACAGTCCTATGCGAACCCTCTGAACACACAGGGACGTGTGTTCACTCCCGCATGCAATGAACAAGTACACCAACATGATGCAGGGTCAGAGACAACACAGGAAAGGATTTTTGACTAAAGTAATTCGGTTTCTAGAACTGTCTCCCTAGGTTACTCTCCCTAAAGTTTCTTCCATTTGTCGATTCCTTAGTACACCACGTGAATGTTTCTGGATTTTATCTATTGCATCCACCTTTAGATATGTAACTGGTATGCTGTTTTGCACAGTAAACTGATGAGAGCCACTTAAGTTCTACATGACATCGCAGGGGTAAAAAAGGCCTAAACGTTAAAAGAATCTGTAAGTCATAGGACACTAAGGCAAACAGCCTATGACTTTCTGTGTTTCTATAAATGTCAAAAAACTTTAAAATGTGAAATAAAACATTCATACCTGTTCAGTATTATTAACGGTTATAAATCCTCTGCCACTTTACTTAATGTATGTTGACACCAATCTTGACCAGAATCTCACAGAATACATGAGCTTACTAGTTTCATATATATACTCTAATTTTTATCTAATAGATTTTTGTAAAATACTTTAAGAAGGCAGGTTAAATTGATTTTTGCTTCATGTTTTATAAATAACCTAATGAGTGGACATATGATTTGAAAATGCAAAAAGTACTCCAAGAAATATACTCATTCTAGTTTTTCCTGAGAAATACTGAAATGCATAGTTAAGAAGCAAAAGAGTATCTGGTATTCAAATGTCCCCGCAAAAGGGCATCTGGTAGATTCTTAAGCACACAAGCATGCAACGGCTGAACAGAAAGCGCATCCCAGGCACTGAGTCCTGTACCTCCATCTTCACTTTGTTGTCGCCGAAGCACAGGTGCTGCAGGTAGGCTGCAGCGTTCGCCTGAACTGAGGGGAACTGGTGCTGCAGCATGTGAATGACTTCAGGCAACTCGGGATCACGCCAGGCAAACTCCCTACATGAGAAAAACACAGCTTCAAAAAGAAAGGCCCATGTTTTAACGATACACTGAAGCAAACATTTGGCAGAAGAAAAAAGCTCAGCCGAGACCCAAATTGGAAGTCATAAAAATCCTAAAATACATATATATGTAAATAAATTTTTTCTCCCTGATGAATATTATGCAGAGGCCCAGATGCTTATGATCTTAAAGAAATCATGATGCACAGAAAGAGATTCAGTGGAACAAAGAAGTTCTTAATATGAGTAACTTTTTCATTCTTGTTTTCCTCCTCTTGATTCTAATTTTATGCCTTCTTACCTATGTAAGAAATGTGTAGGCGCAAGGCTCAGTAAACAAGTGCACTTTAGCTAGGTGAGATGCGATACTTAGAAGAGAGGAAGAAGGGCTAGTGGGAATAAACAAATCTGGTGTCAGTCTAGAAATCGCAAATATTGTGGGCCCAACGATTTTTAAGAAACGTAATATTTATGGTTGCTCTTGATTATAAGACAGAAACATAGAAATTTATAAAAAGGAAAAAATATTGTATCAGTAGTCCTATGTGCAGAAAAAATCCATTGCTGACATTTCTTGCTGGTCTTTTTTGTATACATGTATGCAAATATTCATATGTGCGCACAGAATTTTTTTTTCAAAGAAGTGGATTATTTATTATTAAATAGCACTGCCTAGTTCATGAGAACCTATACTGTGGCAATCACTATCCTAGGCATTTTGTGTATATTAATTCACTTATCTTACATCAACCTTATATATTTGCAGGGGGAGACAGAAAGGCTAAGTCATTTGCCTAAAGTCACACAGCTAGCCAACAGCAGAGCAAGATTTCAACTCAGCGGTCTGCTTTCAGAATCTGGCCCCCTGTGCTATCTCATTACTCGTACAATGAGTATACGTAAGCATGTATACTTTTTATAGTTTGCTTTTTCAAGTAACATCACATTGTCAGAATTTTCTGATGTCAACTGATTGGTCCACTGTTTGGAATCCTTGTTAAATATGAATTTATGCTTATATTATATAAAGACCAGCTTCTTACAAATGATTCAGAAAGCAACAAGGTGCAGACTTTGGTTACTGGATGAAGTACACTGTGATTCCAAAAATGAATTACTACTGAATAAATATTTTTTAAAAAAACTTTTAAATTAACAACCTAGTGATGATGTTTCTATGGCCCAGGTTTTAAAGATCCAGAGTCTTTCTTGGTCTGGGAAGGCTCCATGCATTAACTTGCTCATCCGCTACAAAGCGGCAGGCCATTCCATCACTGCACACATACAGACACACCACCGATTCAAACAAATATTTAGTGAATCCTTACTATGCTTCAGGTACCCACCACAGCAGGTGCTGGAGACACAAACATCGAATAAGACATGGTTTTATGTACAGGGTCTTTATGCCAAATTAAAAAGTTAAGTCTTAATACTAACAACAAGAGTTATTATTTATTGAGTTTACCTGCATCAGGCATAGTGTCAAGAGCTTTACATGCATCGTATCATTTACCTTGTTGCACAGCGAGGTAGGAACTATTAAATAACATTAGATATGGACAAGGAACCTGGAATTAATAATTAACTGGTGGAGGTTAGTGAAACCCAGGGGGGTCTATATGTTGTCCCACACATAAAGAACATTAATGCAGGTTTTGAAGCAGAAGAGTGAGAGAATGAGACACAGTCACACTTATAAGAAAGATAACTCTGGTAGTCAAGCAAAGAATGTACTAGAATCATACAAAAACTGATGGCAAGAAGACTATCCACTATCCACCCATTTGCTCAAGGCCAAGTGGAGCCATCCTTGATTTTTTTCTTTCCCTTATCTTTCTGATCCAATCCATCAGCAAGCTCTGTTGACTATCTTGAAACTATTTAATACAAACCAAACCCATCCATCCATTCTATCTTGACAGGACTACTCTAAGAGCCTTCTACATGCTTTCTCTGCTTCAAATACTACCCCCTCCCCTGATCCACTCTGGGCACAGCAGTGAGATGATCTTCCAAAAACTGAAGTTAATGGACATTTCTGGCTTTGGGGACAGATTGGATGATCATGTCATTAATAGACATTAAGAATACCTCAAATGCTGAGAGGCAGGATGACACAGAAGAAAAAGCACAGAATTTAGAATTAGATTTCCTATGCTGAAGTCCCAGGTCCTTCATTTACTATGTGATTTTGAAAACCAGTTAATTATTTGAAGCTTCAGTTTCCCCATCTGTAAAACAGGAACAATAAACTATCATTTCTACCTTCTTCTTAGGTTGGCTGTGATGATTAAATTGTGATGATGCATATTAAAATATTTTATATACTTCAAACTATCATACAGATGTTTTATTAATGTTCATCATCCATGAAAAATGAACTAGTATAAATGGGGTCATCCTCTGCAATAATAGATATCCTTTTATGCACTGAAACTATGTTAACTATTTCTGATGAAAATCTTCTAAAGCCCATTATGTAAATCTATGCTGTAATTAACAGATTGCAACAAGTGTGATTTAATCTTTCCTTGATGACTCACAATCATTACAAATACAATTTTTTGTCCTCTTTAAATGGCACAGGGGTGGTCAAGATTTTCTGGCATCCTTAGGTGCCATGAGGGCCAGACAACACAAAAGGTAAGCTCCAGCTGGAGATGGGCACTTAGGCTTGGTTGGCATCAACCCCAACCTTGATTTTCTGCAGAAATTTACCTTAGAAAGATTGCTATAAATCCATGGGCTGGCTGGATGGCATCAATACCTGCCAGGATTTGCTTTACTAAAACTTATGCCCAGATGCTATTTCCAGCCACGATGGAGTAACCGGTACTGGATTTTGCCCTTTCACCATAAACAACTATAAGACCAGACTAAATATGTGAGGAAACTGTTTTCAGGCCCTGAACAATAAGTAACACAAGAATGTAATCCTTGAGAGAAGGGAATTACTTTAGTAGCTCCATATTCACCTGGATTTCTGTTGCGGGGCATTTTTTGGATGATGGCAAAGGAAGTGAGCCCATGAAGTAGAGCAATAATGGACTTAGTGGGCTGATGGGGAAAGACTGGAATATGGAGATGTCAAAGTGCTTAGAATTTTTGGGGCAGGATACAGGAGCTGCAAGAGCTCTGCAGAGGAGATTCTAAAAGTCTGCGGGAGGATTATTCACAAGTTTTTTGCTGAATGCTGGGCTGTGCATCACGTATAGGGCACATGTACAGGTCTGGTGGGGAGAGGCTGCTGCAGGACTGAAAGCTGAGCATGTGCTCGCTTTGGCAGCACATATACTACAGTGGAGAGCTGAGCACATGCCAGGTAATGTTGGATTTCCATCCCAGTCGGAGTATAGACCTTACAGAGAACCTCAGCATTTAGCTTACCAAAAAGCCATGTTTAAGAGTAATAAACTCACCACAGAGTAAGGGCCACGTGCTAGGAGTAAAACAAATCTGAAATAGACAAGTCCTAACAAAGAACAAAGCCAATCTCCAGAGAATCAAACATCTATTGGTAATTTAGTTAGCTGTCACAACAAAATTCAGAACCCTAAAAAGGAGACAACAAATCAAGAGTCCCTACAATGTGTCATCCACGATGGTTCGTGTATAGTTTATAATTGCTAGGAATAAAATATAACAGAAAACTATGACTTACAAAGATGTAAAACACACACACACACACATACACACACACACACACACACACACACACACACACACGAAGACCTAGACAAAACCTAGATGTTTGAATTATCATAGGGCAACTTTAAAATGGTTGTTATAAATGTGCTCAAAAACTTAAAGGAAAATATGTATATAAGGAGTGAATAGATGGGGAATATTATCAGACATGGAAACTGTATTTAAAAAAAGAACCAAATTCAAGTATCTAAAACAGAAAAAAAATTAACTGGATAAGCTTAACAACAGATTGGAGAATACAGAAGAAAGAACAGTAAATTTAAAGGTAGATCAATAAAAAATATCCAATCTGAAGAACACAGAGAAAGAAGATTAAAAAACATGAACAGTGCTTCAGTAATCTGTGAGATAATGTCAAGTTTTCCTAGAAGGAGAGGAGAGTGAATTTGGGGCAGGAAAGAATTTAAAGAAATAACAACTGAAAGTGTCCCAATTTTGGTAGAAATCATCAACCAAGATCTAAAGAATCTCAGTGAACCCCCACCCAGATTAAATGTAAAGAAAACTATATCTAGGTCAGAGTAAAAGTACTGAAAATTCATCTAAAAGGTAGCCAGAGAGAAGATAGATTACATAATGAGAAGAATGATACAAATGATGTCTCATTTCTCATCAGAAACTATGGAGATCTAAAGACAATAAGTGGTATCTTTTAGAGTACTGAAAGAAAAAAACCCACACCTTTCCATCCTGAATTTATATCTAGCAAAATTATCCTTTAAAAATGAGTGAAGTAAAAACATTTTTCAGATAAATTAAAGCTGAGAGAATCTTGCCAGCAGATATGCAACATAAAAAGGCTAAAGGAAGTTTTCAGATTGAAGGGAAATGAGTTGAGATGGAAACTTGAATTTATAGGAAGACAGTAAGAGAACTATGAATAGTAAATATATAGCTGAATATAAAGACCATTTTTTAAACCTCTCTTTTTTTAAAAGACTACTGACTGCAGTAAAAATAGTAACACTAATGTATGGGCTTTATAACATATGTAGAAGTAAAATATTTGACAATAACGTAAAGGTGAAGGAGATGATAAATTGGATTACTCTATAGGACATCACAGACTAAGCCCTGCTCAAAGGGAACACCATGAATGCTGTCATCCTTTAAGTCACTATCTCTTTCCAGAAGAAGTACTTTTGTTTCTTCTTTTAGATGCATCATTTGTACTATTAATACATTTTGCTTCCAAATTAGACAACTATAAAAAAAAATCTCCTACTTTTCCTTGTATATAGAAAACATGAATAATTTCTCCACTATTACAGGGAAGTTTTCAGGCTAATTATAATGCAGCATATAATGAAAAGTAATAATAAGCATTAACAAAGAAAGTAGATTTGAAATGAATGAAAATATTCAAGTTGCTACTTTCCAAACTAAAAATTAAATAGTCATCACAGACTTTCTATTTTGGTTCAAATATTCAAACTTCCTATTCACCTGGATTCCAGTTTGAGCTAGAATAAACACACCTATTATTGTAAGATAGGCATCTATTCAGCTTACAAAATGCATTATAAGTTTCACATAATCAAAGTTAGGCATAAGTTTTATAAATTAGACTATGAAATCATCCTACTATGAATAGCTAAAGTATATTATCATATATGAAATCTTTGTTTATAGTGAATCGACTCATATCAGAGGTCAAAACTGAAGTCTGCAGAAGCACATATTAAACTCAAAGTTCTAATCACACTTCACTACCTTCTTGGCTAGCTTTCCTTTTCTCTGCGGGTTCAGCCGAGGTATGGTCTAAATTGCCCACAATTCAAAACCCTTTTGGGAATTTCTGTACGTATTTCGATGCCCTAAGCTTTTGTCATTTTGAGGATTTGAAAACAAAATCATGTAAAAGTATTTCTGACTTAATTATTTTGGAAGTGCTATTAGACAAATTATTTTACAAAATCTTTAAAATGACAAAAAAGGTGGCAAGCAGGAATAGAACTAAATGTATGTATAAACCATAAAGAAATTTAGGCAAAAGAATGAACATGTGGAGTAGTTTTAGTGACGCAGTGGGTTTCCCATTCAACTCAAAAGTACCTTTAGTTATATTGTTTTAATGAAGAAAACCTCACTCATACTTTTAATTCACATTCATTAGAATAAGTTAGTAGGCTGCTAAAAGTGAATTGAAAATTATAATAATTTTCCAGTGGAACAACTATTTGTGGGCAAAGACTGAATGAAATCTTGCTAATATATGTCTTAAAATAAAACTCAAGCTGCTTAAAATTTAGCAATAGTTTCACTCTCTAAAGTTTCACAAACTAAAATTCTCTTTTAGTTTTAAAATATCTTTATTTCCTGAATATTTTAAAGGGCTTTCATTAAAGATGAGGCTAGTTTTTCAAAATCAATCAAGTATTAAATGACTCATCTTAATAAAACATGTTTTATACATGGCCAGATAAAATTAAAAGGAGGAAACACCTATTATTTGCCAATATTTTCTGCTTATATGAGAATTTCTTGTGAACGATTTTCTCCTAAATAGCAGAAAGCTTTTTGAAGGATATAGGTAATAAAAGCATGAGATAGGATTGACCAATATGATTCAAAATGTACACAACACTGGTCTTTCCCAGTTTAAAGCAACCACAAGTATTTTTTGAAGTCTTCATCTAAGAAATCAGTGAGGATATAGGAAAAGGGGTAAAATGATCCTGTAAGACTTTTTCTGTACTTCAGACTAAGAGCCTATCCCCAGGTAGTCGCCTTGGTGAAGTAGTTCAATGATGAATACTGCAGATATTCACACAGACCTGTGCACCCTCTAATTTATTATTAAAGCACTGAAAGAAGAAATCTATCTTCCTTCTTCAAATTAATTCTTTAAAATGAAATTAACCTCAATGACCTACAGTTCTGGAATGCAAATGAAAAATACTAGAGATAAGTAGTTACTGATATTATATTAGATCTGGCAACTTGAAAAAAAGTTGGAATGAAGGAACTGGTGGACTTCTGTGATGCTGTAGCATTCTGGATACCCATCACCAGTACTTGCCTGGGGTCTTTCTGAATGCTGTCTATTGACGGCGATCTCGTGGTGCCATCATCAGCTGGTGCTGCATGCTGAAGCCTGTTATAATTGCACTCTTGCACTCGATATTGTATTGGCCTATAGGGCTCCGCGTAGGTAGCTGTTGTGTTCAGAGCATAATTATTTCTTTGGTATGTAAGGGTACTTCGTTGGCTGGACGTCCTTTGCAGATTTCCAACACCTACTGGAAAGTCACATTTTCAAAAAGGTTAGTATGTTCTCCATGAGGTGATACTTCCCAAAGTCAAAGTGTTTTATATAACTTGCTTACATTTAGATTTTACCAATCTAGCTCATTAGTGCTACAAAAAATACTTAAGTTTTTAATATACACTAACAATATTTATACCATTTTGTGAGACGAAAAAGCAAAAATGAAACTATAAATCTGCTGACACAATAGGTCTTAATATGTTTATTAAGATTCAGTAACAAAACTGCAAGAGAAACATAAGAAAAGAATTAAACTAATCTTAGAAATAAATGACAAAACTTCATAATTTAATTTTAGGAATAAAAAACAAGATATTTAGTCACATTTGCAGAAAATTGAAACTATCAAACTTTGAAAACAATGCATACAGGTGACTTATTTTGACATTTTATTTATAAACCTGTAGATTTTGTAACATCAGAAAATTTACTTCACGAGAAAGAAGACTGATATATCAAATTTTTTCATAGCTACTCCCTTAAATTATTGCATGATGCTATGTATAATGATACTGTACACTATATTTAAGATTTCATTCCTAATTATTGCAGTAGGGTATCTCTCCAATGATTGTATACATATTCTTCCTGCAATTAGAATGCTCGAACAGCATTATTTCTTAATCCTATTAACAAAATTCCTCAATACACAGAACATAACAAATGAAATATTTCTGCACTAACATCTATTAAAAATTAGGGCATTCTACCAGCAGAAAAATCCCACAGTGAACCAATTTGTGAGTTTTAGCAAAGAACTAATTCAAGTACAGTCTTCTCCTTCCTGGTGTTCTGGGAGGTAGGAGGCCTGACAATTAAGTTTGCAAACTTGGTGCAATGATGTTGCTAATCTTTTTTGATATCAGAGGGATTATTCATTATGAATTTGTACCAAATGGACAAACAGTTAACTAAGTTTATTATTTGGAAGTGCTGAAAGGCTGCGTGAAAAAGTTAGACAACCTGAACTTTTTGCCAACAATTCATGGCTCTTGCATCACGACAATGCACCAGCTCACATGGCACTGTCTGCGAGGGAGTTTTTAGCCAGTAAACCAACAACTGTATTGAAACACCCTCCCTACTCACTTGATCTGACCCCCAGTGACTTCTTTCTTTACACAAAGATAAAGGAAATATTAAAAGGAAGACATTTTGATGACATTCAGGACATTAAGGGTAATACGACAGCTCTGATGGCCATTCCAGAAAAGAGTTCCAAAACTACTTTGAAGGGTGGACTAGGGGCTGGCATTGGTGCATAGTTTCCAAAGAGAGTACTTCAAAGGTGACTGTAGTGATATTCAGCAATAAGGTATGTAGCACTTTTTCTAGGATGAGTTCGCAAACGTAATTGTCTGACCTCATATGTCCCCCAGAGCCATACCTTTAGGGGGCTGTCATTGCTACCTAGAGTTTATTTGTGGGCATGTTAATAAAACTGTACTACTTTTTTTTTTAAAGTCTCTTTGAGCCAAAGTTTTTTCTTGAGTCTCTGTGAGCCAGACTGGCAGCACAATCGGGCAGCTTACATGGCCCTGGGCAGCTTACGTAGTAGTGGCTGTTCTATCAGCTACTACAATACGGCATAGATGTGAGGATGGAGGTCTAAGGGTATGATACACTAGTTCCCAATTTTTATAGGTGCCTACTGCATTCTGTCCCAGACTGAGTCCATCATAAAGAATGTTTATTTCAAATTCTACACTTAAGAATTCAGGAGAAATCCAGTATCTAAAAAAGAGTAACACCAAATACACTTGGAATACTTACATACTAAGTCAAAAATTGCCAAGTAACTCATATGTAAATTTTCTCTAAACACATGTTCCAGGCAACAAAAATGATAAAGAAATATTGCAACACAGGCTTTCCATTCTATGTCTGATATTCCTCTAACCCAAGGGCAGTCAGATTTATAGCTCTATAAACTTATTTGTGAGTTTACAGTATAATCACAATATTCATTGATTAGATTGAACGAAGGTAAAAATATATTACCTATAAATAGGTCCAAAATGAACTTCTGTTTTACTGTTTATCGATCTGTTGTCATAGCTGTTTTACTGACAACCAAAGGGACAATGTGATTTCATTCTAACCAGAACCCAAATCCAATGACATCCTCTTGGGCCCATGAAATTGGGAATCCAGTTAAGCATTGCTGGTACTCACCTGAGCCTGTGCGATACAATGCTGTCTGTGACCCTTGGAGCTCCACAGTCCCGTGGTTTGGGCTGCGGTACACAGGGCTGTAATAGGTCCTCCCCTCATATATAGGAGTGATGTGCAAGTCGGGTGACACAGCTGAACGAAGGTCTTGACCGAGCTGGCTGTGTTGACTAGCATAGGAACTCCGTAAGCCTAAAGGCAGAAAAATTACGAATCATTAAGAAATTGAGAAAATTGTGGTGAGGGTAAAAGCCCTAATGAAACTCCTAACCAATAGGACCAAGTGTGAAGTCTAAACACCAAACCTAGTGAGTTGTACAAAGGAAAAATGCCAGAGATGAAAAGGACGCCATATACATTTTTAGTACAAACCTTTAACTTGGCCAACATAAAAGTAAATTTTCTAAGAAAAAAAATAGCAAGACATTTTTAAATGTTTTGATACTCTGAAATTCATTCTCCCAACTCTCAGCTATTTTATCATGGTGACCCCAAAGAGAATGTCCACTTTTACTTTACTATTTTCCTTCTTAAAAATACATACAAACAATGGTTCATGCCAGTCTCTCTTCCTGCCCTGCAGAACTGCCTCGTCCTACCAAGTAGATGGCCAGCTCTTTGGGACCAGGACTCACCATGTCCCACAAGTCTTTAAATCCCCACATCTAAGACAATACCTACATAATTGTGCTTAGTAAGTAAAGGCTCATGTTCAAAAAATGTTTTGAAATATCTCTCTCAATTCATCCATGATTTTTACAGGAAAACATGAAATTGTATGTTACAAAATTTGAAATGTTATCAGTCAAGTAATAACATTTATTAAATATTATGAATTATTATGCATATTTTACTATTATCACTGTATTTTTCCTTTTTTTCTTAAAAAAACAACAACAACAAGGCAGTTGTGTTTATACTGTTTCCTGAAAATAAGACTGGGTCCTACATTAATTTTTTTGTTCCAAAAGACACATTAGGGCTTATGTTCAGGGGATGTCATCCTGAAAAATCATGCTAGGGCTTATTTTCTAGTTAGGTCTTATTTTCGGGGAAACACTGTAGGAACCTACACAGCAGATTCTAGTTTACTTGCTTTCTGATGTGAAGGAAAAGTACAGTTAGTAGATGAATATTAAATCATTTGAAATATTCTTCCATTCAAATTGCTAATAACTAATATTTACGCATGGGACTTGTGATGGAAAAGTAGATTTCACACCCAAACATTTTATTTTCTTAATAAAAGTTAATTAGTATATTTTATATTATGACACTCAGAAGTTAGTGATTTGTCATCATTAGTAAGTAAATCTGTCACTTGGTATGAATACCAACTACGGTTACTTTCCAAATTTGAGTAAGAGAAAGCACATATATTTGCTTTTAAAAAGACTGCAATAATTAACACAGTAACTAATTATAAAAAGATAGCATCATTCACATCCTATTAGCTCAGTTAATCAAATCACAACTGAAAGCAAATGGGCCTGAATGTGAGTGATAACATGTTGCTTAGTGAGGTATAGCAAGAAAGTTAATACATAAAGCTTTGAAAATTAATGAGTATTACCTATCCTGGACAGCAATGTGACATGGAAAAAAACTAAATGCACCAATGTGGGTTTTAGTTACTGGCTCCCCACTTGCTAAAATGAAGATCACACACAAGTTTAAACAATCTTATAATTGGGAGATTATCCAAACCTTCTCATCTGAAAACCAAGGAAACAAAGAGCCCAAAAGGAAATGTGATTCATCCCCATCAGAGGTACTTTCTGGAAGGACTGAGAGGAACCCCCAGGGCAGTGTCCCGTCACTGCACACTTAGCACTGAACATCCGGAGTCCTCAAGGGTCAATGGTAAGTGGTGTGAGAAACCTTGAACTCGATAGATCCCTCCTCAAATAGAAAATTAAAGAGCAAGGTTAGTCCACCAGGGGATCACGGAAGCCAATGTAATTATAAAGATCATATTATGATTGTTATTGTCAAGTTCTCATTTGAGGATTTCAGCTTTTTATTCACTGGCAGATTTCTCATTCTTCCTAACAGTTATAAGCTCCATTTCTTTATGGAGCCCGTGAGTATACTAAACAAAAGTGGAGGCATTGTTTTTATAATGGTGACATAAAGCAGGCAGGTAAACATAGCTAGTCCTTGGTAATCTTATCAATACAAGGTGCTTTGTTACCACTCAGTAGAGCCACAAACACTCTTGATTCACTCTGAGATTCTGATTATCACTCACACTTAGGCAAAGGCAAGCAGAGCACTGGTGGTGGCCCCACCACCCATGGTGTTGTGAAATGGGAACAAAGCATTGTGCACCATTATCAGAATGCTATATTCTCATGGTGCAAGGGCCTGCTGTTTTCTTCACTGAAATCCATGCACTATGACAACTTTCATAAACATTTACTGTAATTGCATGGCAAAGGTAACAAAATGAGCTTACTTAGAACTATTAAACGTATCCAGTAAATATTCACTTGTTATAGGACTACTAGTGAAATGAAATTACCATATGTGACAGGCTATCCTGGGAAATAAAAGACAAAATCATGGTGTGTGTAACACTTTCTTGATATCAGAAATCTTTGTAAATAACATAACAGTGACTGTCACTATTTTTTGTTACCTGCTTATGCATGAAAAAAAAAGTCCTATAGATTAACATTTAAAAAATTACAAAAGTATGTAGCCTCTACAGATTAACTTAAATGACTGTGTGTAGAGAGCCCCACTGTATCTTAGTATCTTTTAAACTGCAAGACAGACAAGTAATTATGTTCTATAATTGCTATTAAAAATAATTTTCCAGAAGTAGTTCCACAGATTAATATTTAATTACTTTATCTTCACCTCCAAATAAAACACTGATCGTCCACAATAATATTTATCTAACCAATAGTTTCTATTTGCAATTCCACAAATACTTATTGGTTTACCTATTACAATGATATATTCCCTGTGATTTAAAACATTTATATTTAAGACATTGGAAATAAACATAAATTTATCTTCCAAATATGGATTCTTTGTATTCTCCAAACTTTTACTGACATGCTATGATTATATTAAAGTGAATATTTTAGGACAGATATATTTTTTGTTGTAGGAAGTAATTTATACATTTATTTTATCATTATTTAAACTGGGATTACCAAATATCCAAGTGTCTGATCTATTACAAAATATTGCTTCAGACTTACTAATCAGCAGGTTATTAATCTTTTGAAATCAAGAACCATAGCAAATATGACATCGCTTTCTGAAGAAAAAAAGGGAATTCACAAAATAGAATCCATATTCAGAACAAGGGGGCAGGTGGGTGATGGGAAACATTTTTATGGAAACTCTTCTTCTTTTGAAGATTATAGCACTCCAGGAAGAAAAAAATCTGCGAAAGACTAGGTATAATTTTTTCCTCCCTGAGACATAAAGTCTAAATTCATTTGCATTGTCGGAGAAGCAGGCTTTTAAAACCAAAGGAACTCATCCCTCTCAGGGTTAACATGGGGACAGTGTTTATATGCTCACTTCCCTTTGTGGGTTTCTCCTTCACTCTTCAGATTACTGCATGGCTATACATACACAGGGAAGAATACAGAAATCCTCAGAACTCTTTATCTTTTCAGGCTCCTTGGGAGATGGAATTTCATAAATGATTCCTACTGCACTTTGCTGCATACTTCTCAGAGGCATGCCAGAAAATATCTAAGCCAAGAACATTCCTCTAAGGGCTGAATGAAAAAGAGGTGGTTTCTCCACTAGGAATTTCTTTGAGCTCAAAATCAAGTTCAATAATAATTTTTCAGGCAAAATTAGTAAATTAGAAAATCTCAAAAAGGCTTTACCTTTCCCAGAGGCCACAAAGAACGGATATTAATTTCACTACACAAAAATATTAAAAACCTCTGTAAATAAGAAATACCAAAAATAACGTCAAAAGACAATTTACAAAATGGGAAAAATACTTGAGAAGTATATTACAAGGGGCTAATTTATTTCAAGTATAAACAGCTTTTACAAATTATAAAAATACATAAAAGACCTGAACTTGTTCGCAGAAAAACAAAAGGCCGATAAACATGAAATCTTCAACCTCCCTCGTAACTCAGTAAAGGCCATTTAAAACAATGAGGTACAGCTTTTTACCTACCACTCTGGCAAAGATGAAACATTTTGACAATATGTAGTGCTAGTGAAGGTGTAGTAGTAATAGGTACACTCAAACAATCGCTAAAAATAAAAATCTGTGCCATTTTCCAGGAGGGCAACTTGACAATATTTCTTTAAGAAACAAATACATATTTTGATCCAGCAATTCTACTTCAAGACGTGGATCCCACAATTATCTTAGTATCTATGTGCAAATATGCAGAACAATATGTATGACATCGTGTGTCTAACAGCTAAAAATGGAAAACAACCTAAATGTCCATTAATAGGGAAGTGGTTAAATAAATCATCATACATCTATAAAAATGGGGTCCTAGGGTTGTATTGAGAATGAAGCAAAGTTCTCAGGCTTATTAAAAAAACAAAGATATATATTATAGGATCCCATCCATATAAAAGACAACACAATGTGTGTACATATGTATATAATGTATATACTTATACATGTAAACAAACATTCTGCATGATACAGAAACCAGTGAGTGGAAATGGGTAAGGGTAAAGAGAAGCTTGAGACTCACTTCACATTTCAAATTGTCTTATCTAGTTTTAACTTGTTTACCATTGGGTATGTTATTTAAAATTACGATTTAAAACACTGGTTAAACATCAATTTCATTGCAATAAAAAGAACAAGGTTTATACATTATGTGGAAAAGGCTCCATGAAAATAGTCTGAAGGAAATGGCTGTAATACCAGGGACCTGGCTGTTGAGTTTCTAATTTAATCTGAGTGGCATTTGAAGGTAATTCATTAGAGCTTTGTGCATTTCCCATTGGGATGTTAAAGTAAGGCAGCTGGTGAGAAAATCTATATTCTAGCCTATACTATTAAAGCATTTTTTAAAAATAAACATTTAAACAGATATTCTGATACCACTATAACATAACTTATAGGTTTGGGTAGGCCTAGCTGGTTAACAATCTTTCATTAAGAAAAACAACAACCAACAAACAGCTTAGAATTCCAATCACTTCTTCTGAAATGCATCCTAATTTACATCCTAGTATTGTGAAAGGGAAAAATGTATTCATTACAAGAGTTCTGGTACTATAAATGTATATAATTTCATGCATTAAGAATTATAAAGCATGAAAAACAAGTCAGCCTTAACTCTGCAGTGTAAGCTTTGAGACGAACACATCTTATCCTGCTGTCTGAGCGATGGTTGCATAGATTTCCTCACTGGGCTTTACGGAGTGCTGTCACCCTGTACTCACCCGTCAGGCTGTCTGGCCGAGGTGGTACCATCCTCTCATAAATGTCATACGGCTGCTGTCCGAATTGTTCCATGTCATGAACAGTTCTTTGCAGTGAAGGACCCAGATGCTGTGGTACGGCAGTCATCCCTGAGCATTTGGGGGACGACGACCCCACCTGGCCTTGGGATGGGGAAGCTACTCGAGTCTGTGCATCCGTCAGCGTCAGCGGGGACCCCACTCTGGCGGTGGTTTGGTACTGAGGGGTTGGTCCGTTGGGATTGGAGGTCTGCCGGGAAGGGACTGACCCAATCCGACGTACAGCTGCTGGGGAGGCGGGTCTCTGTGCAGAGAATGGCGATGCTGCCCGCTGAGCAGGTAATGTGGTGGAGGAATATGCACTGGGGTTCAGTGGTCGGGAGTCGGTCACTGATGGAGAGCCAAATCCACTACCCAGAGAAGTTCTCAGTGGCCCCCTGGAAGGAGACACGCCTGTGCTGATAACATAAGAAGGAGACTGTGCTCTAGATGGAACTGAACTAACTCTTCTCATGGCCCGATTGGCTACTGATGGCTGATGAAAGGGGGAAAAAAAAGAATGGGTTTATCCAGGGTTTTGTGTCCATTGTCATTACAGAAAAAAATGCACATAGCTCACTACAATGTGATTATTTTAGGCATCTAAGTTTCCTTCTCTTGTTATGCTTTAGAGTTGGATCTTAATATTTCCTTATTGTCTTTTTCTTGTTCTACTTTTTTTTCTTTTCTGGTGGCTTAATCTCCACCTTTCCCCCTTCAAATACTAAGATCAACCAGTAAAGAGAGCTCTAAAGACATTTAATATTCCTTTTTTTTGTCTTTACATATTTTTTATCCTCTTGCCTATGCATTTTTCACAACACATAATATTTTGTATTGCAAGTGTGACGTGTCACTGGAGCAATGTACTTATTTTGTTCCCTGTGAGTCAAAGTTTGGCCAAAGTAATGCATTTCTGTAAAACAAAAACAATTTTTTTTAAATATATCAAATCCAATGTAGCTACAGGAGTATCTATAATTGTTTAGTCTTTGTGGACTGGCCCCCTTAACGAAAGGAATGTGTTCTTTCAATGTGGAATAAATGACTATTTGGATAGAGCCTGGGGTCCAACACTCTCCTCTGTGAATTTACTCTTAAGGGACAGCTTGTTTGCACAGGTGCTATTAGCCAAATTTGTCTCTTCTTTTAGCTCAAGTGTGGCTTCTAGTGAGTTCAGCTATTTCTTTCTACCTTCTTTGATCTATGAGCTCTTATCTTTAGCTGGTGGATTTAAAGAGATTCAAATAAAGGTACCCCCAAATCTGCTAACAAAAGGAGGGATGAGGAATGCCAAAGTCTCTGCTGGGTTCATGGCCTAGTCAGCTGGAAAAGATGAGAATGGGGAATGAAGACTATTTCTGCCATGGCTGGCTGGTCCTTCTATGAAATCTCTCCTTCTATGACTCCTGCAAACACTGGGTCTCAGACCCCTTTCCTGACGCAGTACAACGAGGAAGTACAATAGTGGCTGGACTGGGGTACTGGCCTGCGGGGAACACGCACGGACAGCAGACGCTGGGCAGCACGGGACCAGGCTGCTCTGTTTCTCCTTAGTGATTGCTGGAATACACTTGCCATCAACCCCCTTTTATTTTTACTTGGGGCAGTAAGAAAAGAAACCGGGAAAAGATGAGTGCTTTGTAGATAAACTATTAGATGTCATAAGAGGAAGAGTGCTTAGTCTCCAGGTGTCACAAGCTACTGGGTGGGCTGAAACACCTGCTCTGAGACCTCATGTGTGCTCCATCTCAACAATTTTGGAAAGTCAATAGCAGTGAAGAGGAGAAGATATGAGGAGGAAATGGAATTGTAAATAAACAAAAAGGCAAAAAAGGGGGTTGTAAAATTAGTAGACAGTTGGAAAATTAAAGTCTGGCTTGGGGTTTACTAATAGTGATAAAAATATGAAAATCCCACAATGAGCTGTTACCAAAACGGGATGATACTTGGCCCAAATATCTAGAAAACGTGTTTCCGAAAATACATGCAAATTAAGTTTTAGAGATGACCATTCCCCTCCCCAACTTAATTCTTCAGCTCTAGAAACAAAATCAACTTACCGTAAAAAACAACAACAACAAAAAGAGGTAACATGACCACTTTCAGGGGGAATAACAGAAACAATTTCTGTAGCTAAGATAATTATTATTCAAAAGTGTGACTTCAGACCTGCTGACACAGAAATTCACCTAAGCTGATGAATTCCTGTAAGCATTTAGTCCAAAGCTTCTCAAACTGTTCCATCAAAACATTCCTAGTAACAGCAAACAGGTAATTGTACAATATGAGGACTGGGGGTGCAGCTCAAAGCAGCTCTGCTACAGCACAAGATTTCCTGTTTTAGCTTAAAAACCGATGCACTATATTTGTGTGTGCTTGCATATAGACGTGTTTCTCATTACTTAACAATTTCCCCTAAATAGGTGAGCCAAAGTGCCGAAGGCATATTGTGTTTCTCCTTTGGCAATGGGAACCCTGGCCCGATGCTGTGGTAGCTTCGGACTTCCTGTATTGCATTAAGGGAAGGTTAGTGTTCGCCTAAGTTCTTTGATCATCTTGCCATTTTTAAGCTCCGGAAAAATCACTGGGGTACTTGGACAGATCGGTATCCTTACTTGTTATTGCCACTTAGGACTCCTACTGTGTCTATGAATTCTGGAATATGCTGGTGGACTAATGTGAATAAAGATGCAATGAGTTAGGAGCTCAGTTTTATAAATCGACAATGCAAGTATTATTTTGTGACTATCAAGTTAGAAAATGCTAACTTAACAGAACTGTTATGCTTCTATACAACGCCTTTCTATAGGCAGGAATATCTACATTCTAGCAAAAGAAAGAAATGTGTTTTCAGGGAATATGTCCAAAGATGAAAGCAAAAACTTTGGTTAGAATAGGCCAGTCCCATTTTTTGCAGGTGTTGGAATGGTGCTCTGCCCTCTAGGACTCTTTACAGCATATTTCAGCTCTAGTATTTTTAGGAACTCATAACCCCTCAGGGAGTACAACATTCTACCCAGTTCTCCCACACTCCCCGTGGACTCCTCCTCACATGCCAAACTTGCTCCTTTCAAACGAATTAATCTCCTGCGTCTGGAATTTATCAGAACTCATTAATAGGAGCTAATTAACAGAAATTAATGCATTTTTAAGTTTCCTGCCTAAAAATTCCTTAACATTATAGACTCGCATAGCGTAACATGATTTCACTACTTTACTTATTCCATAAATTCAAAATCGTATGTGTTGGTCTCATTTTTTAAAAAGTACTTGTAAGAGATATTCAATTAGGACAGCATTTTTTTTTTTTTACAAGGATCTTGATGTGTTTGGTTTACCTGAACCAATGTTTGTCCTTCAGCTCTGGAATTCCTCACCAAATGGTTATTAGTTGATCCTATGAATGAATGCTGTGGTCTATTATCTGCCTTACTCAAGTTTAGGCTGTTGTGGAAACTTCCTGCTTCCTGGTATCCACTGTCGGAGTAAGAATTCATTTGTGTTGAACTTCTTGAGTTACCCAATGATCCTGTAGGAATGAAACCAGCAGGAAATATCTTTATTTTCCAGTTCTGATGCTCATTTCAAAAAGAAAATATTAAAGGCAAATCTAATACTTAAAAGATAATACAACGGACCCTCACTTTCATGGAGAGATGTTTGCTCTGGTGAATAGAGGGCCCCTTGCTCTGGTTCTGTCCTGATGAGATAGTTGTTGGGATGGACAGCGTCAGAAACTCTAGGTTTGTTTACACTGGTATTTGGCACATCTGTAAGAAGAGAAGCTTAATTAGCTGAACCTAACGGCAAAATTGCAAAACAAAACTGCTTTAAAAAGCTTCAGATATTCATCAGTAACATATTATAACCTGTCGCCACGCAGCAGCCTAACCGTTTGTTTCCTTATACCTGCCCCCAAAGAAAGGAGTCTGCCAGACGAATCCTTTCAGGGACTTTGCTTCACCTTTGTGTTTGCACGTTATGCCTCCCTGTTTGGTCCCAACAAGATGGCTGGTCGGCCATGACGGGTATGACTTTCCACGTGGAAAGCAACCTAAGACAGGCACAGTCGAGTGGGGACCAACAGGAGAACCCACGGGGTTCATAGAGGTGGACACAGACCCCCACCTTCCCCTCTGTGGCTGCATTCCTTCCCAAAACCTGCAAGGGAAGAGATTCAATGGTGTGCTCTCCATCTATTCATAGGCATAAAGTTTTGTCCCTTGGGGAAGTACAGACATCCTGAGATTTATGGTTCAGCTGCCTGTAGGCAAGGGTGACTGGCTTGAATCAGTTTCCTATTATGGTGTATGGAATTCACAGATTTTGAGATTGACAAGCTTCATCTTCTTTACTTCCCCACCTAACTAATAAAAGCTGATGCTGGGCCCGATTCCGGGCGTCCAGTCCTTGAGACTGGGGGTCCCTTGGTCTGCTTAAACTCTGTTTATGGCTACTGTCTTTTCTTAACCCTGCGCTGCCCTCCTCACTCCCCACAACCCTTGTCACGTGGGACGCGACAATAATCTATACATTAAGACTGTTTTCACCTTAAACTGCACTACCATTTTGACTCTTTTTCTATAAGAAGGTGATCCATATACTCAGCTTATTAATATATTTTGCTAGATTTCATGATGTTGTTCCTCCTGTTTACCAGCCCCATATTAACATATATTAAATTAAAATCTGAAAACTGACCTTGTTCCCCCTTGGAAAACTCACCCCTTAGGTGACTTTTTCAAAGAGGATTAACTGACTCTGGGTGAGAATCTGGGTGGCCAAGTATTTAAAAAAAGACCTGCCATACTTCAAACTTTTGAAATGAAAACTTGCACATTATTGAGCTTGGTGATGAAACCTTTGAAAGTAAGGTTAGCTTTTTTTGTCATATTTCATTTTGTCTAAAATGAGTGAAACTCTGTACAGAATTTTCAGAGTTGAATGGAAACTTTAATTTCTTATCCAGTTGTTAATTCTTTTAGTCTTTTTTCCAAATGAATACAGACACTCTAACCTGTCCATTATTTCCTTCAGCCAAATCTTCTCCCCCATTATCTTGTTTCACTTGATACTCATGTATCACTTTGCCATCTTGAACTTAAAAACAAAACAATTTATCTCTTTCTTCCCTATTCCAACTTCTGTATTTTAAGCTGCCAATTTAGGTGATAGATTATACTGCCTTTCCCCAATTTCATTCAAATACGTGAATGAATACAGGATTATACTGTCCTCTTTTCTCTAGTATTTTCAAAATATATTTGCCCCTGTTCTGATTTTGTTCAAAAGGCTTTTTCTCCTCAGATTTAACTGTTACTAACAAACATTTTTTAAGAAATGCTGCTTCTCTCTCACTTCAAATATTTAAACTAAGTCTGTATAATATTTAAACATTCTGAGTTCAACACACAAGCCTAAGGATTTCAATGTCTTCATTTGTCTTTCCTTTCTGACTTTCTTAACTATTTATTAAGGCCCTATCAAATGCTAGGCCCTAGGAATACAGCTATGATACAGCTAAAATACAGGGTGTGTGTGTGTGTGTGTGTGTGTGTGAGAGAGAGAGAGAGAGAGAGACAGAGAGAGAGACAGAGAGAGAGACAGAGAGAGAGAGACAGAGAGAGAAAGAGAGAGAGAGGGAGAGAGGGAGAATGAATGAGTGACAATATCTGAGGGAAAGAAGCTTAGGAATATTTCCTAAAGGCAGTCAGATCTCAGCAGCACGCTCTTACCATAGAAGGGCGGCTTGTTCCTTCTCTATAGCACTTATAACTCTCCCTTCACTAGACTATAAGCTCAGGGCAGGCAGGACTGTCGGGTTGGTTCACTGTTGCTTACTCAGTGCCCAGCATAGGTGTATAGCACTCAGTAGGTGCCCAGTAAATCTTTGTTAAATAAACAAATTCCCAGTGAAAAGAGCAGCTTCTCTTTATTGAGTTCTGATTCATGCCTGGCATTGTGCTTGGCTTCACTTTCTTGTGCTCAATAAAGTTTGTCTACACGAAGTGAAGTAAAACTTTTAGGCAGTGCTGCTCAAGCTGCTTTGGAAAGTGAGCACAGGTTTATGAGAGAACTGGGAAATCCCACTACATTCTAACCCTTTAACTTGATGTCAAATTCAATCTAAGGTTTTGTTTTGTAGCCTCCAGAAGGACTCACCCACATTCCTAATATAGGTTTTAACGACCTGTCTCCTGACTTATCATTTGACAACATATTTCTAGATGGTCGAGTTCTGTGACAGTTCTGAATTCCTAAGTTTGAAATGTCAATAAAAGTTATAGATTGTCCACGGTTTTCCTGGTACATGCTGAAACATGATCTAAGTCTCTATCCCGCTGATAATACTGGGGCGACGTGCTTCATTTGTAACTCTTCTGTCAGGAATTTCTAGAGTTCTAAACATTCTTACACAGCAATTCTCGAAGGAGATTTATTAAAGATTAAATACATGCTGGAAGACTTTCACAGGGAATTGGAGTGCCCGGGAGTAGCTATACGAGACATGGCCTAGGACCGGAGCTGGGTACTTCATCTTTGTTTCCTCCAGAAACGGAACGCTGGGAAATCAAATAGAAAACGGCAACCAACTATAGGTAAAGGAAGTCCCACTGTGGTAGCTTTAAGACTTGTCGTACATGGAAAAATGTACTTTTTCTTTTTTTTTAAAGAAAAAAAGATGTTCAATTAGCTCCTAGCTTTGGCTTTTGTACAAGATAAAGCCTGGGACACCAATACATCAAAGCGTTTGGCTTGGAAACACTAGGTGGCATGCAGTGTCAAGATCTGAAAAATTGTCACCATGGAAACCAAAAACCATTAGAGTTCTGTGTATGCCTTCATATTTTTCTTTTTTTAAACTATTAGGAGCTAGTAATTGAATAGAAAAAAGAGAAAGAGACACCCTAACAATCTGTACCTCATCAACTGTGTCTCTTCATCTAATGGAACATTTTCTCACAAATCATGTGATAAGCAATTGTGCTCATTTAAACTCTTCTTTAAGAGAAGCTATCTAAAATAACTGTAAACAGAGTAAGCACAAATTGTGACACGATTCTATCTATACTGGTCACCCTGGTAATAAAACTTAACAGAATTAGTATCACAAAATACACAAACAAAATTACCCCAAAGTAATATAACCAAGTACCCTCTAAATGTTAGTACCTCCTTCTTATAATTTTAAATGCAGAAAGTAGAAATATAGAAAAGAAAGTAGAATATAGAAAAGGATATTGAGATAGTTAATGAGGACACAAAAATATGTATTTCTTATGTCCCCCAAATCCCATTTGAAGATCTAAATAGCTGGGTTTAGAGAACAGGCTGTAGATTTTGTGCTTCATCTATGAGTAAATATAAAAGTTAAAGTTTTAAAAAGATATAAGAGATTTATTTAATATGAACTATAAAACAACCAAAGTCTATACTATGAATAAGGTCTTCAGTCATTTTACGATTTTGATAGTGGAGCCCAGTGATAATGCACACCAGTAAAGACAAAAAGATACTGAAGTCTCTTCTGCATCATTCTGCATCATTAAAAGTTAAATTGTTTTCAAAACAGTTTTACTATTATTTGTTGTTTCTTTGAAAACTTGTAATTCAGAAATTCTATACACACACATAAATGTATGTACACAGTCACGATACCTCAGATAAACAGAAGATACATTTCCTAATTACTGAATAGTTTTTCTTGTTGTAGTATGGTAAGATTCACAATTATTAATGATGCGTTATTTATGCACTCGTACTTTAAATTGAATGTCTTTTAAAAACATCTGTTATATGGAATGGAAGAAGACACTAGTCAACTTTACTGGAGAGACCACAGAGAGGAAGGGGTTAATCACTTCACCATCAATGCTCTACACTATATTTAAATAGTTTGCATCTTATAGCACAACCAGAACATTAAATCAAGAGACATTTTTGAGTAAAAATGACAAACAGAATATGAATGCTACTTCTTTAATCTGTGTACTGAAGAACATGTGTTACTTTTTTAAAAAAATCATAAACATGTTTTCTGGGACACCAGAATTATACTATGGGGCATTTTCAAACATCTAATTAGCATCTTCTAAGAAAATGCATGTCTAAAAATATAGAACTTGAACAAACTTCAAGGTAGAATGAAATAGTCTCCATCTGTGTTTAAGACTGGGAGATTATTGGAAGCATGGTCCTTCTTGCCCATTACATTTCATCTGAGTGCCCATATTACACACACACACACACACACACACACACACACACACACAGGCAATTAATTAGAAAAAGTAGAAGTTTACAGCTAAAAACATATTAATGGGTAAGGGACAATAATAATGCTGTGGGGCTATAAAAATTTGGTATATTATCTGCCCCATTATGCTCATAGTAAGATGAAATACAAAGTAAATTATTTTATCTTTTCTGTGATGTGCCTCCCAAATACATGTCAAGTGTGCATAAAAATATGCTCAGTAAAAAGTCTAAAGACACTCTCTAAAGAACTTGAAATTATTAAAATGCCTCTGCTTTGTTGATCTATGTGTCTTACTGTTTATATGATATAAAATGATGGAGGTCTGTACTGAGGTTAGAATCACCTGGAAACAGGAACCCAGAGATCACTAAGGAGATTTTTAATATATACAACCCTGTAAATAGTCTTTCAGTCTGGCACACTGTGAGATTCTCCTTGTTTCTGCCTATCCTGAGCTGCTATGGTGTTTTGGGGTTTGCCTTTACATAAGGCAGAAGTTAATGAACAGAAGTAACATTAACTTTAGTGTAATGTGAATAGTGTAGTGTGAGTTTTGGAAGGACTTTTGGGGTGGTAATAGCATGTAATTATTGAGGCAGACGATACTCTTCTGGATAGTTAAGGGAATTAAATATGTTATTCTTCCAACTCTGGCCTATGAGTTCAATTTAGGCTATTATACTCAGAGGGATAACACACTTTGGGAAAAATGTGAGCAAAAATTTTTGCCTTATGGGAACTCAACTAACTTCCTGTTTGGCCATGGAACTCTCACTTCCTTATGACCATAGGCTCAGGAAGAAGTGTGGTTTCCACAGAGCTGCAGACACATTTCAATGTCTTCTATGGTGAAGAAGTAAAGCTCTTGGCCAAATTCTAGAAGGGGACCTAGAAGATGGTCCTGAAAAAACTTCTGTTCATTAACTTCTCTGATGCACAAGACTCATTCCTGTAGGTAATCTTATTAGAGCAGGGAATGAGATCAGTGGGAAATACTGTTTCAGAGTGAAAATGGAATTAGGATGATGGAAACAAAGCGTAAGAACATTCTTTGGTTCATAAAAGATACAGATGGACATTGACTGATATTCTAAGAATATTATAAATACATGGAGTTTGTTGACTCAAATATAAACTACTATATAAATAAGATATCCTTTAATAGCTGGGTTTTGATGGAAATAAAGGCTTACAAGACAGGCAGAAGACCATGTTTCCTGAAAGTTATTCCTAGTCTGGTTCTCTTGAGTTACCTAGGTTCCTAGGTTTTACACATGCACATACTATCTTTTAAATATTAAGACACTGGCTCTAAAAATTTTACGTATTGAGAAAATGTTGTGTGAAAAGTCTTGGAAAACAGAAATCCTTAATGAAATACCTTCTAGTTCACTTTAAACCTTGCTCTAAACATCAGCTAATCTGCCTTGAAATCCACTGTAAAAGCTCATCTATCTGGATTAATTTCATACTATAGTTTAAGCAAACTTTGTATCTGTAAAAACTGACAAAATGTTTTATAGATTCCTAACAATGAAAATCTGAAAAGTATTTTAGTTTTGCACGTCACCAGAAAGACTTCATGGTCACAAATATTTTTAAATTCCCGAATTCTGTTAAGAAATACAAAACGATTAAAAATATGTTTTAGAAAAATAGGAACTTTCATCAATTGTTATATTAAGATGAATTTTTATTAAGTATTTTTAGTCTCGGTACTAATTAAAACACAGGTATCACACCTACTATAAAAAATTTATACTCTATCTCTCTGAGAGGAAAACTGAAAAAACAAGGAGTTTAAAATAGAAAAGGAATGGATCACACATGTAAAGTGTCCAACCCGGAGTTTAATAGGTAGGTGTTCGTAAAAGGCCATGGGGCTCTCGCTTCCAACAGAGACAGCTGAAAAAATAATGAGGGATTCACTGTGATGTAAAAAAGTAGGTGGCTTATGGAAAATAAGTGCTCAAAAATCACTCTAAATTTTTTTTCAAAGGCACCTTTTATTCCTTTTAGGAAAAATATACTACCAAATATAGAAATGGAAATATCTGATAGTGGGAGATGCAAGACAGAATCCTTGTATTAATGAGAAGAAAAAAAAACTTAAAAAAAAATCTCATACATATTCAGTATCAAAAGAAATGGGTCTTCTGAAACTAGGTTTCTCTTCACTTTTCTACTGGATTATCTTCTTTGGTAAATATTATCAAGATAAAGCTAAATGCAGACTCACTTTAGTATAAGAACGAAATGTCCAGTTATAGATGGTAGCCTTTCTGATGTATTCCAAAGCAATACCTGTAAACTGAGAAAGTGCGGCTCTGTGTGTTGAGAAGGTGGTAATGGAAAAAGAAGAGATTCTTGACAATATCTATTTTAGTTTAGATAGTTAATAGAATATTTCTTCACATATCACTAAAAGCATGAAAAATGTAAATATATAGCTATTTATTTGACATGTTTGTATTCAACATAAAATGTTAACGGCTAAGACTGGATATTTGATTTTTATACAAAGTACTAACTTATTTAAATGTTTTGGGGGTTTGCTGATATATATGTGTATATATATATAGACACGCATATATACATGTACATATATATATATATATATGGCTTAGGAACATTCATATGAGGTTGGACAATGTTCACAAACTCATCCTAGAAAATGTGCTACACACCTCATCGCTGAATATCACTACGGTCACCTTTGAAGTACTCCCCTTGGAAAGCTATGCACTGATGCCTGTGCTTAGCCCTCCCTTCAAAGCAATTTTGGAAACCTTTTTCTGGAATGGCCATCAGAGCTGTTGTCGTATTATCCATGATTTGCTGAATGTCATCAAAATGTCTTGTTTTCAATATTTCCTTTATCTTTAGGTAAAGAAAGAAGTCATTGGTGGTAAGATCAGGTGAGTAAGGAGGGTGTTCCAATACAGTTATTTGTTTACTGGCTAAAAACTCCCTCACAGACAGTGTGCTATGTTAGCTGGTGCATTGCTGTGATGCAAGAACCACGAACTGTGGGTGAAAAGTTCAGGTCATTTTCATTTTTTTCATGCAGCCTTTCAGCACTTCCAAATAGTAAACTTCATTAACTGTTTGTTCAGTTGGTAGAAATTCATAATGAATAATCCCTCTGATATCAAAAAAAGGTGAGCAACGTTGTTGCGACAAGTTCACAAACTTAATTGTCAGACCTCGTATACATGGTTGCTAAAGCAAAATGCTAATATTCTTATTTGATGGCTGCCACCCATGCACATAGTGATAAATGTAGAGTTCTAAACTACCAGCAAGGCTGATGCCCCGCACATTACAGCTAATTTTGCCTTTTAAGGATTCATTCAACAAAATCTCAACTATGTGGAAACACAAATTAACTAACATCCACTAGCTGGGAAACTCATGTTATCCATCTCATCATTGGTCTTATTTTATGTTAGAGCACAGCTAGCTGGCTTTAACACGTCACTCTGATATACTATTTTAACCCCAATATTTTGAACGCTTTGTTTAAAGAATTTGCATTTAAACTTTTTAAAATTCAAGTTTTCAAACATAAATGTAGAGAGAAAAAGTTAACCCCCTGATTTAATTATTACATTATGCAACATTTTTAATTTTTAAAACAGATCCACTGCATCAAACCATTGCAAGTCTAAATACTTCCACATGTAGTTCTATAAAATAAGGACTTCACAAAACTAGTTATTCCATAATGCTATATAATGAATTCATATTCAAATTTTCCTGATGTCTCAGAAATGTCTTTCTTGAGTTAGCTTGTAGAGTCAGGCTGAAATGAGGTTCAGAGATTGTGTTTGAATGTGATTATTACTTAAGTCCCTTAAATCTAAAACGCAGCTCCCACTCCCTCATTTTCATTTTCTTGGCTCACGGAGGGAACCATACTAATAAACTCACAGGAAGTTCCACATTCTGAATTTGTGTGATGGGTTTCTCATGGTGGATTTATACATCCTCTAAACTTAATATGTCTTGTAAGCAGAAAGAGCTGAAAGCTTTCAGGCCACACTTTTGTGGTTAGAATACTTTATGGATGGTGCTGTGTACTTGACGTCATGTCATATCATAACTTTTACAGGTGCTAAAATCAAATAGCCAATTCAAGTGGTGGCAGCCTTATCTTTCTGTTTTTAAGTTCACCATCAACTTTTTCCCTGAAAAAATGGTTCTCAAACTTTGTTGCACATTGCAGTCACCTCCAGTGGGGGTTCAGTCCGGTGCCCAGAGATTCCAATTCCATGAACCTAAGTTGTAATCTGAATATTAGAATTTTAAAAACTCCCAAGATGATGCTAATGCGCAACTAGGAGTGAGAATACAGAAGTTTCTGCATACATTGACAATCTTTGACTGAATCAATTATTTCATTAGGGGATGCAAATTGGTGATTTTTCTTTTGGCATATTTTAGAAATCTTTAGATAACCAGTAATGGCTAGGGTTATTTGGTTATCCAGAAATATAATCTGTATTTTGGGCAGGATAAACATTTATTCTTCTCTTTAATTATCAGTAATTCAATTAATTTAATTATGAGTAAAGCAGTGGTGCTCAAAATGCAGAGTGGAATCACCTGGGGATCTTTAAAGACTATCGATGCGTGGTTCAGTCCCAGACTTTGAGATTTAATTGTATAGAGGGAGGACTAAGCTTCACGATTATAATAGCTCCACAGGCTATTCTAAACTGCAGCAAAGTTTGGGAACCTCTGGAGGGAGATGTTTGTATCTGAATTACTTCCAATGGTGATATAAAGTTTATTTTTTGCTTTTTTGGAAGTGGTTGGTGCATATTTGTTGACAGAAAAATGTATCTGATCATTTTGAGCCAGATAAAGAGAAAAAGGCAAAACCGACAAGAAACATGACAATTTTATTAAATTCCAAGATCAAGTTGATTTCCAACTTCTATAAGAACTAATCAAATCATAGATTGATTATTGGTAGTGCTGACGTCTACATGCAATGTTCTGATTTAATGAATACTTAACAATTGTTTTTTAAAATAAGTTTACGTTTAACCTGTCTGTAAAGCTTATTAAAACTTAAAATATTCACGAAGATTTACACATCTATATTCTGGTAACGTATTAAGCATAATATATTAAGCATGAAGTCTTAAATATAGTACTAGTACATATTTACTACGGTATACACCACACAAGGAATAGGTATAGACAGGAATATATACTTGTGGAGACCC
Organism: Rhinolophus hipposideros; assembly: GCF_964194185.1. Taxonomy (NCBI): domain Eukaryota; kingdom Metazoa; phylum Chordata; class Mammalia; order Chiroptera; family Rhinolophidae; genus Rhinolophus; species Rhinolophus hipposideros. The sequence continues at coordinate 37,457,290 of NC_138052.1, read as the reverse complement.
ATTTCGACCCCGAGAGAGTTGGCATGAAGGTTATTTACAACTAAAAATATTTGAGATTCAACAGATGCAGAAAGAAGCCTTCCTGGCACTTCCCTTATTTCACTAAAAGCAAAACTTCTGGGATTGAGGCTGTCATGGATGCCCTCTGGGGCAGTTTTATGGCATGAAAAAAATAAATAAAACAAACTTTCTTATCTCCTGTTTGTTCCCTAGGAACTCATTTTCCCCCCTCCCACTCCCTTATAACATTAGCCCCTAACTTCAGCCGTTTAGGGAGTTATTTCTTTTGTGAGCACCATATGCATATGACTATCTTAGACCTGTTTTCTTCTATTAATCTGTCTATTGTCAGTTAAATTCACAGGCCCCCAGTCACCTAACCTAAGACGGTGGAGGAAAAGTGCCCCACATTGTTAAGCATTTTTGGTGAGTAATTTGACACTATTTGACAAATGAAAATGTACACATTTCTTCCTTATCCAAGCAGTTCCACTTTATACTGACCTATAAACTACATGCACAGTTTTACTATGTTAAGGAAAAAAAACTAAGTCATAAAACAATGTATAATATATCCTCATTGTAGTAAAAAAACAAATACATTCGTGTGTAGATATTTATATATCTACCCCCACACACCAGGTTGGTGTATTTTATTCCAGATTTTCATCTATACTCTGTGTGTGTGTGTGTGTGTGTGTGTGTGTGTGTGTGTAGGGCAATGGCCATGGTATGGGGAGATGTAGGAATGAAGAAAAATTTCACCTTTTATTCCAAATTCTTCTCAACTTACTTTTTTTTAAATAAGAAGTATGCCTTACTTTGTAATGGAATGTTAAAAAGCTAAGAGCACTTTGTAGTGGTGAGTTACAGCCTGGAATTGCAGTGAGAAGACTATCATGACTATGTGGCTAAAAAAGGCCTAACATGTAAGGCAGGGAAGTGTGGACTCTAAGGCTGGCTTTAACAGAAATCTGTATTCCTCCTGGCATTTAGAAGAGAAACAGGAAGGGATATATGATAAAATTTTGTCATGTGTACAATTTGTAGCCATAATAAATCATAACATTCAAAACCCTCAATAAAAATAATAGTTCTTTATACATGATTGATAATTTAATAGTCTCTTTACAAACATGTATAACTTCCTACTGTATCTCCTTTATAAATTCAGTACATTTCTACTGAGGCATAAATGTTCCCATTTAAGTTGGAGTCCTATGATATGCTGATGATTTTTTTGTATTGTAAATTACTTGTTCCAGATGGAGGAAAAAAGAAAAATAAATTGATTTAGGGCTAGTCTCTCATTTATCATTTATCTTCAATATTAATGTTTTTTTGTAAATCTATCCCTTACAAAAAACCTTGTATTCACACATTTTAGAAACAAAATTTGAACATATAAACAAAATGCAGAACCTAACACTTATGAAGTCTTAAGTATAGTACTAGTACATATTTACTACGTTATACACCACACAAACATGATTTAAATGGACAGTATATTAAAATTATGGCACTTCAACACATATTCTACAATAAATGAATGTGACACTGTAAAGTTAAATAATCTTATCAGGTTAAAATTTGTATTTTACAATAATCTTTTTCCTTCCCTTCCATATTTATTGTCAAACATCACATATCCTAAGAGCATGGAATTTTTAATACTTTCTCTCCTACTCATGACTTATTGTAAAAGACCCAACCAAGTCTATGAATCCTTTAATGCCTTCTGGGTCATCCAGAAATTTCCCCTTTTATACGCACCTGTGTCCTTTGCTAACCTGCTGCTTTACTAGAGACTCCCATCTTTTGGTCTCCTTAATTTCTCATCCATCAGTAGTAATTCCCAATCACTTGCTTAGATACATTAATTTCTGCTCCTGCAACTATTTCTTGAACAATTTCTTCAAGTGAAAGTGAATCCGACTGTGGCCTGTTGGGAACTGACAGCGCTCCCACTCTGCAGGCCGCTCCTCCTCCTGGTCTACCAGGAAGGGGTGGGGAGGAGAGGGAGTTCCTCCAGCTGGTGCTGCTCCCCTCCCCTCATTTTACACGTAAGTACTAAAGCTGGCAACTGCCTAGACTTTAGTAATTTTTTCCCCCCGGAACAGAAAAACTGTGAAGTTGTGATTTGTGGCAAAATTCACTTTGCAGGATGTGACTGGAGGATTTAAGCAACAACCAATGATGATTTTGACAAAAGGTCTCAATTTGTGGCTTCAAAAGCTTCTTTCTGGTTGGTAGCATACACAGTGTGTATGCTATGACTGAATTGGTGTGCTTTTTCTTAAAAGAGAAGTTTTAAAGATGTTTCTTTAAAAGATATTAAAAGAATATTAAAAATATATTCTGCAAAGCCTTTCCCATCATCAAGAAGTATAATTACATCTGTATATATTTGCATTCTCATTTTTCCTCAGAACCTATTATTCTAATATATATTTTCTGTGATTATGGTGTTTATTTTTCTGTTATAAGTGTTCTTAAAAGCTACCTCAAACTTTGGTGGAACAAAAGAGATTTTACAAATACATAAATTGTTAAGAGAAATGAAGACATGAACATGGAAAAATGGCACACTGATAAAAGCAGAAAAAAAAAGGAACACTAAGACAACATTCCTTTTTCATCCCTTTTTAGCAGAATATACATAAAAAACACAAAAATGAAAGGTTACATAAAAAATGCAAGCCTAAGGAAAAAACAAAGCCAAAATAGAAAAAAATAATCTCTCCTCTTCATAAAAGAAAAACAAATGTGCATTTATGTTTTTAGAGAGTACAGTATATGTAATGCTGATGATCTAGAAAATACAGAAGAATAAAGAGAGGACCACAGGACAGCATGGTAACAACAGGGCATACATGCATTATAAAACTTTATTACTTCTAGGGAAACTTCTCCTTAAGACTCTTTCCCGATGAGCTTGGCAAAATAAAAATATTTTGTAAAATGGACGGTTCTTCCCCATGCTTTAAAAAGTTATCTCTTTGAGCATCCAAACTTAGAAAGGTTTGGCTTTTTACTTTCAAACAGGTTACTATCCCTAGTACAGGTTAAAAACCAACGAGCCAGCCAGTCAGCCAACCAACCAACTAACCAACCAGACAGACAGACAGACAACCAGAAAAAAACAAGCAAGCTGATCCCTCCTGAACTGAATCAGAAAGAAATGAAAATCTTTTCTGCCTAGGGCATTTGAGCTCTTCTACAGAAAATGACTCTGCAGGAAGTTAGCTATTTAAAAACAAAATTTAGCAGCTGGTCTCAGTTTCTGGCATTTCAACAGAATACAACACCCTGAAAACACCTGAGTAGGCAGGGAGCTTTCCTAGGCAGTGATCAAACCACCACCCTGCTAACAATTCACCTTATTGCTGGAAACCTTTTAAAGTGCTACGCTTTTCAAGTCAAATTTGTAATAAAAAAGGTAGAGAAATTGTTTGCAAGTAAATGTACAAAATATTAAAGAAAAATGAGGAACAATAATAGACCTTCAACTCTAAATTCTTTTGTGTAATTCTTTCTTATCTAGGAAAACAAGAAAATTGAATAAAGATGTTTCTTTTGTCAAGACCCAGCCAAAGACAAAGTAGACTGAAGACCTTTTAAAAATAGTTTTGCTTTTTTTTTTTTTTTTTTACATTTAAGTCACCCCGCCTCATTCTGGGTAAGACTGCCAAATTCTAAAATTGAGATGATTTTCCTATCATATTCAGTACCTCTGCATGCAAAGTGGTAATGAGAAAACAACAGTTAAACTTTACAATAAAAATGGCAGCAAAACTGTCATTTTATCCCATTATTTACTTACAAGCGAATTTCTAAAGGACATCTATAACTACTTAGAAAAGGAAATATGAAACAAATCAGATTTTGCTGTTTTATTCACACAAATTTCAATTTTCTACCCTTATCATTATAGCTTATTGACAGGGTTAAAACTTAAATGTCCTAAGTATGACTGAGAAGTAGTCAAATCTATAAAAATACACAAATAACAACAATAACAAGTAATAACAATAAGAACAAGTAACCAGTAATAGTTAAAAAATAGAAAGTGGAATAAGTATCAGAGATGATTGCAGTGTTTGAAGGTTAATACACTTCCCCCTCCCCACAAAAGGAAATAGGGTAAGTAAATGTAATACCTCCCATGTTTCAATACAAGTTTGGGCAAGAGTATACTGACGAAAGTAAGGAGTGAAGCAGTTATTAGGTGTGAATTATGAATGTAGCTGTGGTGAGAACACATGAATTACTGGAGCTGTATTTTCCTAACACTAAAGTATTTGCAGAGCTATTTTTTATATGTGATATATATATATGTATATACACATATATATTTTTTATCTATCTATATTTAATGCATTAATAATTCGTGAAGGTGGTGGTCAAATGACTGAAGCTGGGTAAATGTATTAGAGAGGGGAAGTAGAAAGGATGCCAAGTGCCCAGATTGTTTCATTCCCCATCATGGGTCTTTATAATCTAAGGCCATTCTCTCTATATGTAAATCAACACAATTACACACTGTGCCTCACTAGCTTTTGGTAGTTAAAAATCTACAATTGCCTACTCCGCTCAGTTCAGCCAGGACACGATGGGGTCAGTTAGGAGAACTACACAGAGAAGCCAGGATGTTTCTCCAGCTCTACTTTAGGCAGCATTTCTGAAATGGTTGTATTGCCTTGGTGGTTCCAGCTAATGCTGGACAACTGCCCCTGCTCCACCTCCCATCACTGGCCCAGTTTGGTGACAAAAACACCTAGCCTTTTATCCCTGCCATCCTAGAAATGGTAGCAGCTGCCCGTAGGATTAATCTCTCGGAGCTTCATCATGCTGTCTATTTCTCTCAAACTCCTCAAATCACACTTTCTTAACTCGAACTTCTTGTATCAAATCCCTTATATTGTACTACCTGGCATGGGTTCAGTTTTCCCAAAAGGATCCTTAAGGATACAGCTATTATCCTTGGGCTACAAAGAACTCTCACCTATCATACACTAACCCTTCAATAGAAAGGGGTGATATAGAAGATATTTTAATATTTTGTAGATAGTTAGAAATATAAATGATGACTCTAATGATGGAATATGAGAGGATCAACCTCATATATTTTAAAGGAGGAGGGAAATTAACACAATCTTTTCAGGAAAGCAACCTGGTTGCACATTTCATGAGCTTTAAAAATGTTAATATATTTGAAATAATTTTCTTCTTAAAAATCTAGCTGGCTTATGGTAAATGAAAGGTGCAGATATAATTTTAAACAGGGATATTTACCACAATGTTATGAGAATGAAAAATTAGAAACAACCTGAATGTCCAAAAATGGAGCTATGGGTAAAATATGGTAATACACTTAAAAGTTTTCCTCTACAGGATTTCCCTCCAAATTTTAAGTGTATTAGAGTTGTATATCTCTACTAGATGAGAGGTGAAGCACTTAAGAGGGCAAGGAATTTGTTTTAAACACCGACAATCGTGTGCTAGACAACTGTTAAAGGCTCTCAAGAAATGTTTCTGGAATCAATGAAACAGGCAGTATTAAAGATGAACTTAAAGAAGAATATTATATGAAATGGTAAATTTTTGCCATAGCCAAGTACCAAACGCACTACTATACGCTTAGTATTTTTCTTTAAAGTAAAAATTTCAAACCACTTTCTAACAGTTCATAGCCCTGTTATTTCCTCTGAGGAATGTTGCAATCGGGTGACTTTTTGCTCAAAGGATTTTCAGTGGCCCCCTAACATGTGAAGGAAGAGGTCAAAGTCCCTGATATTTGCAGATCTCTATAACCTGACCCAATGTGGCTGTCTAGCCTTTGCACATCTCCCCATCTCCCCAACCCAGGTTTAAATGTTCCCCTGTGACATTTCAGCTGTCTGTTCTGCAGCCCAGTGACAGCGTTCTCTCCACAGCCTTGCTACCTGTCCAGCCCCAGGCTCCAGGTCTACTTTCCCTGCCAAGCTATCTCAGAAGCAGGTTGTATATTTAGAACAATTTCCCACCTAAGACTTATTTGGCAGTTAACCACATATTATTTAATGGCATGCCTTTCCTTGTATTAAACTGCAGTTTATACGTGTCACTGGTAAGGAGCTTTCCACAGGTCTCAGACTAATCTATGATTTAAGTAAACACCACGGTGCTTGGGAATAGGTTCTTTAGAAAACAGCAGAGTGCCTTGTATGCACTATAAATAACACAAGACTCTGGTACCAGATTCAGGTAAACTCAGATACTAGGCATTTGGTGATCTGAGTTTTACTCAATGCAAGCCCCATTTAAAAACTGCCAACATATTTAGATATCAAAGCGTATTCTCGCATTTACACGTTGTTGGCATTGTCCTTTGCATTAAAAGCTCCATGGGAAGTGAGGAGGGCGTGTGTGTTTGCCCAGCACCATTTACAGAACTGGGTCCATGATACGGCTACTCCATAAACATTTGATGCGTGAAGTCTGAGTATGAAGACATCAGATATCTGTGAAAGTGGCAGATACTCTCCTTCACGCATTTTACCCTTTATATAAGGTGAATTTAGGATAGGAAGAAAAGATAAAGAAGTTTCCAGACTATGTTAGAAGCTACCAGATATTCTACATCTGGATACATAAAAACAGAGAACCTTTCAGGGAACTCTTCTGAGTATAGGAAACAGTGTGAAAGGAAAGACCTTGATTTACATAAATGATTATACAATAACCTCTGTGAGGGCATCCCCTGGGTTTCCTTATGAAAGAAAACAAAGTTTGTAGATATTGAGTTGATATTAAGAATGTTGCTGTCCAATGCTTTAACTTTCTTTACAGCTGATACATACAAATCTGCTATACTATTTAAAAAAAATTAAGCATATCAAGAACTACTACTTCAAAGCAAAATAGCTCAATATTGTCACGATTAAAGGCTTTGCTTGGCTCATTTCCCCACGAGGTAGTAAATTCAGAAAGCAGGCTATGAAACCCACTTTGTGTGTGTGTGAAACATAAGAAGGATGTCTTTATATAATAAAAACTCGTACCTGTTGATCTCCAAGGAAATGACTTTTCAGTTGAGCTAGAGACAAAGAAGGAAAGAAAAAAAGGAGCATTTACTTCCTCATAAAATTCAACTGTGGACCTGTTTTGCATATATACATTTATTTTTCACATTTAATTATATAAAGTATAAAAACCTCAAACAAAACTTACAATTACTCTTCTAAGTTAATTATTTAACCTTCCACATTAATTTGGGACAAAATTGTATTTCTACTTGGAAATTAAGACAAATTATACAGTGACATAAGATTCTCCTAGGATAAGACAAATAAAACAGCACAACTATTTATGATATTCGTGGTACTTATATGATGTACTACGCAGCTTTTGTGGTAATATGCAAATTGCACATACATTAAAACAACATATACATTAAAAAGAACTGAAGTCTGTTAAGAATTTCATTCATTTTACTAATTTTCCAAAGAAGCCCTACTTACAATAGACACTAGTGAACGGGGACAGTTTGATTGAGTGTTACCTTATGCAATTTAAATCGTATCATAAAACTTTGTATCAAAACTATAAGGTTTTACAAGCCAGGAGAAAATTTTAGCTATACATTTTTCTTGGTTTATAGAGAGTATCAATTTAAAAACATATCTGTGTACATAAAAACATATCTGTGCCTTCCTGAAACCCCTCCCCTTAAAAAAAATCAACAGAAAAGTATGGTGCAAAGGGGACAGTGTGGTAGGAACAAGAGGCTGGATTATTAGGTATTTACCAAATGCTTGATTAAGTATTCCACATATATTATCTCCTTTACATTATTCTGCACAACCTTATAAATAGGTACATTATTGTACAGATAAAAGAAATTGGCCAAAGTCTCATGTCAGTAACTGGAAGAGTTGGGATTCAAATCTAGGATGGTCTGATTCCAGTCAGGGCTTCTCATCACCGTGCTATATGGTAGAACAGGTTGTGATTCCATTTTTGCATTAAACACATACACACATACAATATGTCTACAAAGAAGTCTAGAAAAATAAAAACCAAAGTGCTAAGCAGTTATTTCTGTGGGGGTAAAATTAAAAAGATTTGTTTTCTTTTTAAACATTTGTGTGTGTGTGTGTGTTGTATTTTTTTAAATCAGAATAAAATATATATTGAAGTATTTTGGAATGTTTATTAAATTTAAGGAAAAGGTATGCGACGTTAGGTTTAAGGAAACATTGCAAAATAAAGACTTGGAACAGAACAAAGGGACAATTCTTTTGGTGCTATTGTTCTAAGATTTCAAGCTTTTGTTAACCCCTTGATATTTCCCGTCATTTAGTGGTTAATGAAACGCTTGCTGGTTAAAAACTCTAGATTCACTAAGAACTCCCTGAATTTCAATTTTGCGTGTGATTTGCCTTTTTCTTCATCAGAGGCACAGCGGTTCACTTTCCAGGACCTTGAATTAGCTGCAGGCAGGAGGGCATGCTTCCAAGAATGGAGTCAATCAGTTAATGCTAATCTTTAGCACTTCACTGATGTCCCTTTATCTAATGCACTCCTGACTGATTTCACAAGGGAAAAGTGATGAAAATTTGGTCAAATATCAGTAAGGGCACATTTGTCTTGCTCCTGAGGGTAGGTTATCACAGTCTGATGACTCTAAAAGTGGTTCCCTACACTGAATTTCAACTTCTCTTGCATCTGATTTTTAATTCACTTCTATCATCTAAATTAGTTTCTTAAGCACTGAGGTTGATATTATTTATCCAACTGTGTTCCTATCAAAATATTTTTTGTCAATATTAAAATAAATGATAAACCAAATTGCCATCCAGAAATGTTTAATATCAAGTTTCTTGGGAATATCATGAAAGTCTACTATCTTCTTAGTTTGAAACTTACATAAACTTTAACGAAATACCTTTACACGATTCTTTATTCTCGAAATTATAGACCATGGACTCTAATTTATGTTAATTCCTCAAACTGGGCAAGGGTTGTGTCTGTTTTGCTCATCTATGTCAAGTGCCTAGTATTTTGCCTGACACCTAGCAGGTGCTTAAAATATATTGTTATTGCAACACAAATTGTAAACGGTAATAACGAGTTCTTCATTGTCCTGAAAGATCAAGTATATATAAATTATCAGTTATTACTTTTCCAAAGTAGGTCAAGTTATTCTCCTCCACTCTAGCTAGGAAATTCCAGTAGCCTCATCATGTAACAAACAGGCAAACTATTTCTCTGCTGAAAAGGCATCTTTGGTCATCAAAATACAATAAGGCATTCATTCCTAGGTGAAAGCAATGGAATGCTTCAGTTCATATTATTTTGCCCTATTCTATTTTAGGTAAAAGATACAAATCATTAGGAAAATAATTTAATATTAGGATTAAAACTAAGCAAAAAATTCCACGCTATATTTTGATGACTATATATTTAGCCCAATTACCTTTACACTAACCCTAACAATTCTGTTGTAACTGGTTATTATGCTATTCAGAACAATCTATTTCCTTTTGAATCATTCACTTTAAGTGATTCTCAATTATCCACTACTCTGGAATTCAGGGATTGGACAATAAACATGTGCTATTTTGAAATGTTAGGTCACTGAATGTAACCTGCTTTTATTGTAACAATTAGAGGCAGCTCCATGTTAGAAACAGGCTCACTCCCTCCTTCCCTCTCTCCTTCTAACCATATATTCCTAGAAACGCTTTCCCAACTTTTACTGAATGTCTACAATGTGTCTACAGGCACTCTGCCCACAAATGACTCCATCCATTCCTTTCACTTCTCAACTGAAGATGCCAAGTAGTTTGTGTTCTCAGAGCTTCCACTGGAATGTGAAACACATTTTAAAATACAAGAACTGAATCATCCATAACAACTTTGTTTCAGTGGGGAGATGCATTCACATTTTCCAATAACTTAATTATCAACAACCTTCTCGAATGAAATCCATTCATAAGCTTGGGACTCTCTGGTGAGTGAACAACAATTAAAAGCAAGTTCATTAGCAAATAAATAGATCAAGGCAATTCATTTTAATGTGAACAATATTAGTTTTGTTTTAAGGAAGAAACCATCCTTCATCACCTTACATGCAAATATGTATTAATAGTAAAGCATGATAAAATTCTACACACTTACGAGATTAATGCTGTTTTTACTCAGACATACTAAATTGAAGGTAAAAACACTTTTGTTGCATATTGATGGCTGTGCAATGTCTTCGAAAGCCTCCTTATTTTGGTGTTTTCCCAGGTGTCAGAAAACTCACCTGCTCAGACCCCTCTGCAGCCAGAGGGCAGGCCAAAGACCCAGGGGTCTACGAGCAGACTGGTGAGGGGGTGGCATCTGACATGGACCCCGCAGTGCTGGTGGGCACTGTTCCTGGAGACACCTATTCAGAACCTGGCTCTCTGGCCTTCCTAGAGATTCCATAAGTTGACACCCAAACACTTTCAATAAGTTTCTTTTCTGCTTACACAAGCCAGAGAGAATTCTACTTGCAACCAAACGTCCTGAGCGATGTTATAAAACTAAGTATTATGACTGACAACAAATATAAACGGGCCCTCTGAAAAAGGCCAATACCTCACTACCTAACTCTAGACCTGTATTTCCAAGTGTATACTAGATATAACACAGTTCATATTCAACACACTGAAATTCTTTCCCCTCCAAACTAATTCCTGTGTAATCATTACTGCCTCATCACTCAAATTGAGGAACATGAAGTCATTTTATTGTCCCCACCCCGACTAGTGTGTAAGCTTCATGAGGGCAGGGAAGTCTGAATGGTTTGCAGATATACCTCGAGAACCTAAGACAGAATCTGGCACATGGCCTGCACTCAAAATATTTATCTTTTGAAATCATTCCTACTACCACAGAGTTCAGGCCTTCATCCTCTCATCGTCTTTAGCTGGATACTTCTTTCAGTCTCTCCCCTAAATTGTCTTTCTGGCTTTGATTTCTCATCTTTTCAGGCTCTCTTCCATGCTGCTGCTACAGTGATCTTTTTCAAGCCCTCCCATATGACACCGTTCTCCTGATGCTAATGCACAACAGATCCAGAGGATACATTTCTAACATCTCCGTACGGCACAGGAGGTTCTCCACCACCTGGTTCCTTCCAGTTTGCCCTTTCCCACACAAACCTACATTCTAGGCACTTATAATTACTTGCAGTTCTCTCACATACCATTCTGCTTCACGCTTCCCATGCTATTTTGGGGACAGAATGTGCAGAAACAGAGTCTGGAAACTCTTTCAGAATTATACAAATTCCAGAAGGGCATATGCAGGTTACCATATAACAATGTATGTGTTAGATACCCGTGATATTGAACACTCTTCCTTCACTTTGTATCACTTAATAACAGGAATATTTTTGAAAAATGGTCTACTTAATTAAGTCTGTACCCAATTTCTTCCTGATTCTAGCTAGTGTGTCTGATGTAAGTCAGCCTGCTTTGGTGGACACCAACAGGTAAACCACAGGGGAGCAGGCAGTGGAGAATTTGATGAAGAAGCCACAGGGTGACTTTACCATGTCATATTTCCTTGCCTTCTCCTAGGTCTGGATGGGGGTCTTTCTATCACAACTCTGTGCAAGCTATGTAAATACTCTCCTACAAGACACACTAAATTGAGACAGAATTCAAGAATTCCCCTGCTGAAAAGAGAACCAGGTCTTAACCTGAGATTAGAACATGGTCCAACTGTAAAATTTACTGCTTTGTTTTATTTTTAAAAAATCAATGTTTTAGGAAATTTTATATACACACATACATATATAGGACCTTCATTAATAGGTTAACAAAATTAAGCATAGCCAATAACAAATTAAATTTTACCTAGTATTAGTGGAGAGGAATCACTGGGATGAATTATTCTAGAAATTTTTATTCATGAATAGAGGACTGGCATGTCCCACTATCCAGACTACATTACCTCTACACATTCTCCCTGGTGACCACCAGTCACCTTTCAAGACTTAGCTCAATGAAAGTTGATCACTTCCTCCTTTATGTCAAAAATGTGCCCAATAATCCACCTCAATTTTTGGACTTTTCCTATGGTTGTAATTGCAGTATGTGTTTACATGTCTGTTTCCACTACCTAACTATGGCCTTCACCCAAGATTGGGTCTTAATTCTGTCTGCATCCACCTAGCATTGAATAGGATGGCAAATAAATGACAGCTGATCTTAACTCTTTGGATTGTTCTTTTTTAAGGCTAATCCTATGTAATTTTAGAAATTGTTTCAATCATTCTACAAAGGAGTCATATTCCCACCCCTTTTTGGCTCTTTCTATAGCTTAGAAGAGATATTCATTGTACATATTATAGGTATTCATTCAATGAATATTTGTTGACCATGTACTGAGTGCCAGATATTATTAATGGCTAGATTAGAATAGTGAAAAGAGGCAAAGTCCTTGCCTTCTGGGAGCTTACAATTGTCTTATAATTACTTATTACAGGACGGGTGTGACTTCCCCACTGGTTCACATGTCCCTCAAAGGCAAGAATGTGTCAAGAGACTTTTGAAAAGCTGATCTTAAAGCTGGAATCTTCTAAGAGAAGACTGATGGAACCAGACGTGTACTGACCGAATAAGCATTCATATGTCTATAACAACGAAAAATGTGAAATCTTTTTAACACAAGAGCTAGCTCTCTTTTTACTTACCTATTAATAGAAGGCAAATTGGTAATGGTACTACCCAGGTAGGAATTTGAACATGAAGACTCTAGCAAGAAAGGTATGTAGCTCAACTCCCACAGCTCAAAAATTGTAAAGGCCTGGGAAATCAGCCTGTTTGGGAGATTACCAACATAATACTCTACATGTGCAAGTAAACCTGACATTTCCCTCCTTTGTATTATGACAGACAATTGTGTCAATGGTTCTTTAAACTATCCTAATTCTATAGCATTATATGATCCACTTATTTCACATATTCTTTCACAATATTTTAAAAATGATTCTTAGGTGTTCTTCCCTTACTGAACACAGGTAATTAATAAAGGAATACTAACTGATCATACGCTAGTTAATCTTGGTATAAAATGTTTAGAAATGCATTTGTACACTGCTGGCCTGACCTTGTCCTTGAGTTTCTTATTAGTTTTACTATTTTGAGCTGACTATAAATTCTGAGTTCCACACAAAAGTTCTGTATTTCTTCTGCATGTGTTAACTCTTGAATTCAAGAACTATCATATGTTTATAGATGAAATCTTAGCAGCTCAAATAAATTCCAAGCTGCATTTCTCTCTTTCTCTACAAATTCATTACTGTCTTATTTTCAACTTGTGGTTTGCTCATTTTAAAAATTACCTTTCAACCCTTTCTGGCTCAATAAGCAGCACCATAGTGGTCAGTAAGAACAAGAGCCTTACAAAAGGTGGCAAAGAAAGAGCCCAGAAGAAAGTTGTTGACCCCTTTTCTAAGCAAGATTGGTATAATGTGCAAGCACCAGCTATGTGCAATATAAGAAATACTGGGAAAACACTAGTCATAAGAAATCAAGGAACCAAAATTGCAAATGATGGTCTCAAGGGGCGTGTCTGGAAGTGAGTCTAGCTGATTTCAGAATGATGAAGCTGCATTTAGAAAATTCAAGCTAGCTACTGAGGATGTGCAGAGCAAAAACTTCCTGGCTAATTTCCATGGCATGCACCTTACCCATGACAAAATGTGCTCCATGGTCAAAAAAATGGCAGACCATGATTGAAGCTCATGTGGATGTCAAAATTACTGGTGGTTATTTGCTTCATCTAGTCTGTCTTGGTTTTAGTGAAAAACTTAACAACCAGATTCGGAAGACCTCTTATGCTCAGCATCAAGAGGTCCACCAAATCTGGAAGAAGACGATGAAAATCATGACCAAAGAGCTGCAGACAAACAATGTGAAAGAAATGAATTCTTTCAATAAATTAATTCCAGATAGCATTGGAAAATATATAGAAAAGTCTTGCTAATCTATTTATCTGCTCCATGATGTCTTTGTTAGAAAAGTCAAAATGCTGAAGAAGCCCACATTTGAACTGGGAAAACTTATGGAGCTTCACAGTAAAGGTAGCAGTTCTGGAAAAGCTACTGGGGATGAGACAGGTGCTAAGGCTGAGCAAGTTGATGGATATGAGCCCCCAGACCAAGAATATGTTAAAAATTCAAACTTTTCATGGTAACAAACCTTATTGGTTATGTGTGTGTGTGTGTGTGTGTGTGTGTGTGTGTGTGTGTGTATATATATATATATATGTATATATATATATATATATATATTTTATATATAAAATATATACATATTTTTAAATTACCTTTCAATTTTTTCATTTGTTACTGGGAGGCTTTAATTATTCTACAAATTGAAATTATTTCATTAGCAAATGTGTAGGTTTTCTGGATTCTAAATGCATTGTGAAAACTTCCGGCAATTCTCTATTGGTTTATTATAATTACCTTTGTAATCCATTGCTCTAATATCTATAACTCTGCTTTTTAATTGATTCCAAGGTCCATTTCTCAGTTTAAAAAGAAAAAGGGACGGTTTGTTTGGTTTTCGTTTTTGGGAAATGAATTCACACTGTAATTATTTAACATCTTGCTATCCTCTAGAAATTACAAAGTGCTTTGTGATGAACTACTTTAGAAAACTTTGATGTGGGTTGCAAAATTCCCAGGTCACGCCATGTATCTTATTTTGCACATAGAATTTTCTCTCCCAGGAACCTGGCAAAAGAACTAATGATTCTCAAGTTTTAGTTTCTACTTGGAGTGTTACAAGATAAAATTTTAAACAGAACTCCCTCATGTGAGTAACCCATTCTACTGAACACTTACATTTCTATATCTTCATTAATTATAATCAAATCAAATCTTCAATCTTATGTGGAGATAACATAACATACTTTAAGTCTTATTTCTATTCTGTATTGTTTTGTCTTCCCTTTTAATTAGTACATTTAGAACTTCGCTCAGTTTCTCTTAATGTATTTATAAAATATTCCATTAGTTTCTCATGATTTTTAGCTACGTAAAGCTCATTTTGTGCTCTTTCTTGGGTGCTCTTGAGTTTATGCTTGAGAATGCTACTTTTTAAAAATAATGCCCATGGAAGTCCCAGGTCTCAAAAGCATTCATCACGTAAGTAGGTTAAATATCTCCTCACCTTGATCCTCAACAAGAACGTCCTTCAGCTTACTTTATACTCATAATCAGCACAGTGAGAAGTGGGGTCTAGAAGACTGAGATGGAATTGAGGGCTCTCCAATGCTATAAACCATCTTCTGATGTTGCAAGAATCTATACCACCAACCGATAGGTAACTGTTAGGTTATAACTAGTTTTGTTTTCCCTATGTTTGGGAAAAAGGGACTTCATTTCTCACTTTTAATTAGATAAGGATTGATTAGGAAATAAATCCTTTACATTAAAAAGAGACTTAATCTCTGAGCATCAGAACAACTAGAGCAGTTAGGCAAAATTAAATAATATATCACGATTATTTCCAAGACAGATGTGGATAGTTCTTCATTCTTCAACTAGCCTATTCAGGTTAAGTCAAAGACAGGAAGGTCAATATGAGGAACAGATAATGAGGTTGAACGGTTTTGTCTGGCTGAAGCAGAGAAGGGGAGTTGGAAGGCAAACATCTGTCTCTTCCCACATTATCATCTCTAAAGGGCTCTGATGACACTACTTTTAAAAATCACTATAATCACTACTTTTTAAAAAATCACTAAGACAATAAGGATATCTTAGCAATATTCAGAAAGAAATCCATCTTGGTATTTAACTGCATTTTTGAGAGCTTCTTCCAAATTTACGTATTTTCCATTCACAATCAATCTCAACAAAAACAAAAGCTCTTCCTTCTAACTCACGATTTTTCAGGACTGAGGATCCTCTCTGTATTCTCTTTATCATGGAATCAGACGCTGGACAATTCTCTATTGGATGGAAATTGATTTCCTTATTTCTAAGAAAGAACCACTTGATCTCAGCAGTCAGAAAAAGTGAAACCATGACAACATGCTCATAACGAGAGTTTATTATTTTTATGTTTTACGGTTTTAAATTGCTCTTGAAATTTGAACTAAGTAAAGCACAACAAATGGACAGCGTAAACGATTTCTTTTCATAACCACTTATATGATCTGTGGGTGAACGTGAACCTAGAGGAAAGAAAAGATACTTGAATTAAAAAAGATGTCCTTCGTGTAGGATGCCGCTGCTCCTGACCTACCAGCAACAAAACATGAGCCTTCAGTTCCCTGCTACTAGTGGCAATGGATTCGTGCCACACTCTAAACCCAACCACCTGTGTGACCAAGAGGAGGAGGACACAAGATGGCTGCAGGAAGGCAGGCCTAATACTGCATGGACACAGGAAAGGTCAAAGGCTTACAGTTTGACCCATATATTCCCTCTCAATGACACTTAACTGAAAAAACTGGCCATGCCCTCAAAATGCACTTTTATAATTTTAATTTTTAAAAGATCCTAAGCAAGAGGTACACCAAAGTGTGGTACAAAAGTGCAGTCTTGGTTTCCATCGGCTGCAAGTTGTAGAGTTCAATATCTATCCAGCTACTGTGGCCAACATTTGCGGACTCATAACCTGCTCTTTGTTCTCACCCTTGTTTTCTCTATTCTTCATCACTTTTCCCTCATGCTACTCTACCATATTTTGGGACCCTTATAGCAGCTGTCTAAAATGAATTCCAGGAAAAGGTAAGATATAAATAAATAATATCACAAGCAGTCTCCTAAAGAGAAAATTATGTATTTGATGCACAGCAAAAACATTAAAGGAACAGGAAATACCACAACCACCCTTTCAAGTAACTTTCATAGGTACTGGAGGTGAACACATTTTAGAAGATGTTAAATATTCTTTGACAAAAGCATTTTGTGTTAGTGCTTTGAATCTATGAATAAAAGATCCAGAAGACCATATGGGAAGGGGAAGATCAAAAAGGATGTAGTACTAGACAAAAATGAGACAAACAGTTCCCTCTGGAATCCCCATAAGTTACACAGGAAGCACGCCTTCTGTTTAGAGAAGCCCATCCCACAACAGGTTTCCCAACCAGTAAAAGTGGAAATCAGAATAGAAGAGTTTTCCAACATCTCAGTTGACATTTGAAAGAGTGAAAGCAACTGAGATGAAAATAGTAAAATGGCAAAACACAACATCAGCCTCTCTCTTTTCTAAATATTCTGCCATAACTCAGGATGCTATTTAGGCAAAAGGTCATCCCGGAATAGATGGCCTACTGCAAACGTTATTTGTGTCCATGGTCTAAAAAATGTTATTGTTTCCCTCATTTCTATTCTTCCAAACCCTCCAAAGGTGAGGAAACAGTAAGAACATTTTCATTCAACTTAAAAAAGAAAGAGCAACACAAATATACTTTTAAAAATATACAAAGCAATTTAAATCTTGTGTTTTAAAATAACGCTGGCACTGGTAAGGAGGAGGGCAAGGGTCCTGTTTTTCTACTTACTCTACAAGAGACTGAGCACAGAACTAAGCTGTAGAGATTTGTAGTAAGAGATGTACTGGCTGGCATCCAAAACCCTAAAAATTTGCCATTATAAATAGCTTTATGATGCACACAATTTCATTTTGTACATTACTTAGAATTTAAAATGTTTTGGAAAGCCTATGTAAGAATTTACTTAAAAGAAGTTTTAAGATATCATAAGTCTAAAATTTTAATTAAACATCAACTGATTTTTTTATCCTATTTAGATATTCATAAGCAAATGATGTATTCACATACAATTCTTTGATACTCAGGTAAAGGTACGGTCAAATCTGGTGTGTGTCTAAAAATGATATTCACTTTCTGGCCAACGACTATTCTTAAAAATAAGAATTGATTTTTAATTTTTATAGTTTCTGAGAATTTTTATTTCTGAGAATTTTATTCTCATTATGAGTGTAAACAGAAAACATAATACATTTCTTTACTTTTTGAAGAAAATTATCTTTCTCACAGTTCTTGATTCATGGACAAGCATCATAAGTGGCTGTTTTAGTGCTGAAGGAGGAATGAATTCACATGTGGGATAGAGTACAGACCTAGGATCATCAATAACTGTCTTGGAAAAAGAACGGACACATAAGGATACAGTCAACAGTTGGCATGGCACATGCTGCAACATTTCTATGTAGTAAGACGTAGGGAACCTAGGAAAGTGGTTCTAGAATGCTTTCAGTCTCTCCTGAATCCTTAATATGCCCCATATCTCCTGACCTCCTTTGTTTCCTTCTTTTCTCTATTTAGCCCCAACGCGTAAATGTGCAAGTTTTCCAAACTACTGAATAGGGGAATGGAACAGAAAAAAGCCTGTTACAATAAATGAGAAAGAATGACAATAATGATAATGGAGGTACAGGGTAAAATCTCTTAAAACCGCATTCTTGACATATTAGTGGGTCATCCATAAACACTGCCCAGTGGTTGAGCAGGCACCCTCCACGGCAAACAGACAAGGCAAACGGTTGGACAGCAATGTCTTAAATTTCTAAATTTAATGGCCAGCATTCTTCTTTTGAGAAATATGAATGAAAAGAGGAACAATGGTTTGCAGCATGACAAAAGAAGTGACTGACCAGCGTTATCTTCCTTTCCTCCCTTTGCTCTCCCTCTCCCATTCATTGCCATGATGAGCCAACATTATTGATGTAGAAGGTATTATGGGAAATATGGAGCATAATCTATTCAATTTAAATAAAGTTTTATTTAAACTATTGGAAAGAATACATATCACTTAGACTTTAAGAAATGTAACCATCCAAATTTTATAAAAATGAAACAAATTTTAACCATAACTTCAGACAGAAAATTAAGAGCCAAATCAGTTAACATTTAAAATACATTTTTTTATGCAACATTTAAAGGTGCAGACAGACACACGTGTCTGTGTGTGTGTGTGTGTGTGTGTGTGTGTGTGTGTATGAAAATAGTATAACCAATTCCCTTTGTATTCATTACCCAGCTTCAACAAAAAAAGTGAATCTCATCTATACCTCCACCCACTATTTTCTCTGCATTACTAGATTATGATGAAGCAAATCTCAGACATCATATCACTTAATAATAATAATTTTAGATGTATCTCTAAATAGATACTTTGAAAAGACCATTAGCACAATAACTTATCACACCTAAAAAACTTAACAGTAAAATTCTTAATATCAAAAATATCTAGTCAGTATTCAAATTCCCTAGTTCAGTTTTTAAAAACAGTTGGTTTCTTCGAATGAAGACCCAACAACATTCCACATATACTTGTTACAATATCTCTAAAACTCTCTTTTAATGTATAGTTTCATCTCCTTCTTTCTCACACTCTTTTTGCTGTTGGAAATTATTTTATTTGCCCTGCAGAATTCTGGACAGATGGATATAAGTAACGTATCAGCACAGTGTCATTTAACAGGCTCTTCCGTCTCCTATGAATTGTTATTTACACCTAGATGGTTAAGCACTTTGGGGGTAAGAGTGCCTCGTAGACGATGTTATGTCCTTCCCACTGCATCACACCGGGAGGCCATCATTTCTAGCTATCTCCTGTTCTGTGATATTAACATAAGATGGACCCGTGGGTTCAGCTGCTGTCAGCCTGATCTATTCACTGTCAGGTTTCCCAGCATCTATACAACTAATGATGTTAGCAGCTGTTGGTGAACATTGATCTAGATACATTATTTGGTTAGTGGTTATAAAATTCATCCAAGATTTTAACTTCTAGACTTACTACTCTAGTCAATAATATCATTTCAACCTTTGTATTTATGTTTATAAGGAATACAATAAAAAACTGTCCCACTTACTATTTACAAATAAGTCTTTACTGAAAAGTGTTTTGCTAATGCTGCTCATAAAATAGATATAGATCTGTATTTTTAACTTCCTAAGCACCAGTTCTTATATTATGGTTGGTAATATTTGAATTTTCTCTGTGGCTCAAATAGCCCCATTATTGATAATGTAACTAAAGGGCAGGGGGAGATAGATCAGCCTTTAATTGGCTTGTTCTGATGCAGACACTACACATCACAGGCTCCTCGAATAATTGGCTGTTAATTGTTCCTTTCCAATAAACAAAAGGCTCGGAAAAATAAACACACACATATTCTCTAAAGACATTTCTTCTTGGATTATAAGCAGTCCATTAATGCAAACCAAATGCTGTTATCTAAACTGCTTGACAGTGGTTAAATTGTGTAATTGTTTAATATAAGATTTTTTTTAGCTGTGAAAATCTGTAGCCTACAGGCTTTTCCCCTCTTCAGTTTTTGAGCATTTTTTCCCACTACTTAATTGTGGAGTAACAAAACAGCAGAGTAGAAAAATCTATGCAAGAAACAGATTAGATTGATTTGTTATTAAATAGATTGTGAAGCCTCAGGGACGATAGCTATAAGAACAATTCAGTCACTACAAAGTCTGGCAAACTTGTCAGTTGTTTTTTTCCCCCTTGGCAGACATGCCATGTTCATTTTTACAGCAAACTGACTACTGAAAATGCACTAATAGATGGCTCTCATTTTTAGGCAGACAATCGCATTTCCAATTTCCTTTTCCATACATCAATGGCTTAGAACTGTATAAGGTAATAGTTCTCTGAAGGGTTAAGGAAACAGCTCATCACAATATATCAGTCTTTCCACTTTGTCCTTAACCTGCCAAATGGTGATGAGAATGCAAACTCAGCATCAACATTCCTTTATTTCACATGGAGATCACAGTGATTAGACGAAGGAATGGTAAACTTTGCCTCCTAAAATAATGAACTGGAGAAAATACATTAGTGACAATATATTTTTCAAGATTGTTTTTCAGAATCTTTGAATTAATATCTAATGACTTATTGTGACATGTTTGTGATCAACTAGAACAGAAATGGAGTGACTACAGAGTTTCCATAAAGAAAAGACAAATAGTGGTAATGGATATGGAGCAAAGGGCTAGTGGTTTTACAATTTTCTTTGTATAGTGAGCAAGGTTTTATACCAACCGTGTCTATTTGGGGTGGTGGAATGGAGTGAAGTGAGGTGCTGATGTTTTCTGAAACCATTTATTGATACTCCAGTGGAAAACCAATAGAATAACACTATCTTTAGGGAAAAATATCATCCTAATATTAAATTCAGGTCTGCAGCAATTGAAACCAAAGCAAACTTAAGACACAAAAACACCACCAAAATGAACACCTTTTTAAACAGAAGGGTACAAAATATCTACTAGCACAAGTGCTATTACCCAATAGGTACTCAGTAGCTATGGTTCTCTCTACGACATACTTACAAAGAAGTATTTCACCAAACAATATGAGAAACAAAGATATCAAGATAAGGCCTGGGATAGTCTGGACAGACAATGTAATCTGACCAACACAGCACTTTTGACAAAATTAAAAATAATAAAATGTAAACATCTATTTAAGCAGCTACTAAGGTGGTTTGTCATTTTGCTAGTTATGCATAATGATACCTCCTGCAACACTGGAAATTTCAGGCTTTTGTATCTTTGTATCACAACAATAAAGCAAAACATAAATATTTATTGAGTGAATTTAGAGAAGACATTATAAACATTTGCAAGGGAAAAAAAGGGGAGCACTAAAGGAAATGTGAAACTAGAAAGTAATGTTACTATCATCTGTTTGGGTTTTCACTTATCCTATGATGCAGATTTGGATAATTTAGTTTCTATTATGATAATATATAAAAGGCTGTTTCTTCTACATACTTGTCAAAATACTACAAGATTTGTATCCTAAAAATAGATTAATATGATGCACTTTGTGGTGTGATGTACTAAGATGTGCGGTACTATTTTAAAATATACATCTCAATGTTATTTCAGCTCAAAAAAACTAATGATAGAACCAAAAAGAATAAGCCAAATTACTCACTAAAAAAATGGGCAAACAATACGAATAGAAGAGGAAACTCAAAGGGATCATAAGGATATGAAAAACTACTAAACCCTGCTAGTTACCAAAAAATGCGAAGTAATATGAGATAACATCAGATTGGTAAAATTTAAAGACCCTATAACATAATATTAAATGTTGGCCAAAAAGAAAACAACCCCAGAACTGAGACACCTGGAACTTTTTCACATACTGTTTGAGAGGATACAATTATTGAGCTACTTCAGAAAGCACTTAAGCAAGTTCTAGAAAAATTGCAAGTGTGCATTCATTATGACCCAAATATTCCACTTCCAATGATGTATTTTCCAGAATATTACATACGTAAACCAGAAGGGATGTCGAAAAGTGTTCATTGTTGTATTATTTATAATATTAAAAAGTGGAACCTAAATGTTTTTCAACAGAAATGGCAAAGCAGTTTAATCTTCTATGAAATATATAGCAGCAGTTAAAAAAATAAGCCAGATATCCACATGTCAATAAGGAGAGATCTCAAATGCTGAGTAGAAAAATCAAGGCACACAATGATACATAGACTATAACATTTGTGTAGGTTAAAAAAGCAACAGAAAATATTGGCCAAGGATGTGTATGATGCATGCATGATACAAAACTACACAAAGTACACTGGAAGACTGTAACTAGTGGGTAGCTATTGGGAAGGGAGATTGGGACAAAGGGGGCTTGAATTGTATTTTAATATATAGAAAAGAAGTCAATGAGAAATTATCAATAACTTTTAATTCTGTGAATACTTAATTTTTGTTACATTATTCTCTGTACTTCATATTTGAAATATTTATCAAAAGGAAGATTTAAAAATACAGATAAAACCCAAGATGACAGTAACAAGAAAATATATGACTAAAGTAATTATTTAATTCCTACAAAGTAGTAAAAGTAAATTTTTTCAGGAAGCAACTTGAAATATACTACATGGCCTATTTAAATTGCTTTATACTTTGTCTAGATATATATGATTAAAAAATCTAATGACTGAGTGGGGGCTAATATAATTCTTGTATTGATTCAGTAATTCATCACTGTTACATATTTGAACAACAGTAATTATAGAACGTGAACTATGAAAAATTACAGAAAACGAAATAATGTTATTTTAATTAAAATGGCTCTTTAAAAGATAATTAAATAATGTCATGGTACATATATTTTAGATGCATGGGCCTCTGATTTTAACAAGCATTTTCCTCTTCATTAATTAGGAAAATTAATACAGCTGGGCTGCCTCAATATTTAAGCAATGTATTAAAATAGTCTTAAAATAATCTGAAAACTTTGATACTAACTATAAACTTGATCTCTTTTTGTGGTTCCTTCTAACCATATCACCCACTTTAACATTTTAAAATGCTCAGTCTAAGAAATAGATAATTCATTTTTAAATATTTATTACGATTAAAAACATTTTGTTGTATAATGTTCTATGTTCGTAAAAGATTCTATTACTTATGAAAACTACTAGGCTTAAAATCAAATTCTACATGGTCATATTCGTAGGTTAAAATAGGTTAGCTTAGTAGAATACTAGTTGATTTACCTTGGGTTCACATGCCTTAAATAAGACTTAGTTTACACAAGTTTAATTCAGATGGGTAGAGAGAGTTGCCACTTGGAATTGTGTGTCCCAGATGAAATTGGCTTGTGACAGGAATGGCAATGAGAAGTAATAATTAAAATGCCTTCTGGAAGAACTCTGCTTGAGTAAAACGCTACAGAAAAATGACTTCTGTAGAACTGCAGGTCAGCCGCAGACTCATTTGGATCTTTCAGATGTGATACTCTTTACTGTGTTTACAACAGGACTTGCATCATAAAAATTCAGTGTTACTAAGTTTGCTCACAAGAGCAACCATTTAATAAATATTCACTGCAGAGAACCCCAAGAGGGTTTCCGATAATTACATTCAAATATCAAATAGTTTATTCTTCATTTAGTCTGAATTGGAAATGAAATCAGAGAGGTTTTATTTGTTTGACCATTAAAAGAGTCACTAGTGACCAAATACAGCACTAAGAAAGGAAATTTGGTGAATCATATTCTGATGAATATTACAGGACTCCCAAATAATTAACTGAACGAGGACAACTAGCTCAGCAATATGCAAGGATTTACTGTAACAGAAAGTAAAGGAGAAAGAAGGCAAGCCCTTGTGAGGGAGTAGAAGGATGGGTGGTAAGCTAAGGGGATTCTCTCCCACTCCCTGACCCCCAAACTAAGAATTTTCAGAACCCTTGGGATTTTCCCCTCTTAAAACCTGAGACATAGCAGCATTATTCACAATAGTCAAAAAGTGGAAACAACCCAAATATCTATTAGCTGATGAATAAATAAGTAAAAAGTGATATATACATATAATGGAATATTATTTGGAAATAAAAAGCGATGAAGTACTGATACATGCTGCAACATGGATGAACCTTGAAAACATCATACATGCTAAGGGAAAGAAGCCAGTCAGAAGAGGCCATACTACTGCATGACATCGTATATAAGAAACATCCAGAACAGGCAAATCCATAGATGCCGAAAGTAGAATAGTGGTTCCCAGGGGCTGTGGGTGGGAAGAATGGGGAAGGAGTACTAATGGGTAGACTTTCCTTTTTGGGGTGAGGAAAATGGTCTAAAATTAAATAATGGTGATGGATGTACAACTCTGTGAATATACTAAAAATACTGAATTGTACACTTTCAAAGTCTGAATTTTATGGTATGTGACATCTATCTCAATAAAACCATCATTTAAAAACCTCAGGTGGGGGCTGGTGACAGCACTAACGGTCATAGCGACAGAACTTCATCAAGCATCTTCCTGAAGTACATTAAATAAGTAATAAACTGTCAAGGCACAAACAGTCAATCTTTTTAAAGACTCTTCATTTTTAAAGCATGTATTACTGAGAAGTTTTATTTTACAATGACCTAAAAATACTTGAAGAAAAGATTTGAACCATGAAAAAGCCTTTTCTGCCACTGTCAGAGTTTAAGCATTTTTAGAATTTGTATTAGAATCAATGGAAGCCTGATAGGCACCAGGAGATGACCCTATAAAAAATATCTGAATGGCAGTGGAAAATAAAACCTTTTTATTAAAAAATAACAGTTTTTTTCTTAAGTGGCAATAAGAAGACTATCTGTCAAGATTGTATGACCTTTTTGAAATCATAAAGAATTTTATTTCAGCAGGGCTTTAACTACCTGAAAGCCAAGAGAGATAATCTTAAGAAGAGTGTGAAGTTATTTAATTTCAATATTGCCAACCATGTTCCCCTTCATTCAGTTGATATAAACAGCATTTTTCTCAGGGTCTAGAGTAACTTTCTAACACCAGCAGCAGCCAGTTAAAGGTAGGACCACGTGTAGGGAACAAATGCTTCCAAATGGGGTAACATAATTTTAAATAATGTACCTAAAATAAAAATAAAAACTTAAAACTGTGCTTTAATTCCAACAGCTACCATTAACATTTAATATTTTTTGTAATTATTAAAGGTCCACTTTGTAAGTATCTTTTTTTGACTTCAGATAAAAAGTTAGTGCTTCATTTTAATGAGCAGTCAAGCTATGATTTACAAGATAACATATGTGGAACCAATTTATGTGCCCCAAAGAAATAAACTTTCTTTCTCACCACCCACAACTTATCTAGAAGCAATAGAAAGCAAAGTTTCTCAGTAGCTGGTCAATAGTAAGATTCCAAGTCTGCAGTCACAAATAGTTTTGGAATTCTGTACAATAAAATCTCAGAGATAGTTCCTTGAATTCTAAGATAATCATATTTTCATTACTGACTCTTCAATCTGAACTAAATTTTATTCTCCTTTCATAGTTTTGTTATCCAACAAGCTGAACCACTAATGCAATTTCTCTGCTTGCATGACACATGCGACACAGGCCATACTTTGTACACTTGAAGGTTAAATTCAACTTGTAGTCGTACTTCCCCTGGCCAAGTCTTCTACCCACAGAGTGCAGCTTGCCATTGGATGGCTGTAGTGATCTCTAACCATTGCTAAATTAGCATCTATAGATTGCTAGTCCATCCCACACTTTGTGTCCCCTTGGGAATTTGTCAGACAGATGGGAGCCATTAAAAGTCAGGCCTGGGGTGGCCAGATGGCTCAAGGTGGTTAGAGGGCGAGTTCTGAACAACAGGGTTGCCTGTTCGATTCCCACATGGGCCAATGAGCTGCACCCTCCACAACTAGATTGAAGACAAAAACTGCAATGAGAGGGGCGGCCGGATGGCTCAGTTGGTTAGAGAGCGAGCTCTCAACAACAAGGTTGCCAGTTCAATTCCTGCATGGGATGGTGGGCTGCACCCCCTGCAACTAAAGATTGAAAACGGTGACTAGACTTGGAGCTGAGCTGCGCCCTCCACAACTAGATTGAAGGACAGTGACTTAGAGCTGAGGGGCCCTGGAGAAACACACTGTTCCCCAATATTCCCCAACAAAATTAAAAAAAGAAAACAACAAAAAAATTAGGCCTGGCATAGCAAAGTGGGACTTCAGGAATACGACAAAAAATTAGCCAGAAGTAATTCCCTCAACTTATGTTTTTTTAAAAATGAAGAGAATGAAATGTAGCAAACTTTTTAAAGTGGTTGTGTCTTTCTTCAGGTTAATAGAAATGTTCTATATGTTGACTGTGGCAGTAGTCATATAACTATAGGCCAAAGTTGTCAAAAATCATAAAACCGTACACTACAGAGTGAATTTTGCAGTGACTTACACTGCAATAACCCTGATTTAAAAATAAAACAGTTATCTCTGAATGATAGAATTATGGATTTCTCTCTTTATATTCCCTTCAAGTTTATAAATTTGTGTCTAAGATGAGCATTATTTAATTCCAAAAGTCAGTAAAAAACAGAGTAAGAACACTGCTTTGGCCACCTCTGCCCCTTCCATGCCCTTGGGAGTGAAGGTGGGCAGGGGAAGTCCCCAGGGTGAGAAGGTGGGCCCTCACTGTGGGGTACTGGGCCCATTTACTGTCACCCCATCCAGTGATATCTAAACTAGACTAATGTGAGAACATTACCCCATTGATGGCAATGCAAGGTGAAAAAGAATAAATCCCATATTCATCAAAATTTGGATGTGAGGGTTGTTGCTTGGCCGATGGAGTAGGTTTAAAGTGTATGACTTCCTTCCAAGGCACCTGTGCTATGAGAGTCTCCTGAGATGAGCAGTACATACCCTGAAGGCCAGTTCCGTTGCTAAGGCCTGCACACCATGCACTTGCACAGCAACCTGCAACACGGCATCTCACCTCTCGGCGCCCATTGCCACCCATGACTCTGAAAGGCTAGGAATAAATGTCATCAGGGCACACTGCCTGCTTGGAGGACCTGAAATTGACCTATTCATCTACATATGCTAAATATCATCCTTTAGTCATACCGGAGTGTCAGAATTGGCCTCCTGGAGAATTACTTTTAGCTAAGGTGCTATTCCATCCATTTACATTCCATTCAGCAATGAAAGAAAGAGCCCTGAGTCTGATTTTGTAATTTAGAGACAGAGGACTGCGGATACAGTTTGCCTCATCATACGAATACAGTGGTCTTTCAGTGACGAAACACGAGAGAAACCACTCAAGTCTCAGACCCTGGAATGGTAAATCCTCCTGAATAACCCAGTTTGTTTTTATCTTCTAGATACTTTGAATCACGTAATACATTAGTGCTTCTCTCTTTAGCATGGCTACTGGGACACTCAGAACCAAAGTGGCTCCCTACTTTTAGCAAATGCATGGAATGCTAACAACTTACGTTTTGTACACTATTCTAACCTTGGCTTCAACTTATTTTTCTAATTTTTATCTTCCCTTTGTCCAAATTTCTTCACTACATTTTTGGTGTTTGTGTTTTTTTAAAGATGTTTCAAGTACTTTTAGAATGAGGTGGAATATTAAATACATGAATAACTATAGTGTACCAGTACACATATAGAAAAGCTGTAACTCTTCAATAAACTGAATTCTATAGTCTACTTCAATGAAGTATTAAATACACAGATAACTATAGTGCACTCAAAACAAATGCAGAAAACCAGTATCCTCTCTATTAACTGATCACATAACCCTCTTTAATTGAGGTGAAATATTAAATACATCGATAATTATTAAATGTACAGGTAACTACAGTGGACTTGGTAACAAGGTATAAAGTGTAACTTCTCTATTAACTAACGGCTCGACTTCAGGGCTTTTCAGTGTTGCAGTGGAAATTTTTGATATATCATCTTTGGATACAGGCTCCATCAATTCCAGATCAAGGATCATTACATATTGATATTGCTTGTATTATTAATGTTTTGCAGTAAATAAAATGAATGAAAAATCCTATCAGAAATGGGGTTTTTATAACCTTATTTAGAAGATTATACTTCTAAAGAGTCATCAATAGAAAACCAAGCAATCATTTTAATCATTAAGATTTTTTAAAAAAGTTCTCAACAACACATATTACAAGTGAACTGCCATTGGTAACTGTGTGGTTCATTTTTTAGGACACTTCCTAAATAACAACATGCAGAACTCAGTTTCTCTACATAGAAAATGGGCACATCTCATGGCATGGGTTAAAAACTCATCTTTGGTACTGTAAATATGAGGGAACCGAATTGCTCGGCTTTAGAGCCATTCATCTGAGAGAGGGATTCATAGTACATTATCTAGCACAACATGCAAGTTATGAGTCATTTATTAAATAGGACCTCATGCCACTGCTCGCCTTCTTATTCACAGGGTGAGGCCAATAATGGCAAGCTTTGCACAACTGAAAAAGTCAATGAAAACGTAATTGTATTCCCTTTGAGTTATTAATGTCATCTTTGGATTAGAAAAAGTAAGGAAATCTTACAGATCACCTTACCAACAGAATTTAAATCAAACAAAATGAAAAATAATTAGTTATTAAATGCTCCATTTTGCTGGCTGAACTCACTTCATGTAAGAATGAACTAGGAAGCCACATGACTGTAAGCATCAATGCGACTTTTAATTTCCTCTGAGCAAATCAGAAATGGTTAACAAGAAAGAGGTCTTGAGCCTGAGAACTAATTTCTGTTTTTCTGTATCTTTAGATTCTGGTTCCAAGACTGATAATAGGTGGGGACTACAAGGTATAAGGGAGATGTCTCAAGTGACATAATAAAAACCTATGTTCTCTTTACTAACACTGCTTTCTAATGGGTTCCTTGCCAGTGTGTAAAGCTGGTGGTCACAGAGCAGAGTAACTATGTCATAGTTTTCCTGAGGTCCACTGAAAAGCACACATAGGTTTGAAGAGAGCAGATGAGAAAGGGTAGACAGAATCCCAAAGATGCCAGGTAGATAGGTTACTCATGCCTAATTGGTAAGATCAAACAAAACACACTGGGCTTCATTAAGGTTCATTGTTCATTCAATGAACATTTGGCTGGGTGCCTGCCTGCTGAGCACCAGGCACTGTGCCAGGGCTGTGAGGTGGGCTGG
The DNA here is from genome assembly GCF_964194185.1 of Rhinolophus hipposideros. Taxonomy (NCBI): domain Eukaryota; kingdom Metazoa; phylum Chordata; class Mammalia; order Chiroptera; family Rhinolophidae; genus Rhinolophus; species Rhinolophus hipposideros. Next base: position 37,427,795 of record NC_138052.1, on the reverse strand, counting down.
GCCTTACCACCTCATAAGGGAGCTAATACAGGTACAGAGGAACAGTTACAAGATGAAGAGAGATGACTTTCCTGACAAACTTGGGAAGAGCTGTAAGGAATTGTTAGCATTTAATTGGGAGCATCGAGAATACATGAGAATCCAACATGAGATGCGAGTAGGGCAATGAAAGATAACTGTTATTCTAACCAGAGCTCACTGACTGAAGAAACCCACCTGACGCATAAGCCTTAAGAGTTCCTAATAGATTCCTCTCTTGCTGCCTGGCCTCTCTTCATTCTCATCTACACAGTGCACTATCAGGGTAACTGCTACCAACCTCCACAACTTCCAACAGGTATCCTTTACAGACATAAGTACGGTGAAGCTTATCATCACCCTGGTTCCCAGTGCCCCACAATCAAATGTCAACTTTACCTTTCCAGCATCATAAGCCACTAGGTCCTTTCAGAACACATCCTAGACACCTGTGAGCCACTTGGTGCTCAAACACAGCGGCAGTGTGGAAGCACCTTTGTGCATGCTTTTCCCCTTTCTCTGGGCAGCCCAGCTCCTATTTCTGCAGGACCCATTCATTCGGCCCACATGCACTGACTGAGCCCCAGAGACATGCCAGGCACATCCAGACACAAAGCACCAAACTCACTAAGTATCACTCACAATCCGTGTTTTACTAACAGATTTTTCACAAACCTGTGGAATTAGCTAATTCAATCATATAGCCTTAAAATTATTATACTTAGTATTTTAAAACTTAAAGTGCAGAAAATAATCTAGTAGCCATGCACATATCAATCACCGCTCATTAAACAGATGTTAATATTTTGTCATGTTTGCTCCAAATGGCAATCTTACTAAAGCCTAATTCCTGATAGTTTCCTCCTCCCTTTCTCCCTAGAGGCATCACTATCTTAAATTGGTGTCATTCCAAAATATTCTTACTTTTACTATACATGCATACATCTGTAAACGATAGCAAACATTGTTTAAATATTATCCAGTATTGTTACATATATTTTAAAATGTTCATAATGATATCCTCCTATACCCATTCTTTTGCAACCTGTGGTTTTCACTCAGAATTCTATTTTGCACAGATGTCCATATTGATACATGTATATCTAGTTAGTTCATTTTAACTGTTCTCAAGTTTACTTATCCACAGTTTATTTCCCAGGTCCACCCCGATGGAAAAGGACGTCCTTTCTAATATTTTATTAAGTTGGTGCAAAAGTAATTGTAGTTTTGGCAATTATTTTTAACCTTTTCGACTGCAATTCCTTTTGCACCAACCCGACACTTTTGCAAATAATGCTGTAGTGAGCATCCTCATACCTGTCTTCCCGTGCACACCTGTCAGACTTTCTTCAATGATACCAAATCTTGAAGTTTTAAATCTTATGCTTCTGCCTGATTCTCACTCACTGTTGAGGTTTTTTTACTTTAATTTTATAATAACTAATTGTGAACTCATCTTGAGTGATGTTAGTTTCTCATCTGGGGATTCCCGAACAATGCGGAGTTACATCTGGGTTACAGACTCACGTGTGGTACACACCTGAGGTTTGCCAGGGGGGCAGCCCTATGAGAGTCATGGCCTAATGAGGCGACCTTAAGTTCAAACATACCAGCCTGAGCACACATGCGTACAAGGCCTCATTCTTTGGTCCCTGCATAGGGATTAAACCCAAGACTCTAGTGCTTTTTTGGGGGGGGTTAACTGTCCCAGGCCTCCTGCAGAGGCAGCTCTGCCTTCTAGTTGTAGCACCTGAGGATTTTCCTTTCTTTTTTGCCATTTCCTCTATGTACTGACTTACATTATTGATATAGCAAGTATTTCTAAATTATCAAGAGAATTTCTATAGTTAATTAAATTGCCAGAATAAAAGTGCTAAATGAATTCTTTAAATATTAATTTTTCTATTAGTGTAAAATTATATATTTTAAAATCTGTTGGCCTTTACTTTTTGGAAATATACAATATGATAGTATTGAACTTATGAATTGCTCTTTTTCATGCTAAAGATCCAGATAACAACAAAAAATATACTGAATAAACTAAAATCAGTTTTTGACAATTTTAACTTCCTTGACAAAGTATTTCATTGAGTATTACAGAGTTAGAAATTTTTGATTTACAATTTTACACCTTGTTTCTAATTTATCTTCCTATGAAAAACTGGCTGGACATCTTAAAAATGATCACATAATTTGATATTTGTATTTCAAAATTTTATTTATCTTATTTGTATCCTTCATGCCTTACTAAACAAACTAAATGCATAATGGTTAAGGATCAGAGATGAAAATTTCATGAGCATACAACTTACCAACCTAATATTCTTGAACTCATAGCAACAATTACGTAGAAAAGATAAGCTACATACTGCATTCTCTTCACTAAGGATTTTTTGAGAAGTAGAAAAATGACGATGTTAGAAATAACCGAGAGACAAGTTACTCTGGGCACATACCTACTTAGGAAAAAGCAAACCAAGCGTAAAAATGCAAGCAACCAAAGTATTTTACGGTAGGCTTTTGTGGAATATGTAATTACAAAGAAAGCAAGCCACAGAGAGAATAAGCAGGGATATCATAATTTGGAGCTTAGGGAAGTCATTTTTATAGTAATGATGTTTTTAAATAACCTAAGAGGCTATTTAAATATAAAATAATAATTACGATTAAAGATTTTTTCAGTAATATATTGGTTTTGAATTTACTATATTTGAATACACTGAATTATTTCATATAGTAATTACTTCATATAGTGGTTTTACAGAGTTCTAGAAGAACTCAAGGCAAATTGAAGGTATTTTCCAAAGCTATCTAAATGATAACATTCCTAGTAACTATTTCCTAGTAAAAAACAATCAATACCAGGTTTTCAAAACCAATTAGCTTTACCAAATAATTAACAATTAACTTTGGAAAAACATCCATTACCTGTGTCTACATATGATAAATCAAATTTCTAAAGATAGCATAGTAGCTGTTGGTACAGAAGCTTACCAATGCCACATAAAACACATCAAGCACAGGATTGAAAGATAATCAATACTGCAAGAGGCTTCTCAAAATTAGAAGAAATTGACATTTTTGGTGTCAAATTCAGGAAGTCAAGTTAACAGTGACAACACTAACAGAATCACTTGCTGCATCCGGGACAACTTAATAAGGCATGTAACTGGAAGGTGCGTAAAAAGCTAGAGCCGTCGGCCTGTACCTGGTGCTGGCGATGCTTGGTGACTCTGCTCCAAGCCTACATCTTTCTAGCTGACTGGCAACAATCTGCCTTTCCACTTCCAGTTCTCGGGTGAGTCGTTGAAACTGAAGCTCCTGTGATTCAAGGAAATAAAAGGCATATAAGGCGGCAAGGTTTGCTGCTCAGAAAGATATATGAATTACTGTATGTCACAGGAAACATAGGAACATACCCATAACATAACACTAGTGTGGCTTTGTGATATCAGCGTTTTGGAAAGAACTGTGGGCCTAAACACCCTCCTGATTTGTAGATTTTTCAAACTTAAAGGTACTAGAATACTTGCCTTTGTTTGCAATTAGAAACATCTAGATATTTATTGGCTTTTCTTTTTTATTTTTCTGGTGCTAATTGAGGTCTTCAAATGGTCCTTCGGCTACAGAGCTGTACAGAGCCCGTACTTGATGTGTCGACAATAGAGGCCCACCAAGCAATACAAGGTCTTCGTCCTCATTAGCTAATTTTTATATCCCTCACACTGTTTGTAAGCACAGCATTAAAAAAATGTAAGTTCCCATGATGAGAATCATTTTACCATTTTTAACAGAAGCTTTTTAATTGTTAAGGAAAACAAACTCATTCTAGTCCCGCAGAGAAAGTCTTGTTATATTTACCAACAATATAAACAGCAAAATTTTTCTATTGTCACAAATGTATTCATGTGTCATGCTGTGAAGGGGGCGATTTAAAAAGTCTGAGCAATAATATAGAATTTAAAATTGTATTAAAAGGCTGGAAAGACTGAAGAAATTATATTTCCCGTTCTATGCTGTATTATAAAGGCAAGGAAGTTGTAAGAGAAGATGCTTTTAACTTTTTCTTTTATACTTATCTCACTGTTATCGTGACAGGATTTTAATAAATAGAAAGCATGCTATGCTATCTATAGATCAAATCAAGTGTACTCCAAAGGCTTTGAAGCCACAAATAACATCTTCAATAACACCTCAAGCTCCCCTGTGCCATATTATCTCCTTACAAGTCTACTCAAAGCAAATGCTGAACTTGTACGGTGTTTCATTGGACAATGACTGCTAGTTCAAAATACCAGGCACATGAACCCCGAACCTACAAACTAATAATCAGAAATAAAACTACCTGAGCTATCTGTGAGTAAGTACTTGTTTGCCATGCAAAAATAAAAATTAACTGAAAAAGTATTAACTCCCTGTGCAACCAGGCAAATGGGCAATTACTTGACAGCACTGATTTTGCCAATTCTACAAACCATTCTTAGAATAACTTTTAAAAAACAGTCCCTGAATTACTTATTGTTTTCTGATAATGAGAATCCTTTTCTAATGAGCCCAATTGGTGTGGGCGTCTAGAGCAGGGCCTGAATGAGTGGCTGGCTCCATGATGCTGTACCACACGACCATCATGGGTCAGTGGGACACTGCCAGTCTCCGCAGACAATTCCTAGACCACTGACTCTTAATAAATGGTCAGCAACAGAAGACCACACAGACAATAACTGCACAACATTCAGTATCAGGTCGCTGATTTTAAGGACAAATTGTATTGTTTACCTCACACTTAGTCTTTCTTTGCCCTTAAACAGTATCATCTTTTTTTGTGATACACTTCCACTCCTTCAATTATTTTACTTGGCTATTTATTATACACCTCTTTTCCCAGAAGACTGGCTGCTTGTATCAATCTGGGACAGGAAAGGTCCATCAGTGAATCTCAAAATATTCCTTGAGCTTTCGGTGGCTATAGGGATTGAGGGCTGGAGAGTTTTCTACAATTTGGGACGGCCAAAAGTTACCAAGGTAGGATTAAGATACGTTTTGTCAAATGAGGACATTAAAAAACAAAACAAAACAAAACAAAACTCCATTCATAGAAAAAAATTCCATTTTAGTGGATTTTTATCAGGTTTGTGACTATACTCTTTTGAGCATGCTTTGAAGAAAATGGTTGGGAAATTTCCTCCTTGAAAGCGGAAGTTGGAAGCCACTGTCCCATAATTCCTTCCTTTAGAAGCAGAGACAAGTGGCTTTGGCTCTGCCAGGAATATGCCAGACTGACTCAGGTGCTGAAGCCAAGACTTTGACGTTAGGAAACACAAAGCTCATTTTCTTCCTTCTACTTCCTTACTGCACTCCCTGCAGTAGGTCTCAAGGTCATATTCTTAACATGGAAATGACCTCCATGCAAACTGCTACGTTTATGCTTCGTTGGCAGTGTTAGTGGTTTCTCTATCTGATCACATTTGTGGCACAGATTTTGACACTTCTTGGAAGCTTGGTCTCAAGGAAGGCTTGTTCTCCAGTCCTTACAACATTTGTGGGAATTCACTTAATACTCACTTAATAAATGCCTTTTCTGCACAATTAGCCATGTCAGTTACTGTATCTTGTAACTAGAAACCTTGACTGACACACCTACAGAAACCATTTGCAGTTGTTGAGCTACTAGGAGAGCCTATGCACCCATGATGTCGCTACATTATTTTCTTTAAAAGTTGGGTAATTCTGTTAACATCCATAAGAAATGAGTAAAGTCCACATTTTATTCCCGCTGGCCATGGAGTCCACAATACTGAACATCACTGGGTACTTGTATCAAAACCATTCTACCCATTATTTGCTCACACTTCTCACAAGCAGGATGATGTCATTAGAGCCCTGAAAGCACAGTATCGGGAAGCATGGGATTTGTTAACATTACCTGATACCTGTGAATATTTACTTACAAGTAAAATATACGTATATTTTGTTACAAATTAATATTAGCCTTACATAACGTAATTGAATGCCGAGATGGATGAGTAGGCAGTAAATATTTAACAATTCTGTCTCTACTGTTTTCTTTGACTGACGACGAAAACAGTATTACAGTCATATAAAAACACATCTAATGATTCTAAAATAACACTCATTAAGATGATTATGCAAAGATACCATCTACAAATTTAAAATGTTTCTATTTTATCCTCTAAACTTAGATTATAAAGGCTGATCCTTAAATCAGTATTCAAAACTGGGCATTTGCATTATAAGAAAATCTTATATTTGTTCCCCTTTGAGAGGAGCAAGGAAAAGAATGTTAAAAGCATGTGCCAATGATTTAGTATATGACAATTTCCTCTTAAATTCTGGCAAAAAAGACCATAAGCAAACTTTGAAGGCAAGTTAAGTCTACTAATATGCTATAAAAATGGAGTCAGTTCACATTTGTTTGAAAGCTTTATTTTTATCTTATGTTTCTCATGTAAAGATATTGATAAATATTCTGAGAGAATCATGGAACAGAGGAAACAAAGCTTCACTTTCATGACCTTGTATGGCTCTCATATGGCGGACACAGCTGCACTGTTCAAGGAAGGACATGGAGCTCCAGCTGTCAGCTACTCCAAGGGTGCCCATCTGCAAAGAACCTCCTTCTCCTAAGGTATACCATTCTGGGTAGGCTGTATCTATTCCCTGACTGAAGTGGGATAAAGGTCTGGCTCAGATTTGTTAGGGATCTCCCCGGGGGCGTGGCCACCCTGTGTAGTCCCCGGACTTCTCCCCCGCCACTCCTGATTTTCCTTCCCCTCTCTCCTTCAGTGTTGATCTGTAATAAATACTCTGCAGGCTAAACTCCATCTCAGTGAGACCCCAACCTGAGACACTGTCGTTTTTGGCTTCTTTTAATACTGTGAGATAAGTCAAATGTACAGAAAAGGCACAGACAATAACACAATGAGTTTTGGAGAACCTGACCCAGCTATAGCAAATCTTAATATTTCGCTACATTTGCTTCAGGGTTTTTTGAGAAATAAAACATTACAGATACAATGAAATTCCTGTTTTCTCTCTTTCCAATCCTATTCCTTTCTCTTCCTTCCTCCCCAGGAGGAACCATTATCCTGAATTTCGTGTTTAATAATCACATGAATATTTTATATTATTGCTACTCCATATTTACAGATCCATAAGTGACATATGAGGTCTGACAAGTTCTTGAACTTGTTGCAATGATATTACTAACCTGTTGTTTTTTTTATATCAGAGAGATTATTCATTATGAATTTGTACCAACTGGACAAACAGTTAACCAAGTTTACTATTTGGAAGTGCTGAAAAGGCTGTGTGAAAAAGTTAGAAGACCTGAACTTTTCGCCAACAATTCATGGCTCTTGCATCACAACAATGCACCAGCTCACACGGCACTGTCTGTGAGGGAGTTTTTAGCCAGTAAACAAGTAACTGTATTGGAACACCCTCCCTACTCACCTGATCTGGCCCCCAATGACTTCTTTACCCGAAGACAAAGGAAATATTGAAAGAATTTTGATGACATGCAGGACATCAAGGGTAATATGACAACAGCCCTGATGGCCATTCCAGAAAAAGAGTTCCAAAATTGCTTTGAAGGGTGGACTAGGTGCTGGCATTGGTGCATAGCTTCCTAGGGGGAGTACTTCGAAGGTGACTGTAGTGATATTCAGCAATGAGGTGTGTAGCTCTTTTTCTAGGATGAGTTCGCCAATGTCATTGTCCGTCTTCGTATAGTACTGCTTTGCATGTTCATACAATTTATATCAATGGTATGCAGTTTTATGCAGATTGCTTTTATTATAATACGATTTTGAGATTTATCAATATCAGTACACATAGATCTAGTTCATTTATTTTCATTACTCAATAGTATTCCATTGTACGACTATAGCACAATGTATGTATATGTTCTCATCATGATGACTCCTTGGGTTGTTTCCAATTTTGTGCAATAATCAGCATGCTGCAAAATAAGCATGCTTGTATAAACCATCTTTGTGCACATGTGCCAGGCTTCTCCAGAGTAGAGACCTAGAATGGGAATAGCTGGGTTGAAGGCTATGTACATCTTCCACTTTACTTGATAACAACTGCCAAATTACTTTCCAAAGTAGTTGTTCCCATTTATATTCCAGTCAGCAGTGTCTGACAATTCCAGTTTCTCCACATTCTGACTGAAATTAATTTGCATTTTGGGGTTTAAATTGCCCCCTTTTGTTTTGGTCATCTGATAGGTACTGGATGCTATCTTGCATTTGTTTTGTTTTGTATTTTCCTGATAACCAACATCTTGTCATATGTTTATTGACCATTTAGGTTTTTGAATCTCATGGGTGTAAACTCTCAGGGGAGACTTTTCCCTACTATCAGCACCCAGGCCGGGCCTCTTCTGTGGGTCAGGTGTCTGATCACCCTGAAGCAACACTGTAGCTTTCTCAAGTTTTGGCTTTGGGTAAGGGATCTTCCAATGAGAATCCCCTCCTGGGACAGCCCTCAGATGACCTGTAGCATGTCACCGTCAAATGGCATGCTCAGATCACCTAGGGTTGGCAGATACCTTCAGGGTAAAAGCCAGCTTTACTGCTTAAGTAACTTTAGGAGTCTCACTTCCATGTTAGTTTTGGTTTCTGTGAATTCCTTACTTTATTTCCAGCTTTGCCTTTACTTTTAAGAGGACAATTTAAATAGTTTTATTCAGCATATTTCATTTCTTTCAGGGGAAAGACTGCTTAGGGTAATGGATAGACTCCATTTCTGGCAGATGCCATCCAGCTACAGTTGCCCACATGCCATCCCTCCCACCTATTCATTTCAAGTTACTCTAACTGATTCACAAACTCAGGAGTAGCGACAATAATTACTGCTGCTATGATGGCGACAAGAAAGAGCAGGAGGCACTCATACCAGGCCATTAGTGATGACGCCCTCACTTCCTGTTCCTAGATTCACACTAACCCTCAGTTTCTGTCCAGGCTTGGGGGAGGGAAGCGTCCTCTCCTGGTCTAAGGCTGGCCTCACCATGACCCCTGCCTTTTCCAGGGTCTGGCTTCTCTCTTCTCAATCATGTGTTTAATCATCCCAGTTCAATGATCCTCAAGTTCTTCTCATCACATAACACATCTTCTTGATCCCGCGACTCCTCAATATCTGTTTCCTTCCTCTTTGACCTATACCACCTTTTAATAAATATTTTTCTTTAAATTGACTCCTTTTTAAGACATAGTATTATCCCAGGTATTAAAATCATTAAAATAATGGTTTTTAATGCTTTTATAACTTCCTAATATAAATTAAAATACATAATATTTTAAAATGTTCGTCAATGTACTAAAAATCATCTCATATCAATCAGCATGCCTTCCCATGCCTATAAATCTCAGCAAGAAAGTACTGAGTACTGGTTATATTGAAAGAAGAAAACTGACATAGTTATATGATGGATGCAATCAGTAGTTAAGAAACATTTTTATTTCAATAATTGTTGCTTAAAAATCTTCCCCCAAAATTTTACTTTTGTGTCTTAGTGTCACTGAGAGATCAATTATCACTGAATAATATATTAGATTTTTACGGTATATAGCATCATTCAGGATATGTCCAGTTCTCAGGATATGCTACAGCAATTTTTCCCCTTTCCCATGTTCAAAAGATGAGGAGATTATGATCATAATTATATCTGTGAGGCACTTGAGCCAGGTCTACAGATCTACTTTAAACAGGAAAATTTAAGAGCTAATATATTCTCAAAAACATCCAAAATACTATTCTTTAATCTAGGCTGGTACTAAAATCAAAGCAGCGATATTTTCCAGGGTCCTTGATCTCAGCTTTAAGATAACCAGCCAGTAATGTAGAGGTAGGTGATGAAACGCCCTATCAGTTTTATTTTTTTCAATAATTGACATATTTTTATTAGGTCTACTTGGTAGTCTCTAAGTCATACATAATTCATTATTAAAATGCTAGGTGTATGAGAGCTATACTTTGTACTGGTTAGTTTCCTTTGTTAAAAGGAAATTCAAAATAAAAAAGACCTGAACAACTAACATTGCCTTTCTCAAACAAACTGTTTTCTGAGGACACCAGTGTCCCTCTGACCAACCCCTCCGCCCCCAGCTATGCCCTTAAAGAATGAAGTTTCAGTCAAGTAGGTTTGGAAAATACTGCCCAGAAGATTCCAAACCTTGAACTTTCACTAGCATATAAAAAGCTCTGAAAAGTCTGCCAGTAGAAAATTAACTTAAGTTTAACTTAGCAATTCTTTTATTTATTTAAACTAAGCACACATTTTGTTTTTCCAGAAACAACTATGAACATCTTAAGACACAATATTGTCTTGCAGAACACAACTTAGGCAACACTGGAAAAATCTCATTGAATATATTTATGTATCCATACAGGACTAGAGGTGTTATACAGCATTCTACATGTAAAATGTTTTTGGTATGTTGAAAAACACAACTTTAAGCCCTTTTGTCCACAATGAATATTTACAAAGAGCAGGGCACCCCAAAGGAATAACCTGCGAATGGAAACTGCTGAGCTCACACCACTCGATAGACATGAAGGATCACATGCAACACCTGTGCTGCATTAGCTGCCCTCTGCTAGGTCTACTGCTTCTTACATTTGGATCCTGTCTAAGATGAAAGAAAAGTGCAAGACACAAACAGCAATCTGATTTTTTGTTACACGAGCTAACATTCTAATAGGAGATGAACAAGGTTAAGATCTTTATTGTTGTGTCCTACTGCCACACCATACAGGATAATACCAGGCTCCAGCTTTGATTGTCTATCCTTCAGTTTTAATGAAGCAGAGAAAAAAGAGCAAAGCTAACCAGATGCTTTAAATTTGTATTCTAAAGCTCAGGCTCTTATCTGTAATGCTGTCACCAAAGCTCCTTAATTAGGAAATCAAAACAAAAAAAAAAAATTAAGAGGCTTACGTTAAAACACAAGGAATGCTTTCTGCTAGAGCCACATGTGGATGAAAACGTCAAGATAAACAGGTAAGAGCCTAAGCTTTTCCTACAGCACTACAGATGGTTTTTAAAATACTGTCTACTCAACAGTCACTCAATGCCATTGGCTCTTCAGTGTCTCACCTGGCAATCTGACTATCACGTGGGTTCTATGCACTGGTGATGTTCAAATTCACTCTCTCTATAATCAGATTCAAACCCTGTGTTTTCAATGATCTATCAGCTGAAGCAGTCATGGGCTCCACTGAGCCACACCCTCCTGTGATTTCTGTTTCTCCACTGCAGTGGTTCTCGAAGTGTGGGCCCTGAACCAATAGTATCAGCATCGGCTGGAAACTTCTTTGAATCAGAAGGGATGGGGTTCAGCCACCTGTGTATGTACAAGTCCCCCAAGAGATTCTCAAGCACACAAAAGTTCCAGAACCACTATTTTATATGAAACCAGCATTCCTTTTTGACTGAGGCTCCTACTGCAAATGTTTTCATCTTTTCATCATTTCCTTCCTTTCCCTTATCCCCCACTCCTCACACATTAAACGGTTTCCCAGATTTTGTCACTCCACTTCGCTATCACTGGTCGAATCCATTCCCTTCCTCGCTATTCCCTGCATTACTACCCTAATTCATGATCACATTAGCTTCCGAATACTGCAATAAACCCTCCCTAAGTCTTCTCCTCATGATGGAGGGGAGGAGTCTTGCCTCTGCTTTTCACATTTCTTCCAGATATATCGAAGGGGCAATACTACTCATCAATAATCTCTATACTTTATTGAGGTTTACTGGGCTCCGGGGTCTCTGCTAAGTACTTTATATGCATTGCTTCATTAGTTCTGTGGTCACTCTGCGTGGTGGTCAGAGTCACCCTCATTCCACAAAGGGCTGACTTGCCTGAAGTCATTCAAAACCAGGATTTGAAATCACACCAGTCTAACTCCTCACTCCACGGTGTTAAAGACTGCACCAGGCTCTTCTCACTCTATAAAAGAACTTATAAAAACCTAACTCAGCCGTATTTTAAGACCTATGGCAGTCTAGCCCCTGCCCCCCACCAAATACCTTTCTTTGGTCTCCTGTCATTCCTCTCCACATACCTGGACTACGCTACTCGTGGTTTCCTATACACAGTACTCAAAACTTTTTCTTACGTTGTTTCATCCCCCTGAAATATTACCCTCCCGTGAGGGCCCACAGTCCCCTATCCAAGCCCTGGGTGAAGTGCTCCGCCCATTACACACGCTTCATTTACTAAGCTGGAGTCTCATCACAGAAGAGTGAAATCTGTATTTCATTCATCTCAGTATCTTTCTAACTCCCTGTAAAACCAGAACAAGAAAACCCTGCTAATCCATTCAGGGTAAATTTATTCAGTACGTTTTAGTTAGTACATTTTAGTTGATTGTATAGATTTTTAAATTTACTGATTTACTGAGTATTTTTATACAAAAACGGGTATATTTTATCGTTGATCCTTTCTGAGGCCCTTAAAGCCTTTCAAATGTAATAATAATCATATCCTTACAAGGGTAGTAAGGAAAATTAGAAAAACTCAATGGTCCAAAGAATGTTCCACTTTTATTTAAAGTCACAGAGAGATGTGGAGGCAAAGAAAGGACTAGACCCCAGGGTTCCCAAAATTTTGACGACTGCTCTTTTAACAATTTAGCTCTATCAGGAATTTCATATTATTCACGGTGACATGGGCAAAAAAAGATTTTTAAAAACTATAAATAACATTTGCGCAATTTCAGTAGCATATTGCTTACTGCTGTTAATATGACTTACCCCATGAAACTGCTCTGTGTAACAGGCTAGTGTTACAGGCGTATACCTGTCCCCACCTGCCAGACTCCTTGAACTCTCAGGCATCATATCCTGCCTATCAGAAAAGTTTCCCAGCCTCGGTGTGGCATTTTTGAAAACCTGTCCACCACTCCACTAACATTTTACATTGCTGAACTATCAATGCCTTCTTTTATTTTCATCTACCTTCTCTCCTAAAAAGTAGGATGTATGTGTGTATTCATGTAGGCTGCATATGTGCAAATGCATGTATGTAAATATAAATAATTCTAGTTATGTCTTCTATTAGTTGAAGTTTTGCTAACTTATGTTTAAAATTCCTCGTAATTAAAGAAGTTCTAAGAGTCAATTAAATATTGAGGAAAAGACCTACAACACGAAAAATGTATGCTTGGAGACAGTGTCAGTTGCAATTCGCAATGACAACTATTGCTGTCATTTCCAAAACGGTGGTTACTTGATAGAATTAAAAAAACAAGAAGACTTTCTTTAAAATGTAGTGTCTTGATTATCTTATTAGCCATTATTTTAAACTTTACTGAAAAACTATAAAAAATATAATGACGACTTAACATTAACAATTTATCTGGTTTTCTAGTACATAAATATTTCAAAATTAGTAAGGTCAATGATGCATATCATTGAATGTTAGATGCTTATTTGGGAGTTAATTGACTGCACAGTACATGATAATAATGCATATAAATCATTATTTCCTTAAATGGAAAACTGAGAAGGATAAATGACCAATCGCCCACTTTCTTTTATTGCAAACAATATAAAAATTTTAAAAAGAAACAAAAAATATAAATATAAAAATGATGAGAAAATATAAAAATAAGAGAAATGAAAACAAAGGCTAAATTTAATCTTTTATTCAGTAGATAAATAGCACTAGGTAATAAGAGAATAATTTTAAAAATGATTAATTTAAGGTTTGGTTTGTAACTTAATGAAACGTAAAGGGGAAAGAAAACAAATACCACGTAACACAGGTAGATATTTTTTTATGAGCATAATTTTTAAATTACTATGCTTACTTCTATAGTTGTTCTTTCTGCTTTGCAGATATTTTATGGCTAACGTGCATGTAGGGTAGAGAGGGTAATACCGGAATTAGAATGTACATCTGTAAGTTGTGCCTTAGCCACTTAAAAATGGCTCCTTGTGAAGAAGGCTTGTTACCTGGCTGAAGAGGTATAAGAGGTTTTCAATTGTTTTATCTTCTTAACTTTTTACTTTTACATTTGATCTGCATGCCTTCATTAATATTATCATTCCTTCCTAAACCTCCAGAAACTGTCCTGGGATTCTTGAGAAATAAGGGTAAGAAATATGAATGTATTATTGATAACCATAGGACATATCTACCCTACGAGAAACATTAAAGCCGTTGGACAGAACTGGGGCATATCTAGCCACAGGCTGAGTCCCACCTCAGTGGGTCTGCACCCAGACCTGCACCCATCCAATTTTCAGGTCCACAAGTGTTTCTATGTTTAATGACTCTCTGTTTTTCTCAGACTTTCCTGCTTTCTCCTCTAACCTCCAGCTGCTCCTTCCACTGGTTAGCCACATATAAAAGAATTTAAATTTACTCTGGTACCATTATTTAATAGCTGTATTTTCCCTATTTACCTTAAAATAAAGCAGACAAGTTAAGTAATGTTGCTTTTACTTGTGTTAGGCCTATTTAGCTCTCAGTCGAAAAAAAGAAAAAGTGAAAAAAAGAGTTCTTAGAAAAAAGAGATGCCAGATTTGAATATATAATACGTTATTTTTATAGTTCAGACTAATTTATCTGAAATAATTTTTAAATTACCACATTTGGAATTCTTTTCCTCTTGCATACAATACACGTATATATTCATGAAGAAATCTACCTGCTTATGTTTGAAACAGGTATAATTTGATATCTAATGTCTCAGTTCATATTTTTTGTTAAGTTATAACACTAATAATAATACTAGGTACGACTGAGTGAATGCCATCCGTGGGTCAGGAACTCCACATATTTTTTCTCTAATTCTTACAAAAGCACTGGTCACTATTGAGTTGAGCTATCACAGGGTGGAAGGGGCAAAATAAATGACCTCCTCAAGGTTACAGAATTAGGAATTGAAGAGCAGGGAATGGAATTCTAAATTCTTGCTCCTTCCATTATAGGATGCTGATAAAATTAAGGTGGTCTCATTTCCTATTTCTGAAGGTTATATTTAGAATTGTTGTTGACTTTAACTGCTTCCAAACTCTCTTCCCAAATCAAATAAGGCCCTGGAATGTAATAAGAATTAAAGAGCCAGATGCTAATATACATGGAAACTTACTAATTATGACAGAGGTAGAATCTCATTTAATGGGAAAAGAACTGATGGCATAATTAGAGAAAACAAAGCTAGATCACTACCTCAAACAACACACACACACACACACACACACACACACATTTATAATAAATGTAGAGGAAATCCCCAAATACATTAAAAGATGACCTAGGATAATATTTTTTAAACTTAGGATGATAAGATTCCTTCTGAAGTAAGACAAGAAACCCCAAATCATAAGGGATAAGATAGGCATACCTAACCACATAAAAATAAAACTTCATATGCCAAAGATCATGCAAACAAAGTTAAATGACAAAAAAGAGAGAAAATTACATATTTATAACACATAACAGACATTTTAAATCCCATATAAACATATTTTATAAAAGCACAGTAAAAATAGACCAAGGATATAACAAGCCAAGTCATCTAAGATGAAGTGTAAATGTTAATCAAAATATCAAGAAAAAAACTGCTCAATTTTATTTGTATGGAAAAATAAAATCAAATAACCAGTTGCTACTTCTTATATCACAAACATTTTAAAAGCAGTAACATCCATTCAGTATTACTGAAAGTCAACTGCAATTGAAAACTTTGAAAAAGGGGAGGGGCAGGTGACGGGGAATAAGAGGTTCAAATTTCCAGGTATAAAATACATAAGTCATGGGGATGTAATGTACAGCATGGGGAATATACTTAATAATTGTGATAGCATGGCACGGTGTCACATGGTTGCTGGACTTACCATGGCGATCTCTTCTTTAGGTACATAAACGTTGGATAACTATGGTGTACCCCTGAAACTGGTATCATATTGCATGTTACCTATATTTTCATGAAAAATTTTTAAAAGAAAAAAAGTGGTAACATCCAGGTCTGGGGAAGAAGCAGGTAAAAGGCCACGTGTTGTTGATGTGAGTATAATTTGCTATAACCATTTGGGAAAACAATCTGGTAACATCTATTAAATGAAACATACATATTCCTCATGACTTTGTAATTCCACTTCTGGATATCTACTCTACAGAAATAAAAGCAATCATATATATATATAACACGTTAAAAGCATTACAAACAATTTGAATGTTTACCTACATGGCAATATTTTAACAAACTGGAATCTCCATACTACATGGGATAACTACTACGTATTTATTAAAAAGAATGAACTGGACCTTGCCTCAGAAGAATCATTATATGCAATTAAATGAAAAAGTCAGTTTTAGAGCTCAGTAAAACACAACAAATAATAAAATTTAAAAAAACCAAACACCTCTATATGGGTTTGAGCATGGAGAAATTGATAGGAATACAGCAGATCAGTGAGATTGGTTACCTTAGGAGGGTGGGATCAAGAAAGGCATCAAGACAGTATGTAAATTTTTATATTATCTCTATATTGTTTCACTTACTACAAGTATATGATTTTAAATTAAAATCTAATTCAGAAAATTAAGACAGAAAGAATAAAATGGCTAAAAAAATAAAGTACTGTTTAAATACTACCAGGCTAGATCTTGTTTAGGAAATAGTCCCATTAATGGAAAATGGTATTCTGATTGAGAGAATTGGTATTTTTGCTTTTTTTGAAGCTATTAAAGTACTCTAGGGTGCGTCCTCCTATTTGCTAGATGGGGTGCTGCGAGATTCATGAATCACCTAATAAAACCAATTAGATCTTCCATGAAGTAAATAAATAAATTACTCTGAAGGGGTTCAATAACATTCTAATGACCTGTAAAGGCCCATTCTAATAATACTTAATCAGATTTAGAAGTACACAGCATTCGTAAGGGTGTGGAGAAAGGTACTGTGGGAGTGTGACTTGGTGTAAATTATTGGGAGAGCAATTTAACAATATCTAAAAAAATTAAATATGTACCTATACATGAGCCCATGAGATCTAATGCTGAGATTTGATTATACTTGGAATAGTACACAAAATCAACCAATCAAATACAACTGGGAATAACTTGATATCCATCTATGGGGAACTGGTTAAATATAATGCGAGGTCTGACAATTAAGTTCGCGAACTCATCCTAGAACAAGTGCTACATACCTCATTGCTGAATATCACTACGGTCACCTTCAAAGTACTCTTGGGAAGCTATGCACCATCCACCCTTCAAAGGAATTTTGGAACTCTTTTTCTGCAATGGCCATCAAAGCCGTCATTTTATTACCCTTGATGTCCTAAATGTCATCAAAATGTCTTTCAATATTTCCTTTATCTTTTGGTAAAGAATGAAGTCATTGGGGGCTAGATCAGGTGAGAAGGGAGGGTGTTTCAATACAGTTATTTGTTTACTGGCTAAAAGCTCCCTCACTGACAGTGCCCTGTGAGCTGGTGCGTTGTCGTGATGCAAGAGGTCAAAAAGTTCAGGTCGTCTAACTTTTTCATGCAGGCTTTTCAGCACTTCCAAATAGTAAACTTGGTTAACTGTTTGTCCAGTTGGTACAAATTCATAATGAATAATCTCTCTGATATCAAAAAAGGTTAGCAACATCGTTGCAGGAAGTTTGTGAACTTAACTGTCCAACCTCAGTACATTTATATAGTAGGACTCCATGCAATTGCTAAAGGATTGAAAGTAAATCCATATGTGCTAATGTGGAATAATCTCCAAGAAAGATTTTTCAGGAAAATAATACTAGGTAGTTGTATTTTAAAAGATATATATGCTGGAATATGCCTTCTTGATGTATACCTTCTTGATGTATAATATGCCTTCTTGATGTACACTCAAGAAACATAATTTCAGAGAAAGTTTTAACAGTTGGGAAAAGGGACTAGGCGTTTGTAAGGTAGCTTACTTTTTATTTTATACTTTTTAATATAAACATTTAATTTCTTTTACCATGAGTACTTATTTGCTATTAATTTTTGTAAATAAAATACAACAGTTGTTTATTCATGCAAAACCACACTAAGACCCCAATTTTTACTGTTAGTTAAATGCTCCAATTCTGACCTATTAAAGAAAAGAATGTTTCAATAATTCATTTTCGTGAAGGGAGTAAACTATGTAACAGTAATAAATATCTTATTTGAAAATATATGCTGTATAATGAGCTGACTGATTTAACGGATTTCACTACATTTCAATATTTCTTGAAACTTTGCAGGACTTTTAATAAAAAATTGGTATCTTTAGAACGATGCTTCTCAGCTTGCTCTATAGTTTTAATTAATTTTCTTCTATCAACTAAACAAGGAAGGAAGGAAAGAGCAACTTATGCTCAATGTAGCCATAAAATCGAATCTACATAATCTTTCTTACAAATCCTACATACCAACATACTTTTTGGAAATAAAGCATGGAAGAGGACCCTACACTTAACTTTAAATTTTAAATCATGTCAGGGCCAAATCACTTAGATACTATCAAATGGCAAAATTTCATTTGATAAAATAATAATCGTAGTAGTTTGAAAGGGTAGTCACTTATTGTATTTGATTGGGTATTCAAAGTAGAAATGATTTTTATGTTGCAAAATATATAAAATTTATGATTTTAACAATTTTTAAGTGTACAGTTCAGTGGCATTAAGTACATTCACACTGTTGTGCAACCATCATCCATCTCTGGAACCTTTACATCTTCCTAAATCGAAATACTAAGCACATTAAACAAAAACTCCCAATTTCTCCCTCCACTCAGGCCCTGGCAACCACTGCTTAATTTTCTGTCTCTATGACTTTCCCTCTTCTAGGTATCTCATATAAATGGAATTATATAATATTTGTCTTTTTGTGACTGGTTTTTATTCACTTAGTATAACGCCTTCAAGGTTCAAATACGTTACAGCATGTGTCAGAATTTCCTTCCTTTTTAAGGCTGAATAATATTCCATTACACACAAACACACACACACAAAAACGTATATATACCACATTTTGTGTATACACCCACACCCATCCATCAATGGATACTTGGGTCGCTTCTATATATTTTTTAAAAACCCAAAATTATTTATCAAATTTAAGCCAAATTCTCTAACAAAACATATCTTGACATACAGATTTCTAGTTCCTTCTCTACTGGCTTCTTCTCCTATCAAAATACAACTAACTTTCACAAAATTCAATAGTTAAAGGTCTTATCTACAAGGATGAAACTAGTATTACGGCTTTCTGTAATTTACAAGACAGACTTGATTATACATTCATTTGTTTAAACTTTGAGTGTCTACTATGTCCTAGACACTGTGGTAAGCAGAGATGGAGAGAGAGGGAGAGAGGGAGAAAGAAATAGAGAGAGAGAGAGAGAGACAGAGAAAGACAGAGACAGACAGAGCACGAATGCATAAGCTCCACAATCAGACCCAGGAAGTCTGCGTGGGAGCCAGGAGAGCTGAGTGGTTTAAATCTTACATGAAGTTTTCCCTCAAGACAGTGAGGAATTGAATTAAAACATTCATGCCGAAACATCAAAATAAATCCGCATTTTAATATGGCAAATAAAATTAGGTACCTAGAAAATTGATGAACACGAAAAGCTGACTAGCGCTGATGAGACCATGTCATTTGGCATCCATTTCCTGGCTGCCTGGTACAACCAGGCAAACACCATCTGGCACACTAGCTGTTGGGTCTCTAAGGTGTGTAAGAGCTTTAATAAACTTTCAAGTCCGATAAAAACTTCCAATCACAGATTTTTGTTCTAATATCCCAGAGCAGGTGTTGGCAAACTTTTTCTATAAGGGATGGATAGTAAATATTTTATGCTTTGTGGATGGTAAGATAGGTCTGTCACAACCATCCACCATTACCTTGGTAAGAAAGCAGACACAGACTAGTACATAAATGAATGTGTGTGGCTGTGTTCCAATCAATTTTATTTATGAACACTGACATGTGAATTTCACCTAACTTTCAGGGGTCATGAAATAGTCTTCTGATTATTTATTAACTATTAAAAATGTAAAGAATATTCTTAGCTTGCAGGCTGTAAAAACACATGTAGAGAGTAAGATTTGGCCTGTGGACCAATTTGCTGACCCAGGTCTGAGAGTAGAAATACTTGTAAACCTCTTAATGGCATGTGATTTGAGATAGAACAGAACAAACATGGAACAGGTTTACAGGATTGGGGTCCAACCTGGATTTGAATCCAGGCTCTGTATAATACTGGATGAGTCCTTTTAATATCTAGAAACCCCAATTTAATCTGTAAAATGGGAATAACACCCACAGCATAGAGGAGTTGGTGGGAATATATGAACAAGATGCTAAATGTTGTGTAAACTGTCAAGCTATTCTTAAAGATTTAGTCATTATAAATTTAAAAAAACACACACACATTAAAAAATGCACCATGTTCTCCCCTATGAGGTACACTCACCAAAAATTTGGGGATATATTTTCAATTCCTAAGTAGAGGGGGGGGATAAAGTAATTTACACTATAGGTACTAGATGTCTTGGATTCCATTTTTACTAAGCTCTTATCATTGTACAATATTATACCATTCAGTTAATAATTTACTTCTTTCACTTTCTGATTATATTGTTCTCAATGGCTCATTTTTCTGTTGTCTTCTCTGAATTCTCATATAAAGAGGAAACAATTTTATATATAAAATCACAAGAAGAGTCGTGGCTGCCACACAGCTCACGACAAGTGACAGAGAAGAGTTTTCCATCTTACTACCACCATATGCCCATTTTCTATTTATTAAATTTCAAAACAAGTAATCTCAGCAAATTTAGGTACCCTCACAAAATTAAAGGCATGATTTCCTTATATAGCTAGCTTGAAGATATCAAAATGTCAATGTTGATGGACAGTACAAGGATGGCGGGTAAATATGTCAAGTGGTTCTTTAGGATTCAGATACTGAGTTAAGGCAATCCCAAAGATCAGTATTTCTCATCATTGGATTCTATCAAGAAATTCCTTAACTGGACCTATTATGGCCATTTCACAATATATGCATATATTGAATCATTATGTTGTATATCTGAAACTAAAAAATGTTGTATGTCAAGCATATCTCAATTTTTTTTTAAAAAAAAAGGAAATTTCTTCCACATGTCTATTTTACAAAAAACTGAAAAACAACTTTTTCCTCTGGTGTTTTGATATTCCAGCCAGTAATTTTCATGCCAATGACTCATGCTTCCAGTTGACAGACATGAAAAGATCAAGGTGAATTCTGGCACTGTCTTCTCTCCTTCTACAAGCAGCAAGTCGATATAACTAGAGGATGGCACCACTGAGTTGAACACTTGGTGCAAATTGTCAGCAGAAAACCAAGTTCAGTTAGCGTTCCTGGCCAGGCCTGAGGCTGGGAGGCCGGACTGTACCCACCTCAGAGCTGCCACCAGCCTTGGGCCTGGGGTCATGTCTGTCTGCCTGCATGAATGCGTGTACAAGAGGGAAAAGACTGGGTCCTCTTGGAAAGGCTGACGGAGTTTGCCACAGGAGACCCTCTGCATCCATCAGCAGAGTGAATGAAAGGCTACAGATCACCACGTGACAGGTTACGGTGACCAACCTGACTGTCCTTGAAACTAAACCAACATTATCACTTTAAATACATATCTGTGTCACTTATCTTTTAAAACAAACTAACGTGTTTATAATGAAAACAAAGCATTTTAATAGTACCGTGTAATGAATGTCAAGAATATCAAATGGCAGGTAAAAATACATGATTTGTCAAATCATCATTTTCTCAGCAGCACACACTAAGTTGGTTGGAATAACACGGTGGTTTAGAAAGGCACATGCTTAGTGGGATGTAAGAACAATGACATTTTCACTGCAAAGGTTGGGCTGACGACCAGTCCTAGCAGTCTTGCGTTCTAGGGCAGTACGTAGAATGGGACGGATGTTTTAGGGCTCACTGCCCCGTATCATTCATGTGACTAAATTTTGTTTTACGATAGAATACATCAATTTGTAACCATTCCCTTATGTTTCCTCCTATGTTCTCAATAAGACTGTATTTAGCATAGATTCATTTAAGGAATTATGCTACTAGTATTAATAGCTATTATTTATTAGTTGCTTACTATAAACCAGATACTGTATTAACACTTTCCACACGTATCATCAAAGAGGAGCATGACCAATAACGAATGAATGACTTCTATGTGCTCAGCACCTCCTATTTGATTTCTACCACCACCCCATGGGGGACATACAGTTCTTCTAATTTTTGAGATATTGATCTTGAGTGACTATGGTCCCACAGGGGTATGAAGTTAAGAGGCACGACTCCAGAGTTGGTGCTCTTTGTCACTGTCTTTCAGCCTCACATGACCCATAGAGGGTGGCAATGCAATTGATTTCGAGGTGGCAAGAGGAAGATAATCTCTGAAAAACAATATAAGCCTAAGTAATCCATCAAAGGTCACACACACTGCCTGGCTTGTTATTTTACTCCAATGTGATCATCTCCTTCAATTTAATAACTGTGATTCAAAAGCCCTTTTTTTATCAGCATTATCTAAATAAGATGGCACTACTAAACCGTACCCTGATGGTCTCAAACAACTAACACAGTTTCTAAAGTTCCAGGGAAGCAGCTGTAAATGGAGAGAATCCAGTTTGCAGTTCTTTGCAGAGTGTCTTCTCCAAGGCGTCCCATCTGATACATGGTGCCCTCTATGACATCCAGCTCACTTTACAGTTGAGACAGTAATGCATTCAGTGGATCGTAACACTCTTGGGATCACAAGTAAGAGCCCATAAGTGAAAGTAGAAAAAGAAGGAAGAGTTGCATTGCTTCACTTCTCTATCTGAATTCCTCCATTCTGAATTTTCTATGAGGATTCCTGTTTTTAAACTCCTTATTGTCAATATATCTGATTGAGAAAGCAGCTAAACAACTCCCAGGTGAGATGGCACCATAGCAACAGGCTTGCCATCAATTCTTTGGGGAGCAGAATTTCACAGACGTATTTGATTGCCTATTCACACTCTTGATTACAACATAGCGAGCTGTTTAAATAGTATGCCATTAGTGTACTGAAGGAACTTTAAAAAATAAACTACCCTGTGTGAAGAAATTTTTCACACATATGTTCACATTGAGATGTGTTTAATTGTACGTAGCCCATTTCCCTTTTATTTAGAAAACAAGAGAGACAGCTTTAAACTATTTCAGAGCTTGCCAATGTGATAAATAAGGCATTATGCTTTATCACAAATAAATACTGAATCTTTATTCTAGTTCATAAATATTTGTTCAATCCTCCATTGTGATTATGACAAGATAAATGTACAGTCCTTAGAATCTGATCAGGAGCATTAAAGTACCTTGAGTTAGATAAAGAATGGCCAAAATAACTATAGAAAAAAACAACCTGAAGTTAAAACAACCTCAGTCTCATAGTAGATTATACTTGAACTTGACCTACTGCTCAGTTGAGATAACATATTGGTAACAAAAAATAGTACACAGAGAAAAAAAGTAGTTTATGTCTGTAGATTATGACAAAAAGTCAGCTACCCTACAAATTATGTCATAACCAAATGTAAGACTAGGTAAGGATACCAATTTTATGGGCAAAATCTGCCACAACCATTGGAAAGTCAACTCAAAGCAAATCCAGATAAGTATGAATTACTGCCACCCATCTTTATGTCCTAACAGACCACATTTAACCAGTTTTCCCCATATTTGGCTATAAATGGTGCTGGAGACAAGAGTAAAATATTTCACAAATATTCAAATAAAAGGTTAGAGGAGCATTTGTGAGGAGTTATTTTTATACAACCAATTCTGATATTTATGCTATTAGAGATACCCAATGGTGTATATCTAATCCAAATTATTTATCTTTGGTTTTGTAATGCATGATATGATATGTGCAGCAGATTTGCCTTTCTAATTACATTTTGCTCTATTATTAAATCAGCTTACATATCCTTAATATACACCTGTTACATAGAAAAAGTGTTGTCCCACAAGCCTGCTGGGTAGGAGGACAGCTGGCTCAATTACAAATATACCAGACAGGCTCCAGAGAAGAAAGAACTGACTGAACAATCTCAAGCCTTAATTACTTTATAAGCACTTAAAGTTTACATAAGATTGGTATAAGTCACTTGTTTCCTTTCTTCCACTTTGCTGATGTTGTATTTGGCCTTCTTAGAAGACTGGGAAGCTCCTTGAACTACTTACAGCACAATTAGAAATCATCATTTCACTAAATAAGCATGTACTTATATTTAATTGATTAGACAAGGTTTTGAAGAGATAATTTCCTTAGAATGTATTCATACAATTAAAATATTCAGGACTATTTATTTCAAGTAAGCAAATAGAAAATAATCGTAATACAATGGAAACATGCAATGTTGCAAATATTATGTAGTGGACACTGGTTGCTTTTGCCTCCTAGCAGCTTCTTACCTTTCTTCTAGATAGGACATTCGGAATTTACTGTGGGGAGACCCACCTTCCCTATTCTTGAAACGTGTGAGTTTGGTGTATCAAGAATAGGGTTGGTCAAGGTATAGAGAAAGTGACAAGACCAATGGAGAGGCATTTTAAATAAAGATGAAGAATTATTTCTGTATCAGTACCAAGGCAATGAGCTAAAGGACAAGGAGTTTGGGTCTAAGAATACAAGGTCTAAAGCACGAAGTCACTCGAGATGAGGATACCAAGGCTGCTGTGTCGGAGACTGGATGGGCTGTCGGGTGGACACTGAGGTCACTCAGAGCTCATGGCAGAAATGATCTGGAGAAATGGCCATGAACTGGGAGTTGAGTCTTCAGTGAGTAAGACTAAGTAACCAGAGACTGATGAATAACAGCAGTGAGGAGAAGGAGAGGGTGCTGCAGCCTCTTCTGTGGGGCATTGAAGTCCCACAGAAGCAGGGACGTGTGCAGGGTGCACAGGTATGAATGACTGGGGAGCAAGGAGAATAATACTCTTATTTCCCAAGATCGAGAAACCAAGAGGTTAAGAGAACAGCCACATGCCCCTAGAGCGAGCTTCAGGGGATGTGGAGTCCCCTCAGGGGACAGCCAGACTGCTATTAAGAAGTGGGAAAGAAAGATGAGCAGGGTAAGAATGTGGGGTTAGTGGTTGACCACAGGGCAAGAATTCCAGAGGACATGGGGGAAGGGCTTGGGAGGGAGCATGAGGAGGATGGGGGCTGGACTGGACAAGAGCATGAACAGAGTGGGGGTGGGGATGGGAGATTGGCAGCTAACAGGATAACCAGACAAACATAAGCATGGGCTTCTAGTGATGAGTTAAATAAAGACAATGTCAGGCATGAGAGACTGAATCCTTAGTGTCTCTAAAAGTAGAGCAAAAACTTATGGATTGTCAGCGGGAGGGGATGAAGACAGCTGAGTATAGCCATTCTGTTAAGCTTCAGGTACAGGCATGGTAGGTACTCCAGGTTTTGATGGGTCATAGGCCTCAGGGGGTGAGTTGGTGGTCATGTGTCCCTTGGTGCGACAGATCGTACACTCAGCAGGCGAGTAGTCAGTTTGGCACAGTTAGGGGAGCCCTGAGCCACTGTGTGATTGGGTAATATCTGCAGATTACTGGACTTTGAGGCCAAAAGAAAGCACTACTCTTAATAGTCCTACACGGCACCTCCAGTCATCAACTCCTTTCTGTCTCCCAATGCCACTTACCAAACCCAGAAAATATCCTGCAGAGATTACCAAATGCACCACACCTAGAAGTGAGGGAGAAATCAAGGCAGGCAGACCTGAAGGAAGAGTTCCAGGCAGAGGGAAGGGCAAGTGCAAAGGCCATGAAATGCACCTCACTGATGTGACCCGTGTAGTGGAAGGAGTGAGTGAAGAAGGGAAGAGACAGACCAGGGCAGACAGAATCAGGGTCCGATCGTGGAGGTCTTGGGAAGTCCTCGGTAAGGACACTGCTTCTACCCTGAGAATGAGAAACACATAGAGGATGTGGGCAGAAGGGTGCCCAAATATGATTCCCTGTTAACAGCGTCCCTCTTGAGACTAGAATATATAGATAGGAAAGGGAAGAAACAAGAAGTTAGGAGGCTTCTGTGAGTCCAGGCTACAGGTGGATGAGGGCTGTGTATGGACTGTGGAGTGTTTGGCCAGCAGGTAGCAGTCAGATTCGGGACATATTTTAATAGAAACCCACAGACCTCCTTTTACTTCAAAGAACTTTCCTACCTCAGCATTAAGGCCGTAATGGGAAAAATAAGGAAAAGAATATTCTTTCTTCATCTTTTACCTTCAATGTCACTTCTTTAAAAAGGCCTTACCTGAACATCTATTTAAAGTACGCCCCTTATAGTCTCCTATAATATCCGCTTTGCCTTTAACAGAATTTTCAGAATCAATTCATATATAGTATAATACACTTTTTTTTTAATTAATTTTATTGGGGTGACAATTGTTAGTAAATTTACATAGATTTCAGGTGTACAATTCTGTATTACATCGTCTATAAATCCCATTGTGTGTTCACCACCCAGAGTCAGTTCTCCTTCCATCACCATATATTTGATCCCCTTTACCCTCATCACCCACCCCCCACCCCCTTACCCTCTGGTAACCACTAAATTATTGTCTGTGTCTATGAGTTTTTGTTTCTCATTTGTTTGTCTTGTTCTTTTTGGTTTATATACCACATATCAGTGAAATCATAGGGTTCTCTGCTTTTTCTGTCTGACTTATTTCACTTAGCATTATTCTCTCGAGATCCATCCATGTTGTCACAAATGCTCCTATATCATCTTTCCTTAACGCCGAATAGTATTCCATTGAATACACTTTTTTTTGAGTTTACTTGTTTAATGTGTGCCTTCCCCCATCAGATTATAAGTTCAATATGGTCAAAAACTATGAAAAAAGAGGTAGAAAGGGAACCATCATTAAATCAGATAATAAGCTGCATTCCAATGATTAGAATGACCGAACGTAGGTTGCAAGTACTTGTAAGCTCCATGAGGGGAAGGACCATCCATTTAAATTTTTTCTTCATCACTGCATTCTTTCTAGTCTTTTACTAAGCATATGTTTGAAAGAATGAATATAATTATTTATCAATGTTTTTAAACTTAAAACCACTGCCTAATACTGCTATTTACAATCATTTTAAATCTTAATAATTGAAGTCCATATCTGATTATGACAGCTAAGATGATTCCAATGTCTTTTAAAGTTCTTTTCAAATATATACATATATTTGAAAAAAAAAAAAAAAAATATATATATATATATATATATATATATATATATATATATATATATATATATATATATAATGTATCTGAAGTCCTCATATGGTAAATATAACTCAAAATAATATTGTTGAAAATACCCAAAAGAGGACGAATAGGCAGTGAATTCCTTGAAAAATGAATAAAGATCATCAGGCAACATATGTATCAAAAGCAGGCATCACATTTTGTAAATCAATACATCAGAGAAATTACTAAATTCTCTTGACAAAAGGGAAAAATATCTAAAAGTAGAATCAAGTATTTTCTCAAAATGTTTGATGATTCCTAGTGATAACCTGAGATACATCAAACTGAGAAAGAAAATGAAGCAAACATTTAATTAGGGCTACATGTAAAGGGGTCACTGTATTAGTTTCTTATGTCTGCTGTAACAAATTATCATAACCTTGATGGCTTGAAATAAAAAAAACTTCATTACCTCACAGTTAAAGATCAGAATTTCAGAATAAATTTCCCTGGGCCACCCTCCCTCTGGCGTCTCTAGAGGAGAACCCATTCCTTGCCTCTCGCAGATTCTGGCTGCTACCACTCATGGGTCTGTGGCCTCATCACTCCAATCCCTGCTTCCCGCTTCATTTTGCCTTCTCTCTGTGCATGTCAAATCGCCCTCTGCCTCTCTCTTATAAGGACAATTGTGATGGCATTTAGACTTCACCTGGATAATCCAGGATAATTTCCCCATCACGAGATCCTTAATCACATCTGCAAAGACCCTTTTTCCAAATAAAGCAACATTCAGTTGCCAGAGAGAAGGACCTGATGGCGAACAGCGACCACTATGTCTACCCTACACAGTCCATCCTGTGGCTTCCCAAGATTCACATCTGTCCCATGTGCAAAACAGATGCACCCCATCCCTACATGCCCGATAGTCTCAACCCATTACAGCATCAACCAGAAAAAACAAATCTCATCAGTTCAAAACTCCCAAATCTCACCATCTAAACATCGAAATCAGGTATGGATGTGACTCTGGGTATGATCCATCCTGAGGCAAAATTCCTCTCCATCTGTTGATCTGTGAACCTAGAAGGCGCATTGTCTGCTTCCAAAATAAAGATAGTGAGACAGGCATAGGCTAACAGTTATGACATTCCTGTTCCAAAAGAGAAAATGAAAGGCCAATCAGTCACCCAGCCCAAGTAATTTCAAACTCCAGTAGGGCAAGGTTTCAAGGCCAGGGGATAATAGTCTGTGGCTAGAGGCTGTACCCTTGGAGTCACTTTTCCTTTTTCTTGAAGAGTAGCACATATTTGCACGTGAATAGTATAATAAGCCTGTTTTCTGCCCATAGAATTTTGGAAGTCCAACAGATTTCTGACATTTCATCCTGTCTCTGTCCCTTTCAGTCAAGCTGGCATTGTTTCTGCTGACATAGTATTTTGAGAAACCTTGTGGATCTCCTGTGTATTCATGCTATTAAACAAGAAGGCCCTCCATAGATTTCATAGATAATCCCATCTTCATTTGTTTTCTGCTGAGATGGTTGAGGGGATCCATGAGTCACACACCTCATCAATCCCTCCAGCACTAAAGCTTGTCCAGTTACACCTTTGGGCTTCCATCCAGAGCACACTTTCCTAACCACGAATTTCCTAATTTTACTGTCTATGCCAATCTGGATAGGCTGAGGATTTTCCAAATCATCAAGTTACGGTTCAATTTAGCTTCAAGAGTTCTTGCCTCAATTTATGTGTTTCCTCTTGCATTTCAATACAAGCATCAAGAAACCAGATGACACTTTCAGTACTTTGGAAATCTCTTCAGCTAAATATCCAAGTTCATTACTTGACATGCTTTCCACACACCCGTAGGAGACAATTTGGCTAAGTTTTCTTCCACTACAAAACAAGGATCACTTTTCCTCTAGTATCTAATTACACATTCATTTCCTTCTAAGCTCTCATGGGAAAGCAGCGTTAACGTCCCTATTTCTACCATCAGTCTGTTTAAGGTAATCTAGGCCTTTTTCTATCAATGTGCCTCAAAATTCTTCTAGCCTCTACCCATTGTCCATTCCAAAGCCACGTCCACATTTTTAGTATTATATCAGCATTCCCACTTCCTAGTATCAACCTGCATTAGTGTCCTATGCCTGCTATAACAAATCACCACAAACCTGGTAGATTAGACCAACAGAAATTCATACTATCACAGTTCGGGAGGGCAGAAATTTGAAATCAGTTTCACTTGGCTGAGATCAAGGTTGTAATCTGGGATATACTCATTCTAGAGGTTGAAGGCAAGAATCTGTTCTTTGCCTCTTACTGCTTACCAGTGATTGCTGGCATACCTTGGCTTGTGGCTACATCTCTGCAATTTCTGTCTCCACCTTCATGTTGCCTTTTCTTTTGTACATGTGTCAAATCCCCTTCTGCCTGTCTCTTACATGGACATCTGTGAAGGCCAGTTAGAGCTAACCTGGAAAATCCAGGCCAATCTCCGCCCTCTCATGGACCTTAACTTAATTGTATTCATAAAGATCTCTTTTTCAAATAAAGTTAATATTTGCAGTCTCCAGGTATTAGGACCTCATATTCTTGGAGAGGGGGGGCATTATTTTGGCCACCACAGTCATAGTATAGAGGTGCGGCATATTAATTTACTACAAGTCTATCATGTCTATAAAAGTGTTAAAATAGAATTTTACTCTTTCAAAGTGACCATTTGTTACCTAATATTGCAACAAAAAGCTGCAAAATAATTTTTCTAAAGTTATTATGTTAATGGAAAACACTTATTCTGGTTTTTCTATTTACAGATAAGTGTAATTAGTTTTGAAAACAATTTTAAAATAAGGTTTACAATAAGGTATAGTTAAGTAGAGTAAGCACTGGCAAATTAGCAAATAATTGCAAAGAATTTTTTTAAAAAAATTCTGCAGAAAGTCAAAAGATTTTAGGAACAGATATGCCTTATTTTAGAAAACTACTCTTTGAGAAAATACTTGTTTCCCTTAGAAGCTAGGGTGAATAAGTGGCTGACCTCTCTCTTTTAAAACTTACTTATAATTCAGTTTACACTTTCACTCTTTGAGATACAGAAGGGCCAAGGGTGATCAAATACCAGACGGGAGAATACTGGCTGAGATGGTTTCAGTAGAGCAGTAGGCAGCTAAGTCCCCACCAGCTTGATCAATTACCCTGGGAGTGGCTTGACAGCCAAGAAATTGGCTCCCCCACTTTCATTTGCTGCTTACAAAGCAGGGAACATTTAGAGAAGCACTGGTTAGTGCTAAACAAATTAAGGCCTTTTCTCTAACCCTAGGAGCAAAGAATATGGAGTTCTCTGTCTAGAGCTGTAATGGCCACATAAAAATTGTCCTTGTTAGTAGGTTTAATTGCTTTGGTCAAGTTAGCCCAAAGACCACAAGCCTGGTGGGAATTTTAACACTAAGAAAGGAAATTGTCCTTTTCCATTTAGGCCTACCAGGCAAACCAGAGTTACATTAGAGAATGATCATTAATACTTAATAGTGAAAAGAATAATGGCAATTGAGTCATTGTATTTGTAAAATGGTATTCTAAGAAACAATGATTCATGCAAGTCCCTTTGAATATATAGCTGTACTTTTGATAAACAAGCAGCAAAGCAACCTAACCTTTTTTTCTCTTTTAACATTTAAAAATGTTATTCACATTTTTTAAAGGGCAGGTGGCCTAGACTGAATTCCCTGGAAGGGCGTCCATTTGTTTTCCAGAAGCTTACAGGCTTTCTCTTAAAGTACTGATTTTGCAAACCCAAACTAAAGTAACAATAAATGCTGAATACTTAAAACATAAATGCCCAGTCCTGCATAAACTTTAAAATCCTCAGCTAGAGAACTTCAGTGATAAGAGCAGTTGAAAACACTATTTTTCACTGGAACCAAGTGCCAGAAATTCTCCGCTGGGTCTGAGAAGCAGACATACTTCATGAGCCTGTGAAATTAGAAAGGTTTCATTATGGAAAAGATCCCAAGCTGCCACCTTGGGCAACAGTGCAGCCAAAGAGGAGGACTGGGGATCCTCACTCCATCAGCGAGTCACAGCCACAGTGGCTTGCGTGCCACACTGCGTTTGTCCAAAGATTCACAGCCCCCTTTTGAAAAACCTTTTACAGAAAATTGCCTGGGGTGATGGAAATGCTCTGTATCTTGGTTATGGTTACATAACTGTATGCATTTGTCAAAACTCATAGAACTACTCACAGAAAGGGTACATTTTATTGTATGTAAATGATAGGGCAATAAACGTGCTTTAAACACGTTAACACACATCTCCATATCTTCTTTCTATTAAGTTGTGACATTTTAACCTACAGGTGCTTTTCTTATAATTCTGGCAATACTGCTACATAGTCACTCACTAATCTACCTGGATGCACATTATAAATAGACTTCTATGTTTCAGGCAACATTTCTCCACATTAACATATAGTCCAATTTAACTTCTCCTTGGCAGTAGAATTTTTCTTTTTCCCTTTGAGATCTATATATGTAACTTTGTTTGGAGCAGAGCCACAGGAGGGGCCTCAGAAGAGGAAGGTTTTGATCCTTCACATGTGCCAGGTCCTTCTGGTATTTCCTCCTCTAAGATGTGAGGATAATACGATGACCGTTAGCTACACTTGTCAGAGGTGAAATGCCACGTATGTTAGGAATCACTGTAGAACCCTTTAAAAAACCACAACCATATACATTAGGCATAATCGTAAATATTTTTCATAACTTAGATGTTTGTTTCTATAAATTCATACCATTTTTAAAGCAATGATGGAAAGAAGTTTTATCAAAGTAAGCTACTATATCGTCAATAAAAAGTGACCAGTATACCCCAGGAGACGTGGAGGGCTTACAGCAATACACAGGTGGTTGCCAATTAGCCCTAACAAATCCTATGTAGGTCTGTGTGGACGTCTTAGAAGTGTCTGGCCTCCTTCTAAGAGCTCCATCTGGGAACCAAGACAAGTCATACTGTCCAAAACTTTAAAACAGGTATTTGTAGAGAGGTTAAAAGCTAAGAAGATGAGCTAGCTAGATAAGATTAAAGTCATCTGTATGTTGTCAAGGTACAGAGATACACCAGTCCAAAAATGTTCATTATGGCATACAGCACAGTCTGAAAAGCAACCAAAGTTATGTTCCATCTTGGAAATTATGGTCCAGAGTTACTAGTTAGGACATTTTATGCACATAAAGGAGGGAAGGAAATTATATTTAAATTTGAGTTTATTCAAATTAATTTATGTATGTGACACTGAGTGGGAGAAGACACATAATACTGCTTTGTCCCACTACTACTAGTTTTAGCTCAGATCATTAGATTTAAGTGGTAAGTGCCAGGTTTTTCTACTAAAAGCTACTTTTTTCCCCCTTTGTAATTAATAATATCTTGTGAGGAGATATTTTGAACCTACGTAAATAGATTATGAAAATATCCTGTTTCTCGTACTTTCCTGCTAGTTTTAGCAGCCATTGGTGATTGTTGCCTGAAACAATTGTGACTGTGGCAATTGCCACAAGTGGGACTTTTCCCTCCTAATTCCATCATTTTAGGATTAATTGTTCACAAGCAGACACACTGGGTAATCCTGAGGAAGGCAGTCTACCAATCACACCCCAAGAAATCTTTATCTGGTTTTTAATCCCCAAGAGGAAGGCGGCACCAACACCACTAAGAAGGAAGCAAGTCCTATCTGCCAAAATACCAGTTTGATTGCCAACATTCCAAGGGAAAACTACTGGTAAATGAAAGGGGTGGGGAGAGGTCCATTTTCTTCTCTCTTCATTGGCACATCTCTGTCCGGTTACAAGAGGTGTTAAGAGTAAGAACACAGTGATGCACACCTTGGATTAACCACACCTGTTGATCAAAAAAGGCCCACGTAATCAAATGCACGAAATCCTTACAATAAGGCAGAGATGAGCCAATGAGTTATTAGGATTATAATTAAAAAAATGAATCACGGGTGACTTTAGAGGGGCGACTACACCTCTGTAGGCCCAGCAGTCCCCCAGTGCCAAACAGCAAACGGGTGGGGGAAGAGATTCAATCCTGATTGGGGGAAAGGGGGCGGTTGGTGTGTGTGTGTGTATGGGGGGGAGGGGAATTCCACTAATGCGTTCATCCCTTACAGGGATGTGGGTACAGGGCACTAAGAATTTCCCCCCATACTCTGAAGAATAGTGCAATGAAATGTTAAAGGATTAAAAAAGCAGAATACACGGACTCGAGTTTCTTTTTCTGACATGAAATAAAACATGATCCTCCCCTATAAAAGTACCCTTTCTGGGATTACTGGAAACTTAACATTTATGGAATTGTATAACCTAAAGCAATTTCTTCAGCATTAACATAGAGAAGCCAAATACAAATATTAAGTTTTTCCACAGGGTTAAAGTGTTACGTATCCACCAATTCTGTTTCTTCATAAGTAAATATAAATATAACTGTTTCGATCTTAAAATACTCCTGAAGCATAAGATGTTATGTCCATAATCCTGGTCCTCAAATAGATGAGTAAGGCTTGATTTTATTAAAACTACCAACACAGGCTTCCTTAGGTTATTTCAATAAAATCGTTTTCTATACAAAGTACTCCACAGTTAATCGTCTGAATCCCTGTCTGCCATCCAAAAGACTTTATCTATAATTCCAGCCATGGCGGATTACATTGCACACATTCCTCCTCAACAGAAAAATAAATGTTAGGATGAACTAGAAATCTAAAACAAAAGTTTTATATCCAACATTTTTGTCCAGCCTCAGCTACACACTGGCCCTTGGGCCTCACTGGCTAAACTCCAGGAAGCTTCCTTCTTCTACTCAGAGTCTCTTATGTTACCTTGTTGCTATTGTTCACTCAGACATTTGTTCAAAACTATTTCCTGGGTGCCTAGTACTGAGCTGCCTGATGAAAGTATATAAAAAAAAAATCTACTAAAGAATCTGTGCTTTGCTTGCAACTCACAGTTTAGTTTAAGCCAAGTAATGCTGGGATTTTCAAAAACATGTTAGTGCTTTTTACTTTGAAGTCAATGTGTTTGAGATATAACTTACATGCAATAAACGATACTCATTTTAAAGGTGTGGAGTTTCATGGGTTTCACCAAACGTACACAATAATAAACCACAACTCCAATCAGATTTAGATTGTTACCCTCCAAAAATGGCTCTAACTCCTCTGCTGTACTGCCCCTCCCTCCACTCCTTGGCAACCATGGATTCGCTTTCTGTTGTTATAGATGAATTATTCCTGTTATAGTCTCATGTAAATGGAATAACGCAGTATGTACTTTATATGTCTAACTTATCTAACTCAGCAAACTTTTGAGATTCATCCATGTTGTGTGTTTCAGTGATTTCTTTTTTGTTGAGCAGTACGAACATAATATGTTTGTTTATTCATTCACCTACTGACAGACAACTAAATTGTTTTTAATTTTGGGGTACTGTAAATAATGGTGCTATAAACATTCATGTACAAGTGTTTGTGTGGTAACTCATTCCTGGGTTATACCTCGGAGAACTGCTGGGTCACACAGTGAGCATATGGTTAACTTTGTAAGAAATTGCCAAGCTGTTTTCCAGCATGGTTGTATTCATCTTACATTCGCACCAGCAAAAAAAAAAAAAAAAAAAAAAAAAGTACAAAAACCACCTTGGCACAGGTTACACAAACATAGTGATGGACTAAATTTGGCTAGTTTGCTGACTCCTACTCTACAGTTTCGTACATGTAAAATCATGTCTCCTGTGAAAAGGGCAGTTTTGCTATCCTTTTCCCATCTGTGTAATCTTTATTTCTTTTTCTTGCCTTACTGCACTGGCTAAAACCTGAGAGGGAAACTATTCAGTCTTTCATCATTAATTTAATTAATATTTATAATAATTTAATTTAATCTTTTATCATTGTATTAGATTTAGGTTTTCCATAGATACCCTTTATCTTAGTTGAGAGACTTCATCATGAATAGGTGTTGAATTTGTCTAATGCTTTTTTTTTAAATCAAATCACGATTTCTGTTTGCTTAACAGTTTTTCCCTATTATAAGAACACTTGTGATTATATAGGTCCACCCAGAGAATCCAAGGTAATTTCCCCATCTCAAGATTTTTATTTTAATCACATTTGCAAAGTTCTTTTAGCTGTGTAAAATGATACAGTCAGAAGTCTGAGATTAGGACAAGGACATTTTTGGGAGACTGTTATTCAGCCTACCACAATAGAAGACACAGAGAGATTAATGGTATAGGAAATTAAAGAATGGGGTGAGATTCTTCAGGAAATTGCAGGTAATCAAATCCAAGAGGGTTAGTTGTGTTGTGTATGGAGAACCATACAGTCTTTGTAGGCTATAAGTAAGGATATGGATGAAGGTTTCCGACAGTTGATAGGATTCTTTTTTTTCTTCTTTTAGCCGCACAACCTTTAGTTTATTACTTGAACTGAAAATCTTCATTTCCTTATATGTACAACAGAAATAATTACATATACATACAACAATTAGACTATTGTTGTGAGAATCAATGAGATAACCTGTGTGAAACAGCCTGGCCTAAAGAGGGTACTCACTAAACGTAACCCTCCCTTTCTTTTATTTCTATCATAAATTGGGACTATTTTATTTTTGCCTGTTTTACCATTCATTTATATAGCAAATGAAGCATTAGTTTTTTCTTGTGTTTTTTTTAATATATAAAATTATAGTTGGCATTCATTATTGTTCAGCTTCAGGTGTACAGTGCAGTAATGCTTTTTCTTTATCTACTAGGATAACATGGGTTTCCCCAGTCGTTCTATTAATATGGTGAATTACATCGCTTAATTTTCAAATCCTAACCCAAGCTTGCCTTCTTTGGATAAATCACACTTGGTTACAATGAATTAAATTTTTACATACTGTTGGATTGGTCTTGGTGATATTTTGTGAAAAATTTTCTGCATTTATATTTATGAGACATATTGGTTTGTAGTTTTCTTGTACTATCTCTGCTGGTCTTGGTATAAGAGTAATGTTACATGTACTATTTAAAGTTAAGGTTTCTTTTAGGTTCTTTTCTGCATTCGTCTGTTTTTCCTCTTTAAAATATGCAAAGAAATACAAACTTGCATTTCACAACTAGTTCTCTTGATAAAATTTTTGAAACATACTTGCTATATATTCCTGTGAGTTACTACTACCCTGATTTAATATTTACCATTTGAGTTCAAAATCCAAGCCAATTCAAAGTTCAAGGTCCAAAGGCCATTATCTGAATGACATACCGCAACTGCCCGTGGCTACCCTGTCAGTAGGGAAGTTGGAAAGCTAAGTGCCTTTTCTAAAAATCATCAGTGCCCAGTGATAGAATTAACATTAAAAAACAAAAACAAAAACCCATTGACTTACTCTAGCCTTGTGCTTTGTGATTCCAACTCACCTTTTACACCTGAACTTTGATATTTCAGCCATTTCTGCATATGTTCCAGACCAATGTTTATGCTATCTCTTTATCTGTAAATCATACCCCACTGTTTATTTATAATCTATGACAACCTCAGTGCTCAACAAGTTGTTTCTCTATGCCTATCTCCTATCCATCCACCTGCACCTCCTGAGAGGGAATCGTTTTCTCCAAAGTGAAATGAGGTTGAATTTGACACCTTACCTCGGCTGCCTACTGATACATTTTTGGTTTATGCTCTATGCTGCTATTTGTCCCAACAAAATTTTCACTTTTCTTTCCTGTATACTGACATCAAAGAAACTCTCAAATATCTTGTTGACTACTTACAAAAGGAAGATTCCAAAAGCGTCAGGTTTAAACATTCAGTGCCTATAGTTTTTGCCATTTAACCATTTTTTCCTAAGCATTTCCTGTTTGCAGGTTCTCTCAATGAAGTAATAAAAGATAGTTTTCATAATCTCTCAAGAGTAAAGCAAAAATTTGATGAAAAATGCTGTTTGAATAAAAGAAAACAAGACTATGAAAGATAAATTAGGAAAAGTACTTTATACGGCAATCTAAAAAGATTGATATTTGATTGATTTTTGTTATTCATTTTATTTAATACCATTTAGAGGTATCACATAGAATTCTCTATTTAAACAAAATTCAGTTAAAATAAATCCCAGAATAGTGACACAAATTCAGTATACATTTTAAAAATAATCTGACAGTCAAATGCAGAGTTTGACAGGTAGTATCAAAATGTCAAAGATAATCCAGGTATAAATGATTGAAGAGATATCAATTTAATCTGAATTTACAGTTCATTTTTTTAAAGATTAAAACCAGCAAGAATTCAGCATTTGCTTCAAACAAAAATATGCTTCTAAGTTTGAAATACTTTCAAAGATATTGCATATAAACCTTTCTTGTTTGATCATGAAAGAAACTGTATGCAGGAAAAACTGAATCCTGGGTATTACATGAAGAGAGCAATCATAATTCTTGGAAATATGTAGAGAATTTACCTTCAAAAAATTTCTATAAACATTAAACTAATGAGATCTTGCAATGCACTTGTGAAATTTTATCAACAGTTTACAAATAGAAAAAACTATAGTACCAGTTTTGAATCAAGCATGACCCTATGTGGTAAATATGCAGATATATGTATTAATGACTGGCTATCATTGGTCATGAATATGATGAAAAACTATTGGAAGAAGGTTTAAATAAGCGTATTATGAACCGAATACACGTATTATTAGGAAAATCCTAACTTCTGCATCTGCTTAGATGCCATAATAGCTCTGCTCTTACTGTAAGTGGCATAAAGCTCACAAGAATTTATTAATGCTCTGCAATAGGTAACAAGCGCACTTGCCCTCCAGCAATTTATAACTTAAAAGAATGGACTTATCCATACCTCAAAATTTTAACACTTCTCTCCACCTCCCTTTCTTTGAACAAGTAAAAGATACTAACGCTGGTGGGCTGTAGGAAGAGCAAAAAGAACAAAGCTGAGGAAGCAGGAAAAGGAAACAGCTGTTAAAGTAAGGGAATAGAGAGGGTGAGAGGGAGGAGGCTCACTCAGTCTCAGGATGAGGAAGCCACGCCCCCAAAGGCAGAAGCTACTAATGGCTCCCTCCTGAGAAACAAAGCAGATCAGAAGTAATTCTCAACTGGCTTGTGCTCAGTGGCTCCCAACGAAATAAGGAAAGTTTCCTGTTCTATTTTATGCTTTGGACTCCAGACTGCAAGTGCTGTATGTCTGGGTGCCCGATGGCACTGTGCACTCAGGTACTGAGGACAGATGAGAGGTCTCAGAGGGGAGAAGGCTCTTTGGGGGACAGGGGAGTTCCATCCTTTATGCTACAGCTGCCTGAAGCCTTCACTTTACCACTCCCTATTGCCACCTGCAGGTAAAGGGGGCTCTCTCTTGACAGTTTCTGCTCTCCTACGTCCCAACAGATGATGAAAGTGAACCTGTCCAAAAGTTAGTTATACATGGAAAACAGCTGTGTACGAGGTCTAACAATTATGTTCAGGAACTTGTTGCAACGATGTTTGATATCAGAGAGACTATTCATTATGAATTTGTACCAACTGGACAAACAGTTAACCAAGTGCACTATTTGGAAGTGCTGAAAAGGCTGCGTGAAAAAATTAGACGACCTGAACTTTTCGCCAACAATTCATGGCTCTTGAATCATGACAATACACCAGCTCCCACAGCACTGTCTGTGAGGGAGTTTTTAGCCAGTAAACAAATAACTGTATTGGAACACCCTCCTTACGCACCTGACCTGGCCCCCAGTGACTTCTTTCTTTACCCAGATAAAAGAAACAATGAAAGTGTGAGGACAGAGCCAGGAGTGCAGTTTCCAGGCTCTCGGCCTCACATAGAAAGGTGCTAACTCAGGTAGTAAATGGCCATCAACTGTGATTGGATGGCCATCAGCTGTGGCTAGTTGGCCGTCAGCTGTAAGCAGTGAGCCACAGGCCACTAATACAACTGCCGTGGCTAAGCTAGCAGCAAATGGGGGCTAGCAAGAGCGGATTGCAGTTAGCACGGTGCATTGCAGATCGTGTGGATCCTGATTCCTGTGTCTCCAACCCTCCCGCCAGCGAGACTATAGTGGTGTGACTCCCCTATCTATGGCTCTGTGGGTGTTCCTTTTTGGCCTCACCATGTCCTGCATTCTATGCAGCAAGCGGGACTAGAGACTCCGCCTGACACCCTGTGTGACACATGGCACAGCGAGCAGGGTACGGTGCTGGCCAGAACTTTCTGAAGGGCAGTGAAGCAGTTTGTGCGTATGAACACCCAGTCTCAGGAAGACCAGGGTGAGCAGCTTCCGGAGATCTGGACACCCGTGGAGGAGTGGGAAGACATGACCGAGTCTCCAACCACCACAGGCTGGAGAAAGCAAAGGTCATTGCGGCCCTGTGCTTGCTGAGGCCCTGAGGCTTGCTGAGGCCCTCACCCCCAGGTTGGGGAGGACTTAGAGCCCTCGCCCTGCGGACAGGGCACACATTGTGAGGCTAATGTGCAGCCCTGGCGAATGACTGTGGACTATGGGGAACTGCCTTCCATCCCTAATTTAATGGACCGCTTGACTGTTTGCTTGGGAGCATACCACCATGTAGTGGAACTGGTAGATGTTTGCTTCCTGTGTCTTGACTGGCCGTTATCGAGAATATGTGTCCTGTGGGGCGGCCTGCAGGGTCTCAGCTCCCGCTCCCCACATAAGAACGCAGGATATGAGTCCAAAACGGGAACACCCACGGAGCCACAGATACTGGACTCATACAACTATAGTCTCGCTGGAGGCTGGGTTGGAGACACAGGCAGCAACCCGCTGCCTGCTTCTTTGCCAACCAACCGCACTTGCTAACTGCAATCCACGGTGCGAACTACAATTAGCTCTTGCCAGCGCAGCCACCATCTTCTTGCTAGCCCCCCATTTGAAGCCACAGCAATTATATTAGCGGCCAATGGCTCACTGGTTACAGCTGACGGCCATCCAATCACAGTTGATGGCCATTTACTACCTGAGCCAGCACCTTTCCACGTGAGGCCGAGAGCCTGGAAACTGCACTCCTGGCTCTGTCCTCACAATATGTAAGCACCTTGACTGTGAGCCACTGTTGTACTAGCACGGTACCGAGAGGCCCAGGGAGAGTGGCAGTGCCAAGAACCCAGGCTGAGTCCAGGATGTCTAGCTGTACCCAGAGAGTGGCAGTGCCCTGAGAGGCCCTGGCTGTGCCCGGGGAGACTGGTGGTACCCTAAGAAGCCCAGGAAGTCTGGCTGTGCCCAGAAGGACTGGTGTGCCCTGAGAAACCCTGGCTGTGCCCAGAGAGCCTGGCTGTGTCCAGGATGTTGCATTCACCTCCAAGCTCCTCGCACAGGGTCCCTCACAGAAGCCGCTTGTTGCGTAGATTGTGAGGCGAGACCCTGTAGTGGTGGAGTGTGGGGACAGAGCCAGGAGTGCAGTTTCCAGGCTCTCGGCCTCACATGGAAAGGTGCTGGCTCAGGTAGTAAATGGCCATCAATTGTGATTGGATGGCCATCAGCTGTCACCAGTTGCTGACAGCTAGTTGGCCGTCAGCTGTCACCAGTGAGCCATTGGTCACTAATATAACTGCTGTGGCTACACTAGCAGAAAAGGGGGGCTAGCAAGAAGATGGTGGCTGAGCTAGCAAGAGTGGATTGCAGTTAGCACGGCGGGTTGCAGCTAGCAAGTGAGGTTGGTTGACAGAGAGAAGTGGACTGCAGGTTGTGGATTGTGTGGCTCCTGCTTCCTGTGTCTCCAACCCAGCCTCCAGCGAGAATATAGTGGTGTGACTCCCCTACTTATGGCTCTGTGGGTGTTCCTTTTTGGCCTCACCATATCCTGCGTTCTTATGTAGGGAACGGGATCAGAAACCCCACATGACACCCTGCATTACAGAAAGGAAGACATTTTGATGACATTCAGGACATCAAGGGTAACACGACGACCACTCTGAAGATCGTTCCAAAATTGCTCTGAAGTGTGGACTAGGCACTGGTGTCGGTGCATA
The DNA here is from genome assembly GCF_964194185.1 of Rhinolophus hipposideros. Classification (NCBI taxonomy): domain Eukaryota; kingdom Metazoa; phylum Chordata; class Mammalia; order Chiroptera; family Rhinolophidae; genus Rhinolophus; species Rhinolophus hipposideros. The sequence continues at coordinate 37,386,449 of NC_138052.1, read as the reverse complement.
GCTTCCCAAGGGGAGTAATTCGAAGGTGATCATAGCGATATTCAGCAATGATGTATGCAGCAGTTTTTCTAGGATGAGTTCACGAACTTAATTGTCTGACCTCATATATACCAAATTGGATGGATGTGGATGAGAATATAGGATCTTCTAGCTTCTGGTGACATGTTCAACTCAAAACACACTCATTAATCAGTGCAAAAGAAACCACCAAAACAAATTCCTCATTGCTGCCATTATTTCCTTTATGCAGCTTATATATGAATGGAATGAAAAGAACACAATGCAACCAGGCCTTTTCTTGTTATACTAGGGGTGGGGCATTAGGAGTGGGGGTGGAATAAGAGAATATTTATTGGCAGGGGGAAACAAATTTAGATTTCTAAGTTGAAATATTTGAGGCCTAAATTACTCTAATCCTTATTTCTTAGTGTACAATGCTACATAATACTTCCTAATTAGAAATAATTTTATTCTTATTTAGCTGACTATAAGGATATCAACAAGGCTTTATAAAAATAATCTGTACACTTAGTGAATTTCTAAGTACTTTCATTCTCATGAGTCGCACAATGCCCTTACACAATAGGTAGTCAACATCTACTCTTATCCCCATCATCCAACAGACAGACTGAGGCTTGGAAACACCATGTGGCTGGCCTAGAGTCACACCACTAGGCAGCGGTTTTGCTTCCACTCATATGGCTCTCCTGGGCAAGAACACAAGCTCTGCAACTGATGGCAGAACAAGGAAGAGGGGAAAATTCCTGCTAATTGCCAATGAATTGTGTGACCATGAGGCACTACTGAACCCATTTACACATTAGTTCCTTCATATTGGAGATAATCCCCATACTTCCTAAATTACAGGACAGTGAGGAATTAAAGGAGGTACACACATGCCATTGCTTGCACGGTGCCCGGCCCACTGTCAGTAAATAAACAAACACTTTTATTCTAGCAACCAAATTCTTTCCCTGGTAAGGATAACTAGATGGGTAGAAGCAGTCCAATCCCTCAGGGATGTTCTCCCTAGTTATGGCCTTTCAATGTATTCCTTTTTAAAACTGACGACATGGTCCTTTGTACTATTTAATCATTTAGCATTTCTCTATCATCTTTGAGTAAAGAACTGTTCCACAGGATTAAAATTTCTGGACATCCAAAGCTATCCTTCAAATGCCAATTTATTTTCTAATTTTAAATACTCCTAAGGTATACTTTTTCCTGACTTGTTAATAAGAATATACAGAACATACACTCTTTTCTTGAGAATTTAAAGCATCACTATGAACATTCACAACCACATGGAGACATCATTCATCCCTGGGCCTGCCTTGCAGTTGTTCTGTCTCCTTCCCTGACTTAGGAATGTCAGCTGGCTGGTGCTGTCCCAGTTTCTCTTCGAACTGTGATCTCCCTTCTTTCTCTTTCCTACCCTTGGGTGTCTCTCAACTCGTCCACCAACCTACACATTAGCCAAATTTGCACATCTAAAACATATTCTACAGAAATACAAAGATAACAAAATTATATATTTTAAACTAGAATGAATAAAGTTGAGGGTGAGTGCCTGGAGAGCAAAATATAGGATCTTTCTAGTTACTCAGATGCATCTTCATTGTAATTTTTAGTGTGTTTCAAAGGGCTGAAGTTCCAAGTAGCCTGACCTCCAAACAAATGTACACCTACCTGTGCATGTCTGCAGGCACAAGTGGGTGTATGTGTGCTGTACGTGAACGTATTGTGTATTTGAGGGGGTAACTTCTATCATTGAAGTATTTTATTTTACAGTTTTGAGCATACATATTAAAAATGGTAAATTTTTTAAATATAGAAAGTTAAATCTAACTTAGTTAACCAATATTTGAATACTTATGACCTGCCAGATACTATTTCAGACACTGGGAATAAAAAGCTGAACAAGATAGATAACTTTCCTACTCTTATGGATAAAAATGTTTGAATTAGAAAACTACTTTTGTTTTCCTAAAAGAAAGATGTTTTAGTTGAGATTATACACTGAAATTTATTCATTTCCAATTATAGATTGTAAAGGAAAAAGTTTTCAGGTAGTGGTGGAAAATCTGTGTTCAACATGCTTACAAATGTAACTTGAGATTCTGAGTTCTCTGGAGAGAAACCTGATGATATTGTAAAAAATACATTTAAATTTAAGAGGCTGCGGTAGTATAATTTTTCCGAACGCAAGAACTAAGAAGTAAAGAAATAGAAAGGAAACATTTAGGATCTCATAGCAACATCAATTACTCACACTGGGCATATTCAGTCATTTCCATTACTATTTTTCAAGATGGCAATAGCATGAAAAGTTCAATATGAGGATTTTATTAAGAAACTGATTTCCATTACACTAGTTTATGAGATAGCAATAACATAAAAAGTTGACTATGAGGATTTAAAAAAAATTTAACCTACATTTGTAGGATTTCAAAAAATGGCAAATTAAGCCTTAAAGGGGAGACAAATGTAAAGCATTTTAAAATAGAAACTTACTGCTAAGCCAAGGACATCAAATTTTATTCTATTTTTCCATAGCACTTATTACAAACATTAAATAGAGAAACAAAACCATTTACCAAGAAATGTAAAAGTCAGTGTAATAATTCTGATTCTGCTTCTTTCTGGATCACCAAGGAGCACCGAGTACAGCTCAGCTCAGCTTCACACTAATCAAAAGGACGGCAGGCAGGTAGAGAAGAGAGCAGCAGGGCCCAGGTACCAGGTACTCCCACTCTTCCCAAGTAGATGGTGGCAGAAACTGCTGCTTGTTAGTAGGTTAGCTGATTTCATGGTTGCTCAGCTACAGGCCTTATCCCCAGCTTCTGGCGCAGCCAGCTGTGGCCATGTGACCAAGTTCTGTACCTGCGAGAAGTCTCTTCTAGACCACTCTCTCCAAAAGGATGCGTATGATTCCCTGGTTCTTTATCCCAACCTGCTGGCTGGGACCTAATGAGAAGTGGCAGCTGCATGAGACCGAGATGGCAACCACACAGCAAAGCTGCCTTGACTAGCTAGCTCTGGACTACTACTCTGGAATATTCAGAGATAAATACATTCCCTTTTTATGTAAGCCACAATATTTTAAATGTATTATTTTATAGCAGCTAAACCTGAAGCCCAATTAACACATATTTATGACACAACTGCTTTAGAGTCTAGCTGCCTCAGCTCCTATTATGAAGTTTAGCAAGTATATTCTGAACACCTTTATTGGGTTGAAAGCATCTTTGTTGAATTCTGCAAGTGAAGGGCCGCGATTATGTCCTCTATTTCCCTGAAACTAATACGGGGCTGACTGAGGGAGAGGAGATGAAGGAAAATGAAGTTCAAGTTGTAGGCTTTAGGGTCAGACAGCCCCCTAGAATTGAATCCTTTTCTCAATCCCTGGATTCTAACTAGATGTGCGAGCTTGAGCCAAGTTCAGTCTCCATACAGTAGCCTAAATGGGGGACCTGCTGCATTACCCTATCCTAGGTTTCTGTATGGATGGCAGTGTTTACATGCTGTAGACTTAAGTTTCACAAACTCTCTAAGCCTCAGCTTTGTCATTTGTAAAATGGGGAAAACAATAGTGATAGACTTAAAGGACTGTTGTGAGGATGACATCAGGTGACAGATACAAAGTGCTTCGTCAGTGTCATTCACATTGGATTCAATAATTATTAACAATTAAAAAATGTCAATAATTTGTGCTTAGTGCATAGACTCACTAAATGCCACAGTATCACAGCACTGTTCCTCAGCATCCAGTAAGAAAAGCAAGTCAGGAATTGCTATGTCCCATCAGCTTGGTATTCATTTATTTGTAATGTCTTATCTTTTCTTATGTCTGCCATATGTTTGATAGGAACTCTAGACATGTCTTACAAACAAATAAGGGCTTATTATAGCACACCATATATTACAGAGCACTTGGGGCCTAATATTAACATAGCGTAAACTTTTAAGAAATAACTCTTCACTGAAAACCGATTTAAGTAAACGAATGGGTTCTTTTCAATATGGTTTGGGAATCTACTTTAAGGTCCAAAACAGAACAGCACCTCTCTCTCTGACGGTACAGTACCTGGAGCATACCAGAGTGCTTTAGCATATCCCCTTACACTGTGAATCCAGAACCTACCACTTCTACCCAGACACTGCTCATATTCTCAAGACAATGGTTGGCTTCTCAGGTCCAGCAGAGAGTTCTTTCAGAATCATCATACTACGTTATTTTGGACTGCAAAATGTTCAAATGCATTTCAGGAAATGAAGAGTCCAAAGGCAGTTTCTAACAGGAAAAGGGTAGTGAGGGGGTGGTGGTGGTGGGGCAGGATTTTCTCAACTAAACTCACCAAACAAAATTAAAAGACTGGGAATTAAAGATTTCAGGTAGACGAAGATGAAAAATAAATTTAATGCTCTGCAGGAAATAATGAGCAACAGAGTCAATAATACTCCACACTGGGTGGGTGGCTTCATTTTGCTGTAACAATTTCAGGGACAATTAGATTTAAATGTCAGCTTTATCTCTAAAAATCCCAAAGAAAGAGAAAACTCCAATATTCATAAAACTGAGATAGCTCTGCTTATATGCAGGAAGTTGGTCATCTATCGAGTACCAAGCGATTAATTAGCATTAGAAATATGAGCTACAACCTACAAATTGGGCGTTATTACTGTAATTTCAGAGAGGAGGAAACAAGCTATGTATGAGAAGGGGCTTGCCTAATATCATGAAATTATTTGTGGGAGTCTGGCTATGAACCCAGGTCAGCTTGACACTAATGCCTCTATTCTTCCCACCACAGCAAGATGAATTTAAAAACTACTGACTTCTTTAGAACAGTACAGTACAACTCTGTAAGAATTCACTGATGAGTCAGGATTATTAGATTATTACTATAAATAATGATGGGGCTAACATTTAAGTCTTCAGTATGGTACAGTGATATTCTCAGGACAAACTGAAGCCCCCAAGGCTCCAAGTGCCTCTTCTAGAGGGTCCCAAGGGCCAGCTGGCTGTGAGGATGCTCGCCGATGGCCATCTGACATTTTTCACAGTTGTCAAGGTGCTTGCCATTCCAACTTGCCAGTGCTAATCTCCTATAGAAATTAAAACTTGTATTGGCCAACAGGGTTTCCTCAAGGGGCTTAAAATCCTGTTTAGAGCAGTCCAAACAGCCACAGAATAGCAAACCGGATTTACAATATTTTGGGGCTAATCTATTCTATCGTGCATTTCTAGTCTGCCTGGGATAAAGGACCTTGAAGGTGGGACATTATTTTTCAGATCCAAGAATTGTATTGGAAATGGCTCCATATTTTTTGCATAGTTCTAGTCATAAAATAAGACAGTCCTAATTACTACATTTACCTTCTTCTGTGTAGGAATATATTATAAGGGACCATTTAGAAAGCATACTGATGTGAGCTCTGCCAGTTCAGATAAATCAGTCAGCATGAATTACAATTGGCTTTGGATTGTATCCAGGTTATGAAGGCAAGAACAGATTAGGGGTATATGCCACCATAGCAGTGACAGATTCTAAACTTCTTTGTAAAAGCACCAGTATTTCTTCAGGATTAGACATGAGTCACTAAGGCTACATTTTTAATGAAATATTGCTGGCATCATTTAAAAGCTAGAAAATATAAGCATGTCAGCACAGACTCGCTCCCCCTTCTCCAAAAAAATAAAATAAAAAAGATGTGCGATACCATTTCAGAATGTAGTCAGTCTACTGTTACTAGGCTGTTGGGTTTGAGGAGCTGATGTCTGTGCAAGTGGAAGAAGCCAAAATGTGGTGTGGTCCTGGTCAAGATGCAAGGGCCATCATTTTCTTTAGAAACAAACATCCATTTTCAAACAAATCTCTTTTGATCACTAATTTTGTGCAGAATTGATTTTTCTAATAGCAAGGAAAAAATATCAGGTATAAGCTATCATACACATGCCACAAGAAAACTTCTTTTTATTTTTATCTTGGATATCCCCCTCCTACTTTGTTTTGCAGGGAGAGGGCTTCCTCTCTCTCTCCTATATAATACCCTCCCCTCTCCTATATAATTCATGTGAGTTAGATGTACACTAGAATACTTGTGTTTTGTTTCCTGCTTATTTTCCACACATGCAAACATTTTCAACAAATATGTACGTATTCAACAAGCACTGAGAGCTGATTAGTACCAGACATTATTCTAAGCTCTGGAATATAGTGGAAAGCATCCCTGGAGTTTATATCCTGGAGTCTACAAAATGAGTGTCTTATACACTTCTCTGCATCTTCCTTCTCTTAATGATACACTGTAGAATTCCTAGTGAGATATACTTGAGGAATCTCTTAGATTTCTGAATATACTGTGTAAAGACATCCGCAAAGAGGTGGATTTGCAGAATTTAAGATGACACAACCCATATTTTCATGGGTCGAGATAGACATTGACTCCTCTCACAAGCTTCATCTGCTTCATCAGCATGATGGTATGTAACCTCTGCCTGGTCCTTCAGGTGGAACCCTTTCCACGGGCCTCTGCTTTTCAGTATTCCTCAATTTTGATCCAGGTTCCTCCTAAGTAGGTTAGAATATGATGCTTCTAAAACCTTTCTATATAACGTCTCAAGGATAACAACTGTAGTGAATGTATACTCAGTAATTAACTATTTTAATAACATTGGAACAATTCATTTTACACATGAAGACACTCAGTTATTGGCTCAAGGTCACACAGCATACTAGGGGGGTGTAAGTGGAAGCTTCTGCTCTTAACTACTGTGCTCTGATACCTTTCTGGATCTGAAGATTGCTATCATGCTGATTCTAAATTTTCCATTTCAACCATGATTCATCTAACAAGTTTTCCACATCTTGCAATCTATATAAACTTCTTTTCTCTCTTCCTCTGTCAACCTTTGTTTATGGTAACTATTTTTGTGGCTTTAGAATTTTTATTAAGCTTTGACATGCTTTTTATAACAAATTTAGAAAATATAAGGGGGAAAAAGCATCTGAGGATACCTACTCATCATTTAGAAGTGTGTCCTGTTTCATCAATGAGTATGTGTACACAGACATAAATATGTATTTCTATAGCAAAATTCTATACATATGGGTTAGATGCCTTATCATTTGTATTGTGAAGTTTTCCCTATGGTGGTGTAAAGCCTATCATATACATGTACTAGTTTGTAATCATTCTACTTTTGTTAAATAATCAGATTGTTGCCAATTTTGGGGTACTATAAACATCACTATAATTGATATCTTTGTGTTAACATTTAATATTTCCTTAAAACTGAATACCTACAATTAGTATCCAATACTGGACTAAAGATTAAATCATTTTAAGGCACTTATTATAGATCACTGAAGTGCTTTCAAAATGATTGTACCAATATACTCTCACCAATACTGCATGAAATTGCCAACATTGCTACATTCACACTGTCTTTTCTTTGATTTAACCATTGCCAATTTGATAGACAGAGATAGTCCCATCATTTTAATCTGTATTTCTGTGATTGTTAGTGAGGTAAGAGCAGTATTTCATACACATACTTGTCATTTATATTCTTTTTTTGTCAACTGTTAATGTCAAATACCCCCCTTTAACTAGGAAGCTACTGTTTTTCCTTATTTGTAATTACTATCCATAGACTGCACTCATTTTATTCACTCATTAGATAGGTACGTACGTGCTAAAGTTTGGTTGCTTACCTTGTCCTGTGCTAAGACAATTCTTAACCTTCGTAGTCCAGAACACCTTTGGAAATTTCCTAACAAGAATTTTTCTAAATGAGTATATCTTAACAAAACTAAGATCATATTACCAATACTGATATTTTAAGCACAATTAAAATAATACTCATAGGTCCAAGAAAGATAACATGTATAGGAATAACATATATTACATGTTATTAATTAAATCTCAAACTGCACATTTCTTTTTCTTTCTTTTGTCTTTCTTTGCAAATTCAATAAACCAATAAACCATTATTTATGTCATTCAAAATACGTTTATATAAGTTGCAAGACATCTTAAATGCTGGGACAATGAAAAATGCCACTAAATTCCTATATGAAATTCTGCATTGGCTGGACATTCTCCCTGTAAAATGTCCAAAACATATAAGCAGTTTAGCTACTATTATCAAGAGTGAATCAGAATATTACCAATGGCCAATAGTGACAGTCATCAAATAAAGTAACATTCATGTGAACTACTTGAAGGGGTATGTAGCTTGCAGACCAAAAGAAACAGGAGAAGAACTACCAAATCTAATAGATAACACAGAATAACTGTTGATTCCTGATTTAGAATACTAATAGAGTAAGAAAAGATGGACTAGTTATTTTATATCATGAATTTCTCATTCTTGAGTCTTAAGTTTCATTAATTTTTGAAGGAAACAAATCTTTAATTATCAAAAAGGGTACTACAATACAAAGGGGACATATTTCATGAGCCCCTGAATATCTGAGAGTATCTTTTTAATCCTTTGCACATTAAATACAATTTAGCTGGGTATAAAACTCTTGGATTATAAGCATTTTTCCTTCAACACTCTAAATATATTGCTTTATACTCTTCTGGTATTTACTGTTTCACCAAAGCTAGATGTCAGTCTGATTTTATCTTACGCAGATTTACCATTACTTTTATTTAAATTCTTGTAATGTTTTTTTCCCCTTTAGCCTTGTAAATTTAAAATTTTGTCAAGGTTATTTCTAGACAGAATTATTTTTGTCTTTTCCTTAGGTGATGCCTGGAATGTGATAACCCCTTCAAATCTGTCCAGTCTGGGTTTTATTTTCTGCTTTTGAATTATATGTAAGTATTGCTGCTCTTCCAGCTACTCTAAAGTCTTTCTCAAGATCATCTAGATTTATTTTCTATAGCCTTTATATCTGCTAACATTCATCCTATCCCTTCTGTTCTTTTCCTCCATATTCCAAGATAACTTCTCAAATAATCTTCTCACCACCAGTGATTCAATTTTCCTCTGTATCCTTTCTCTTTATTGACTCCATTGCAGACCTTAATTGTTTAGTAAGCATGTCTTAACTGGTTATATGTGATTCCCAGATTTCCTAATATTAACTATGTAACCTTAGGCAAGTTATTAAATTTTCCTGAGTTTTAGTTTCCCTATCTGTAAACATGGATAATAATAACTATCTCTATAATTCAAGATTTTTTGTTACAAGCAAGAGAAAACACATGGATAATATAAGGATTAACAATAATTTACTTGTATAATTGAAGACTATAGTCTTCCAACCTATTCAGGTGGGAAAAAGCATGGGAACAAAGAAATTTAAATTAGATGTTCAGTGAACAAAAAAATTGAAACATTTTCACGCATTAACCTATAAAATTATGCTAAGAAATATAGGAAATGCTCCATGTAAAGCACTGTAGCACGATACCTAGCACACAGTAAATAATAATAAACATTAGGTATTAGTTTCATTCCATAGGGTTCATTGATTCTTATATGTTACTGGCAGACAAAATATTTCTAAATGTTTCACCTGCTTCCTGTTGTGGTGGTGCTGGTGGTGGGTGGGTAGGTAGGCAGGTAGTAGTGAGGAAAGAGAGAGCAATCTGATTGTATCAAAAAGCGTCAGGCCAGTGAAGCTATGTGATACAGAGTCTTTGTCTTCACAACAGCAGACAGGGCATAGATGGTCCACTGACCATTCTTCTCAATCCTGTTCTCCTGGCCTTATAGTAGGAGAAACCTACACTTCTGACAATAGGGGAGTCTCTTCATGGTTTTTAATGCGAAATCAAAACAAGTTTTATTAAAGGTTAAGAAATTTAAAAAAAAATCAATCAAATAAATTAGTTTCATATCAATAACACACATTTTCCCTATCGCATAGTGCAGATCACATAACCTAAATGTAACAGAATTCTGCTCAGTACCCATAGCTATACAAATATAAGTTTCACATTCTTACCTACAGACCATCAAATCTTCTAATCAGTTTAAAATAATGCCAACAGAAACAATTACTAAGACATATTTTTCTAGAAAATAATTTAACAAAAATTCACTTTTCCACTATATATGTACTTTGCTAACTGAAATAAAAGAAATATCAAGATCTTGTTATTACCAGCTTATAGAAAAAAAACAATATTAATCTTAAGAAACAAGGAGAAAATGGTGCAATGGGAAAATTCCCTATTACAACAGTTACAGGTTTAAAGCAAGAAACTTATGAGGTAGCTAAGGTCATCAATAAAAACGCAGGTACCAATTTACTCCTCACTTGGGCGAAAGAGGCTTTATTTTCTTTTACTTTTATTTGTTTTGTGTATTTTTTCCAGGACACATCAACTTCAAGTCAAGTACTATATTTCCCCCAAAATAAGACAAACTGGAAAATAAGCCCTAGCATGATTTTTCAAGATGACATCCCCTGAACATAAGCCTTAACATGTCTTTTGGAGCAAATCTTAATATAAGATCCGGTCTTATTTTTGGGGAAACATGCTAGTTCTTTCAATCTAGTTGTGGAGGGTGCAACTCACAGTGGCCCATGTGGGGATCGAACCAGCAACCTTGTTGCTAAGAGCACCACGCTCTAACCAACTGAGCTAAACAGCTGCCCTGCCTTACTTTTTTTTTTAATAAAACAATTTATGCAAGTATTTTGCAAAGGGAAGGAGTAATAGTTTCCATTAACTGTACGATGGAAACGAATTTCTAAAGGAAAAACAGAACACAGAAAAGGCTAATATTGAGGAAATAGTAAGAATTAATTCCCGTAGAATACTTTATAAGAAGGCTATACGTAGGTAAAGAACTCTATCTTGATTTAAGCTTTGGGAACGATTTTATGAAAACTTGTAAATCAGATACATAACTATTAGGGTAGATGATACCATATGATGAATACCCTTTGTATTTCATGCTGCTTTATAGGAACTTTCATATGTAAAAGTCTACAAATTAAATAGTCTATATACTGAAATATGTCAAATTCCAATTTCTTAAAGGAAAATTAAAGAGCCAAAATATTTCAATTCTAAAAAAAACTTCCTTCCAATATATGATAGCCATTTTCATTTGTGAAATATGATTAATATAGAATTTAACTGTGTAATAAGCATTTGTCTTCAAGTTTCAATAAGGTGCTCTTTCAACTTGCTTGCAGACTGTTCCTATTACTTGAAATGTCTATATTATTAAGGATTGAGTGCACAAAAACGTAAGATTTTATAAGCTAAGACCTAGATCTGTCTTTGAACTACCTGAGAAAGACTATGCATGTTACATGCTTTTCCTTAGGAATGTCTGACACAAAATAACCGCAACCTAAATTACTTTGCAGCTCTGATCACTTTGGAAACAATACATTCATAAAATATAAACAGATGCAGTAAGACCATATGGACCCATTTCTGCAAAAGAAACAAAAATGGCAATTTAGAAATTGAGAACACTTAAACATGAACACAGACTATTGTGATAGCTATAGGGTAACTTTAGGATTATACCCGAGAGGAAAATATGTTTCTGAAATATTTTTTTCTCCAGAAGTGATTCTAAAAAGAAAAACGATCATGCAGTGCAAAGAATTCAATGCTGAATGATCCTGTCATGCATTTAATCTCACCAACTCAGCAGTCACTCATTTCAAATTTAATAGCATAAAGTTTGCATGTACAGGGGGAAATTATTCTATATATTCATAATTTAACCTTGAATAGGAATTGTGAACTGAGTTATTCAACTGAAAATGAAATTATCATTTTAAACATGCAAAGTCAGGGTTGGCTTTAAGTATTAATAAAAAAAATTCTATTACTTTCAAATGTAAATGAAAGGTAATGCTAATTCAATGGTAAAAATTAAAGTTAAAAGTACCTAAGTTAACATATTTACATAAAACTGACATAATACAATATATATATAGACTGCTTAAATAAAAAAAGGGGGTAAAAGTACACATTTTTGGATTCTGTGGTTCCAATTAATGAATATGCCAATTATTGCACGGAAAAGCATACAATACAGTTTGTGCCTCTGCATTGTCTGAGGGTAGATAAAATAGATCATCTTTGTGTCTCCTTACCGCCCCTCCCTTCCCTTTCCTGGACAGAGTGCTTAGCTCACAGTAGGTTTTCAATCAATATTTTTTATTTAGTTAAAAGCAAGAATACGCTAACTATAGGGGGATAGTTAGCATTTTTACATTTATAGTTCATTAACTCAATCAATAGTTTACGGCCCCTACCATGTTATTTCTCTTCTGCACATGTAATCTAGCTATGTGTGAAAAGCCACATGGAGCTTGTTCAAATTCCTGGAATTTGTCAATACACCTAAAAAGACTGTTTCCAATTTAATCAAATAGAACAAATACTCAGTTATTCAGAACGTACTCCTGGGATATATAAGATTGGGAAACTTTGCTAACAAGTCCAGCTGATCATGCATCAGTCTCTCAGAAACATAGGCAGATGTCAAAATAGTCTAGCTATAATTGTTCACTAACTTGGCAATCAAGCTTTTTATGTTGCTGAGGGGTTTCTGTGTGTGTGTGTGTGTGTGTTTGCACACTCAAATATTGAATAAACCTCTTGGCCATACTCCACTGTATTCTTTAATCAGAGATACCTAAAGTGGGGGATACTTTACATCATTAACACGTGCAAGAAAAATGTTACACTGTGACCACTGCATATGCAATTAAGAGACTGATCTCCTGAGAACCAAGTATCAGGGTTCAGAATTCTTGAATCCAGGCCAAACAGTGTCACAAGATCTCTACTTCTTGACCTCACTTTGAACCTCATTTCCATAATATCAAAGAGGTAAAACTGTAAAATTTGATAATCCCACAGAAATTACTAAGAAAAGATACAATCTTACCTCATGTTTGATGATGCAGTTCAGAAGATTTCACTATACATTACACAATAGTTACAATTGCCAGGATAATTCAGTTAGCAACAAGAAAAATTACTAAGTTACTAACAGGAAAAATATCAAGTTTTAGGCATTGAACTTACAGTACAGGGATTTTAGCTAAACTACAAACTATGCTTGTTTATAGCTGAAATAAAAATTCTGTCTTCTGCATGTGGTTGAGGTGTGTCACAGAGAAGTATTTCATTGTAAATAAACTTAGGAACCAAATAAAAGGAAGTTGCAAAGACAGGTGCACAACAGTTGAGCTGTTTTCAGTTTCAGAGAAATAAAGTAAATAATTGTTCTGGAATTTGTTCAGTTCTGGGCATTCTGCCATACAGGAAGGGTGTGTAATTACTGAGGCTAACATATTCATGTAAAAAATGAAGTAATAGCAATAGGGCACAGTTGGGCTCCAAATTTCCTTGTTTTAGCTTCAAAAATTAAGGATCTCTAATGACTCTCATTTCCCTCTCTGAAATCTAAATATCACTTAAGGTAAATATGACTGAAGGTAGAAATGTGATTTTCACTAAAGTCAGAAAATATTATCTTGAAAGGTGGTGGTGTTCTTTGAGAGCCTCCTGAGTGAAGAACATTGTAATTTTCAGTCATCAAAGATAACAAAAATACACACAGTATCTAATTTAGGACTTCATCAGAGTAAGAGGAGAGAGTACACATAAAATGAGCATGTTTCACCAATTCTATTCTTTGCTTACCGCCTCACACTGTCTGGATTGGCTTCAACCTGAAATCTGGATTCCAAAGTTCTTAAACCATAAACCAAAAATAGGAGAGTGTGGTTTGTGGAAAACAATGGAAGTTAGAACGCCTGAGTATGGCCAAGTTCAAACAAAAATCTCTTTATGACGGAAGATGAAAGAGTGTTAAGAAATAGTGCATGTGTGATTTTACAGAACGTAAATCAACTTATATCCCATACAGAGCTCTGAAATATATTTGTTAACCCTACCCATGATGGGCCACATGGTCTTTTAAAGAGGGTTTCTACAGGATCATATCCTATCAATTACAAAACTAAAGTTTACTTTCCCAAGCGCAAATAGCCTGCACGTGGCCTGTGGCTCACTGCTTCCTTTGTGCCTGTGAGGTCAGCACAGTGACACATCTGACTAAGCTGGAAGGGTAACAGCACAGTTCTGGATGAGCAGCTAGTGTCTTACCAAATTCCAATTCCTCTTCATCCAAAGCCACGCTGTCCATTTCAAGAAAGAATCAATCATTTTAGTGGAAAGTTTCCATCTGAGGAGGCAGGGCCCTTTGAAGGCACCACATTTGGCCACGTTTTCTGTATCTTACTGTGTATAAGATATTAAACTAGGTACAAGGCCATTCTGAAATTTGCCAGATATTTGAAATCTATCAGGATAAAAAAAAAAGCCTCCTTGTTTCCAACATCTGTATTCATGTCGGATGCTTGGATTCTCATTCGGAGTCGAGCTAAACAGCAGAGCCTGCCAAATGATGATTCTGATTACAGCCAACTGGTAGCTTCAAGTTCAACGGACACTTCCTGTAATTTCAGATTCAAGTCCAAAGACCACATTACTTTGTTGTTCCCATGGATTGACTTTTTATTTCTCTTAAAGGATAATCCTTAGCTGAGAGACATTTCTTTAGCAGTTACCTATATCACATGGTATAGATAATGTAGATATTTTGTGACATCACCAAGATGACCACGTCCTATTATTCCCTGCACTTAATTTTCATCTATGTTGGACAGATGGAAGATGAAATTTATATCACCTGTCATTATTTGACCGTCAACATGAAATAAAATTTTAATTTGCTCCTTGCAGAGATTGGATTTAATTCTAATCAGTATTTAATTTAATCAGTGTGGATACAAGCATTTCAAATTGTCTTGAGGACAACAGCTGGGGAAACAGTTTTCTAGGCAGTTTTGAGATTCTCCTGCTTAGTAATGTTTCTATTAATGTGACTACAGATCCTATTATCACAAAACGCGCAGTTGGAGACAAAGTAATCTGATAGCCATTATTCATCCACTACCTTCTGAAAAATCATTTATTGCGGGTCTAATATACTTAAGGGCGTGGAGGAGAGCAGCCTATACCACGTGTGTAAAACAATGTATAAAACACGACTCTGTCCTTAGGTAGCTGATTCTATAATCCAAAGAAGCATGCAGTAAGAGTTAGCACAGTGGTGTAAAGTGCTAGCAGCTTGGGATTTGACTCAGGACAGGTGAACATGGCTTCAGGCAAGTGGTGGCACTGGAACAGAAGTGGGCTCTTTCTGTCTATTAAAGAACAAGGACTTATTTTTTTTTAAATAACTGCACAGGTGCATACCTATGCGACTAACAAACATGAAAGGCTATCATTTTACAAAGGAAAGGGAATGTGATTATCAGCATTTTATCAAGGAATAAGGAAAACCTGGCTTCTAGATCCTAGGGAAAGTGTGACCCTATAGAAGAAGATTCAGCTGTTTTTATGACACCTTAAATCCAATTTCAGAGAGTAACAGACTAATGATTTGTTAACAAGACTCCTCTGGTCACTTGCCATTTCCTTGCCTACTACTTTCCATAAATTGCCCAGGGGAGTATGTATGAGCTATTTTAGTGGCTTGAATGTGTTTTATTCAAGAGAACCCAGACTTTTCCTCTCAAGATTCAGGTGTGTGTTAAAAGATATTACTTTCCAATTCTTTAACCAAGTGCCTTGACATTATGTTTGATGTTGCACTAAGTGAGAGTGTTAATAAACTTTATTTTCATGTGCACTACTTTTTATAATATATACCTAACGCTGTTCTAATCTGTGAGACCAATACGGTGAAGCTTTGAAAGTTGAATGCCCTTGCAGAAGGGAAATACTGTCACAGCATAAACATGGCTCAATCTTCATTCAGAATGCTTTTTTGTCTCCCTACCAATGTCCAAAACAAACTTCAATGAATCCGTATATATATTTAAAAATAGAACCATCAGCTCCTCCTAAGAAAAGCTTTTATCTTCTTATGTAAAAGTGACAATGACAACAGTAGTATTAGTCCTTGTTATGAGCACTAAGTGCTGGACTGCTATAAACATTTTACATAGGTTAATTTAATGTCGTCAGTAACTATTATTATCCCCATTTTACAGAAGAGAAACTGGGACACAAGAGTTAAGAAATCTTCCCAAGATCATATAGTAGTAAGCAGAGGAGCCAAGATGGGAGCCTTCTGTACCTTAATGAAACATCCTTCCTGAGACACAGCTGCCACCGAACAAGGTATGTTCTTTGAGACGAGTGGAGCCGATATCATCAGACCATGGCTATGAACTTTCATAGTAGTGAGGCACTTTTTTAAAGTAATTATGAATCCCATCCAAGAATATGGCTGTTTGATATCAAACATGATCAAGGACATAATCTAATATTAACTATTGCATTTGAGTCTAACACGACTATGCATGTCACGTTCTGACTAGTGTTTTAAAATCAAATATACAACATAAATTGTAATTGGCTTTCTTATTCCTGTCTTAGTTTTCTGTGCTCTGTCTCATTGGGCAGGTGATAGGGAGTGACATATTTTAGGAAATTCCTAAGAAATGTTTACTCTGACTATCGAGATATTAGAGTATCTTGCCTGGTGCCTCACACATCCTATGGGCACTAGAGTTAGCTATTTAGTCAGGTGAGTATCTTGGAAAAAGAGATAGGTATGATGTCTGGGATTGAATGATTGAAATCTGACTACTGAGCACTGACAAGCAATTTTAAGAGAAATTAACAATGAAAACTGCAAATGCATATAAATAATGGACTCAAATACTTAGAATAGTACTAGAAGCAAACAGTAGACTGGATCTTCCCACTAACTAAATAATCTGGGAGATAAAATATAATTCTTCTAATAAATAACAAATATTTGTATTTTTTTTTTTTGGCTTCCTTAAGAAACTGTAACCCTTCTTGTTATCACCTAGAAAGTACCCACTCAAAACAATATTTTTGGCCAAAAGATAAAATTTTGAAGTCATCTAAAGCCATCAAGGAATTCCAGTGCAAAAATACAATGACAGGTTTCCATTTTTTTTTTTTCCAACATGCAGGGTATCTGGTCTCAAGGTACAAACACAAAATTCCTGTTGCTATGTTTACTGAACATATTATCTAGTTTTCACTCAGTTCTGGGCCTTTTGATAAATTTACTGTCATGTTTCACAAAACACAGTATACAATAAAAGCCTTATATAAATCAGACCCTTTTCATTTTACAACTCCTTGGGTCAAATCTTGACAACCATGAAGTGCTATCAAAAAAAAAAAAGTCTGTTTTTTCTCCCTGAAGGTGAGAGTATCTTAGATAATCTATAGTTTTGTGGAAAATAAAAACATACTAACTACAATTTTCTTAGGGTCTTCTCAAATTTCTACTTTGCGGAATGTTTAAAAATTAATTTCAGTGAGAAATGGAAATATTTTGACATCTTGATATTAGAATAAGTGGTAAAATCATTTTTCTTCAAAACACAGTTCCAATGTCAGATATATGTCATGGTTCTGGAGTATTCTTTCATACCACACACTTAGTTTTAAGTTAAAGCAAACCGTAAAATAATGAGGTATTAAGTATTCCTTTACTCTTCGTCATCATTAGTCATTTGAACTACTGATATCGATTTTTAAAAGACTATTCTAGCAAATACACATCTAAGTTTATATCTCTTGAGAAAAAAAGACGCAGTGGTTGAACCATATGATAATCCAATTTTTTAATTAGATTCTCTCCCACAGAATAACCCTCACAGAGGGCATGTATTTTTTTGTTTGTTTTTGAGGGAGGGGCAGAGAAGCATCCCTGGAGCTTTAAAATTACATTCACCTTACTAAAATTTTAAGTCTTAAGAAATTTAGGAATTTCAATTCTCTAAGACAACAAATAAGATTTAATTGAGAAGGCTACTTGCATCTCAAGGATAAGTAGTATTAAGGGCCTTAAGAAAATCAACATAAACATAACATTGAAGCAAACTGGCACATTTTGACACAAGTATTAGAACACTAGCTCACAAAATGAATATACTTCGATTCACACAAATACAACGAATATAGTCTTTATCCAAAAATCACAGAGACAGCTCTACATACTACCTATGTTAAAATGTTCAACACATCTAAGGGTATTACAGGCCTCAAGTTGCCAGAGTCCTGACAGAAGTCAGCAATGTGAACTACGCTTTACAAAACTCTGCGTGCATGCACACACTCTGCAATGGGGGCGAGACAGAGACACCGATCACCATCGATATTGTCCTTACTTGCAGACGCACAAGTATCCTGCATGTTCCGATTCTGACTGGCACCTGGAGCGGCTCTACCTGCCAGTCATCCCAATGTACTCAGGGATGTAAACACCTTATAATTAGAAAACGTGAAGGCGTCAAGGACATTAGACAAATTCAAAACACATCCAAAGATTAATTTTTAAATGTACTGAAGAAATAATTAACTGCAAATTCCAATAAGAGGCTGTACCTGCTCCTTCACAGAAGCTAGAATAGTGGTGGCCGTGGTCTCGGGTTCCATGCCTGGGCCAGTGGAGGCAGCTTCCTGGCAGATCTGTGGTTGCCCTTCCTCCACCAATGAGGCCTGCTCAGGAGCTGGCATTCCTCCTGCAATCAAGCAGGCAAAGGGTTAACACTTTTCAAGGGCACCTCTGTGGGAACAGGCAGGGGCTGAGGATTTGCAGATAGCTCCTAAGAAGTACTAGACTTCTGCACACAACTCCTTACAGCCATTTGATGTTTAGAAGGCAACATCTAGAGGCAAAAGTATAGCTAGTACTACCAAATACGAATGAATGAATGAATGAATGAATGAATGAATGAATATTAAAGAAAAATACTAAGAAAATATTTTTTAAAAAATCTGTCAAAAAATGACATGGAAGGGTTAGGGGAGGAGAGCTCTTAAAGTAAAAATATATGAAGCACAATAAAGTTTTTAGGAGCTTGTTAAATTGCTGAATTTTATAATCAGACAACCACTAAGTAAATATTATCCATCTTATCATGAAACAAATAGTAACAAACATTCTGTATTATTATAACGGTCAGTTTTTGAAAGAGTATACATGTGAGAAGACATCTATAAATGTGCAAATGCTTTACCGATTACAGAAGAGGATTACGCAGTTTTAAAAAAGGTTATAAAACTTAAAGGCCTGAAAATAAACAAAAGCCTGCTGTATTTAAAAGATATGCAGGGCATTAATAACTAGTAACACTATCTTAGGTGGAGTATTATAGCTAGTGTGGTTTCCTTAGAGGGATCCGATTATCCAACGATGACAATGGCTATGGAGATGGTGTTGAAAAGAGAATCCATTTTTCAGGCCTGTAGTTTGTGACAGAAGAACAGGTTCTTGGCAGGAGATGGAACACCTCTCCACATACTGAGAGTGGTGTGCTTGTCAGAAGACTTACTGATCTGATATGAACTTTTTACAAGTTTAAAAAAGATTAAGATGCCCAGCTAAAATGTAAATATTTTAATAAACTGTTTACATGTCATTCTGTCTACTTGAGAGCACAGTCTATCTTCATATCATGAAACTAGACTGGCATATATAATATGTGCTCATTTAATGTTTGCTGAATAAATGTATATATGAATGAAGGATGACCATCTTTTCTTGTCTCATTCCAGTCATTAGGCAAATCTAACCATTTGCTGTGATGCTCATGAGACCTTCCTTATTTGTTCAGTGTGTTATTCTGTGTACTCATATACGGATATCTGAGGCCATAAATACTGTTGTTGACATTCTTCATAGTTTCCTCCTAAAAAATTACTCTACAGTTGTATTTCAGTTTCTTATCAACCTCTACAATGTTCAATTCTGTAGTATGATCTGGTGATTCTTCCCCCATTCCCTCAAATTTCAACATCAGCCTGTTTATTTCCAAAATCACAATCTATAAGAAAAGGGAAAATGTGTATACCACCAGAGCCTCCATCTTAGTCCTCACTCTCCTGACTTCCACATCAGTGGAGATGGTTCCAGGTTTCTGCCAGTAGTTGCTTTATTCTTGCCATGTTAATAGGCAGAAACAGACAATGGGTCTGATGAGTTCCTGCATTTTCCCCTTCATGAAAATGCCTCATGCCTGCTCTGGCAGGTGAATTCTACACCTCCCATTTCCATGGTGCTCAGCCTGGGGTGGACATTCAGCTGCAACGATGAGTTTCCTCAAGTATGAGTAGGAAGAGGAACGTGTCACTTGAAGTAAGTGGGACTAGGATCAAAACTTAAGTGACCTTGGACAAGTGACCACCTCAGTGAGCCCCCCTTTCCTCACTTATAAAAATGAGCTTACTAATTCTTTATATAGCACAATGGAGTGATTTCATGGCAATCTTTATTATTTAGTGTATGTGGTGTGCTTACTGAGATGTACAATACACTTAAAATATCATCAACTGGATAAAATAACTCATTTCTGTATTTGCCAGGTGCTCATTAAAGACCAGGTATGAGGTCTACGAAGAAAAACATATGTCACATGTAAAGATCCCAGATTAACATTTAAGGCATTTAAAAATATCAAAGTATTCCATGCCATTGAAAAGAATCACACACCTTAAAACAAGCAGATGGTTGCAAAGAACAAAAATGTTACTATGTGACAGTGAAACAAATAATGCCAAGAATCAAAATTTTAAATGTCAAGAGTATATCATGAAATGTGTATAATAACGAATGTGTTAGAAAAAGAGAAGCAAAAATTCAGTGAACAAAGAGAATTTGAAAAAGGAGAAATAGAAATGTCACTGGGGAAGTAATTATTTACTAATTCTTCACTATAAGTAGGAGGAGCTTTACTGTTTAAAGAAAGATATAGAATTATATGATTGTAATTAAGTTCCATCACTGTAAGTGTACCATATTTAATTTCATAATATTTACTTTGATGACTTTGTCCAGAATAAATGAAACTAGGAGAGCATTTTCTGAGTACCTCTCTCACCATATGCTGGGCAGGGTGATAAGGGGATACAGACAACATAAGGCAGGGTCACTGACCACTAGTGGCTTATCTTCTAGCTGCGGTGGCAAAATATGAATCAGATCAAGGCCAAGTATAGCAATATGCAAGTGATGGAATAACAATACTGAAGTTTATAGAAAGAGTTTGCAAAGAACTTACACATTGGTAAAAGAAAATACTATTTAACAGGAGAAATTTACACAGGCAAGGACGATGTTTTCATTCTCTGATTCCTCAAAGACTGGGAAACACTGTAAGCAATCACTAACACCCATGCGATGAAGACTGGTGACCATATCTGAGGGTGAGTCACTCCCTACCCCTCATCTCCGGCACAATCCCAAATTACCACAACCAGCATAGTGCAGAGGAGGGATGCCACAAAACTGACAAGTTATAAACCAATTAAGGTTTTCTGTCCATTTTCTTGTAGTTCTTATAACAATTTAAGGCAGGGGTGTCCAAACTTTTTTCAACGGTTTTCACCAAGGGCCATATGCGGTAAAATACACAAACAGCCGGGCCACTCACTTGAGGTGAAGTACGTATTGCTTCCCCTGGTTTATTTAAGTAAACTAAATATATTTTTGCAATTTACTGCGGGCCAATTAACAATGGATCGCAGGCCGCAGTTGGCCCGCGGACCGCAGTTTGGATACCCCTGATTTAAGGAGTTGTAGGACTCAATCTCCAACTAGAACCACAGGATGATATTATAACTTCTTCCCATTAGCAAAGAAAAAAAGCAACGAATACTTAGGTAGCAAAGAGACTGTGAGAAATTAGGAAATCGTGCTTCCCTCAATGACCTCAATGTGCCTAATTTGCACGATCACATTCCTGGAACCTAAGAAAACTTACAGATAGGTTGCTGGACCATTTGGGGGCTCTTTGGAGAATACCAAAGAGTTGCCAGGAAATGAAGCAGGAAATGCCATTTCTGTTTTTGGAAAGAAGAAAGTAGACTCTGTTCGTGTTACAAACGAGAGAGCTAGACATAGATCTTAGGTGAGATTCTTCAAAGGATTTTATCCAAGGGATGATTTGTGAGAACTAAGCAGGGGTACACAAAGGAAAAGTCATGTTACACTGGTCTAATTTCTGTCTTTGGCAGCATAACCACGGAAATAAAGAATGTCTAGACTCTGGTGAGACATGTATGATGTTAGAAGTCCTCATGATATTATAAGCAGCACAGAAATGGGGCCGGCACAAGGGCAACTGCTGACTCTAACAATCTGTAAAAAGCTGAACGAAACATATCCTATAGAGATTTGTAATGTAATGCCAAGGAGCTCAGATACTGACACAATCCTAACCAAAATTTTAGCCATAATCTACATAATAACACATAAGGCATGCTCAGATTCTTCAATGATTAACAATACTGACTTTACCAGATGATTAAATTATGAATAACATTGCTAAACTGCAATAATGAGCTGCCTCTATGAGATAAAGCAATAGGAATAAATGTAGGGTCTTGTATTTAGGTTAGCTCAGCAAGACATTGGGGAGGGAAAAGATTTAGATACTTTAGGTTCAAGAGAGAATAAAGGAACCATGAATAAGACAAGGCTGCCCAAAAGGCAAGGTGATCTTATGCTATATTATTATCACTTTTTAAGATGATAGGAGGGCAGCATGGTGGCTCAGTTGGTTAGAGCATGATCTCTGAATGACAGGGTTGCCGGTTTGATTCCCACATAGGCCAGTGAGCTGCGCCCCTCACAACTAGATTGAAGACAACGAGCTGCCGCTGAGCTTCTGGAGGGGAGGCTAGATGGCTCAGTTGGTTAGAGCGCGAGCTCTCAACAACAAGGTTGTCGGTTCAAGATGGTTGGCTGTGCCCCCTGCAACTAAAGATTGAAAATGGCAACTGGACTTGGAGCTGAGCTGTGCCCTCCACAACTAGACTGAAGGACAACAACTTGACTTGGAGCTGATGGGCCCTGGAGAAACACACTGTTCCCCAATATTCCCCAATAAAATTTAAATAATGCCTTTATTTAAAAAAAAAAAAGATGATAGGGAGAGGGGGATAAATGAGCATACACCTTTCCTTCAGGTTCCTTCAGAAGTGGGTCACACCCACTTCCAGTTATGGGTGACACATTCACAGGAATGGACACAAATACATCCATTTAAGAGATGACAAGAAGGATGGTGAAAGATTCGGTCATTATTTCCAGGCACAGGAATGGAGATGAAATGAATGACAGCTCCTGTTCCTTATGAGCTCAAACCTTGGCAGACGACACAGAAAGAACAGTTAACAGACCAGAAAGAGAAAGTCTGACCTAAAGAAAGGACTATGCAGACAGGCAAATAGCTGTAAACCTCTGAAGGACTGCCATGGACAAGCAAGGTTAGATTTCTTAGGTTACAATACTCAAAACTAGACAAAAAAAACCCCAAAAAACCTAATGGTTTTGTAACAAACTTGTATGAGCCTACATTATTATTGTCTTTATACACTAAATCAAATTTGGCTTACGTTTATATTACTTTTAATCAAAATTAAAGGCTAAAGCCATGAGGGCAATCTCAGGAAGGTCTTTCCTTTAGGAGCAAACACTCAAACATCCAAAATTTCAAGAACTGACTGCCTGTAAAGGTGGCACATTCCCCATCAAGGCAGGTTTTTAATCACAACTCAGATGATCAAGTAGCAGGAATGACAAAGAAGGGATCCTGCACTGGGAATGTACTAGGAAAGGGAAACTAAAAATTCCCTGCATCTTGAGGCTGAAACCAAGGTAAGACAACTTCTACATTCTGAATTGATGTTGAATGTTATTCAGGAGTTTTCAGAACAGCTGTCAACAATACCAAACCTCCCTATAAAAAGGCAACTGACGGTTAGGAAGCTGTGCTTTTCTGGCGGCATGATGAATACTAGAAATCTTAGTGCTTGCTGACTGTTTCTCTCTCTATGACTCTACAAAGCTTAGAAAGGATTTTGTGACCAAGTCTAAAAAGTGTTTTCATTTTATCCCAGCAATTACTTATTAAATTCCCCCTTTGCCCAGGTCTACCAATAGAACTGCATTCTTTGGAGCCTTGTAAAAACACTTTTTAAAAGGCTGACTATGTGTTTTCACATAAATAATTTTTATTGAAGACAAAGAAGCTTTTATGTGAAACTGTTAGTATAATTGTGTGTGTGTGTATCTCAGTCTAAAGTATAATTGAAAAATTTTCTGCTAACAGCTGCAGGCCACAAACGCTCGTCAAATCCTGATCTCAAAGCTGTGGATATAATATATGGCTATGGATATAATAAATGGGGGAAAAACCTATAATCTCTTTAACCACAAATGATACTAATCCACAAAATTATCTCTGAGCTAAATATCTCTGGAAGAGGAAGTCAACTAGATACTGGATTTTCTTCTATTTACTCATTTCTACTCTCCTCATGTTAACTTTTGGTCAAAGTATACTAAGTATACTATATTTCATCTTATTCAGTGAAATAAATAAATTGGACTCCTTTTGCATTAGTAATCAGGAGTATAACACACATCTCATCATTTTATTTTGAACACTCAGAAAATGATTGATGACTATTTCAAAACTGATAAAATAATGATGCCTAAGTACAAATTAAGAAAAATAATAACAGAAAATAAGCATGAATATTTTAATTTGATTCAAAGGTATATGTAATACCAAATAATAAAACTTTGTTAAGGGTGAGGAATAAAAATGTAGTGCTTTTAAATGCATTCAAATTTAAGTGACCATCAACATATCACAGTAATAGCAGGGAACTTTAATACCCCACTAAGAATAATGGATATTTCATCCAGACATAAAAATCAACAAGGAAACTCTGGATTTAAATGACACATTAGACCAGATAGATTTAATAGATGTATAAAGAACATTGCATCCATAAACAGCAGAATACATTTGTTTCATGTACAGATGAAACATTTTCCAAGACAGATCATGTTAGGCCACAAAACAAGTCTCAAGAAATTTAAGACTGAAATCACGTCAAGCATCTTTTCCAACCACAATATGAAAACTGAAATCAATCACAAGCAGAAAACAGAAAAAAGCACAGATACATGGAGGCTAAACAACCAATGGGTCAAAGAGGAAATTAAAAAATACTTTGGGACAAATGAAAATGAAAACACAATGTTCTGAAATCTATGGGACACAGCAAAAGCAGTTTTAAGAGGTAAATTTATACTGATACAGGCCTACCTCAAGAATCAAGAAAAATCTCAAAAAAAACCATTTAACCTTATACCTAAAGGAACAAGAAAAACAAACAAAGCCCAAAGTTAGTAAAAGGAAAGAATTAATAAAGATCAGAGTGAAAATGAAAGAAATAGAGAATAAAAACAAACGACAGACAAGATCAATGAAACTAAGAGCATGTTCTTTCAAAAGATAAATAAAATTGATAAACCTTTAGACTGACTTATCAAGAAAAAAAGAGAGGACCCAAATAAATAAAATCAGAAATGAGGGAGAAATTAAACACTACACCACAGTATACAAATGATCAGAAGAGAATAGTACAAGCAATCACACACCAACAAACTGGACAACCTAGAAGAATGGACAAATTCCTAGAAAAATACAATCTTCCAAGACTGACTCAGGAAGAAACAGAAATTCTGAACAGACTGATTACTAATAACAAAATTGAATCATTCATCAAAAACCTCCCAACAAACAAAGTCTAGGAGAAAGGAATGCTTCCAAATTGATTCTGAAGCTAGAAATATCTCGATACCAAAACCAGACAAAAATGCTATAGTAAAAAGAAAATTATAGGCTAATCTCCGTGATAAACATATGTAAAAATTCTCAGCAAAATATTAGTAAACCAAGTTCAACAATATATTACAAGGATCACACATCATAATCAAGTGGGATTTATATCAGGGATGCAAGATACTTCAATTATCTGCAAATCAATCAATGTACTACTCCACATTAACAAAATAAAGGATAAAATTCATATAATTATTTCAATAAATGTAGAAAAACCATTAGACAAAATCAACATCCATGTATGATAAAGAAAAAACTCAAGAAAGTGGTGATAGAGGGAACATACCATAACATAATAAAGACCATATATGACAAACCCACAGCAAACACCATTCTCAGTAGTGAAAAGCTGAAAACTTTCCTCTAAGATCAGGAAAAAGACAAGGATGCCCACTCTCGCCACTTTTATTCAACATAGTAGTGGAAGTCCTAGCAACAGCAGTAAGACAAGAAAAAAAAAATGCATCTAGATTAGAAAAAATAAAACTGCACTGCTGGCAGATGACATAACTATGTATAGAAACCTTAAAGATTCCACCAAAAAACTATTAGAACTAATAAATTAAGTTGCAGAATACAAAATTAATATACAGAAAATCTGTTGTGTTTCTATGCTCTAATTAATAAAATACTAGAAAGAGAAATTAAAAAAAATCCCATTTACAACTGCATCAAAAAGACTAAAATACCTAGAAATAAATTTAACCAAGGTGGTAAATGACCTGTACTTGGAAAACTCTAAGACACTGATACATGAAATTGAAGACAACACAAATAAATGGAAGGATATACCATGTTCATGGATGGGAAGACTTAATATTGCTAAAATGTCTATACTACTCAAAGCAATCAACAGATTCAATGCAATTCCTATAAAAATTCCAAGGGCATTTTTCACAGAAGTAGAACAAATACTCTTAAACTTTGTATGGAACTACAAAAGACCTGGAGCAACCAAAGCAATCTTGAGAATGAAGAACAAAGTTGAAGGTGTCATGATCTCTGAATTCAAACTATACTACAAAGCTATAGTCATAAAAAAAGTATGATACTGGAACAAAAACAGATATAGCTGGAACAGAATAGAAAGCCCAGAAATAAACCAATGCTTATATAGTCAATTAATCTCCAATAAAGGCGGCAAGAATACATAATGGGATAAAGACAGCCTCTTCAATAAATGTTGGGGAAACTGGACAGCTACATGGAAAAAAGAAAGAAAGAAAATGGACCACTTACTTACATCATACACAAAAATAAACTCAAAATGGATTAAAGACTTAAATGTTTAAGGACAGAAACCATAAAACTCCTAGAAAAAAACACAGGCAGCAAACTCTGACACTGGTTTTAGCAATGTTTTTAAATATGTCTCCTTGGGCAAGGGAAACATAAACAAAAATAAACACATGGGACTACATCAAACTAAAAACTTTTATAGAGCAAAGAAAACTGTCAACAAAATAAAACGGCAACCTCTGAATAGGAGCAAATATTTGTCTATGCTATATATTAGATAATGGATTAATATTCAAAATATATATGTGTATATATATGTACACATATATATGTACACATATATATGTACACATATATAGCTTTGCTAATGATGCAAAACTTATGGACTATTGCAAGACAGGGGCCAAGGCTAAGATGGGAAATCACAGAGAAGAAGGTTTATGTGGGGAGCACAGGGGGTTTGGAGTAGAGAGGTGGTCACATGCTGGGTTGTGGAGACCCTTGAAAGCAGGTTTAGCAGTTCAGACTTATTCCCAGAGATAATTAGGCCATTATGCTTGCTTTATTTATGGGAGAAGTCTCAACGTTTTTTTCCTTTATACTCAAAATAAAACTATACAGTTTCCATTACTTGGTTCAAAAATATATATATGCATATATATATATATATATATATATATATATATATATACACACACACACATACATGTATGTATGTGTGTGTGTAAATATGTATCATACAGCTCAACTATCAAAAAAAAACAAAAAAACAATCCAATTAAAAATTGGGTAGAGGACCTGAATAGACATTTCTCTCTAGATGAATACAAATGGCCAACAGACATATGATAAGATGCTCAACATCGCTAAACATCAGGAAAATGAAAATGAAAACTACAAGGAGATATCACGTCGTATCTGTCAGAATGGCCATCATCAAAAAAAAACAAAAAGAAGTGCTGGGGAGGATGAAGAGAAAAAGGAACCCTCTTGCACTGTTGGTGGGATTATAAATTGGTGTAGCCACTATGGAAAACAGCAAAGAGGTTCCTCAAAAAATTAAAAATAGAACTACCATACAGCCCACCAATTCTACTTCTGGGTATTTGTCCAAAGAAAACAAAGACACTAAATTTGAAAGGATATATGCACCCCGATGTTAACTGCACCATTATTTACAATAGCCAAGTTCTAGAAACAACCTAAGTGTCTATCAATAAATAAAAAGATAAAGAAGAATGGAATATTACTCAGCCATAAAGAAGAATGAAATCTTGCCATTTGCAACAATGGATAGATTTAGAGGGTATTATGTGCAGTGAATAGGAAAGACAAAGACAATGTCATATGATTTTACGTATATGTGTAATCTAAAAAATAAAACAAAACAGAAACAGTCACAGACACAGAGAAATTGATGGGGGGAAGATTGAAAAGGGGATTAAGAACTATGAACTTAGCGTTATAAAATAAATAAGTCAGTACAGCATAGGGAATATAGTCAATAATATTGTTCTAAGTTTGAATGGTGACAGATGGTTACCGGAATTATTACGGTGATCACTTGGTAAGGTATATAAATGTTGAATCACGATGTTGTACACCTGAACCTAATATTATATTGTATTTCAAATATACTTTTAAGTTTGTTAAATAAGTATTAGATATACAAAATACTATAAAAGTAGAAAAAATTACTGAGTATCCTATGTAGCAAAGATAAGTTTCTTTGCTTTACTTAAAATGAAACTGGAAGAAATATTACGAAAAAGGAGGAGGAGGAGGAGGGAGACGAGGAAGAGGAAGAAAAGGTTGATGATGATATAATAATAAAGTATTGGGAAATGAGGAGTATGCCTCAACAGGTAAACACCTTCCGGACCATACGGAATCTATTCTAGAACTCTAAAAGGAGTACTAGGTAAAACTGTCCATAGTTTTAAAATATCCTGGCAATAAGAAGCCTTACCCAAATCTGCAACTGTTTAGGAAGCCTAGAAATAGTTGGTTACATACTAATCTTCTAATCACAGAGTTCATGAAAAAATTAAAATTTCTTGGCAAGAGTTTTTTCAGAAGGGAGCTATATGCCAAACAGTATATTGATTCTAGAGAATAAACTATGCACAGCATTTTCACTTATGGATTCATTTTTACAATCAAAAGACCAATGTAAGATACCTGATATAAAAATAAGCAAAAGGTGTGAATAAGCCTCTCAGAAAAGAGGAAATCTAGATGGCCAATAATGAGGTGTTCAACCTCATTAGTAATTAGAAAATTCCAAATTCATACTCCATGAGATATCAGCACAACAACAGTGAAATGGCAAAACACTTATCAATTGAACTACTTCTGGTTATAAAACTACACTAGATATTACAACTCATAAATGTTTTGATGGAATTCGCCTTCAACCCCATATACCATTCAATAAAAATTTCTGAAAATGAAACTCCTGGTTAATATATAACATCAGGGTCAGCACTGCTCATTGTATTCTATGTGAATGGTGCTCCCTGGAGTTATATATGGTCTCTGTAACAACAAACACTGAAAAACTGTTAGTAAAAAGTAAAAATTCTATGTTGGATAAATACAGATTCCACTTTGATACATTCAACCTTTCCCAAAAGTATCTTCTTTCTTATGGACAGTAAAGAAGGAAAAATGAAACTCTCTTTTTGGAAAGTACCACAGGTTCACTTTTTATGGGGGGGGGGGGAGGCGGCGGGATTGGGTACCCTTTATAGCATATAAATAAGGAAAAAGGAGAAGTCTGGAATGTTGAAGGGTGTAGAAAAACAGGATGGAGATAACCAATACGGTAAGTATGTAGTTACCACTCTGAGGAGGCATGGCTGGATCAAGAGGCAAGATGAACATACATTTCTACTCTTTTCCAACTCACAATTCCATGAAATACAGAAGAGGAATTTTGTCTCTTTTAAGGTAATAAAATTAGTCTAGAAAAATTTTAAATACCTTCTGTGTGCCATAACGTCAGAAAAACAATAGCTGTAGACCAATGGCAACATAACCAGAGGAAACCATAACACAAAAGAGAGAAGAGCCTGCTTTAGAGGCTGGAGCAGTTGGGAGGAGGGCTGCTTGGAGGTGGTGGACATAGGCTCCAAGATTTTAGGCTCTCAGGTCTCAGTCAAGATCAGATGATCAAGAGTAGACTAGAAACAGTGCAGCAGGGTGGCCCGCCCCTCCTAGACGTGCTCTAGCAGTTGCCATAGGCAAAGAAGGGCTCATCCAGACATAAGAGGGCCGCAGCCAGCTGCTGATGCCCAGAAGGGACCAAATTCCCTCAACAGAAAAAAATAAAGTGGAATCGATACAACTAATATCCTTTGTGTTTAAATTGAAAACTGTGTACATGAAAGAGAAACAGCCAAAGACCTGGAAAAAAATTAAAAAGTTACAGGATAAAAACAAAAATCTCATCAATGAAATGCATGAATGTTTTCAAAAGAGTATTTCATAACAGTGATCTAAGTAATTCTCTCAGAGACCGAAAAAAAGAAAAAGGGATGAAAAAGATAAAAGAACCATTTGAAGACTATAGACTAGATACAGGAGTTATGCTTATTTACTAAGGGTCCTAGGAAGAGAGAAAAAAGGGAGAATAAATATTAAAAGAAACAATAAAAATTTCTGAGAGCTGAAAGCTAATCATTTAAAATGAGCCAATAAGTGAAGAAAATGAACGAAACAGATAAGCTACACGTAGACCCAATCCACTGAAATTTCTTGGTTCCGAGGATAAAGATTGTAAATGGAGGAAAAATAAACTGCCTACAAAGGAATGGAAATCAGTTTGGCATCAGACCTCTTATCAACTACAGTGGATACAGCAATAGCTTCTGGTACTGACCAAAAGTTATAATTCAAAAAAAAAAAAAAAAAAAGCAAAATAAAGGCATTTTAGGACATACCACGACTCAAAGAGTGTGGCTTCAACAATCTTTAACGGAAATTCTGCAAACAAATGGCAAATGATAGAGGAAGGATAAGGACACAAGAAAATAATGCTGAGCAAATAATTCAGGAAACTGAAGATGAAGTCTAAACACGTATACTCCCCATGATAGCAACATGAGAGGGGTGAGAAGCTGAAGAAAGTAAGGTTGCACTAAAGTTCTCACTTAATTTAGCGGGAAGAAATACATACAGATAACACCAGGTCACTTTTTGTCTGCTGCTCCTCTCCGGAAGAGGCAGAACCCACTGCCCACCACTCGAATGCAGGGCTGGCCTCTTGAGACACAGAATGTGGCAGTGATCTGAGGCTAAATCTTAAAACGCCTTGCCATTTTGTCTTCTGGAACCTTGAGATCACTATGCTGTGAGAAAGCTCGAACTTAAAAGATGCCATGGAGGCAGAGGCCCAGTGATCCCAGCCACTCCAGCCAAGACCTCACAACCTGTAAGAAAGGCCATCTTAGAAAGTCCTCCCTGACCAAATCACCAGCTGGCTGCAGCCATCTGAGCGAGGCCAGCGGAAGAACCTCCCAGCTCACCTAGAATTGTGAGAAATTAAAAACCACAGTTTGAGCCACTGAGATTTAAGATGACTTGTTCCACAATGAATAAGTAATACTAACTGATGCAATTGTCAAGAGAGGAAATGAGGATAAAGAAAAAAATGAACTTACATTATTTTTAAGTACCATAAGATTAAAAAATTACATTTTACATGCTGAATTATCTTATGAAGATATCATTTACTTCATGCATTATTGATCTTCCACTTATGTACCACACTATAAACTAGGTATTATTGAATGTATAAAGATGAATAAGAATCTGACCTCTAATCCAATTTACAATCTAAAAGGAAAGACAAGACTTAAACGAACAGACTACAATAAAATGGAGCTTGAGGGAAACAAGATATGAGAGCTCAAATGCAGAAGGCAGGTGCTCAAGGAAGGGTTTCCACAGGCCCATATAAATGGGGATACTATTCCAGGTGCAGAAGGACCCAGGTGGGGAAAAGCCCACCTATAATGCATTAATTTTATTAAGCTATATATTTAAAAACTTGCTTTAGTTCAATAGATTTCTCTAAAACCTCCCTAGATTGTTGTTTTATTTCATTTGCAATTAAGGATGCGATAAGCCACATCAAATCTCAAGCTGTTTAAAGATTTGTTTTTATCATTATTCTTTCATATCTAGTATAAACAAAAATTAAAGACTAATGAAATCACTAGCTCAGCACACATGGGGATTAGGAATATGGTCATTTATAAGTAAATTACTAGAGGCAATAAAAATATTTTGTTTAATTAAAGACTTGGGCATTTTAAAATATTAATAAGGTCTATTAAAAATAAAAAGTATACAATCTAGTAATAACCTGCTATCTTATGCAGTGGTCGTCTTTTTACTTCATGATACTGATTTTTCTTTTTACATGAACTAGCTAAATGATTTTTCACTGTCTTTGGATTTATACCAGGCTGTCCAGCTGATATTAACCTAGACGTTCTGTGTGAAACTTTTTAGAAGTTCTGCATTAGACTTCTACTGAAATTAAAAATTCGTTTGTCATTTGAAAAATTCAATTTAAAATTTAAAGTTCTCACAGTATGCTCCATGAACTATCTCTAATATGTCAAAAATAAGGTTTCTATGGTAAATAAGTCTGTGAAATACTTAGAGCATGTTTCCTCTTCAAGATTCCTAAAAACCTTGTTATTTATAGTGTGATCTGTAAACTGGCAGCACTTCAGAGCTTGTAAGAAATGCAGAATTTCAGGCACCACTCCAGACCTACCATGCTACCCTGAAAAATAAGACCTAACCGGAAAGTAAGTCCTAGCATGATTTTTCAGGATGACATCCCCTAAACATAAGCCCTAATATGCCTTTTGGAACAAAAAAGACCCGGTCTTATTTTCAGGGAAACGCAGTACCAAAGCAGAATCTTCCTGTGAATCAGATCCGCAGTGTCTCGTATACACCTTCTAGTTTGAGAAGCAGTGGTATGGAGCATTTGAAAGACTCTGAGAAATCTTAAAAGAACCAGCTTAATCTCGTCTATCTCAGTATCTTACAATTATCTGACCCCCACTCTTTTTGAGGGCCACCTATTAACATTCTGAAGAACATCCTCTGGGAAATCCCGCAATATAATAATCATCATCATTAATGAATAAAAGCTAGAAAGAGGTATTGTTCCATCTTCCAAAATTAAAATTTGGCTTTCCCCAGTTTGTCCAATGATGTCAGTCTATTAAAAGAAAAACATTAATTAAGTACTTTTAAGAAAATGGTACAGAATAATTTAAGCTTTTTTTCAATAATGACTCCTGGCCAAGAAAATTAAGCATGAAATTGTGTTTTGGCTGTAAGCTGGGTACCAATTTCTTGGAAAACTTAGTTCTAAATGAAAGAATAAATGATTTTCCAGAAAAAGAGCCCAGCCTGCTCCAGGCCAGGTGCAAGTTTTAATTATATTTTTCATGCTTGTCTCATGAACGTTTATTGGAAATAAGCTAGGTGTATGGTACATACTGGTATTTTGGTTGGAGAAATCAACTCCCCATCTGGGATGTATAAGAATTTGCCTAAAACATGTCCAGATGTTAGGACAGATGTTAATCTATAAGATGCTTTACTGAAAGCACAGGTAAAAAAGTCACTTTTAACAACACTGATTTATGCAATGATGCATCTACTGATTTCCAATTTTGTACATAGCTCTTTAGAGTAAAATAGAAAATTCTAGACTTAAAAAGGCATAAAAAAATTAGGTAGATTAATGAATGTAATAACAATCCTTTCTTTCTGTCCCTGTGTTCTACAACTTAAAGTTAGACTAATGATGGTTCTCTTTCAGTGTCTTTTATTCAGTTTAGATTCTGTATGCTTAATATCACATTTTGTTTTCAAGAAGACAGACACATTTTCACACTTAACATCTCCAAACAGTTTTTTGAGGAAAGCACAAGAAAAAATATCAGCCATTACAAAGCTTTGTGATCACAGACGGAGCATGCAGTAGACTATATTTTCATTTGCTATTCACTGTTCTGTATCCCCCAACCATACGGTCTAGGTTCAGTGAGAGCAGGGACGATTCCCCGCTTAGTCACCACTATTTTCAGCACCAATAAAAGTGTCTAAAACATAGTAGGTGTTCAACAGAGTTTGTTCAGTGAACAAATGAAACAAACTGAGGGAAGAATGACAACAAATCTGTGTTGCCATTGAAATAACATTTATATGCCAGATAGTCTGAGGTTTCAGAACCATCGAGATGCTGAAAGAACAGTCTAGTAAGCAAGGAATAAAAAAAGCATGATAAATGCAACAGTAAAAATGCATAAAACATACCAGAGTTGGAAGCGTTGGAGAAGACGGGAGTTACTACATGGACAGAGAAGTACAAAACATCACAACGTGCTGGGTTCAGAGAATGCCAACAGTATAAACTGGGAGTGGTGGGAGTAGGGGGAGAAAAAGAGAAAGACAACTCTGAAGATGAGAAGATGAAGGAACCCATGAGGGCAGGGAAAGAGATGGATCGCCCAATGTGATGGTGCAAGTTGAGGCGCAGGATTCAAAAGAGGTACCACTGCCCCAGTGAAGGTGGCCGTGTGATGAGAGCTAGATAACATCGGCTAGGAGGAGGAGAGAGTAAAAGCCGAAGGTGTCACTCCACTTAGAATAGCGGTAAAACACACGAAAGGCCTAGAAAGGCCTAGAAAAGAGAAACTTCATTTCAGAAGACTTCAAAAAGAACACATCAGGCAAAACCTGTAAGAAAAAGCAACTATTCTTTTAT
Source organism: Rhinolophus hipposideros (assembly GCF_964194185.1). Lineage (NCBI taxonomy): Eukaryota > Metazoa > Chordata > Mammalia > Chiroptera > Rhinolophidae > Rhinolophus > Rhinolophus hipposideros. Next base: position 37,351,631 of record NC_138052.1, on the reverse strand, counting down.
CCTTCACGTGCCATGTCCCTGGGGTTACAATGATGACTACAGTCCTAGGAAACCTTGCCGTTCACTGTCCAGGTGGTCTATTTAAGGAAACTCCAAAGAAGTCCTGGAGTATCACAACCCATTTCACTTCAGTATCCTCACGGGGCTCCAGGTACAACAGGGAGCTGCTCCTCCAAACCCGGAGAGAGAGAAAAAACAGGTCTGTCCCCAGGAGAAGAAATTCAGAAAAATCAGTAAAATAACGATAATATTGGATATGGGTGGAAATAAACTAAGAATCAGTAAATGTATTTTATGAAATAATCAAGAAAAAGACTGTAACATCCAGAGCAGAATCAGAATGTGCTTATGATCCATTATGTGTAATTCCCATCAGAATTGTATGGAGCACAGCAAAGGAAAACCGAGATGCTGGCCCTGTCTGAGGAAGTCATAAAAGTGAGATCTTCTCTGTTAGATCTTTTGTTACAAGGCACAGAAATGGTCCTGAAATGAAATCACTCTTGAAACGATCTCTTTACCTTTGACAGGATTCTAGGTTCAACAGTTACCCCGACACCGGAAGAGAAGCCAGTTTGGAAAACATGGACATTTTGGGAATTATGAATGAATAAATTAGAGCTCTCATATATACAAGGCCTAGTTCTTAGAACTGTAAAGCAGAGGACAAGGTCAGGACAGCAGTGACTCCAAAGCTCTGGGATATGAGTTTGGAGAGGCCTTGTCTGTACCACGAGTTGTTCTCCCCAGGCAACAATCTAGCTGAGGGTCATTCATTCCAATTCAGAAATTTAACAACAGGTTAACACAAAACTCACACAAATGCAAAGCTTAGTCACCATGAGTAACAGATATCTATTAATCAATCTAGAACAGGATGAACATAACTACATACTTACAGAGGTGCCCAAGAAGGTTTTACACGCCAACCGGTCCACAAACCACCACCACTGCTGTGGTCGGACATGGCACTGCCATCACATGCATGTTACTTAAGTTCGATTTTTTCAATATTCACTAGTTTAAATCAACTTTTACAGAACCATGCCTTAATTCATAATGTCGAATAATGTTTAAAATTTTTGCTTTAAAAAAATAGTACATTTAAATACCTAAAGTGCAATTTCAAAACCTCTTCAGGATAACATGGTCCAGCGGTCCACACGACATCCAGAAAGCATCTAGACAATCGTCTCTATTTTGTACATTTGATGATGAAGCCTGTCCTCATTAAAATTCAGTGCTTTGTGTGTTTCTAGTCTGGTCACCCCAAGGTACAGATACTTACAAATGCATAAATGATGATACAGAATTGTCTTCAAGTTTGCAGTAAGCAACCAGAAAACTTCCCCTCAGAAAGGTATTATAACATTTTTAAAAATTAAGATATAATTCATACCATAGAATTTCTATTGGCTTTACTACCACCCATTTTTATGACTAAATATGCTTTAACTCAGGAGTTTTTTTAAATACCCAATGGGTCTGACTCAGAATGGGTGTGTATTATGACTAGCTTGCATTTACATTTGCTCCTATTTCGCTGGTAAAATTTAAGTGGCATGTCATAGTCAGAGGCAAGGTAAATAAATGTTTTCTGTATGAAAGCTTGAACAAAACTAAATTGCAGAACAGAAGTGTTTCACTTTGAAAACGTCTCCCTAACTGGTCTCAGGGGGCATCCGTGTCTCTCTCTCTCTCTCTCTCTCTCTCTCTCTCTCTCTCTCTCATAATTACAATTAGTCATCGCTTTCCAGAAAAAAATCAGGTGACACAGTTAACTGAGCAAATGTTATTCATCAGATAAATAGTACATTAAATTTTTCAAAGTTAGAGCAAATTCTCCAACTTATTCATTTCTTCCAAAGGGCAAATAAAACATTTGTTTTGGAGTACTGGTTAAGTTTTAGCATTCAAATAAAATCGCGTATCTCAAATAGCCAAAAAGCACACTTTTGGTCAACATAATATAATATGTATGGAAAATAAACTTATAGCCAACTTACAGGATTTGAGAAAAGGTTCTGTGATGACTGAGAGCTCAGTAGAAGACTAACATAGGTTTTATAGGCCAGATGTCAGCATACTCCCTCCCCCCTACCTTTCTATCAGGGCTCCTCTCCCGTCTCACTCTGGTCTTCCCTGACCAACATGGCGTTTTGGATCACGAGGGATCAACCCCTGGACTTTGAAGGACGGCAGGGGAACAATGCAGTTAGATACATTAGTCTAGATCATTCAAGAAATCCGATGCAAAAGTTAGTTGGAAATTCGGGAGGTGCCCCTCTGCATCTGCCTGTCCCCAAACTGTGGCCATCCTTGCTAGCAGTCATTCCCTCTCAACATAGCCCCCTTGTATGGTGCTATTTCCATGCCTTGAATCAGACGTGTGAAGCAGGGGAAGTGGAATAGCCCCTTCACCTGCTCCCTCCCAAGGCTCCAGCTCTCCACTTTCTGCGGCTTCCAGAGCACAGCCACCTACCTCCTGTCATTTCAAACTCCACAAGCAAAGCAAGTGTAAAACAAAGCTCACTGTCTCAGGCTTCACCAAATTATTTCTTCCTTCTACACACACATACTTTGCAGGTGCCTCATTCTTAAGAAGGTACTCATTCCTCAAAGTGTTCTGAAATTGCCTATTTTTTTTGATGACTCACTCCTCCAGTCCTCACTAATCTAGTTAAAGTCTTAACAACACACGGTGCTCATTTTCACCCACTTGTACCTGCTCTTTAAAATGTTGCCTCACCTATTTAGACTTCAGTTTACTGAAACCAGCATTCCTGTCTTATACGCCTGTATTTTCATTGGTGTCCAACACATATGTTAGGGCATTTCATACAATGCCTGCTAACAGAACTGGTTCTACTATGTGAGGAGTGGAAAGCAGAAACTGGCACTATACTGATGTACTTACTGAAAAAATGTTTAATATATGAGACGGCTTATATTCAAAGAGCCACTGAACAAACTGCTTCCCTAAAGGAGGCTTTTGTTCAGTAGTTGGCACTAAAAATGTCAGACAGAATCAGCTTTCATTTTCAATCTTCCTAGTTAGGTAACTTGTTTCTTTTCAGGTGAGGGTTTTGACTTTCTTAAAAAGAATGCAGAAAAATAACCGCGAGTCAAGGAAGCCACATTCCATTAGCAGGAGACAACACCACGTACGATGTGGTCGCACTGCACTTTCTAAATTCGCAGCTGAAGATCTAGTGTATCGATAAAGTGTATTTTTAATGAGGCCCAACAAATCAGAGCTATGATTCATGATTTATGATTTATGTCATCAAAGTCTTGATTATGTCTCAATATATTGCAAAAATGGTCAGACTAAATGGTCAGGAAAATAAAAGGACTGGATTATTCTGCATTTTAATAACATGTTTTTAATTTTTGCTAATAAAAATATAGATAGTTGTGTCCTAATTTTATGAATAGATTTAGTGATTCTAAAAGTGTGATAAAATATCTCAAAGATTAACTGCATTTACATCTCTTAAAATTTTGTTACTTTTTTTGCTTAATACTTCATTTATTTAGAGCACAAAAATAACTTCAGTCTGTCAAACTGAATTGATTACAAATTGAAAATCTACCAGAATCTAGATTAATGTGATATAACCAAATCTCAAAAAACAAGTATTTTGAGTTTAAAATATTGTGCCCTAGGTGCGTTTTTGTGTCATTTTAATTTTTATGTTTGGGTGGTGGCATGAAGGGGAGACTTCCCTTTATTAATCTGAAGATCATAAACTGTGATTTGAAGTTCACTGACAGGTTGATAGGGACATGCTCATATTGCTCTTAGATACTGCAGAGAAGCTGCCTCATGCCCTCAGAAAGGTGGAACATTCACCAATAAAGTATGGCATTACAGAATATAAATAAGTAATGGCTGATAAATATTTAGAACCCTGGCAGTGCAAAGAAAGAGAACACATGTTGGACGACTTTCCACTGCCACCCCAGAATCTCTTTACAATTAAGGTAATAGCACAAATATAAATCTTGATGCCCAATCAGCCTAGTAGGATTATGAAGGCTGTGTCAAAAATACCGTATGTTCACTTGAAGTATGTACCTCCACAACTCATAAGAATTATAACAACATATACAATTTTGATCATCAGAGGTACCAGGATAAATAAGACTTTTCATTTAACGTTTGGTGAAGATGGAGCAAGCTGGCACTTTGATGGGGTAGAAAAAGACCCTGAAAAGGCAATCCACTCGTTTTACAGCCAGCCCAAAAATTCTCTGGTCTTTCTGAGAGACTACGCTGAGAGCTGCTGGATCTCTTAGTATCTGCCTATATGTCAATTATAAACTATCACAAAACACATGCAAGAACTGTCAGTGGGAATTAGGAATTGCCTGGGATATGCAGTGGTTTCTAACATTCTCTCACAGGCACCTTCATTTCTATTCTCAATGTCTTGTATGGACTGTCTAAGAAATAAATGCTCTTTGGGTGGGGAAAATCGGATGTGCCTAATCAAGGAAAAAGAAGGCAGCAGCAAGCCTGTGGCGAAGCACCCAGGTGGAGGTGGAGGACGTCTATGATCCTGGAAGTTTCCAACAGAGGATGAAGCTCACCAAGAAGAGCACTGGATTCACATTACCCTGCAGCTTTCAACTGGCAACAAAGATTAGCAAAGCTTTTCCTAGTAGCCCACATTCGAGAAAGTCTGTGGGCCCCAAAGCCCCAAACATCCTTTCTTAGGGATTGCTTAATACAATGTATGTCCTCTGTTCTTTTGATAAACATGAGAGAAACCAAAACAGCTTGAGGAAGACATCAATGTTAACTTCAAAAATCTGACGGTCATGAAAAAACTGAAAAATACTAAACTAATCAAGAAGCCAAAAGTCTGCTCCTTGGTCAGGACATACAATCCATTCCCCCAAGAAAGGGGTTTTTCAAATGAAGCAATTTAAGCAAGGGATCGAGTTGGGAAAGTGTCAGATGAAACACACCTTAGTCGGGATAGTCTCACGTTGCCATAACGGGGCCCCAGTTTCACAGTACTCTGCTGATCTTCACCACTGTGACATCTAAACCGGCTGGCTTCCTATATACTTTCGACTCACAGCTGCCACGAGCAGCTACTGAAATTACATCACAACACAGCCAGTCCGTGAACAGTATGAAGTCATCTTCATACCTTCACAATTGTCAGTCACATACAAAGAAACACTGAGAAGCACACAGGTCTCTCTCTGAACTTGAACTCATGTATTCTGACTCATATGTGATACCAATCATTTAAGCTATCCACTGGCATTTATGATACCAGTCGACATATCTACAGCACTGCAAAACTTATGGATCATGATAATGTAGAGAATATGAAAACACCCAATTGCTGGACATGTCACCTCAACCTTCAAAGAAAAGAAGAACAGTCTATGGCTGGATGGAACAGATTTTACGTTGACCAGGGTAATCGTCTGGCAGTTTCCCACCCCTGACTTACTATGATTCCATACTGTTACCCATCAGAGACAAAACAGTGAAAGCACTTCACAAGACTGTCCTCTAAGGTAAGTGCAACCATGAAGAATGGTCATAAATTAAATGTGGTACTTATAGAAAACACTTAGCTGTGTTTTATTAACCACTGTTAATGTACCGTCCCTAGTTAAAACTATTTTAACCAGCAGTTGGCTGGCCCATCCATCCTAAAAAAATCCAAGGTGAAATGACACCTACAGGAACTTCTTGGCAACATTTCGCATAAGCACTTTAATCAAAGGGAATAGGGAAATATTCCACTCTAACGTTCCTTTCCTATTCTCTTCAGAGTTTTAGAATATTCCAATTCATAAACTTTTACTCAGAGGTTAAAAATACATAAACAAGTACAAAATCTGAAGAGATAATTATGTCAATTCTTGAGATTTCAAAAAATAATCACAAAATAAATAGTACTACACACAGCAGAAACTCTACCGCTAAGGAAACCCTTGTACCAAATACTCAGGTTTAGTCAAGAAGCACTTCTGTCAGCAATACCTGAGATCAGCACCACGTATCTGAACACTTTGGGGGCTAAATTACGTGAAATAACATATACTTCAAGACTAATACACACAACAGCTTCCTAGAACTCTGGAAACAGGAGGCCCTTGATGCTCATGGTAAACCAGTAAGTGGTTTTCCAACTTCCTAATTTTAACCATTTTCCCCCTGAGTACACTTAAGAATAACACTAATACATAAAAAAATCACAGCAGGAGATACTCCTCCAGGGCCTTGTTCATCTCCAAACCAGTTCCCCTGAAGAAAATCATTCAACATTAAGGATCACGCTGTACAGACATAAGCAGAGCCTTTGAGCCAGGACACGACTTGCCGGCTCTTGCTAATCGGTCTGCTGGTTCTCAAGGCAGGGTTCTTCCCAAGGCAACGCAACCCAAAACATGAGCCTGTTGCCATCTAACTCAAAAACATTTTCCTGATACTGAGTAACCTTTGAAAAATTCAAATTTCACAGTATAGCTTTGAGGGGAAAAAGTTCCAATTTACTATTTTCCAAATGTTTTAATGTTTCAGAATGAGGACTGCTCCCACTCGCAGTTGAAGAATGTGCCTCCTCCATATTTCTGGTCTTCCCCTCAAGAGTGAAGCTGGCAGAGGTGGGCCAAGCCACATTTCAGGTCCCTCTGCCCCCAACCCGAACTTCATCTGCAAGTCATCCCACGGCCCTGGCTCCTTTGCCCTCCCCCACCCTGCTTTCTTCTGCATGTTAATACTTATCACCACCCAATCTATTTGTTTCACCCCCTGCCCCCATCTCAAATGTGAGCTACAAGAGTTCCACAGAAAGACCTTCGTCACTAGTTTCTCAAGAGCAGCAGCTGTCAGCAGGCAGCAAAGTGCAGGAGAAAATTGACTACGCTCAATTTTCTGACTCCTGATACCTCCTACGCTCCAGGAGTTCCTAAGCTTTTGTCTTTGGTTTTCCAGGTACATCTACTCTTCGGGGTGGAATAAGACTTTGATGACCACTTCTAGGCTAATCACTAGAAATCTGATTCTGGAGCCCAGGACTCAGTTCCAATTTCCATGTTTCCTGGCCATCAACAGGGATCTTTCCAGTTGCTCAAACTCAGTATGCCCACAACTGAATTCTTAAATCTGTGTGGCTTACAGAGTTCCTTTCTTTTCAGTATATTAAGCCATTCAAAATAGTTATCTAATCCACTCATACAATATCCTCAGGAAGTAAACAGGAGTAGTACAGAAATGTTTTGTAAGCCAGAGTCCATTAAATCATGGCATCAGAGTAGGACAGGTATGGAACTTTCTCTGAATTTCCATCCGAAAACACTAGTAAGTTCTCTGTCCATTTTCTCATGTAGAAGAAGCCTCTCTGTGAACACCGATATGAATAGGTTGGGCAATCTACAATGTCATTAACCTGTTATAATAAACAGAACAGCCATCAAAAATGAAGCTAAAACATCACCGAAATTGCAGTGAAATAAATGGAAAATGTAACATTACATAAAAATCCAATGTATTCATTATTTTGGAGACTATCATAATAAACTTGGTTAGAACCCAATAAAAAAGAATTGGATTCCTGTGAATTTGTAAAAAGTATATCTAACTTGCTATATACACTTATATTCCAGATTACCTAATAATTTTTAAAAAATATATTTGATAAGATGGTAATACCAGCTTGAATAATGAACCCAAATCATCCCCAAAAGAACTTTAAAAAGTTAATGTTCCCTATTCCCGTAAATAAGTATTACTAACAAGTAAAAGTGAAGGCTTAATTTTGTTTAACTTGTCTCCCACTCTTGCTAATAGGACGGCTAAATTATCAGTGAGATAACCATCCCTCAGGAAGACAAGCACGAGAAGCAAAAAAGTGGTAAAAATCATTAACCAGGTAACTCTTAGATATTCAAAGTTAGAGCAGCCTGCGGGGTCTGGTCCCGCTCCCCACATAAGAACGCAGGATATGGTGAGGCCAAAAAGGAACACCCACAGAGCCATAGATAGGGGAGTCACACCACTATAATCTCGCTGGCGGCTAGGTTGGAGACACAGGAGGCAGCAGCCACAGAATCTGCAATCCGCCATACACTTGTCCCTGCCAAACAATCTCACTTGCTATCAATCCGCTTCTCCGCAATCCACCGTGCTAACTGCAATCTGCTCTTGCCAGCTCAGCTACCATCTTCTTGCTAGCCCCCATCTGCTGCTAGCGTAGCCACGGCAGTTATATTAGTGACCTGTGGCTCACTGGTTACAGCTGACGGCCACAGCTGATGGCCATCCAATCACAGTTGATGGCCATTTACTACCTGAGCCAGCACCTTTCCACATGAGGCCGAGAGACTGGAAACTGCACCCCTGGATCTGTCCCCACACTAGTTTTCCAGGAGTAACTCCATTACGTTGGGGGAAAACAGGCTGCTTGTACATTCATTTGCTCATTCTGACATTTACTGCTTGTCCACTATGTATCAGACACTGGGCCATGTGCTTAATAGAAACCTGTTTATATTGAGTTTCTAATAAAGGACGCAAAGCTAATAGCACAAAGGTCATTGCAATGCTCCATTCTCCACCCCTCAAACTATTAAAGAAAAACGAGTAAATGCACATTTGGTCATTTATCAAGCAATCCCTGTCACACTGTCAGCACTATATACATTTAAATCAATATAAATAAAATGCAGTATCCTGAGAATAGCAAGAAAGGGAATATGGCTAAAAAGCATTTAAGTATAACTTTGTGAACCACAAAAGCTATGGTAAAAACCTTTCTTACCTTTTCTATGTTCTCTTGTATCTCTAACTCATTATATTTGAAAACCATAAAAGATCACCATTTACTAGAATCCTAACCAGCAGTCCTGAAAGTTTAATCCAGCAGGATCAATAGCACGACAGACCCAGGGACTCAGAGACACCGGGAGCATGCGCAGTGATCTGTTTTCTGTATTTAACAATCCCCCCAGGTGATCTCCATACACACTAATGGTTGAGAACCACGGTCCCAAAGTAACAAATCAGAGGTAACATATTAAAACAAAGCGCTTCGTGATTGTGTACATAAAGATGAGAATACAGTTTGGGGTTATATTTATAGAAAAGTTTGTAATAATAATGTTAAAGATTATAATTTCCTAACTATAAAAATAATGAAATGCTATACTTTCAGAGTACTGATAATTCACTAAAAATATTTCATTTATTGAGCTTGGGATTAAATAGTTCTGAGGCAATGACTGGTATTAACTATGCCCAGCTGCTAAAACTTCCAATTAAAAAAATAGGGAGTGTTTAAAATACTTGGAATGTCCAAAATTTTAAGAAAATGAGAAATGTAAGATATGAATTTGCAAAAGCACAGTTTAAAAAATTACAAGTATATCCCCACTAAGAAAATATGATTTGATAAAAATATTGCTTTATGTGAGAATATAATGTCATTTTACAAAAATTTACTTTATAAAATTACTTGTGGGATTTACTTTTAGTAGCAAGCTCCCTTTGTCAGCCATTGAACTATTTGTTTATAAGTTATCACAATATTTTTGAATCCTAGGAGGAGGAAATTCGAGGTAAAAGGAGAACCAAAGGAATCTGCAGCTGAAGTTCTACAGTCAACTATCAATTAAATATGAAACAAATCAAAGATAAGACATCACTGAAATTCCTCTGGACATATTTTCTACATGAGTTGACATGCGTCTATGAAATATCAGAAGCATAGCAAGTACAGTTAACAACTTGGATATTGCTTATATCATTTGACAAATGTTACTTTCAGGAGCTTTTCCAATTCCTCCACATGTGTTATAGCTCAAAGTTTTAATTAGGCTGAAGAATTCCTATGAGGGGAGCTTCAAACTGAATTTATGCAAAACAAATGTGGAGAGCAAAACTACGAGAGGTATAAGAGAGGCCTCGAGTCTTTAACACTTCCTCCCAAGAATTCCCACAGCATTCTTAAATACATAAATAGAAGACCACAGAGCAGAACGTCTCAAGGATTCGTGCCAAAAGTTCATTTTAAAACAAGGCGAACTTACTACTCTTTGCTTTTACTAATGTGTACTTTCATTCTTACAAAGACCACCTCTAACATACTGGAGAGGCTGTACCAAATGTAAACAAGCCTTCTGTATCACTAACAGCACCTATTAGCACGTGAGGTAACACAACGTTGTGACTCACCTTTTGTCTCCAACTGTATGTGCCAAGTGCATTTGGGCATTTCTCTCAAGGGTAGCAGTGCCTTGAAAACGTTTTATGTTTGACATGAGACTGCTGCGTTAAGGGACTAGAGAGAAGTCCAGTGGTGGCAGTTCAGATAGAAAGACCTGCAGTGATCCATCTGGAAGGTGAGTGGGGAGAATGAAGAGTGCTGCAAGGGAGGGGTGATGAGAAGATACTTCAACTGCAGATCAGAGGTAGACTTGGGGACAGGTAAGATGTCAGGGAAAGAGCAGAGGCAGGAACTAAAGGTGAGGCATTCTGTCATGGAACTTGAAAGCTTAGAGGGATTTGAGAGACAACTGAAAACTGAGGTTTCGAGCACAGGGGACTAGCTTGAGAACAAGGGCTCTAGCTTCCTTGAAAGCTTACTGGGGAGCCCCCGCACCAGGAACAGGAAGGTATCAATTTCAGCAGAGACTAGAGCCAAAGTTCTTACGGACCCTAAGCTACAAAGGCAGCAATCTGGGTTTTAATGGACCTGGAGTCGCTAATATGTCCAGTCCAGTACCTTATTTCCAGAAACCGCCATGGAGATATCTGCTAAATTTATGTCATCAGCCAACCTGGATTATCCCAGTTCCTAAAATATGATTGCTCTTATGTACTCCCGAAGATACTGCGGTTTCATTGTCATGGTCTTTTAAATCCACGTGGATGATGAACTCTTCAGCATGAATGCAGTTAAGCAAAGTCAAATAAGTGGCTTCCATTTTGCTCTATTTGGCTTCACTTGTTGCTCTCAGGCCTCTGAAAACCTCAGTGAGACTGTAAGCATGATCCAATGTGCTTTACAATATTGTCCAGAACCTGTTCAATGCCAGAGCCACGCTCCCGAAATGCGTATCTGTGAAAGCCCGAGTGATTCCAATTGTCCTATAGTCATGAAGACACTAAGGACTGTACAGTCAGTGGGAAGATCAAGGTCTCAACATGCTTCAGGCAAGAAAACCTCACCTTGCCAAACATCTGCCTGGTGATACTGTCCATGTGCTAAGGAGATAGTACGGAAATGAATCAAAACCAGCACACTTTGGAGAGTGCACGGGTAATCGCGCATCTTTCACAGAGCTACTGAAACTTGGTTCTACCCTCACTGAAGTGTTTAAATCTGCCTCTTCAACAAAACACTTCACATCAGATGGCAAGACAGGAGTAGAGCACAAAGTCCTGGAGCACAGCCAGTTCACCGGCACTGAAGGCACATTCACTCCAACTTAGCTCAGCTGGCTGGACATGTGCTGGGGATGGATGTGAGCAGGGTATGCGAGCAGCTGCTACAGAAGAGCCACAAGCAGGGAGACTGCAGGGCAGGGAGGGAGAAATCTGTGATGATGCACTAAAGCTCAGCTTTGAGTAAGGCGGCATCTGTGGAATCCTGAGAAACAGAAGCCCATAAACCAGCCTGGCATGTAGCAATTAGACATAAAATGCTTCATTTTAAGCAACGTCAGTGGATACCCAAAAAGGCCAAAAAGGCAGAGATGCACGGCAACAAAAAATGTCGGGTTTTTGTTGTTGTTTTAGTAAGTGAGAGGTTATAACATTGGTAATGTCAGCCTCTTTGGTAACACATCTCAGAAGTCAGATTGTCCACTTGGGGCCACAGCCCTGGAGGCCAAGGGGCCTGGTACAGCAGAGCAGAGAAGCCTGCCTCAGGAATACAGTGCTCGCAGAGCGCTGGGAGCCAGGACCCTTCCTTGTGGAGTTTTGAGGATGCTGCTTGTCCCTGCTAAGTTCAAGCTAAAACCCATCTGTGTCCAGGTCTAGCAGCCACAATAAATTTTCCTCGCTTCTGAGGTCTCAAACAGAGCAACAGCTCTACAAAATGGCTTCCAGTTAGAGGCAGCCACAAGCAGCAGAGTAAAGGCAAGGACGCTGGGCATTAAGATTTTGGATGTGTCATAACCCTCTGGTGGCCACTCTGTAGAGAGAAAAAAACACAGATAATTGAGAATCTTAAAAATCAAGATCTCTGGATCCATTTATGTGCAAGGCACCAGTCCCGGTACCATGGAGGACGGAACAGTGAATCAGAAACCAATTCTCACCTCGAAGAAATTAAGGTCATAAGTAAATAATAAGACATATGGCCATAAACAAATTGATCAACAGTGTCTCAGGTAATCAGAAGAGGAAAAAATCAAGTGGGAAATGGTGTGGACACGCGTATGCGTGCAGGAGGAAGAGGGCGCTGGAGGTCAGGAATACCTTTCTGGGAGAAATACTTCCTCAGGGCCTTGAAGAATGCAAAGCCCTTGGCCAGTGAGCTAAACATGGGAAGAAGATTCGAGGCAGAGTGAAGAGCATGGTCAGAAAGAACAGGACGTAAGTGTAGCATGCATATAGAGCTGACGCTCATTCTGGTTTCACTGAAAGACAGGGGTCTGAGCTGGATAATGGTAAGCCCAGGGATGTCTGGTCTTGCAGGTGACGCCAAGAAGTTTGCCCTGCATGATGGGCAGCTGGGCCTCCACGGAAATATTTGAGCAGGAAAGTGATGTCACCACCTTCGCGTTTTAGGAAGACTTTAGTTAGATGTTAGGCTGACTGGAAAGAAGAGGAGACAGGAGGCCACGTTGGGAGATTATCCCAACAGTTCAGGTAGGAGGAAAATGGAAGTGGGAATTGAGCTGAGACTGTAGATTTGAGAAATATTAAACAAGTATGTCGATCAAACCACTAAGTCAATAAGACTTGGTAACTGGGCATGAGGGTAGGAGAAGGAAACAAATCAAAAATCAACAGTGATTTTCTGTCTAGTATTAACAAAACTAGGGAAAACAAGAGGAAGAACCAACGCTAGGAGCTCAGTTTGGACACACCAGGGTTTGCAGATCTAGCAGGTCACTGTTGGAGAAGGCCAGCAGAAAAACAGAAAGGACCTAATCTGGAACCTCAACTTTACCAGCTACTGGCTGCTTTGGTTGGGCTCAGGTTCCAGCCCCCAAAGTGGCATGAGCAGTTCCACAGCCCAGGGGATCTGTGGGTCAACAAGCACACAGGGGACTGTCACTCTCATGCACACTGTCATGGACTCCACAAGTAAGCTATAGGCTTTGACTTGGAGGTATGTACCTCTGTGGGAGAAAATGGAGGCAGTTGCCATCTGCAGGCTCATATTTTTCCAGGGCATAGCTGCGAAGTGAAACAGGAACTGTACTTTCTATTGCTCAGGGACACAAAATATCTATAAACAGGGAAGGCTTTTGTGCCTTTTCTTTATGGAACTTGGGGCTTAATGAGGATGGGTTATCTTTATTTTTTGCTATTATGCATGTTTACCGAAGAACAAAACCATATTTGTAAGACAAAAATAAACATTTCTGCATGATTAATAACAGCCCTTGCCTGCCATGCTCAACCAGGTTGTCATTACTGGCAGTTAGGGTGATTGCTTTCTCTACAGAAGCAACTGACCCAGGCCTTCACATTTGCCACCGTGTTATGGGCGCATCTCTGCACTGCAGTTAGGACGGGCGAGCTTCCTGCAGTAGAGAGAAAAATGATGGGCGTGCTAAAAATAGAGTAATTAGGATACAAACATGCAAGATTAGCCTGCCCTGATTATTCATGAATGTAAAATATACTAAATTACCTTATATACAATCCACAAAAATGTCAAAAACTTACTATTGAGGATGACTTTCATGACTGCTTTCTCTAGCGTTAGTACAATAATGAGAACCTCCTAACATTTCTGCGAGAAAACAATCTCATTTTCTGATACATGTGATATTATTGTGCATAATAATAGAATCAAAAATTGCAAATTCAAGTCTAGAGAAGTGATATTTTGTTCAATTCATGCATCTTACGTTCTCTCAGTCTCTATAGCCTTTGTGCTTCAATATCCTTCATTTTATTCAAGAAGTCTGAGAAAAAGACTACAGGTAGGGGCAGTTTTTTACGTGGTCCAAGTGTTACCAATTTTTTTTAATTTTCAGAAATAACTGACCTTGTTACTAACCAAGCCAATGAAGAATAAGTACGACGACAATGGCATGATTTAAAAGACACTCAGGAAATCAGACCATGGAGCTTTCAAACTGGCGGGAGAGTGGGGTCAGGGGTGCACTACTGTGCCACTCACACGAATAGGAATTCCCCTCCAGACCAGTGGACACATGCCCATCATCCTTTACGATTATCCGAACACCGACTTCTGCTAACTTAAATGCAGACACCTATAAATGTTATCCGGCCAAAACTCAGTGGTGTTACAGATTCACCAGAGCTAGAAACACAACTGGGTCACAGGAAGTAACTTCTCCTAAGAACACGCTACGACATTGAACAAGGTGGGTCAATGGATGCCTCATTGACAGACGCACAGGACGGGACAAGTTGTTCAGCAGGAAGGCCACTGGGTCAGCTCTGGGTTTAGGGTGGGGGCCCAGTTGGAACATTGCCCACTTGGGTTGGTGGTTGTGCTCCCTCAGGCAATGTACACAGGTACAGTGTTGATATAAAAGGGGTCCATTTTTTAATTTAAAAAAAGTCCAATGGGTCATTTAATCTTATGCATTTAAAATTAAGCTTCACAAGCCTTCGCTGTTAGCTACCACAATGAATTGCTCAAACATTTAAGAATCTAAAGTAATTACCATTTTGGATCCCAATGACAGCCTTTTTCCTGTGGAGTGTTTTGTTGTTCTTATTGTGTATCTCCACACTCATTTTGGAGTCAGGAGCACAAAACCGAGGCACCAGCCCTGGGGTCTCCCTCCCTGGTGATGCAGGGAGCTCTGCTTTCTCCTGTGGCCACAGGCAGTATGATACCACCATTGCCCGCTGTGCTGCAGAAAAGCCAGGCCTGGTCAACAGCAACGGGACCCCCAAGCCTCCCACCTCTGGAAAACAAAACAAAACACAAAACACTTACAACCCTCCCACTGCTGCCTCTGTTGCCATAGAGGCAAGAGCATTATCGGAACAAGAGGAGCAGGTTGTGTCTAAGAGCAAAGCAGAGCGTAGTGAGTCCTGGAACAGCCTAGTACCACCTCCCCAACTTATCTCCATGGCTTAACACTGTGGGATCATCAGACGTTAGAACAAACATCCTGGAGAAGATGGCTACGTGGCCAACCTCAGCACAATAAATCAGATTCCCACTAATTATAACCATTAAAGAAATGCTGAAAGAATAAATGAAGTCTAAGAAACAAAATTACTGTTCACAACATAGTTAACATTTTTGGAACACTATGTAAAACTAATAACATGATCAAACGTTAACACTTTAACAGTATTTCACAACAAAAATTCTGAAACAAAGTACCAAAATACAGAGCCCACCATGAGAACATTGTGAACACTGTAAAAATTCCTTTTATATCTGGATAGGTTTTTTGCCCTTTTCAAATCACCTTGCAATTCCTAACTTCTTATTCATATTCATTTAAAAATGTGTGAAAAGCTGTACAATTCAGGATCTACACCCCCCCCCACCATCCTCACACTTCCTCAAGGTAATCAGCCATTCACCATTTATTATTTTTTATTTAGTTGGGAACTAAGACTTGGGTTTTTCCCCTTCACTATGAGAACAGATTTTCCTCATTCTCTTTCTGCCACATTCCATATCTAAGTTTATAATGCTTATAAAACATCAGACAAACCCTTGAGTGCTACCCCACACTATCTTGTTGACTTGTTTGGGTTTTTTTTTTTTTTGGGGGGGTGACTATACACTGAGTAGGCAATGTTTACTGTGATTTTAAAAACTAAAACAGTATTTGAAAATTGTCTGGCCTCCAGCTTCTCTTTTGTAAGTTAATGCTATAATAGCAACCTCAGTGATCATCTACTGAATACTTCCTGTGAGGCTGAGCACTTCACAAATATTATGTCATTTAATCCTCGAGGCAAAACTGAGTTACACATTATCCCTGTCTCACTGTTGAGAACACAGAAGCCAGAGAAGTTAAATAACCTGCTTAAAGGTCACACACCTAGTGACACAGTCTGGATTCAAGCCCAGGTCTAACCGACTCCTAAGCTCTTAATTATCACACTATAAGTTTCCAGAAAAACTGGGAGACCATTTTCTAAAGCCATACTTTAAAGAAGTAGATTTTTTTTTTAAGACATTCAGTATTTATTTTCACCATGTGATTTATATCTAGCACTGGACATGCAAAACCATAGAACGAAAAAGAAGTAGGAAAAGCAAGCAAGAGGGAAGCGTACTTGAAGCTATAAACTAGGCAAAGAGATAAGGGATAAAAAAGAAAGGACACTCAAAATGTTTAAAAGCAAATTTAGCTCAACTCAGAGTAGAAAAAGTTAGCATGTCATGAGAGTCATTTAAAAAACAATGTTTAAACATATCAATTTACCATAATGAAAGGTTAAAAACATATACACCTGTCATTTTTTTTAACATGCAACTATCTTTAATGGCTACACAGAAGTCTACCGTATGATGAGTTAACTTAATATTTACATGTATTGGTTTTAATACTCTTAAACAACTCAGCTGAAAAGAATTTCCATCCATTTGAGTGATGATTGTCTTCTAACACATTAGAATGCATGGAACAAATGTACTTTTGGATTTTTTAAGGCTGCTGATGCCAATGCCAACTTCTTCAACTGAAGAGCTGTGGCAACATGAGCTCGACTATCTGACCCTAATCAGTAGGAGATTGCATCATTCTTTCCAATCTTTTGTCAGTCTGAAAAAAAATGATACAATACTGTTTTAATAGTTTTATTACCAAAAAGGCAGCAGTTTTTTTAAAAAATGAATAATGGCTCTCATTGAGCTTAAAAAAAAAAAAAAAAAAACCCACAAAACCCCAGAAGTAGGAATTACCTTTACCATTGATAAAGAAATACATTCAAAGTATTTAAAGTATTTACAAATTTACAAATAACAAAACTGAAATTTCTATTTGTTTTTTTAAAAAATCATAACTATTTACATAAAATTAAAATAAATATTAAATGCATTTTATCTATGAGAATATTTAGCACCTCAAAAAAGTCTTTGCATTTTTTAATATGAAAATATCCTATTAAATGTTCTAAACAAAAAAATTGAATAAAAATAATCTACTGTCATATTTTAAAGTATTTTTGCTATCTGCGATCGCCTAGTTCAAATATTTTATCCCAAAACAAATCTTTAAATGTTATTAATTATCACTTCAGACATATCAGGTTCATAATATGCTCATCTACTTTCAAATAACTGAGGTATATTTTTAAATTACTTATTCATACTACTGCAAATAACTTTCTAGTTCACAGTATATTTTTGGCACAGTTGATATTTCAAATGAACTTCAAGTAAGACTGTAAAAGGTCACTTTTTTTTCACTACTAAGTAGTCTTTTTTGTTTTAAACAAAACTCATCCTCGCCCCCCATGATTTAAAAGAAAACAATTTTAATGCTGAGGTGAAATGATTTTCAAAATGCACGTAATGAAAATATATAACCTCCTGTTCTAAGTGCTGAAAATAGACCAAAATGCCTAAAGTGGTATAATAGATGAGTATCCTGAGTTGAAGGATAATGAGAAATATGCTAAATGCAAACAGTTTTTCCCTCTTCATCAGTGAATCATTTAAAGTTCCTAAATTTTAAAAAGAAAATGGTCTGGGCAGCTGGATGGCTCAGTTGGTTAGAGCGGTACTCCCAACAAGGTTGCCAGTTCAATCCCCACATGGTATGGTGGGCTGCGCCCCCTGCAACTAAAGGTTGAAAATGGCAACTGGACATGGAGCTGAGCTGCGCCCTTCACCACTAGATTGAAGGACAACTTGGAGCTGATGGGCCCTGGAGAAACACACTGTCCCCAATATTCCCCAATAAAAAAAAAATGGAAAAGAAAATAAAAACAACAAAAAACAAATAAAAAGAAAAATGATCCAAGTTTTATAATGGCAAGAGTCTGCTTACTTTGTGAAATCTGAAAATGTCAGCCTCATTTTAAATCAATTCTGCACCCCTGGATTCCATTCCCTTCTTCCCAAAATGTGTTAGCAATGTAATCAATAATCACACAGGAGAATGAAAGAAAACTGAGAGAAAGGATCCACCTGGGGCAGGGAAAGTAGGAGTGGGAAGAAGAAACCAGTGGTCAGACCTAGACTAGCATTCCCGAAACATCAAGGAAAAGTGTGCTGACAAATGAGCAGGCGCGCACAAATCAGAATGCTGGGGGCACCAAGCTCATTGTCAGCATCAAGCGCCTGACACCTACGGGGACTAGAAAATTTCTGAGAACTCAAATCCCCAAATTTGCTAACATCATTGTATCACCGAATTTATCTCTGTACATGCAGGAGTGTTGGGGATCCCTCACTCCTTTCACGAGTGTCACTCAGGAGCAATGACATTGTGAAGCAGGCCTCGAGAGCAGCGAGCCCAGTATGGAGAAGGGAGACAGCAGGGTTGGAACCAAGAGGGTGGGTTCAAAAGAAAACAATGACCTTACTTATCATCTGCTGGATTGACCACCACATGAAAAATGGGACTCAGAAGCTGATGGAAGGTATGGGAAGAGTCAACCATAGAGCAAAACAAAATAAATGGAAAAATGAGGCAAATATTTCCACTGCAGGGGAAAAAAAATACTTGTACAAAAAATGGCAAGAGACTACTTGGTTCATTAATGAATAATATTTACATAGTCAAAATAATGTAAACAATGAAGTGATTTTTTAAAAAATTGTAATATATAAGTATTAGGAAAATGGAAAGAGAAAAAAGTGATGTAAGGTAGACATTTTCACTTATAAAATAAGTAAATAAATGTCTAACATGATGATTCAAGAAATTGTATAACCATGATATTTAGAAATAGAGAAATAAATATCAGGAAAAAATAGCTAAAATAATTGAAAGTGTATGCTTCTGGAAAAAAGAATGAGGCAAGGAGGCCAAAGGACTATTTATTATATACATTTCAGTATTACTTAACTTTAATTACATGCACATTAATTTAAAAGAATTTTTAAAAGTTGAAACAGTTACAACATTAAAAATAGCTTGACAAATATATATTATTAGCTAGGGAGAAACTAAATAGTTATGTACAAAGACTGCATATGCAGCACAATCCAATTTTAACAAAGAATCAGACAAAATTCTATTTCTATGAGGTGAAATTTTGGATAGTCTATCCTTTTTATTACTCCATATTTTCTACAGTAAATATGTATAACACTTTTATAAGGACAAAAAAGGCAACTTAAAAAAATAAGCAGGAGGAAAGTGGTCAGCTGGAAATGGAACTTAACAGGAGTCAGAAAGGTCACACACACACACACACACACACACACACTATCCTAACAAAGAAGAAAACAAATTTCACCAAGGAGTGAGCAGTCAATGGAGCCCAGTGCTGCTGGGCAAGATGAGGAGTGACGCACCTCTGCTAGGAAATCAAGAGTTCCTTCCAGAGCAAAACCTGAGCAGGGAAGTGGGTGGAAAAGAAGGGCTGTGGGGAGCTGAGCAGAGAACAGAGGCTGCGGAAGAGATGGCATCACATACTTGACTGTGAAATACTATCCTAACTGTGAAAGAGAACAGGGAGCCCAGGCCAGTTCTCAGGAGGCGAAGACAGGTTTCTGGCTGTTGTTAAAATTAAAATCTGGAGAGAGAGGTGTTTAAGAAGAAGCCGGCACAGAGAAGTGACTGAGAATAACAGAAAAGATGATTTCCCACTAAAAGACAACTTAACTTTGAGGACATTGATTTCTTTTCTTTGGCTTCTAATTTTTATAAACCTTAGTCTGTACTAAGCACTTGACTGTATGTTGCCATTTGGCACAAAGAAAACAAAGAACCCTCAAAGAGGACAACCCACTGGCCATTCATTACTGATTTTGATAAACTACGAATCCTAATGCAAAAAGCGAAAAATGTTTACTACTATTACTATGTAAGTCAAAAGTTACCATTATTCACAAGAATACTTAATCATTTTAAAACAATTACTCTATAATGCTAATCAAGTTGATTAACAGGGCTGGCATGCTTGATAACATTTTCAAAATAAATGGAATTTTTCATTGTAGTTAAATTTTAAACCAAAGGTAGAGTTTTAAATCTCACTTAGCAAGTACTTAGGGTAGGAGAGAAAAGCAAGATGCTGAACAATATGTTTGGTATGACTCATTTTTCTTCTTTGAAGTGGTGGAAGAGCTAAGTAATATTTCTGACATTGGCTGTATATTAGAATCACCTAGAGATCTATTAAGAATACCAGTGCCTGGGTCCCACCCCCCAGCAATTCTGGTTTATTTGTTCTGGAACATGGCCTGGGCACTGAGAACCACTCTCTGGCCTGCTACCCAAATGATTCTATGTACAGTAAAGGTGCAGGGGGAGTATGAGAGGGTTGGGTCTCCAAATTTTTCATTTCCTACTTTGCTCATTTCTGTATTATCTGACTTCCTAAACAATCCTCATTGTACTACCGCTATAATTTAAATAGAAGTATTTCTCTTTCAAAATTAACAAAAGAAATATCGCTTTCTAGACTTCATAATGATTAAGTAGGAAATACCTTTTAAATTATGTTACAATGCTCACTTTTCTATTACAGGGTGTTTTTAGAAAACATCCAATTCTGTGTACTTGGAGTATGAAGGTGAGTAAGAGGCAGCGCGGGCACATCTGAATGGGGAGAAAGATACGCTACAGATCTTGAGGGGCTTCATATGCCCTATGAGTGTTCTGGCTTCACTCTGTAGGCAATAGGACACTTGAAGACTTAATCGGAGTAATGACATGATGTGGAGTCTAGATGGAGGAAATTCAAATTGTGAAAGGATAAACTATAAAACAGAAAATGATAGAGAACATCTTTGAAACCTAGGGATAGGGAAAGACTTCAAACCTATAAACCATAAGGTCAAAAAAAGGAAAAGGTTTCAATAGCACAGTTAAGGTTTTCAGTTGATAAAGTTTACAGGCAGATGAGAGATTAGAAGATTTTTGCAATACTTTGATCAAGGACTAATATCCAGAATATGAGAATGTCTCTCAAATCAACACAGGAAGAAGAGAACCTAAAAGCTATAAGACATTTTGCAGAAGAGGATACCCAAAACAAGATAACAAGCAGATTGATGAAGTTCCCAAGTAGCCAGAGAAATACAGACTAAAAATGAGATATTTTAATACCTGATAGACTGGTGGAAATTAGAAAGCTGGACCACACCAAGTGTTGGGGCGTGGGGATGCAGCCATTCTAGAGACCGTGAGCATGGCTTCTGCAAATGAAACATACTCTTAGCCTATGATCCAGCCATTCTAGTCTTGGGCATAGTTCCCAAAGAAACTGTCATACATGTCCCAAGAAACACGCAGTGCACTTTGTGATGGTGGGGAGATGGAAACAATCTAGATCCTCATCACAGAAGGAGTGGAGAGGGAATACTCAACTGCCGTCAGAATCAATACGCTCAATATTCACACAGAACCAGGGAAAGACTCTTATCATAAATTGCTGAGTGAAAATATTAACTGAATGAGAACAATACTAATTATGTAACAATTTACATAATAAAAACTATTCATCATTGAAGAGTACATATGAACACAAAGAATCAAACTACACACATTAGAATAAGGGGCTCTGGTAGTGGTGAGGCGGTATAGGGAATGCTGATAACAAGAGTGATTACATGAAGCACAGGTCTGGCCCAAACCAGTGATGACAAAGTGCTACCAACTGAGATGTATGAACAACTCAACCCTCATTAAAGTGCAACTAAAAAACTACAAAATAAAGATTAACAATGTCAACGAAGTGGGGAGAACCGAAGTGAGGAGAACAAATAGAAAGAACTTCCATCAATCTTCTGGGGTGTTCACTGCTAAAAACCTAGAGACTCGTGCCCCCCTCAGTACAGATTAATGTGTAAAACTACGCCCTGCATGGAACTGAGGCACGCTGCCATTTGCACTTCTTCCTCAGAAAAATGCCTGTTTGTTCCGACTTGCTATTTTTCATTTCCAAACGTCAACCATCTATGACAAATCAGCTATTCTCACCATTTAAAGCTGAACAGTATTTTTAAAAACAGCCATTAAAAGTGGGAACTTGTTATAGATTTTTTGAAAGTCTATAAAAAATACATCTACTTTAGTTATGTACTTTTTAACCCCCTTAAAAATTCTAGTGAATATGTTTGCTTTGTAGCTATCACTTTTATCTTCCCTCTGAAGGTTTTTTAAATTTGTTTTGGTAACCGTGTCTGTTATCACAGAGGTAGCAGAAGCCTAGCGGGAGAGAAAGGCAGACAACGAATGCCCTAAGTTAAGTCCCCTTGCATCGGGATGTTCACAGTGGCTTCAACCCATCTGCTGGCACCAAGAACTGTTCATAAGCTAAATTCACACATTTTGGCTGTTCGTGTCCCAATTTCACCCTTCAATAATCCTAGGTAGACACCATCTGTTATTAATGATTTGCAGACTCTTAAATTGACTGAAAATAGTTTAAATAAATTCAACTGTTTGATCTAGTATCTCTAATGTGCCTATTTAAAAATGCAATTTGAGAACAAGATTTCCCCTAATTGTTTCCTTAATAATGACCAACAGCTAAAGAAAAATGGTTCAATCTGTTAGTTATTTCCCCAAGGGAAGTGAGTAGGGAGAGCTGCGGCCAGGGTTTTAGAGCCATCGGCACATGAGCCAGACCTGAGGAATCCAGATCTCACCTTAGAGTTCTTCTACTACTCTTGTTAAATTTTTGCTGGGCATAGTTATGTTTGTAACATGCATATTTTTGTTTTATTTGATAAACATAACTTTAGAAGTTATTTCCACTGATTCCAAATGGCAAGAAAATTTTGTCAGCTACATGAATGACATAGGGCTTAAAAGCAGTTGAGTAGAATTTAGTTTCTGATTCTCTGATACTGAAAAAACAAACGAAAAAAATGAAAAACAAAAAACAGTGGGACTAATCCTTGGACCTGAGAAGGAAGGGGCTCTCAGCAAAAAACCATCTGCCTACCTCCAGCTAAGGCAGGAGGCCCGAGTCCGGGGAACCTCATAGCAGCATTTGAGCACCATTATTTATACCAGGGACACTTCAGAGTATAGAAGATGGTTTCAGACGTGCCATAGCGACTTCACAGTAGGAACAGAATACATGCAGTGCAGAGAAAAGGACACATACTTTCTCCTAACAGGAAATTTTTAGCTTCAGAAACCTCAGAGACACAAACTCAGAAAAATTAAGATGGTCTAACCACAGTAAAACTGCCTTCATAACTACACATAACAAGTATAAATCAAAGAGAAGCCCAGATATGCTAAAATCCAATAAAACAATATCAGAAGATTTAAGATGGTAAGTAAATTTCTTACCTACAACATACGGTTTCTGAGGAAAAAACATAACTTCACTGTATTTGGACGGGATTTTTTTGGTTTTGTTTTAAATGAAACTTTATCAAAAAGCAAAATATTACATTTCTGGATGTAAAGGATGTGAATTGAAGATATTTATCAAAATCCTCAACTTCAACTCCATCCATGGTAGACATGAAAAAATAATGACTCAGTGCGATGTAAAGCATTCTCCAGGACCACTGAGGTAGTCAGTAAAAATGAAGACAAGCCTTCTTTTGAATGGCAGTGCCTTGCTCACCTCATCTGTTATCTGTTTCCAGATACCCTTTGGACAGCTCCTTTTAAATAGCCCCAGGGGTTGCTTTTCCCTGAGTGAGGAGCAGATTCTAAGTTCTTTTACTACAGAGCTATCAAGAATCACAATATTCCTCAGCTAATCTCACAATTAATGGTGAAAAGCTGAAGCCCTTTGCTCTACGTTCAGGAACACGACAAGGTTGTCCCCTATCACCTCTGCTTTTCAACATAGTGTTGGAAGTCCTCGCCAGAGCTATCAGGCAAGAGAAAGAAATAAAAGGCATCCAAATTGGGAATGAAGAAGTTAAATTGTCACTCTTTGCAGATGACATGATGCTATGTATAGAAAACCCTAAAGACTCCACCAAAAAGCTATTAGAAACAATCAATGAATACAGTAAAGTTGTTGGCTACAAAATCAACGTACAAAAGTCCATTGCTTTCCTATATACCAACAATGAAATCTCAGAAAAAGAGATAGAAAAAACAATTCCTTTTGCAATTGCAGCAAAAAGAATAAAATACCTAGGAATAAACTTAACCAAGGATGTGAAGGATTTATATGCTGAAAACTATAAGACATTTTTGAAAGAAATTGAAGAAGACACAAAGAAATGGAAAGACATTCCGTGCTCATGGATTGGAAGAATCAACATAGTTAAAATGGCCATATTACCCAAAGCCATATACAGATTTAATGCAATCCCCATTAAAATCCCAATGGCATTTTTTAAAGAAATAGAACAAAAAATCATCAGATTTGTTTGGAACCACAAAAGACCCCGAATAGCCAAAGCAATATTAAAAAAAAAGAACAATACTGGAGGTATCACACTCCCTGATTTTTCCTTGTACTACAGGGCTACAATAATCAAAACAGCTTGGTATTGGCGGAAAAACAGACACATAGACCAATGGAATAGAATTGAGAACCCAGAAATAAAACCACATAAATATGGACAGATAATTTTTGACAAAGAAGCTAAAAACATACAATGGAGGAAAGACAGCCTCTTCAATAAATGGTGCTGGCAGAATTGGATAGCTACGTGCAAAAGAATGAAACTGGACTGCTATCTGTCACCATGTACCAAAATTAATTCAAAATGGATCAAAGACTTAAGCATAAGACCTGACACAATAAACTGCATTGAAGAAAACATAGGTACTAAACTTATGGACCTTGGGTTCAAAGAGCATTTTGTGAATCTGACTTCAAAGGCAATGGAAGTAAAAACTAAAATAAACAAACGGGACTATATGAAACCTAAAAGCTTCTGCACAGCAATAGAAACCATCAACAAAATAAAGAGGCAACCAACTGAATGGGAGAAGATTTTTGCAAAC
The DNA here is from genome assembly GCF_964194185.1 of Rhinolophus hipposideros. Lineage (NCBI taxonomy): Eukaryota > Metazoa > Chordata > Mammalia > Chiroptera > Rhinolophidae > Rhinolophus > Rhinolophus hipposideros. The sequence goes on along the minus strand of NC_138052.1, from coordinate 37,326,413 downwards.
AGTGCCTCTGATAAGGGGCTAATATCCAAAATATACAAGGAACTCATGAAACTCAACAACAAAAAAACAAACAACCCAATTGAAAAATGGACAGAGGACCTGAAGAGACACTTCTCCAAAGAGGACTTACAAATGGCAAATAGACATATGAAAAAATGCTCAACATCACTAATCATCAGAGAAATGCAAATGAAAACCACAATGAGATATCACCTCACCCCAGTCAGAATGGCTTTCATCAATAAGACAAATAGTAACAAGTGTTGGCGAGGCTGTGGAGAAAAAGGAACCCTCATACACTGTTGGTGGGAATGCAGACTGGTGCAGCCGCTATGGAAGGCAGTGTGGAGGTTTCTCAAGAAATTACGAATAGAATTACCATATGACCCAGCAATCGCTCTCCTGGGTATCTACCCAAAAAATCTGAAAGCGTTCCTCTATAGAGACACGTGTACTCCAATGTTCATGGCAGCTTTGTTTACGGTGGCCAAGACATGGAAACAACCAAAATGTCCTTCAATAGAGGAATGGATAAAGAAGTTGTGGTATATATACACAATGGAATACTATTCCGCGTTAAGGAAAGATGATATAGGAGCATTTGTGACAACATGGATGGATCTTGAGAGTATAATGCTAAGTGAAATAAGTCAGACAGACAAAGCAGAGAACCCTATGATTTCACTGATATGTGGTATATAAACCAAAAAGAACAAGACAAACAAATGAGAAACAAAAACTCATAGACACAGACAATAATTTAGTGGTTACCAGAGGGTAAGGGGGTGGGGGGTGGGTGATGAGGGTAAAGGGGATCAAATATATGGTGATGGAAGGAGAACTGACTCTGGGTGGTGAACACAGAATGGGATTTATAGACGATGTAATACAGAATTGTACACCTGAAATCTATGTAAATTTACTAACAATTGTCACCCCAATAAATTTAATTTAAAAAAAAATAGAAAAAAAATCACAATATTGATAACAGTGCTATTCTTGGAGTAACATCACATCATCCTAATATTCTATTCATTAGAAGTAAGTAATAAATTCAGGCCATGCTCAAGAGGAAGGGATTACACAAAGGTATGAATTCCAGGAGGTGGGGAACCCTGGGGGCTATGGTAAAAGCCATCTACCATGTACTACCGTACACTTGGTACCTGGATATAAGTGAGACAGTGAGTGTCAAACAATCAAGACAGAGTTGGGGAAGATCCTTTCTTTATGTATGCTGCCTCACATTATTTAGAAGTAGGAGAACAATGTAAGTGGTACAGAAAGAAAAATAAGGAACGAGCACATGGTCTATATATGAATTCAGCAGAGCAACCTCTCTGGAAAAGTCTCAGTAGTCAAAGTATATCCAAATGAAGAGTCATCCCTGAAGGAAACAAAGAAAGTACTGACGAGGAGAAGGTGAAGGAATTCTAGTAGGATAACGTGTGCTAGTGAGCACTGAAAAAGAGGATGCCCCTAGCACAACAAATACACTCATCCATTTTTAAAGTTTCTTCCCCACCTGCATTGTACAGCCCTCCCTTGAAAATACTTCTATGGGGCGGTTGGTTAGCTCAGGTGGTTAGAGCACGGCATTCTTAACAACAAGGTTGCTGGTTCAATCCCCACATGGGCCACTGGGAGCTGCACCCTCCACAACTAGATTGAAAAAATTACTTGATTTACAGCTGATGAGTCCTAGAAAAACACACTTAAATAAGTTTTTTTTAAAAAAACTTCAGATGAAAATATTTTTATAATTCGGTTTCATGAGAAAGTGTAATTTGATTTGTAGGGCTCATGCACAGTAATCTACTGTAGGATCACATAGACAACGTTTAGAAATAATTTAGTAAGTGGCAATGATAAAATGTGTGGGTATAGAGGGGAGAAACTGAAAAAAATGAAGGGTCTACCTAGACAATGGTCTGATTCTATGGAACGAATCCATAAGCGAATGATTCTATAACTGAAGAAACAAATCAACATTTCAATTATGATTTAGGCACATCTCAGGAGTTTTCTACTTAGTTTAGTTTACGTGTTATGTTTCATCACCATATTTATTCCCAAAAGAGCTTCTCTTACAAGACACAACACCTGCAAAATTTATTTTCCCTTTCTTGCCTTTCCCTTTTCATTCATTCATTCATTCATTCAGCACCACTGAGTCACTATGAGCCAGAACTGTATCTGGCAGTGGATTACAATTTCTTTACTCAGCAATCAAAATGGTATAAAGAAAAAAAACTGTGTAATAGTATGTGAAGAAACTAGTCTAACATTCAAGTTCATTCAGCACAAGTCTATCTAAATTTAACTTGAACAATTACATAAACATCATACCCAGACAAACCAAAACTCTAAACTAATGGGTGCTTTATATACATTTGACATCTCCCACATTAACTCAGAGCAACAGCATGGTCAAACAGAAGCCTTTCCTTTTTATGGCAGAAAACTAAAGTTCTGATTCTATTATTCACCAGTTGTGAGTTCGTAGGCAAGTCACAGACTTTTCTTAGTTTACTTCCTGGCGTGTAAAGTGTGTATTGATAATATTACATTCTTCCAAAGATTATGTGAAGACAACTAGTAAATGAGAAAATATACAGAACCACTGCATGGTCTATACAAATGCACTTTTACCAAGGCTTTGTGCCAGTTACACACATTCTATTTAAGGCCTTATGTCGCTTGCAATTATTTTCAACTTTCACACAAAGCTGAGAGGCTACTGCTGAGATCACTACTGCAGGTTGAATTATCGTGTGATAAACCCCATGTTCTGGCTACTTGCTTCTCTGTGTTCTCTGGCCCCACCCCTTGTTTATAGTTGTACCTTATGTAAGAATATCGTTGTAACATTTCATAAGGAATATATCACAGGGCTAGAAACAGGTACATACATACATGACTGTGTTATATAGAAGTTACATGGAAGATACTTCTGACCATAACGATTTTCGCAGGCAGAGCTATGACTAAAATGATCACTGCTCAAATGGTCTTATTCAGCCTACAAAGACTGTCATTGAACTCATATGTTTTATTGTCTATGATCCAGCTTCAAACTGTTCAAGTTCAAGAGGAACCAATCCAAGCAAAGTAGAATGATTTTCAGCCACCGTTTTCTACACTTCATGAAAACGGCCTGTTGCTGGTGAAACACAAAGGTACATCTTTCAAGTATCCTTCTAGACTGCTTCCACAATCAGTTTGCCATGTATAATGCTTTATTTAATCGATTATCTTCCTTACAGGTTAGTCAAGAAGAGCTAGATTTGGAATATGGGCCACTTTGTTCTAACCCCATAATTTACTTGATACTCTACAGCTCTTAGTTAAGCAGAAACACTAATCCATGATAAGATGAAAAACATTCTGTCATACTGTTTAAATTTCTTGACTTCACCATGATTTATTACTTTAATAAAAACCTCAAAGGAAAAAATTCCTACCTTTTAGGACACAATTAACATTGTCTCCACACTTCATACAATTTAATAAAAATTTTTTCTTATAGCTACATATATTCAAATAGGAAGAAACTAGTTTAATTTTAGGCCATCACAAGATAATTTAGAAATTGAGCTGCCAAGTATCTCCAAAATAATTTTAGTATAATTACAAGTTAAATGTTATAAAATCCAATTCTCCTTATCAAATTACATTTTTTTAGTTCTTAGTTTGAACTCCACTATTAATGATTACGTAGATTTAATTAGAAATTAAAAATTCAGTGACAAAATCAGAATGTGTATTTTATTTTTGCAACAAAATATAAATGCTGTTTAAAAGTTTTAAATATAAAGTAAAAAAAGAAAAAGAAAAGTTTTAAATAAATTTACTATAAACTTTAATTAGATTACATAGGTCAATATATTTTAATTTTTCACATTACAGATGAGTTACTGAACATAAGCTAATTAATACCTATTCTCATATCCATAATCAAAACAAAAGTAAAATAACAAATCTTTAGCCATTACGAAATTACATCTTTTTTGTATTAGAATCCAATATACTTTACAGAAATTTCAATATCTCCCCTTACTTTCCAGATGATAATAAACTAAAAGATTAAACTTTTTGCTTATAAAAGGGCCTGGTCTCATGTTCAAGCAACGTGATGAGTCACAATCAAATCACTTTCATTTATTCATTGAACGTACACTGACCACCTACTACATGTCAGATGGTTTCACGGACTCTAAAAACACAATGGTAATGGGGGGAAAGACACAGTTCCTCCTTCATGGAGCTTACAGTCTTGTGAAGGAGAGAGACTTCAATCAAAACATCCTATAAGTAAATGGGAAATTATGAACAATGGTGTTACAGGTTATACTGACAGCTTGTCTCAGGCTGAGAGTGGTCGACAGCATGGGTTAGACTTAAGTGGTCTGGCCTGAAAAGCAGCGCTGTTAATTCTTAGCTGTGTATCTCTCGATGGCATGCTTCACTGGTATGTGTTTCTATGTTCACTTCCATAAAACAGAGCTAGTAATTCCTGGCTTGTGGGGTTGTGAGGATTAAATTAATGAATTCACATAAAATGCTTAGAATAGTGCCTGCCATATAATAAGCATTCAACAAACCATGACTATTATTCTAAAAGAAGCTGGAAATCTGGATTTGTGTACAGGCCTGGCTGCCAATTTAGCAGCTCTGCTGATAGAGGAAGGAAGGTCACACGAGGCCTTGTAGGTCATGGTCAGGCTTTCAGTCTTTATCGTAGAGCAATAATAAGTCATGTTAAGTATAGAAGTGACCTAACCAAATCACACTTTTTGTTTCCTTTTTAAAGATCTGGAGCTTAAGGACAATTAAGTGAGGTACACTGAGTTGAGATATGAGTATACTAGACTGGATGGTTTACAGTAACAGTGTCTTAGTATCTTTTATTCTGATTGCCACTAGAACGTCTACTGTAAGCACTCCCTTCCAACAAGTCCATATGGGGCTATGCTAGCAACCCACTTATTAGCAGTTTTCAAGTGTTTACAGAAGCAGGCAATCTTCTGTTTACCTCACTTCTGGAACTACACTTCAAAGAATAACGTCATGGCTAACAACCACTTATAGAGGAAAGTCCATTTATTACAACACTGTAAAATGTCATTTGATATAAAGGTCAATTGTCACCATATTTATCACAGGAAATACACTAGAGGCCTTATTAGGTGAGCTCCTCTTTGAGAAAGGAATATACGTGCATATCCAACATGGACCAGGAAGTTCAGGCATTAAAAGTTCACAATGTGCAAATAAAGTGGGGATGAAATCCTCCTAAGAACAGACAACATGCATATTAAGAAGACATTAAGAAGAAATGCTAACTTTGAAACATAAACGTCTCTAACACATTTGCCAAATCAAGACAGCAGTGGGTACTTTGAATAGCGGAACTTCAATGCTTCAGTTCTCAAAGGCAAGTAAAATTGATACTGGGTTAAGTCAGTATCAAAAGGCTTTGAAAAATGTGCAACTATTCACGTTCTTTTTATGCTTATTTTTTAACATCTACACATATGACAGATTCATCAGTAGAGCTGATAATAGATGAGGAAATAAAACTCAAATAATAATAAATTTTTATTAATAATAATAAATTTTACTGGCAGTTTTAAAATATTTTGCAGAACTCTGATGAAAACAAATACCTTTCAGATTATCTGTTAATTTCTCTATCTCCTAATTTTAACTATATAAATTCTTAGAGTAGAACATAATTCCAAATTCAACTGGTTGCAATAAATGTTAATAAATTCAAGAGTTAAAAACAATAATTAACTTTAAGTAGGTATTTTTTTAATATTAGAATTTTTTACAAGTTTCAGAGTACTACCAACAAAAACCAAAAAACAAACAACAAAAAAGCACTCTTCCAGATAGTAAGTTCCCCAAACACTAATATATATACATATATATATACGTGTATATATATATATACATATATATATATATATATATGTATATATATATATATATATATATATATTCCCACTGACAGTTTCCTTAAAGTAAGAAATTTCAGAATAAAATAAATCTGGGCCCGCACTACCCAACAGAACTTTCTGTGATGATGGAAATATATTTGTGCTGTCCTATATGGTGGGCACTAGCTATGTGTGGCTACTAAGCACTTGAAATGTGGCTACTGTAACTGAGGAACTGAGTGTTTTTATTTTAAATCATTTAAATTTAAACTTACATAGCCAAACGTAAGTTGATACATATTAGTTGATATGTATCAACTTGATACATATTAGCACAGATGAGTTGATACATATTAGCACAGTTGATACATATTAGCACAGACGAGTAAGGCATGACAGACCACAGTTAACGGATCTATACACTATACTGATCTTACTCTAAGTAGAACACAATACCTCTAACATTAACAACAACGTTTTAATGCCTGACACTAAGTCTATAAACTAATTTGGCACCATTTCCGTAACACAAAGGGTAGATGATGTTTGTTTGTATAATCAGTTTTGCTGTTTTTTATGTGCTATGTGGCAGTTAATACTTCACGTGTATTTTACTCATACATTGTCATTCATTCCCAGAAAATTTTCTTTCCCTAAAAGTAATCACAATACTTAAAAACATAATAAAAACACTTGACATAAACCAATTAAAAAATGGGTAAAGAATTTGAATAGACATTTTTCCAAAGAAGATATCGAAATGGCCAATAAGAACATGAAAATATGCTCAAATGTCTTTAGTTATTAGAGAAATGTAAATCAAAACTATAATGAGTTATCACTTTGCACCCACTCGGAAAGCTGTAACTAAAGACCGAGAATACCAAGCGGGTGAGAATGCAGAGGGTTGGAACCCTCCTACATTGCTGCTCGGGAAAGTAAAACAGTGCAGCTGCTCTGGAAACAGTCTGGCAGTTCCTCAACAAGTTAAAGTTATCATCTGACCCAACAATTCCACTTCTAGGTGTGTACCGGAAGAACTGAAAACATATGTCTACAAAAAAACACACACAAATGTTCATAGTAACATTTCCTTAATAGACAAAATAGGAAAACCCAAATGTCCCCAGCTCATGAATGGATAAGCAAAATGTGGTATGGCCAAACAACAGAGTATTATTCAGTCATAAAAAGGAAATACTGATTCACGCCAAAACATGCGTGAATCTTGAAAACATTACGGTAAGTAAAAGACGCCTGACACAAAAGTACACATATTTTATGACTCTGTTTATATGCAATGTCCAGAATAGGAAAATTCATAAAATAAGTTAATAGTTCCCGGTGACTGGGGGTAAGAGAAATGGGGAATGACTGCTAACCAGGCACATGGTTTATTTTGGGGGTGATGAAAATGTTTTGGAATTAGATAGTGATCATGATTGTACAACTTTATCAATGTACTAAAAAGTATTGAAATGTACACTTTAAAGGGTGAATTTTATGGTATGTGAATTATACCTCAATTTTCAAAAGCACTTCAATTTTTACTTTTAAAATTTTGTGAATTTTCTATTTACATAAATTTTCTTTAACTGTCTTTGGGATTTTTTTCTCTTTAAAAGAAATACTGGCCATTTTAATAAATGGTTTTAAGAAGAGACATCTGTAAACAAAGCTTCTAAATAGGAGGCACATTTTAAAGTTGCTAGTTACTTAAAATTAAGAAGAAAACAATCAACAGAAATCAGGAAAACCTCTGAGCTGAAACTGACTTGTGAGCAGAAAAGGACAGGTACGTCTTCCTGACCTAGAGATAAAGGGTAAGCCTGTAATTTGGCTCTCCCTGTGAAGCAGTAGCAGTTCTGAGCTAAAGTTTGATCACAAAGACTGAGTCCCTTTTTGTTTCTGACCTCCTCCTCAGCTAACAAAGGAAGGATCTGAGAGAGGAAGATTTAAGCCACAAGACAGCCCTGGCTGATGTTGACAGCTGAGGCAAAACTGTGGACCAAGTTATGGGAAAGTCCTGAATTCCAGCATGAAGTCAAGTAACTAATCATGACAAATGGGCTGAAACTCCTCTCCTCAAAGATACAAAGAGAAATTGGGGTAAAGAACAGGGAAGTACAAAATTTGCATAAATCGGTGAGAACTCATAAATGTTTTAGAAATGCAGTTCATGGCTTGAAGAAAAAAAAAAAGCATCACATACCATGTTTCCCAAAAAATTAGACCAGGTCTTATATTAATTCTTGCTCCAAAAGACGCATTAGGGCTTATGTTCAGGGGATGTCATCCTGAAAAATCAGGCTAGGGCTTATTTTCCGGTTAGGTCTTATTTTCGGGGAAACACGGTAGTAAGTCAGAGACTACATAATAAATCAAAGAGTAATTAATACTTATAAACTCTTATTCAGCTGTCATCAATAACCTGTTGTAGGTTAATGAAGACTCTCTTCCCCCTTAAAATGGTATTAGTTGAACTGTTTTCCAAATTGATAAGTATGTCAAGTCTTATTTTAAGTATAAAATTGTCAAACTGCCTGTGGAAGCTTAAATAGGAATATAGCAAGGAAAAATAAAATTTAAAAACTAGGCTGCATTTAAAAGTTAGCTAATTAACGTCTAAATTGTTGGAGAGTGTAAAGGGTTGAAGAAAAGGATGCTGCTTAAGTAACTCCTACTAACAGAAAAATAAAAATAATAGAAACCTCCTGGAGAATGCTGGCTTGGAAGCCCAGCCTAGAAAAGGAATTGGAGTTAGTCCCTTCCAGCGAAGTACTTAGTAAGTGGAATTTACTAACTCTAATAGCAGGGGAAAAGTGACAGGAAATCATAACCATAACAAGTTTTCAGCATCTGAAAGTTCACAGTTATAAAAATATATAAATGTGGTACAAATAAAACATAATGGAAAGGATAAACACCAACTTCAGAAATCTTATGCAAATTTGGTCAATTTGGTAAAACAAGATTACTTAAATCTGAAGTATTCATTGGTATTCATCACATTCTTCTCCGTACTTTTCTATATCTGAAATATTACCTACAGAAAAAGTCTTATGACCATTAGTGATCACCCTTTTCATACCAGAAGTTCAAATTATGTTTTTGAACAACTACCAAAATATAATGTAGATAATTCCATTTTTTTGTGCTTCACCATATCGATTAAGGTTTAAAACATTACTAATAACTTAGGTGATCCAATAAAAATATTTACAAAGCTCCTTAATAGAAAAATATAAAATATTGCCAAGGTAGAGCAGCAGACAGTAAGCAGATGTCAAGCGCTACTGATTCCATTTATCTTGGTTAGTACAGCACCTCTAAAAAGTGTGAATACCTTTTAGTACAAGGAATTTAATGACCACATATATTGTTGGCATAGTCCAAAGTGTTTATTAAACTTTGAAAGTCAAAGTTATAGCACGTCATCTGCTTGTGAGCATCTCATCTTACAATTCTAATTTACTGAATAAGAGAAACAAAACATACAACATAATGTGATTACTTTTAAGGTACAGAGGTAATTCTTTTGCATCCTTCCCTAATTTAAAAATAAATTTCAAAATAACCTAAATAATCATTATGTCTTTATAACCTGGGATAAAGCTATAATTCCTCTTCATTCAATAGCCTCACATCTTGTAGCTAACGTGAGGTTAAACTTCAAACCACACCCTTTCAAAAACAAAACTGCAAATTTAAGATCTCAAACCTTTGCCAGTCTATTTTAGAACACTAAAAATGTTTCTGCCTGAACCAGAAATTTCTCTCTAGAACACAAGAGCTGAGAGAAGCAACTCTGTCCCTGGGTTATCTGGTAACATACATGAAGCGGTATTATAGTTATCAGCTTATTTATTCGCGTACCTCAGAAGCCGGTCCTTACAGCTTAACTGGCACGGGGCTTTCGGCATTTTTTAAATCAGGAAATTGTCACCAGGAAATTGAACCGCAGCCTAATCCCAGTGTGTCAACATGACAGCATAATTTCAGGAAACCCTGTGGTTAAGACTGATACTTCACTTTTCTTTACAGGGTCTTTCCCTTGTTGCTTGGCTTCCAGAAAAATCAGGCCATCATTAATATTTCAATGGCACAGAGCTGATACTTCTGCGGCAGTGAAGTAGTTCATTCACTCTGGCATGGTTTTCTTCCAACTCTTCTTTGTAAACAGCACATCTCCAGCTGAATTAGCCTAGATGATTTCCTGTTTTTAAATTGGGGGAGGGATTAAAGTCCTAAATGCTCATCTAAATCAGCCAATGGGAAACATGGTATGTTGCCCAGGATGCTGCTATGCAATTGTACGGGACCTGCAGTTTTGAGAAAGGTTCCTGTGGCCTTGAAACAGTTGTTTGTGCCCACCATGAACTGCTCTGCTGTCAATGAGTTTGCTTCCTCTCTGTGGTGCACACAGTGGGGCAGATTGTAGACTGAAAGCTTCTGGAATGCACTGATCTCTCAGGTGTGTCTTCCCTAGCAGGCAGAGCACTGTGCATACAGAAATCTAAGGTTAGAAGAAAGTTTGGGTCAAACCAAGAGGTCAGGTTCAGACTCCAGACCTAAAGATTTGGCCATGGCCAGTGTTGCTAAATCGGTGATACCTAACCAGCACTTAAGATTTCTGTAATTTCTGATAGTAGTTTTACTGCTTTAGTTTGATATAATGACTAACGGATTCCAACTGGTTCATATCCTAAATGTGTTTCTGGCCACCAACAAATTCAGGATAGGAACAAGTCTTATACCTATGAAGAAAAGGCTTTATGTAATGAAAAGTTACAGCAAAATATTGTGATACAGTGCCTCACAACTACACAAATTTGGATAATGTGAATCATAGATAAAAAGAGTTTATACATAGCTAAATTGGTGCCCAAATACCTGGAAATTTGTGGCTGGCTAGCTTTGGAGGCAGACTTACTTTAGTGACTTTATTAAGCTTGTAATGCAATCCAATTCCACATTTCACAGGACTAATTTTTTTTTTTTTTTTTTTTGTATTCAACAAATATCATGGCAGGGTTTACCTGTGTCACTTAAATTTTTAAATTGGCTAGCCTTTCCCTCTTAAAGTTTAATACTTAGATTTAAATATTATAAAATGACCATAAGACATGATACTTGAAAGAACACACCAACTTAATTCCCACAACAGAAGACAAATCCTGATGAAACTTTCTGTAGCACATGACTCACTGTTGTCTCACCAACTTCCTGTATGCAATCGCTAGGGTATAGGAATTTGGTCAATATATCTTTAGTTTAGCTTCTCATATTTACTTGTCAAATATCACAATGCACCACTACACCGGAGTTTCAGATACTAAGGCCAGCTACTTAAGGTGAAGCAGAAAGGTTTTCCTGTTCGGCCATTTCTAGACGATAAATCCAAAGGAAGCCGGGTGGCTCAGTTGGTTAGAGCGCGAGCTCTAAACAGCAGGGTTGCCGGTTCGATTCCCCCATGGGCCAGTGAGCTGTGCCCTCCACAACTAGATTGAAGTCCAATCAATGACTTTGAGCTAATTGACCCTGGAGAAACACACTATTCCCCAATAAAATTTTTAAAAAAAGTTTAACTACAATCATAGCTGTAGGTGATTAAAAAAAGAAAAACAATGCAATGTTAACCTGAAACCAATAATAAAATAACATAAAATTATATATATAATAAATCCAAAAACAGATACAGAGGGCCATCTGAATGTTTTGGTGACACAGTCAGAATAAGTGATTTAGGGATCAACTACTTGATTCATTTCACACTGAACATTTGAGTCTTTCAGGAAAACTGTGTATCTTGTATTCTACTTTCTAGAAAAAGGTACATTTTGAACACGCACAACAGTCTGATTCCATTTTTTTGAAGACATTTGAATGTCAAATCTGGGGCTACATCTGGATTCCTAACACTTGTGTGTATATTTTAGTACTTCCTAAAATTTAAAAGCATAAAGGAACAATTACTATACAAAGATAAAAAAAAATAACTCATACAACCTAAAACCTAAAATCAAACACAAAATTAATCCATGAAATGACAGAGATGTTCTCTCAGTAAGATCAATATACCTTTATGACCTAATAATGTTGGGATATTAACATGGTATCTGGTTTAGGCTTCAGGCCAAGGCTTAGGTCTTACTATTTTTCAGCTCTAAAACTCACACATGCCTTGGAGACTCGATGACAAAAATGATACCAGTAACACGAATTACAAAGAGTCCACACCTGCCACGTTTCCTGCCTCTCAACTTGAATTATTAGGGAAATCAAGTTTCCCTAATAACTCCTCTATAGTAACCTAAAGCAAGATGGCCGCTGGAGCAGCAAACTGATTACCTTAAGAAATAAAGCAGAGATGTGGCCTGCAGAGAACAATCTGGTAGTCATCAAGGGGAGAAGGCATCCTCAGGAGCCCGGAGACCAAGCCTGCAAAGACCGTTCCCACAAAGGACGACCAGGCTGCAGATACAGACACAACCACTAAGGAAAACACGGATGTCTCCTGATCCAGGCATGCAGACCGGAATCAGCATCTCTCCAGATCTCAGGTTCTTCAGCCATAAAAGGAAAAAGACCACATACGATGATTTCTAACATCCTCCCTTGGTCTGAAAGTCTTTTCTTTGACTCTATAAGCCTTAAACTCATCGGCAGCATCCTCACAGCTGCCCTCACGTGTAAGTGTTATCAAGGTATGTGTGGCTTAGCTTTACCGTAGTCATGAATTTAAAAAGGAATTGATTATTTACAATAAAATGCCAACAGTGCTCACCTCTGAATGCAGGTAAATATAGATGGGTTTTACGTTCTTCTCTTGTGCTTCTCTGCACTAAACTACTTTACAAGTCCATTTTTATATATTTAAAATAGAAGCTCTCAAGCCCAAGAGTAACACTATTCTATTTCAATTAAAATTGCAAAGGATGAGCCCCCAATCCAAAAGTGCAGGAAAGGAATCATAAAATGCGACACCACACCAAATTGTCACTGTGTATACGGGCGATGATAACCAGTAATGTAAATGTAAACCTGAAAGCAAGTCTTCAAAACCTACTTACTGAGATATGATCACATGTGTACCTGCAGTGCCCCAATGATTTCCTGATTATATCTAAAAAGATTTAGTGTACCAGTCTTCTAAAAGTAAAATAACAGCTTTAATGTCTAAAGTTAAAAAGGGAAAAAAAAGACGTTTCTTTTCCTTTGGGGGCAGGGGAAAAGCAAAGAACCATATGACATCTGTTGAAAACAATAACACCTCTAAAAAAAGAGATTTCATATCAAGTCCCCTCGATTTTGTAAACTGTCCATAATATATAATACTTCAAATGTCTTAACATTTATGTGACTTATAACTGTATTGAGTTGGAATTGCCCAGAATCAGACCCCAACACAAGGATCTGAGTGCAAGTAACTGACTTGGGAGGCAGACGAATGAGACAGGCCAGGGAAGGCAGTCAGTACAGGGTGCGTGAATGAGCAGGCTACTGCTTCAGCAATGGGTCTCATGTCCCCTGAGGACTTCTGGGAGCCTGTAGAGGGCAGGCCTCAGACACCTCTCTCAACTAAGGGGTGAAGTAGTGAACCTACTGGTCCGGCTCACATTAGCTAATGGTTGATGGCTGCTCCTTGGGGTGATAACTTCCTGGCATGTCTGACCTGACCTGACACCCATGGCAGAGAAAGCCTTCAGGCCCAAAGTCCCAGTGGCTTGCACTTAGGAAGCTGCTGCGTCAGAAGATAATGAACTGGTGGTGAGTGCCATGGATGTGGGCAGGGCACATACAGAACAGGTTGCCACAATTAAGTACAATAAAAAAAAAATGCCCTTAGTTAGATTAAAACGCAAACCACAAACAATTACAGAGGATCCATTCTGTGCCAAGAACTCTGTTTGGCATTGATGATTTTGAAAAAAAAGGAATAAAGTCAGTTTCATGACTTTTAGTCCACAATATAGTAGTGGGAAGAACGCACATAGGTTATCGAAAAATACAAAAGCTCAAAGCTCCAACACAAGTATTTAAAATGGGGCCAGGAGTTTTGGCATTCCAAGTGGAAAAATTATCCTCTCTGAAGCAGCTATAATAGTCCGTAACATTGCTTCCAGGAGAAAGGAAGGAAGAGCAAAGATCTCACCCGAATGACAACAAAAACACCACACAATCTGCCAAGTCACAATTTTCTTCAACCCATCAGAGAGCTGAAACCTCAATAAAACCAACTAACCTGCAATTAAGGGAAAAGAGGCACCTGCAAGGATGACTTGCTTACCTGGGGCAGATGCTGCTAAATCTTGTTAAAGAGAAATGAGCTAGATATTCGACCATGTTGGTAAAGGCTGAATGTAGGCAAGCAAGAGAATATAGAACCCTTAGGGCCACAGAAAGGAGGTGAGTTCACCCTCAGGTTCTTCTCTGCAGACCTCCCCAGCTACCAACATAAAAAAACTTGTCAGAGTCCTGAGACAGCCTCCTACTAAGTGCAGGCCTGTGGGACAGGAACAGCAGCCACTGTGAGAGGCACACCTAGGTCCTTCTCTCCTATCTCTGCTATGGCACAAAAGCCTTAAACTGCTAAGGGAAGGGCAAACAACAACAAAATACCCTGTCTCCGTTAGGACACTGGTGAAAGCCTACTGCAGCTGGGAATTTCCATCCCTATAGCTAAGTCATCCCAATTCGTGAACAGTCTAACTTAAAATCAGCTTGCTTGTTACAAACACTGCTTCAAGACTGTGGTCCCACCCTTCAGTCAGGCCACCAGCCTACACCCCTCAACAGACACGACGGAGCCACCCAGGGTGCAGGAATTTCTCAGGGCCTGGAAAGTGAAGGAGAGAAAAATCATGGCGCTAGAGGGAGGGAGCTTCAGGGGGAAAAAGTTTTAAGATGAAGACTTTAGCATGGTTATGGATACAGCAAGGAAAGTCAAAGAACAGGACTTCTAATAATCAGGGAGTTAGAAAGATGGGTTATAAATCACTTAGCACGAGTTTTCTTCTGAATGTTACATCAATGTAGTTGCTTAGACATGCAAGTTTAATTTTTATTTAAAATAAGGGGGAATCCTACATGAAGATTCCTTGATTAAATTTAGTATCAGATTTAATTTTTACAGTCAAGAAGAATTAAATTGTCTGCTCGTATTCTCTGGATCATGAGAGCTATTCACACTGAAATGTCTAACATTTTGCTCATTGTCAAAAAAAAGGCATCAAGTGCTGACATGAAGAACTGTGCTTTATTTTAAATGGTGCACATCACTGCAGTAACAGAAGCTCATCACACATATGAGAGAAGACATACTGGAAGCAAGATTCATCCCTTCTTCTAGTTGATGTGACAGAAGTAGTAGCATCCATTCTAACTCTATGAATGCCTGTTTCAATATTTCTTCAATCTTATTCATAATTACAAAATTAGGATAATTTCTTTCTTCTATTAACTGCCGTTTATTGAAACATTATTTCAAAGAAAAGATGCACTAGTCATTGAAAAGTAATTCCATTTTAGATACCACATTAAACTTAACAAAGGACTTTAAATACTTCTGATTACTGAAACATGAAACATGCTTAGTCAGTCTTATTCTACAGATTGCCAAAACTTAAATATATCTTATCAAATGGTTCCTAAAAGATATAGAGTGAAATTGTACTCTTCTCAGGTCTTTCACAATTCCAAAAGCTTTAAGAAGTTCAGTACAAAACTGACAATTAAAGTGAATTCAAAAAGGGAGAACGAAAAACTATCTTCAGACTGACTATCAGTTCTAATTTCTATACAACCAAGTAGAGTCAGACCTGTACACTAGTTATATCCTATACTTTCCCTCTGAGGCGGGACAATCACCTAATTTCTTAAAAGCAGTGAAAAGTAAGCCTCTGGATTATAGCATAGATTTGTTACATGTTAAGTGATTAAAATATAAAATATAAAATGTTAAGATACATCCATTTAAAGCAACTCAAATTGTAACCTCAGCATATTTTTACTGCTGTGAAGCTAGTTTATGGAAAATTTTAAATCAGATGAAATGTGTGTCTTTATAAGACTGCATTAAAAAAATAATAATAAGGAAAGGAGGAAACCGTGCTTTGATTTTCATGGAGTTAGTAAGCAAGGTGATACTCTATACCAGGGGTGTCCAAACTGCGGCCCGCGGGCCAACTGTGGCCCACAATCCATTTTTAATTGGCCCGCAGCAAATTCCAAAAATATATTTAGTTTACTTAAATAAACCAGGTGACACAATACGTACTTCACCTCGAGTGAGTGGCCCGGCTGTTTGTGTATTTTATCGCATATGGCCCCTGGGGGAAAAACGTTGAAAAAAGTTTGGACATCCCTGCTCTATACACTAAATGAATTCTATTTCACATATGGATTAACTTACCCTGTATATCCCAACTTCTAGTATTCCAGGCTGGTTTTCATTTTAATTTCTAAAGCAAAACTACAAATTAAAGATGTTCAGCACAACTTTTTCCTTCTCTGACGCCCAAAATCATGGAAAAGTTTTAATACAAGCTTCTTGAGGACAAGCCTTTTGTTCCGTGCTGTCCCTACAGGTCTCAGCATTCAGACTGAATGAAGGAGAGGAAAAGGCTCTGGCAGACTTAAAGTTACTACCGCGTTTCCCCGAAAACAAGACCTAACCGGAAAATAAGCCCTAGCATGGTTTTTCAGGATGGCATCCGCTGAACATAAACCCTAATGCATCTTTTGGAGCAAAACTTAATATAAGACCCAGCCTTATTTTCGGGGAACCAAGGTACATAGAGGAAGACATTGAAGCCTTTCTGCAACCAGTAATGACATTTCTGGGCTCGCTGAGGCACAGTGCTACTATGCCATCACTTCTAAGATCAATGTCGTCAGTACAGGATGTACACAAAAGGACGCGGCCATGTTCACTTCCATAACCCTTCCCAAACCTAGTACTGGGCCTCAGAAATATAAATGATCATTGACTAGAATTCACTGCATTCCACTGAAAATTTCTAAAGATAAGCCCAGTAGAGAGTTTGTTTTAAAAAACTTGATGAGATTTTAAGTGAAGACAAAAATATCACACATTCTTGTAAATCAAATGTTTTCCATAATTAATTAACTATTTACTGCTAAATAACAACTATTTTGTTTCAGTATGAAGTGAACCACAAACTGAACTTAAGTATATTTTAATGCCCTATATGAGTTACTCTTTTCATTCCTCTCTGTGATTCTTTTCACTTATAATTTCCTTTTTTTTATGAAATGAAGGTAATATATTACCTACTTTATAGAGTTATTGGAAGGATTAAAGGAATATTAATATAATGCTTTGGAAACTGGAAAGCTATGTTATTTTGCTTTGTTACTCTAAAAGCATCTATGATTTTATGATTTTATTTATTACTGGTCTCGGCTATTTTCTATACCAGCCTCAGTTCCAATAAAATTTTCTGTGACAAAAATGTTCTGTATCTGTCTATTACTATAACCACTTGCCATATGTAGTTATTCTGCACTTAAAATGTGGCTAGTGTAGATAAAAAACTGAATTTTTGATTTAAAAATGTTAATAGCTTATGTGGACAGTGGCTACCATATTGGACATCACAACTCTGTATGTTTGGGAACAGATAATCTTTTCATTGTTAAAAATTTCAAGAGATAAAATTTTGTTTTCTTACCCAGTTTTCAGTCTTTACAATGTGGGACAGCACTATATAGATATAAAAGACAACAACTTAGAGAAGCAAAAACCTACTTAATACAGCTTATTTGTCAAAGGAGGGCTTCAAAAAAATTAGGTGACATACACCAAAGACTGGCACATACTAGGTTCTTAGAAAATAACTACTAATGAAAGGACAAATGGGAGACTGCCTTTTTGTGTACATCTCAGCGTGCCCAAATTAGAGGTTGACCTTGCCTCCAACATCCTCTATGACCTCTACTTGAAATGGTTCAATGTGATCAATTATTTTACATAGAAAATATACAAGGCAAGGATTCTTCCCTCAAAAAACTAAAGTCTACTCGGAGGAAAGAGACAAGAGGAAAGTTAACCAGTAGAAATTAACCGTACAACAGAAAAAACCACCATGGGTAGTTTATCATTAAAAGCTAGAGAACAAGTAAAGACATTTGGAAAAGGAGAGATGACAGTCAGCTAGGTCACACACACTAGGAAGGATTAAACTAGGTCTAGGACTGTGGAGATTTAAATGTAGAGTGCAGGGAGGCAGGGAACCGTGAGTAGAAACTACTTTTGCTGAAGTGGAACGTTCAGGAAGGAAAGTAATTAGGGTTTGATTGTGAAGGGCCTTAAATGGTAGGCAGGCTAAGGAATCTGAAGCCATCCTACAGGGTAAACAATGGGGAGTCACTGAAAGAGAGAGGAACAACTAAGGTTATAAACAAAAGTATTTAATTATTCATTTGCCCAAAGCAGGCATCTGGTGCTTAATACACGTCAGTACATTGCTAGGGGAGAGAATTACAATGATGGCTGTGACAGTTCTAACCTGGGCAGGGCTCACAACACAATCAGGAAGCAACTGGAACACAACATGACACGTCCATAGCTGATTTATGTGCAAAATGTTAAGAAGCACAAATGAGAAGATTTAAATCAGGAGTGAAGGGCCTAGAAGACTTCACTAAGGAGAGGACACTGAGTTGGATGTCAAAGAAGAAAACCACGGGCTCACCAGGCAGAGAAGAGCAGACTAGTTACCTACAGAAAAGCCTGCAGGAAATACACGACTTGTTGGGAAGATCCTCCTTCTACAAAATTAAACGGCTCTAAGGCTCTTACTGAAATGTAGAGAAAGGATCAAATCCTTCAGAGCAGTGTTGTTAAAGAAGAATGCTACAGCTCTATTTGAGGACTGATCATAGCCATCAGTTATCTTCTCAGCTATGATTTCCAAAGACTATGAATGCTGAAAGCATTGATGAAAATATTAGAATAATCATAAGCAATACAGAACACGATATAAACTTTTATATATTAGTTAATTAAATGATCTGGCGGTATTTCAAACTATGAAAAGAAACATACTTGACACTGAAGGTAGAAAGGACATTAATAAAAACAAATCAAATTATCAGTCATGAAGACTTTAGGCCAAACAACATTTCAACATTTTTCTCTGGAAGAAATTGTATACAATCATCATGCAAAAAACAAGGGGAAAATTGGGGTTAAAATGAGAGACTTGTGCTTTAGAAAAATGCCTTCTCTTCTAGGAAAGAAAAAGAGTCCTTGCCTCTAAAGTATCAGGTGTACTTGTTGGATTCCACCTGACAACCAAGTCGATTCCAATCACATGCAAGGATACTGTCTTCATTTCACATCCCCACTTTGCCTGTTAGCATGGTACACAATAAACTTTCTTTTTCAAGAATATTACCTATGATGTTTACATGATACGCACCGTAGATGATATTCTGAAAGAGCCAACATTACCATTACATTTTAAAATACAGTATTGTGATTAGAAATTAAATATACCTGCTGTTTAAAACAAAACAAAGCATCACAGAAAAAACAAACCCTTAGTCAAACTACAAAGCAACTTCAGGAATTCCACTTAAAATCAATTATGGAGTTTTGCTAAAAATAAGGTAAACTCATATGAGGTAGCATTTGTAAAACGCTCAGTAACGAAAAATAAAATACTTAAATTTTATAGATAAATTTTGTAATTAACCAAAGCTATAAATCTAGCTTTTCAATTGCCAAGGTCTCATGTAATTCAGAGTATAAGTATAGAAAGAAAGCTTTAAAAATTATAATTTAACCCAGCAATTGCATTCCTGGGCATTTTCCCCAAAGAAATGTAAACTTATGATAAATCAAAAACCTGTTACACAGATATGTATAGCGGCTGTATTTGTATATTGAAAACAAACCACAAACCACACAGATATCCTTCAACAGGTGAATAGTTAGACAAACTATGGTACATCCCTATTATGGAATACTACTCAGTAATACAACAGAAGTGAATATTGATACATGTAACAACATAGATGAATCTGTAAGAATTATGCTAAGTGGGAGGGGGAACCCTCCCAAGGTATATACTGTATGACTCCATTCATTCTTAAAATAACGAAAGTATAGAAAGGAAGGACAATTGGTGGTTGCTAGGGATTAAGGAGAAGGTGAAGGCAGAACAGAAGTGGAGGTGTGGCTACAAAAGGGCAACCAGATACCTGTACCCCCGTAGTTAAGGAAATGTTCTGTATCTTCACCGTATCAACGTCAATATCCTGGTGTGATACTGTATATAGTTCTACAAGATGTTACCATGGGGGCTCTATTATTTCTTATAAATGCATGTGAATTCATAATCATCTCACAACTGAACGTTTAATTTTTAAAAATTATAATTTATTCAAATTTCGTCATAGTGATTATTTGATTATTTGAGGAAGGGACCACCAAATGTTTAAAAAAAGTGTCTCTAACTACACTAAAAAAACCAAAGATCTGCTGCACCTATTCGGTCAAAAGAAGCTATTAAATTTCCTGTTTTATTACTTTTAATGTTTATGTAATTTGATGGTATTAATTTATATTCACGTCATTTTAGTAACATTTTTCCTTTGAAAAACTTCATGAGCTTAAAATTACATCTAATTTTGAGCTCAATTCATACAAAACCTTTTTGTATTTATTACTACTTCAATAAAGGCAAGGACCCAGAAAGTTAGCTGAATGTCATACTGCCCAAGTCTGGCCATGCAAGACAGTCTTGGTGCTTGATGGCTGCGTATCAACATGAGAAAGAGCGTTGTGTCAACTTATCTCACCATAATTATAATCCAAGCAATTAACGTTAAAATGAATATGAGTCTGTTTAAAATCACCTAGATAATGTTTTTAGTATGGAATTTGATATAATAAATTATCTAGCAAGTTGTATTACAAAGGTAATTTTTCACAAGATAATGCAGCTTTTCCATTGAAACATGTATGATAAAGTTTTGAGAGTCTAAGACCAAAGAGTTTGTATGAAAGCAGTTTACAAAAGGAAAGAGGGCTCATATTAGGCAGAGAAAAGTTTATCAAAGAGTAAGTAGGTGAAGGTATGCAAAGACTGGAATTCAAAACTCATTCATTCATTTAAGGTATCTAGAAACACTAGAGGACAAGATTAAGCCCTGCTAAAAGACAAAGTCTGCTACCATGTAGCTCAGGGAAGGAGGCCATGGGAACATGGAACCAATACACTGGTCACATTTTAGGATGGTGGATTTATGGATTATGTTGCTTCTTAGAAAAACGTATTCAGGATTTCAAACAAGCGACTCAAACAATATTTTGGAAGATTGACACCTGCCAATATATTTTCCAAAGATTTCAGACTGACATGTATTTTTCATCTGCTGACAGTCTGAGTTAGACTTTTAACAGCTGAGTTGTTTATCACAGGTCTCAAAACAACAGCAGTTCTTGAGAAAGTCCAGTTGGGTTATTTTATTCCTTTTTCAGTGCTTTTAAAAAAATGACGTTGTTGCTTCTTTAGTCATTGACAAATTGACAATAAGTGGAAAATTCCCATCAGTGCACCAGTCTGAGATTCAAAGCAAGATTCAATGAGACCATTTATTCTAGCAGATGTCACAAGAGATTTTCAAAACATTCTTCTGCTTGTTCATAACAATGGAAGGGATTATTTGCAATAACAAATAATAAGTTTGGACTTATAAGGCACGTAAATTCCATAAAGAATAAAGAAAAGCACAAAACACAATCCACCAAAGTGCTGCTGTGTGAAAACGAAAATAAGCACTTACTTAAAATGGCAAGTCTTGAGGCATAAATTAAAGTTCTTCATAAATGTGGCACTTTCATTGTGATCAATTATTTTACATCATTATGTGTTCAAGTTTTTCAAGAAATATAACCAAAATAATCAAGCTCATGATTAAAATCTTTTCTTATCGTTAGTAGGGAGCACTTTTTAAGATGCAGGCTTCTCCCAAAGAAAGCCACTGATAGTTAATGCAGCTGTCTATCTAGATTCTGGTAATGTCTCAGGTAACATACACCTAAAACGTAGGTTTAGCTAAAACCTAGTTAATACAAAATCATTTTACAGCTCATCCTTAACACTTACAGAACATTTTTGCATATTTATGTATGTACTAAAGTTTTCTAGGACAATTTTTTCCATTTCATGTGTCTTATTCTTCCCAACTAGACTGCAAAATTAATCACAGATTCCTCAAAGGTGGAGACTCAATACTGAATCCAAAACAGACTGTAAAATTCCTTGGGAAAACCGTTTTTCGGTCATGAGGTCTAGCAGAGAGTCTGATCCACAGCTGAGGACTAATGAATGTTGGCTCAACTCAAATGAATGACGCATCTTTGAAAATAAGAGGTATCCAAAACAGAACACAATACTTCCCACATAGTAGGACTCCAGCAAATATACGAAGCACTAATTGAGGTCAGTCAGTCCCCTCACTTGGACCTCCGATGGTACTCAGGAATAAGACATCACTTCTAACTAAATCAGTCCTTGTTTCCCCTTCAATCCAGGGTACAAGTATCAGAAACCATGATGCACTTCACTGCAAAGTGGTTATTACTGGTTTCCGTTTTACAGAAGTGTTTACAGTTCTCAGGAAGGTATGGAAACTGAAGAACCTATTTAAGTATTCACTGTGATCATGACGCTGAGGATTCATTTAGTGCTGCATACATTAGTAGTATAATTGATTCTCCTTTTTGAAAATAATTACTTATTGCATAAGCAAAGGGAAATAGCCAATCTCAGCATTTTTAAACTACTGTTTATGAATGTATACATATGTAAGTTCTATAGGTATTTTGAAGGGACTACATGATCTAAGAGAAACTCTATTCACTGGATTTTTAAATTGCTTTAAAAAAAAAAAAACAACACACAAATCTAAGCACACTAATCCAAGTAAAATGTCATCTTGTAGAAATCCACCACAATAACACTGGTAGTTTATCTACATGCAAAAATTAGAGTTAAATGAAAAGTACCTATATTCTATCAGGAGATATGGATCAGTGAGTTCCTATGGACATAAAGTGTTCATGGAAATGCAACACGTTTTCAGAGGAATAACTCTGTCTCAGTAATTTAATATCTTTGAGAACAAATCAAACCAAAACAAATTACAAATGAGTCTTTCTCATTTTAACAAGACTAGTCCTCTCTAACCACCACCTAAACACCCTTTCTGTTTCTATCCAACTTTTTAGAAAATTTAGTCTCAATCAGGTGCACAGCAGACTGATTGCTAACAAATGAATCCAAGAGAGCAGCCACTGACTCAGCCTGGACGGAGTCAAATGACTGTCCCGCAGCAACACTTACATTGTTAGGACCTGAGTATTTCAGGTACACAACTTCATTTTTCCTCCTAATTCTGGAGGGTAAATTGTAATAAATTCTTGAGAAGATCGTACATTCTTACTGAGGAAAAAATGTAACCAAATGAGAGCAGTGAAATACTCTCATCTGAAGGACTCCAGAGAGAATCTAGTCTATCTCCTTCATTTTATAGACGAGAAAACTAGAGCTCAGAGGAGTTAAATGACTTGCTCAAGGGCTGCACAGCCAGGAGTAGAACTAGAGCCTCTTGATATCTGTTAAACCACTGTCCAGTCATTTACATCAAGTATCTTCCAAATTTCTCTTCTAGTCTTCCTTGTTTTGGAAGTTTCCTGCCAATTTCCAGTGCGATTAATTGTGGACAAAAAAAAAAAGGAAGCTTAAAGAGTTAACTTACAAGCTGCATTTTACTCCATAAATGATTAACGCTTTCTAACACTTTCTTCATAGATTGACTTGCAAAGACATTGTATAAAATGACTACTACTTAGAATTACAAATGCAACGGTTGTATACATATTTTAAAAGGTATGTTTTACATTTTGCAAGAGTTTCCACTTCTGGCTCAGGCAGTATGATAAGATCAGTCTTCACCTTTTAAACCTTACAGTTTGTTAAGGTGTGTTTACCCAAACTTCCCACACAGGATAGTTGTGGTTACATGCCTCTAAGGATTACCTACAAAAAGAAGCTATAACTTCCCTATTTTTTAAAAGGCTCTTTTTTATTTATTTATTTTTCTGGGTTCTCTTACTTACATGCACTCTCTTACAAGCTATCAAGCTTTTTATTAATGGTTTATTTCTTTCCTGAAATATTCTGTTTAGATGGATAATCATATTGATTAAGATCACAGAAAGCAAGCCAATAATTTGCCTGGCATAGAGTAGATACTACAGAAAGCATCATAAGTACCACAATGTAAAAATAAAAATAATGACTTATATATAATTAGTGCTGCCCTGAACCAGGCGCTATTATAAGTGCTTTACATGTATTAACTCATTTAGTCTCCACAACAACCATATAAGGTGGACACATTTATCATTCTGTTTTATGGATGAGCAAAATGAGATCCAGAGAATTACATAACTTACCAAGTTATACATCTAGCAAGTGGAAGAGCCAGAATTGAACTATGAGAGTCTGGCTGCTAATCACTACTCCTCACCCCCTTAATGGCACTTGTCATGGGTTTCACTCAATGTGAGGGTGAAATCCTAAGGACTTTCCCTGGCCTAAGCTGGGGTGGGGGAGACAGCAAAACCTTGAAGACACTACGTTTTTATCCCTTCTTCTCACTTCCCAAATGATAGTTTAAAAAAAGAAAGAAAAAAAAAAAAACTATTTAAGATGAACATGAAGGAGATTCAGAAGTCTCAAAAGAGAATCCCAACTTCTTTTGTTGCTATGATTTAAGGTAAGGGGGCACAGGACTGATTATTACATGAATGCTTAAGAAATCTCTTTTTTTTCTTAAAAAAATAAAAGACACTGAGGATCTGGGAACTTGAGCTGAAACATATCTTAGATCAATGCAATCCAAACTCTGCATTTTTAAGAGGAGGAAGCTATAACCCAAATGTTAAATGGTTTGTCGAAGTCATAAAGTTTAGTGACAGATCTCCTAATTTCACCTCCCTCTCATGTCTGCAATTTAAGAGCTTACAGTGGACCAGAATTTCAGACACCACCTACTCAGTCTCTTAAAAGTCTATTTGTAAATAGGTTGTGGGTGTCTATGAAAAACTGTATTCCAGGTTCCAGGCCAGGCTCCCAAAGCCTGCATAGTACTCTGATAGTCCCATTTCAACTACGCATTTTACCTAACAACTTTTATAATATGGTTTTATGACAAAAACCCAAATCCAGTTTAAATCCAACCTGGAACACTAGCCACCAACTTTTCTATATTCTATGTAAGTGGCCGCTGAATATGGGCTTTTGTTGCCTGTCCAAGCGGAGGGATGCATTAGTGGTATGTGTGTGTGGGGGGGGATGCAGACAGGGAGGGAATCCAGATTAGGGAAGAGTAGGATAAACACTCGGGTATTTGCAAACCATTAAATTTATATTTAATACACACAATAACTATAGAAGTCAAACTTGCCCTGGCTGTTGAAAAAAGAGGGTTACTCGTTCCCCCAACTCCCTCCATTCCCACCCTTCATTTGTGAGTTCTGGACTCGGTGAGGGCTATATGATATATCTGCCTACAGGGATTGGCATCTCCACAATCAGGGGGCATTATTTGATTCAGGAAAAATGCCTCACAATGATATGACTTAAAATAATTCAGACACTTCCACATTTTAATTTATATATTTTATAGTACTAAAAATTTACAATCCAATCTCTAAAGATATTTTATTATCTGCTATCAATCATTGTATATGAGCCATAGTAAACTGTAACATTATCAAGACTACGAACAATAAAATGATCAGCAAGGTAGCCAACATGTATTGGTGTATCAAATAAAAGTCAATCTAAATTATAAAAAGAAAAAAACAATGACAGATGGAATATCTGTGGCATTCTAAGCTTAGTTGAAGTGTACCATCATGTAATATCCCCAATTTAGTTATGGTAACATTGCCCCCCCAAAAATGAACATAATTCCACTGAATTATTAAAGTGGCAACGTGAGCAACACTTGAATATCGTACAACTTCTCAGCTGAAGCCAGACAGCACATAAATTACTGCTATTTGTGACTGAGGATGTGATCTCTTTACTCTTAAGGAAGCCTGTCATTTCTTACTACTGGACATCAAACTAACCAGCTGACTGGTATCACTGGCAGTATTTGAAGCATTACATTCAGATAGGCGTAAAGTTTTGTTTCCTTTCTCTGTTTGCAACTATTTGTAGTTCCAGTTTGCGGGTGAAACAGTGACTTACTTTCCCAAACATATCCAATCCACTGGTGTTATGTTTCAGATTCTTCTTCCCCCTTCAGTGCAGGAAAGGCACTACAAAACCACCTAATAAACTGAATTATCTCCCAGGACACGGAAGGCATGAAGGCAACTTCCCAAAGTGACATACAATTCCATGGATGTTTATGCCCAAGAGTAACACTAGAATAACCTTTACTTGATCTTCCAGTTAAGAATGATATCCATTTTAGAATTAAGCAATTTAGGGATTTGCTTCTTCATTGATAGAAAAAAACATTACAGTAAAGAGAATTCTCAAAATATCTTAATATTTCAAAGCAAGAAGATGAGGGACTGGACTTACCAAATGAGCTGGCATCATCTAGGGTATGAAAATTCTCTATTTAAATCAATTCCTGATCAGCAGCATGGAAATCATTCAGTTCTAAAATTGGCAATAACTGGATTTTTAAAAATTAAATGGATTTAAAATTTTTAATTAAATTTATGTTCTTAATTTGCATAGCTCAGAAAAGAAAGAAAATTGCATTTCTGACTTTATATAGAAACTTAATCCAAATACTCAAGGTCATTCGATTGTTAAACTTTTCATTAAACTGAGTTTGGTAGTGGTTTCTTTAAATTCAAATTATGATATTAGAATAATCCACAGAATGAGATTTTGGTTTATTCAGCTTGCAAATGCAACACTAACACACATATTTTTCTGGATGAATGCCAGCTGCCCCTATTTTCTGCTTACCTTCTCTTTTGCTTTCATCACTATCCTGCTCCCTTATCTCCATCCAAAAACAATATGTATAAGAATTATGGTAACTGGACATTTAGTTTCCCAATTCAGAATCTTCAGTATAACATATAAAACATGAAATGCAGCACCTTCTCCTTATATAATAGTGGGGGGTGGGGAGGAAATATACTTAGTCAAAACACAGTACATGTTGTTTTCAACTGTGGATTATCACCTGTTTAAAAACTTCCTCTCTTCAAATATCTATAACAATAGAATACATTTCTAACTGAAAGCCTACCTTTACTTGAATGGGTAAAACTTTACTTGCACAGCCAATCCTGTATATGCATATCTATATATTGAATGGGCTATTTCAATTTCTATTGTAACAGAAACTAAATGTGCTTTTACTTCTAATCTTCCCATCAAATCAAATAAGCACGTGTTAAACTCTGCTGTAATATGATATTGTTACATAACAAGTTTCCTGTTGGCATCTACAAACACCTTTCAATATCCTACAGTGTTGCTAACTCTAATTAAGAGTTCAACCTCTCAATTAGAAGGTCTACTATTATGGACATACCTGAAAAACAATGTAGCAGCCAAAACACACAACCTTTCCCAGTGCAGTTTTTTTCCTTTTCTATTTCTCCTTTCCATTAGGTCCTTAACTAAAAGGTGCTCATCTTATGCTTTTCAATGTCCTTGATCCACCCAAAGTGAGTGCTGGAAGATAGCTAGACAACCAACTTATTATAGTCCTGAATCTGATACAAAATAACCAAGTGTGGAGAGGCTTATAGTAAACTCAACCTCCAAAGCAAACTGTGTCAAATAAACGAACACATTGTATGCTTTTCAACATCAGAAACACTTATTTTAAACACCCGTTGTTCTCATTTCAGGTTGCCATTTTCCATAACTGTTACACAGGCATCAGAAAGATACTTCAATACCAATATACTGCATTGAAAAAGAGAAGCAGTCTTCTACCTGCCCTTTTAAACTAAAAGAATCTAAGACCAATTCTAGAAAATTATCTTCTGTCAAAAATTTGCTTTTCTTCATTAAGGAAAATAAAATTTAACCAAAAATGTATACTGATCATTATTGATTTTACACAGTAATAATTACCATTCTTTAAAAGTTGTAGGGCTGTTAATTTTTTTTCCCAAACTCAGTAATAAAAAAAAAAGAACTGCGACCTCAACTAATAAATTACATCTTTAAATATACATGATTGTGTTGTCCCAGTGTTACTTTCAATGGTAACTGACACGCCCCGAATTTAACTGTACCAGACAGTTCTATCTGTCCCATCGCTGACCAAACACTGCTTCTCTGTTTCTATTCATTATATATTATAAGAGGTCTAAACACAGCCCAGTATGACAAGAAAAATTACAATTCTTATGACAGCAAAGCGATGCATTCAAGATCTCTTTTGCAGTACATCCCAGTCCATGAGCATTAACAGACATTTTTTGATAGAGCTAAAATACGTTGGCTGCAAGCTCATTACTCTAAGAACCTTATGCACCCTTCCCTGCAGGTTTCCATAAAACCCCCGGAAAAACCAGGCACGATTAAAACCTTGCAAACCAAACTTGCCAAGAACCGTGTGCAATGATCGATAACCTTAGCTACACTGCCACTGGCCCCAAATTCACGGTCCTGGAAACCAATGCAGCAAAAAAAAACAAACGAAAGGCTTAGATGAAGCCCAGCAGAACTGCCGCGCTTCCCCTCCGCCGCCCTCGCTGCCGCAGGGAGAGGCAAGGGGAGGAGAGGAGTGAAGCGAGCCTCACCAGCTCCAAAGAGGCTCCGGTGACCTCTGAGTGCGCGGCGGGAGCTGGGCCAGGAAGGCTCTAGTGCAGCCGCGGCGGGCCCTCCGGACTATGCCCCTGGTGCATTCCTCGCATTCCTGCACAATCTGTCGCCCGCCGACGAGCCCGCGGCGTGCGTCCCCCCCGGACACACACCTGCCTCCTGCTGCTCCCCGAGCGGCCGCGGCCGCCGCGGCGCCTCCAGTGCCCGCGCTCGCTGTTTGTCGCACTCGGCCGACGCGCAGCCAAAGCCCGGGCCCGGGGCTCATCCCCTCGCTTCCCCGGTAGGGGGTCAAAAGGAGAGGGCCGGGCAGCCCCAGCGCCGGGCAGGGACACCCGATCCGCCAGGGAGGTGCCGCAGCTCCACTTCGACTACGGGCAGGGAAGGGAGGAAGCGGCGGCGCAGGGGGATCGCCGGGGCAGCTCGGGGCCGGGCACCGCGAGGGGGGGAGCGCGAGCCGACGCCGCGGGGAGAGCAGGGCGCACCGGGCAGAGCCGGTGGGCAGGACCCGCTGGAGTGCGGGGCTCCGGGGGCACACGCGAGACCGCGCGGCAGCGGGGGCGTGGGAGGGAGGGCACAGAGCCAGGATGCAAGACCTGGGGCGGGAGGGATGGACAGACGGCCGCGCAAGCCGGGCACGGCGGGCGCCTCGGGGCGTTGGGGGCGCGCGGCGGCGTGCCAGGCGGGCACACGTCCCGGAGGGCGCGGCGTGGCGCCCCAGGCCAGGGCTGGGGGCTGCGGCTCAGAAAAGGCCAAGGTGGGGAGGGGTCTCGCGCGACACGTAGGGGAGACCCGAGGACAGGAATCACCGGGAAAAGCAAATGGAGGGTGAAACTTGTGCGCCTGCCGGGGGGAGGGGAGCAGGCGGGCGAGTGCGGGCAGGAGCACGAGGCGGGGCAGGAAAGCCGAGGCGGCCGCCAGGCGGTGGGGACGGAGTCCCGGGAGGCAGGCGCCCGTCCCCGCGCCCCTCGCAGGCAGGTCCCGGCGGGGGCGCGAGCGGCCGAGGGCCGGGGGTCTCGCGGGCAGGAGTCTCCGCGCTCTCCCGAGAGCCCGCACACTTACTTTCCAGGATAGGCAGCGGCCGTCGTCGCTCCGGGGATCGGGGACAGCAATGCCGAGGGGTCGCCCCTACGGCACCCGAAAAATTAAAAAAGTGCCGCGGCGGAGCGGCTGCCCGCCCCTCCCTCCCCCACCCGCCCCCTCCCCCGAAGCGGCTCTCCCACCACCCCCGGCGGCGGCGGTGGCCAACTTGCCCCTCTACCCGGTGCCCATGGTGCCGCCTCTGCGGCCGGCAACGACACACTCAGCCCCGGAGCCCCCTCTGCCGCCCAGAGGTCGCCGCCGCCCGCCCAGCCGCTAGCCCGCCTGCCCAGCCAGCCCCGGGCTCCCGGGAACGTCAGCACGCCGCCGTCCCCAGACCGGCTCCCCGCCAACCCCATTGGTCGGAAGGAAAAGGCTGGCCCTCCCTATTGGCCCGGCCCTCATATTGAACGGGCCAATGGGAACTGCGGTTTCAGGTTGCCATAGAGACCGATGCTGTTAAGAGCGTGAGGGCCTGGAGAAGGTGGAGAGTGAGGAGGAAGGTGTTGGTGGCTTTGGGAGCCGGAGGCGGGGTGGGGGAAAGAAGTACAGGGGGATTCCCGGGAGCTGGCTTTAACATGTGGCGTAGCTTTTGCTTTGCCTTTCTGTCCGCTCCAGCAATGAAAGGTAGGGTTTGCTCCTGGCGTCAAAGGCTGTAACAGCTGAGCCCCAATCCTTGAAGGTGAGAGCCTTGGAGGTCGTTCCCTTTTCCCGCGTCTGGGGAGCCCCTGAGGCTACGCCCATTGACCCTAGAGATATGAGTGCAGCTTCTGCTTCTCCAGGTGAGTTTGCTCCCCACCCCTTAAATCGCTGCTTCCTCCTGACGTCACTGAAACTCCTGAATGCTACTTGTTCTTCCCAACCACTCCTTGCCTAGGGCGGATCTTGCCTCTAATTTTTGGGTCTTCAAACTTACAGTCCTACATAAAGGAGATTCAAAAAGGATTGCCTTTGGATGATAGTTCGGTAAGGAAACTGACATATTGTATGTCCTAAACTCAACACAGAAGATAATGTGTTCCCTGCTTCCCAAAGCAATCCTCTAATCTCTGTGTTGAAGGATATTTATTAAACACCTATCTCTGTGTGCTTTCTGCACTATGAGCTGACAGATGTTTGCTCTTTCCCTTAAGAGGTTACAGGGTGGGGAAGGCAGGTGACAGAGTCAATCCGTGTTTCTAATGATTTCACAAGAGAGTGAAGGAAATAGATTACAGTTGATGGATTTTGTTTTCTGGGTATTTTCCAGATGATGTCTAAATTTGATGGAAAAAACAACAACACTGAGCCATGGAATCAGTACACACAAAAATCTTGATCTTTAACAAATCTCTTCTTTTACTGAAAGTTTCGTTGTGCTTGTTTGTCAATACCAACTGTT
Source organism: Rhinolophus hipposideros (assembly GCF_964194185.1). Classification (NCBI taxonomy): domain Eukaryota; kingdom Metazoa; phylum Chordata; class Mammalia; order Chiroptera; family Rhinolophidae; genus Rhinolophus; species Rhinolophus hipposideros. The sequence goes on along the minus strand of NC_138052.1, from coordinate 37,295,142 downwards.
TTTGGTAAATAGCTTTCATATTTAGATACTGGCTACTAAAATGAGATTTCATTAATATATTAGGCTTTTAAGCATTACATTGCTCTATCACATAGCCACTAATATTCAAAAGGTTCCTTCTTTTGGTGATTTTGCTGTTTTTTTTTTATACCAATCTCTTTAGTAAGAAGACTGTTTATGTTACTGCCCCTCCAGCTGGGGCTGACCATATTGTTAGAAAAAGCTAATAGGATTTTGGAAATTACAAGTACTTTGTTGAGAGAAACGAATTAATGCTTCAGCAAACTATATGTCTACTTACTGTCCAGAACTTTAAGGTGATAATATGCTTTGCTGTTGTTTTTTATCTTACTGTAGTTGAAGATTACAAACATAGATAAGAATTATTAATGTGGTGCCTTGATTGGAAAAATATCTCTCACAATTTGTAGTAATATTTGAACTTAGTTGACAATCCTATGCAGAGTTTGGACTGCAGAACAAAACAACTGAACATGTGAGTGTTCCCCCTAGTTTCAGAGTTGGGAAGGAATCCCCAGGGGCCATGGAATGCAATCTCATGCTTTGCCATCATGGAAATTAGATCATCATGCTTTTTATTTCTGGCTTTCTTTTGTGTTTGTTTATAGGAGAATAGAAAAGGTAAAATGCAATTTTTTAAATAAATGCGACTTATTTTTAATGCACTAATACGATACCAATGATTTAGTTTTTTTCAAAAAATACTATTAGATGAAAGGGAGATGTGTCTAATGAAAAGAAAAAAAAATGATATATGTATCCCTTTTTCTTGCCTTAGGCTAGCATGGAAAAAATAAAACAAGAACCAATTCATTTTTTTTAGTCCAATAATTTTCTTGTATTTTTCCCAGGTCACATGTTTGAAGAGTGTTTTGATATTGTGTATTTCATGTTTGTAATGATTAAAATGTTACTAACATCCACCATGATTATTGTCACCTAAAATGTTTTCATTCAACATTATTCTTTTCATAATTGTTGAAAAGTGTCTTTTGAACTTGCTGTTGAACTACTAGATAAGGTTAAGACATTTTATTCCACTATAAGTGTATGCTATCCATAGTTGGCCAGGTCTTCACTGATTCTCTAAATTCCTTTCCTCATCAGTAGGGTGATCAATTATGCAGGATGCTTATCTAGGGACATTATCCAAGGCACTTCTCCCAAACCTGTCCTATTTCTGCTGTCCTTAAGCTCCCACTGTACTTGGTCTTCTAGTTCTGCAAACGATTTTGCCTTTTCTTTGACTGAGGCATCCACCATGAGCTTCCTCAATTTAACTTTACTAGACCTCAGTCTCAGTTTTTAAACTTCATCACTTCCTTCAGTCCTGGCTCAGAAGGGGTGTCTATACTTCTCTTCTAAGCTCATACTCCACTTGTGCTCCTAAACATGGGTCATTCTTCTTCCTCCTCCAGAATGTTGCTCTGCTGATTATAATTTCTGTCTTCGGTCATGTGTTCCATCCTTTAATATTTTTTTTTCACTGTGCCTTAAGTATCTGACTTTTTATAAAACCACCTTCCTTCTGTTCTACCTCCATCTCTATCTGTTGGCCATTCCTTTCACCAAAAAACAGTCTGAAGGGAATTTCTCAGGGCTTCTATTTTTATCATCCCCAATATTCTGGCCCTTGACTATAACCAAAATGATTCTGAAGATTCAAAATCCTAACTCATTTTGCCTAAAGGTTTCTCCTACAAAAGTGCTCTTTACTTGCAAATTGCAGTGCCTGAAGTCAAGATTTCTAGTGAAGGTTAGAAACCATTGTCTTCCACCCTGAGGGTCCATAGAAATGCAAATGTGCCTGAGAAGGTGAAGCTTTTACTTGTTAGCTGCACTACCTGTGTGGGACTAACTCCTGGTAATTAAGAGTGGGAAAAGGGGCCTAGAGCAAATCAGATTAGAAATAAGGAAGAGGGGTCTCTACTCAGGCTGACTGGGGCCTAGGGCAAGTTATAAATGTTGGAAAGAAGGAAGGAGTTTGGCGAGCTCCATCCTCAAGAACAAATGTAAACAGCAAATCCAAGGAAACTTTTTAGTGACCATCCCAGAAAGAAGTCAACCTGAACCTTTCATGATTATGAAAACTTTGTAACTTTCCAATGTTTGTTGTTTTCATATTAACAGAGGCTGCAAGGAAAAGGGGGGAGCAGGAACACCATATCTTCTCATTTTGGATGTATATAGAGAAGGTGAGGGCAGTAAAGATAATAACTCCAAAAAGTACGCTGATAGCTGCTACTGGGTTTTTTGTTTGTTTTATTTTTAAAAGGTATGTTAAAACATATAGGGTGCAAATTAAGGAAAGAACACAATGAAATAAACTGGTCCTAAAGAGATCTTAGAGTTTAGTAGTTCTCTAGATTTCAGAATTGGCCATGCCTCACCTCCAGTCCATTCACTGAACATGTAAATCCTCCCCTGCCCTTAGAGCCCAGCCTAATAGTTACCTGTAAAGATTTTTCTGAAAATTTCCTGACCTTACCCCACAGTGGAGAGGATGATTTCTGCTTTAATATATTACGGTGGCACTTAACACTCTGTATCCAATGTTATACGTATCTCTGTGAGCTTTCTCTCCTACAATAGGACACATATCATGGTCATGACTGTATCACAGTGCCTTAGACTACGGAAGTGCCTCTCACACTAAGAAAAGCTAACGTTCATTAAACCTTTTATTTAGTCCTTAGCAGAATTGACCTTCCAATAATGAAAAAGTAGAATCAGTAATATTGGGAGGTAATTAGAAAAAGATGGGACCAGAGTTCCAAAGTGGAAAAGTGAGATAATGTGTGGCAGAGTGGAGTAGAGGTTTTTGCCATGTAGCCTCCTAAAAGAGAAAGGCCTCAGATCTTACCTCTACTGGGACTTATCTGGACCCCTCTATGAGGGAGGGGACCTATGTGAGAAGGACTGATGTGCTTTGGCATCAAGTTATATTCAGAGCTAAGGCTATAAAATTCTGTGCATGGGGGAAAGCAGTTGAAACTCAGCTTTGTCAAGCAGGTTAAATAAGGGTTACCTACATTTTTTCCATTTGAAACATTCAAGATATTCTGCCTTTTTTGAACACAGTACAATCCTGAGAATTTAACAACTTCATAAAATCAGAAAGGCATCAAATATCTGGTAGATATAACAGACCTGTTTCCAGGTATTTATCTCCACAACCCTTGCAGTAGGTAGCCCTGCATGGGCTCATGGTCTTCCATCTGGTCCGTGCTACCAGCCTTGATGGGGACCTGATTCAAACGTAACCAATTCATAGGCTGACAATTGACCCACAACCTGTAACAGTGCTAATCAGATTTTTCTTCTGGGAATTTGGCATTGAGAAACAGACAGCCAGAGAGAGCAACTGCCTTGGTCCTGATGTTTTCTGGGTTCCTATTCTACCCATGAAAGCAGAATAAACTTCATTTTTTATTCCATAAGATTTATGTTTCTTTCTTTTTCTTAAATTAAAATTTAACGGGGTGACACACAATGTGATATATAGATGATGTATTACACAATGGTACACCTGAAAGATTTCTATTGCTTTTATTTACCCCTAAGCCATTCTTTCCATGGTTTGCCTTTAGTGAGTCTCTCACTAAAATATTATGCAAGTATTTCACAATAACACAAAACATATATTATGACCATCTCATTGGACCATGATGAGCAACAGTCTAAAAATTTCTAACAAGCAAAGAATAGAAAATGAATGATCTGTCTAGTTGCAAACATTGTCAACCTAAGTTGAGTAAAATAACTTTATTTATTGTGGTGTCTATTCCTCCCGACTCCACAACCTCAAAGCCTTGTATTCTTCCCCTCTGAGTTCTTCTCCTTTGAAGTTGAGAGCAGGAAGTTGAGAAGATGAGCAATATGATTGTTTTTTCAAGGTCGAATCATTTTGCTACACCATTGGTATCGAAAGAATGTATTGGAATTTATATTTATTTTATAAATTTATACTAATTTTTTTAGGAACCAGGCTTTAAAATAAAAATAAAATCAGAAGATTTACCAGAGACATTCATGTCCCCCATTGCAGGGGAAATAGATTATGAAGTTTAAGATCCAGCAATTTAAAAAAAGAAAAAAAAAAGCCTCTCGGGAGAAAACCAAACTTTCCCCAAAATTGCTATAATATTTTTTTCTAAACTATCCAGTTTTCAACAAATTAACATGAGACATGCAAAAAAAATCAGGAAAGTATAACCTATATTCAGGAAAATGTATAAATATGCTGAGTGGGCCAGCTTATTAGATTTAGTTGACAACAAATCCAATACAGCTACTGTAAATATGTTGAAAAACTTGAAAGAAAAATGACTAAACAAGTAACATCTCTCAATAGAGAAATAGAAACTGTGGGGAAAAACCAAATGGAAACTCTAGACCAACAGAAACTATCCAATCTGAAGAACAGAAAGGAAAAAAAAGGCTGGAGGAAAATGAACAGAGACCCTGAAAGTTGTAGGATAGTTTGGAGAACAAAAAGGAAAGGAGGGTTGGAAGGGTATATAAAAAAATATTTAAAGAAGCAATGGCCTAAAAGTTCCCAAATTTTATAAAAATTTTAATATACAAATCCATGAAACTCAATAATCATAAATAGAATAAACATAAAGAGAACCAGAACTAGGTACATCATAGACTGATGAAAGACAAAGATGAACAATTTTGAAGCAACAGAGAAGAACAACTCATCATGTACAAGGGAACAACAACAACATTAATAGCTGCCTTATAAGAAACAAAAGAAACCAAAAGGCAGTGAAGGACATATTCAAAATGTTAAAAGAAGAAAAAAATCTCAATCAAGAATTCTACATCTATTAGGTTGGTGCAAAAGTAATTGCGGTTTTTGCAATTGTTTTTAACCTTTTAAACGACAATTACTTTTGTACCAACCTAATAACAAAACTGTCAAAAATGAAGGTGACAGTCCTCATAAATGAACCGATGTTGAAAGTATGCTAATTGCTGTGTATAATCCATACAATTGTCAGCTTTGAATGAAGCCCAAAACTAAAGAAGGCAGACGCAAGGCACCAGACAAGTCAACAATTAATTTGCTTTCGTAAAGCAGCTCTTGACTCAGTTCCAACCCTCGATATCGAATGATCACCACACTAAAATACTATTTAAAATACTAAATTTAAAGTTCTTTTCCCAAAATAAATTATTGGAAAATATGACCTCATTATTTTCTTAATTCCAAAGCTTTCTGTGTGCTTCATAAAGGTGGCAATAAGATGACCAAAGCAGTAGCAAAGAGAAAATAAATCACCTGCTAAAGTTCTCCCCACATCCTATCATCCAAGTATGGTACTTGGCCCTATCCATTCCTGGGGCCCTGCTTCCTTTATACACCAGTTCAGCTCGCTGTTATCACAGGATTTGCAACTGGTTGCAGCTTCTGGTTGGACTAGGGGAGCAAGTCAACAGCACGTGCTAGTACGTTACCATGTCAGGAACCAGAAGTCAGGAATTGTTCTACTTTGCTGGAATTTAATAGATTTTTTAAATAAAAATGAAATCAAGAAAATAAATGCAGAAAAGCAATTAACAAGATCCAACATCCATTCATATAAAAATGCTCAACAAATTAGCAATAGAAAAGCATTTCCTCAATCTGATAAAGTACATTTATAAAAAAGTCATATCTGACCTCACATTTTGGTAAAAGACAATGCTTTCTTCCTAAGGTTAAAAATAAAATGGTGTCCACTCTCATGTCTTTTATGTAAGACTGTACGGGAAGTTTTAGCCATGTAATAAGGGAAAAACTAAATTAAAGGCATGTAGATTGGAAAAAATAAAACTGTCTTTATTCACAAATGACATGAACCTATACATAGGAAATCCTAAAGAATTACAAAAAAATAGTAGTAATACTAGAAGTAATAAATGAATTTAGCAAAGTTATAAGATACAAGACCAATATAAAAAACAAACAAAAAAATCAGTTGTATTTTTGTATCCTAGGAACTAGCAATTTGGAAATGAACTGTAGAGGACAGTTCCATTCATAATAACATGACAAAAAGGAAAAAAATTAGAAAAAAAGTATAAGTTCTCTCATAAATAGATTCAGTGTGATCCCTATCAAAATCCCAGCAAGCGTATTTTGCAGAAACTGACAAGTCAGTCTTAAACTGAACATACATAAGAACAATATCCCCCAAACAACAAAACAGAAGGAATTACAATATTTAAATTTAAAACTTACTATAAAGTTACAATAATAGAACATAGTATTGGCATAATAATAGGCATTTAGATCAATGAAATAGGATAGAAAGTATAGAAATAAATCCTTACATTTATGTTGATAGGTTCTTTATAAAGATGCCATGGTAGTTCAATGGGGAAAGCCATGTCTTTTTAAGAAATGCTACTGGGGCCAGAAGGTGTTGGCATGAAATATTCAAAGTGGATATTCCAAATCTTGGAAAACCAAGATTACTCTACCTAGCAAAGCTATCTCTTAGAATCAAAGGACTCGGAAAGAGCTTTCCAGACAAGGAAAAACTGAAGGAGTTTATCATCACCAAACCAGTATTACAAGAAACGTTAGAGACTTTTTCAAGAATAAGAAAAAAGATAAAAAAAAATATGAATAATAATATGGCAATAACTGCTTAGCTATCAAGAAATGCTTTAAATGTAAATGGATTAAATGCTCCAATCAAAAGACATAGGGTGGCTGACTGGGTAAGAAAACAAGACCCTTACATATGTTGTCCACTAGAAACTCACTTCACATTAAAAGACACACACACACACACACACACACACACACACACACACACACACACACACAGAGACTGAAAGTAGAGAGGTGGAAAAAAGACATTTTATGAAAATGGAAATGAACAAACAAAAAAAGCTTGGCTAGCAATACTTAATACCAGATAAGATAGACTTTAAAACAAAGGCTATACCAGGACAAAGAGGGACCCAGTAATCCCATTTCTGGGTATTTATTCAAAGAAACCCAAAGTGCTACTTGGAGGGGACATGTGCATCCATATGTTCATTGCAGCATTCTTTACAATGTCCAAGATGTGGAGGCAGCCTGGGTGTCCATCAATGGAGGAATTGTTAAAAAGGAGAGAGACAGAGAGAAAGAGAGAGAGCAAGAGAACATATATACAGTAGAATATTACTCAGCCATATGAAATCTTGCCATCTGCCGCAATATGGATAGACCTAGAGGGTATTGTGCTGAATGGAGTGAGTCAGACAGAGAAAAACAAAAGTGACATGATTTCACTTATATGTGGAAGCTAGAGAACAGAATAAATGAGCAAACAGAACAGAAAAAAGCACATAAATACATAAAGCATTTTGCTAGTTGCCAGATTTGGGGGTGGAGGGTGGGAAGATATTTGAAGTAGGGGAGGGGATTCAGAGGTACAAATTGGTAGTTATAAGATAGTCATGAGAATGTAGAGTATAGCATGGGGAATATTGTCAGTAGTATTGTAATAACTACATATAGTATCAGATGGGTACTGGATTTATTAGGGTGATCACTTTGTAAGTTATATAAATGTCTAATTACTGTGTTGTACACCTGAAACTAATATAATATTGTATGTCAACTGTTATTAAAAATATTTAAAAAAAGAAATGCTGCTAGGATCATTAGACAACTATATGCAAAGCAATGAACTTATACTCATACACCATACAGAAAAATTAACTCAATGTACTTCATAGACCTCAGCACTCAAATTATAAGACTTCTGGAAGGAAACATAATACAAAATCTGTGACTTTTTTTAGGCAACGATTTCCTAGAGATCTGCATCATGATCCATTAAAGAATAAATTGATAAATTGGACTTAATAAAAAATAAAAGTTTTGTCCTTCAAAAGAGAGTAAGAAAATGAAAAGACAATCTATGGACTACGAAAGAATTATTTGCTAATCATAATCTGATAAGTGACATATCTAGAATATGTAAAGAAATTCTAAATTTCAGAAGGAGGAAAGCAACTCAATTAAAACTGTGCAAAATATTTGAATAGACATTTCACCAAAAAGTTATACAAAAGATTAGTAAACACATGAAAATATGTGCAACATGATTAATCATTAGGGAAATGCACACTAAAAGCACAATACAATACCACTACACAACCACTAGAATGAGGATAAGCAAAAGATGTGATATTGCCAAGGATGTGGAAAACGGGAAGTCTCATGTATTCTGGAAAACCATGTGAGAGTTTCTTAAAAATATAAACCAATTATAAACCAGCAATTCTAGTTTTAGAAATCTACTCAAACAAAGACGTATGTCCACATAAAGACTTTTACATGAATAATAGCAGTACTATTCATAATAGAAAAAAATATTAGAAATAATCCAAATGTCCATCAACTAATGATTAGATAATTTATGGCACAATGGATTAATATTCAGCAATAAAAATAATGAACTACTGATACATGCTGCAACATGGATAAACCTCCAACATATTATGCCAAGAGGAAAAAAGCCAGGCACAAATTGGTATTATGTTGCACTTCCAAAAAAAGAAAAAATATAGAGACAGAAAACAGACCAGCTATTATCTTGGGCTGAGATAGGAATATGGAATGCAAGTGGTTATGACAGAAATTTTTCAGGTGACAGAAATGTTCTAGAAGTGAATGGTGCTGATGGTTGCACAATTTAGTTTTATGAACTTTATAAATTTATACATTTATTTGAAATAATTACATTGTACTCTTAATAATGGATGTATTTTTGTAGAATGTAAATTAGATCTCATTAAAGCTATTACAGATAAAAATTTTAAAAATGACATAAGCACATCATCTTAAAACTTTCATATATGAGCACTTAGTAAATTTGGAAACAATTTTCTAACATGATGGAAAATCTTCCAAATAGCATTTCAGTGGATTTAGACCCCACTTGTTAAACATTAAAGAAAAAAAAAACTTTGCAAGGAAAACTGATTGATACCAGGGAAGTCAGAACTTTACTAAAGAAAATGACTAAACTATAACTTTGTGTAATTAATGAATGGAATTGAAATTTGAGTATCATAATTGTGTACATGAAGCCAATGTCGCACTACTTCCATGTCTGTTTTTGCAGTATCTGTATTAGTTATTACAGCCTTTATAACCAAGTATGGGAATGATCTGAACTTAGACTTTGAATTCTTCTACGATCATGTACTAAACCAAGATTTTCAAGGTTATGCAACATTTTCCATCGCATAACTCTCACTAAAATTTATTTAAATTATCAACATTATATATGGCAATATTTTTTTGTACTTATTGATTTTTCTATATTTGTGTTTTTTTCATTTACATAATGCTAGCACAATATCACACTTAAAGAATTTATACTAAATAATTTTAGAAGTGTGTGCTCAAAGATGTTCAGTAATAGAGGTATGTGTTTGAGAATGTTTGGAAACCTCAGCTTTGCAATATCTTTAGATAAAATGTATGTTCTTTCCTTCATATTTTGGTTTGTTTGTTTTTGTTCATTTTTAAGTTTCTCTCTTCTGTGTTCCCCAGGTAGTAGGAATAAATCTTTGAAGACTACATTTTCATCTTTTTTTTCTCTTTTCTTTGTCTTGAAGATCACTTAGATCATTTACCTCAAATAAGACACATTTCTTTTTTTTTTTTAACATTTTTTTAGACACATTTCGATCTATAACATCATCACAGGTGCTGATCATTATCATGGTCTAACCTGAGTGAAGTCAGTGAAATCTCAAGTGGTATTGAGAAGAGTATTCTTTTGACACATCCAAATGATGTAAAAGTGAGACATAAGTAAAAAATGTACAATAAAAAAGAAGACTCAAGAAGTTGCTATAAAGTAGAAAATTTGAGAAAAGAAACAAAATTTACCCACACAGAATTAATGGATTTTTATGGTCAATAGAAAACCTGATTTCAAAATCCTAGGCTTTCAATGATTTACTGTTTGACCTTGCAAAAGTCACTTATTTTTCCACTGCCTCTGCCCCACATATGAAAGTGAGGCTTAGTATACTTTTCCATTCTCATAAACAGTAATGGTTAACTTTTAAAGTTAAAAAAATGTAAAAGTGCGTAAACTTACGAACTTTTAGTATGAGCATGCTACTGTACCTACATCTGAACATAAACCAAAGGGTGTTTGGTATATAAGAATTTATCTCAGAAAAGGATTCCTCATTTCCACTTTACGTTAAGTTTTCTTTTTGCTTTGTTCCTTCTATTTGTCACCATTAGGTAAAAAATGTCTTTATTAACTAACATAGTCTGAACTACCATAGGTAACATAATCTTCAGCATTTTATTAACTTCTTGTATATCTCCCTTTTCTGAAGCCTCTATATACAGTTTTCTCATAGGCTTATGTTAGGTGGTATATCATAATCTCATTGGTCAAATATACTTAAATTTAATGTTTTAATCCAATGTTTTTTAAACGATCAGTTTTCTAAAATCATTGAATTTTAGAGCTGGAAAAAAAGCTTAGAGATTACAAACCAGCATGGATACTGACCATATAACTACTAGCCTAAGACTCTTTCCATTCAACCTTATCAATCTCTCTAATAAAAAAGAATTAATATCACTTACATATTTCACTGTGTTTGATATGTGTGTGTGTGTATGACTAAATTTTCCAAAGCTAAGATAATGTCAATTTAAAAATTTTATAAGGATAAAACAATAGAGGAAAAAATATGCAGTTATACCAATAATTCTCTTCCTTGCATTTATAAATGACTACTTTATCTACATTGCTCTCCTACAATATTATTTGTCTACTGAGAAGATGATACCTTCAGGTATTTTTGTATTTAATCTTTAGTATGTATACAGTGCAGTTATTTTTTATGTTCTTGGAATTGAGTCAAAACCCTAATGACTCCTAGTTCTGTGTTTTAAACGCTGACGAACTGTGTTTGATACAGTTGGTGGAAGAGCACTGAGCCCAGTCAGGAAGTCTAGTTGGGTTCTAGCCTTCACTTGCTCCTTCAAGTCTTAGACAAAGCAATTAATCTCCCCCGCCCTGTGTTTACTGATCTGTGAAATGCATCAGACTAAAATCTTCCCTGGGTTTAGATTAATTCATTTAGAAAATGAAATGGTGAATGATCTCATTCTAAGTTTTGGCTTTGTTTTCTTTTGAAAGAAAATGTTTATCACTTTGTTATAGCCCTAAAGTCTATTGCCATCACCTTCTTTGTTTTCATTTTTCCATAAACTCTCTTTCGAAAGACTTCCTTTTTCTTTGTTCAAAATTTACCTCTCCTCTTAATTCCCACTTTTATCTTGCCTTCCTTTCCCTCCCCAGGACCTTATTTTTACCTTAACAGGGGAATAGCTGTTTGAAAAAAAAAAAAGAAAGACAGAAAAAAGCATGAGAGAGGTCCACTTCTACGTATGTTGAGAAGCACTATCTGTGAGTTGTCTCCCTTCCTGCAGAGGGAGTAGAACAGAGAAGTCACGCGCATGGGCTGTGGAGCCAGACTGCCTTGGGTGCGCATCTGGTCTCTGCCCCTCAGCAACTGCATGATCTTGGACCTCAGTTTCCTATTCTGCAAAATAGGAACAGCAGTGTTACCCAAACATTAGTGTGAGAATTAAATGAATCAAAATAGATGAAGGTTTTAGGATAGTCCTCGGCTCATAGTAATTGCTCAATTAATGTTGGAGATTATTGCACCCCTCTCTCTATTGACCCTCATAAAATGTAATCACTTCAGCACAGGCTGAAAGAGGACACAGTACTGCTGAGGCACAGGAATAGCTCTGGGTGAGTTGAATGCTGTGTTCTTACAGTTCAGGGGCCTTTTGTAACTCTATTCCCGACTCCCTGCCCTTTGCCTTCCAAACTTCTGGGATGTAAATGTTGGGCAAAAAGTATGATAAAGAGGAAGACTGGCATGATTTGCAGGTAATGTGCCTTTCATTTAATTTACGACGACATATGGTTACTCTCTAAGTAAATTGTCTGTTTGAAATGTAACTTTTTGCTTTCTGTCACAATTCTGAACTAGCATGCCATAATTATTATACTTTAAGATGGTAAAGAAAATAATCTCAAAATGTGTCCTTTGGGCAGACCTATTTATATAACACTCCATTTGAGAAATAGCACCGATAAAAACGATTCTTAGCAAAGAATATTAATTGATGAAAACATTTCTTTACTAACAATGTAAGGGAAGCAATCTGTTCTTAGCTCTTTCCAACTATAAAATAGAATTGGCCATTCATGAACAAAAGCCAATTAAATTTATTTTCATTGCTACCTTTTACAAATTTTTGTTTTTGACAATGGGGTCTTTTAAATTTTTCAAACAGATTTTTAAAATAAACAGCTCTTTTAATAAGGAAAAGGCAGACAAATCTAATAGCAAGATTTAGATTTAGGTGCAAAGTGTAGTTTCCACCTCAAAATTTAACTATATGACTTATTTTTAAAGAAGGGGTACTTACCCATTCTGATTAAGGAGTCCCATTCGCCTAATGTTCTATAAAGTGAGCATAACAAATATGTCACATAAAGAATAAAAGCACAAGAAAATATTTTTGACTGGTAAAAAGCCAAAATTCTGTAGCATTTAGAAAACTCGTGTTGCGCATACCTGATGAACATGGAAGATATTGAATCTAGAAAAATCAATGAATATTTCACATTTCTTCACACTCTTCTAGGATGGACAGAAAACAATATTAAACAATATCTTTTAAAAAGTACATGTACTTTTTCCAGTATTTATTGAATACTACTCAATAAAGCACTTGGGTTTGAAGCTCACAAAGAAATGTATCGACAAAAGTAGGAATTTAAATTCCTAAGACATAGGATGTCACATAGCAAAGAGTTTATCTTTTAATAATCTTCAGCATATTTTATTTCAAATACTAACATAAGAGGAAAAGTCACATATTACATGATCATGTAAGAAATTGGTATACAACTCAATAAAAAAATCCAATTAAAAAATGGGCAGAGGAATTGATAGACCATTTTCCAAAGACATACAAATGGCTAACAGGTACATGAAAAGGTTCTTAACATCACTAATCATTGTGGAAATGTCTATGTATATTTTTGGATTCAGTATGCTATTTATTAAGGAGTTTTCTATGTTTGTTCCTGAGAGACATTGGTCTGTAGATTTCCTATAATTTCTTTTATGGTTCTGGTATCAGGCTAATGCCAACCTTATAAAAAGGTTTGGGATATGTTCCCGTCTCTTTTAATGTCTGAAGGTGTTTGTTTATGATTGGCATTATTTATTCCTTAAAAGATTAATAGAATTTACCCTGGAATGTTCTGGGCCTGGAAGTTTGTCTTTCAGAAGATTTTTAATAATTCATGTAATTAATTTAATAGATGTAAGGCTATTCAGATTTCTGTTCTTCAGTAATTTTCGATAATTTGTTGTATTCAGGAATTTGTACGTTCCACCTGAGTTGTTCTTGGCATAAAGTTGTTTATAATATAGTCCCTTGTTATTCTTTCAATATGTATCTGGTCTCTAGTGATGGCCCTTTTTTTCATTTCTGATAGTGATAATTTATATCTTCTTCCTGTTTTTTCAATCAGTCTAAAAGTTTATGAGTTTTACCAATTTTTTTCAAAATTCTACATTTATTTAAAGTCCACATTTATTTTCTTTAGTTGTCTAGTTTCTGCTTTAGATGTTGACAAACTATAGCTCAGTGACCAAAATCCAGGCCACTACTTAATTTTTCAGATAAAGTTTAGCGTCACCGTACTTATTCATTTACCCAGTGTCTGTGGCGGCCTTCACATTTACAACAACAGGGTTGAGTAATTGCAACAGCGATCCTATGGTCTGCAAACTTTAAAATAATTATTCACTGGCCTGTTACGGAACAAGTTTTCTTCTTCTATCCTATTTAATTGGTTTTTTCTCTTAATTCTTTTTTTTCTATGCTTACTTTGGGATAATTTGCTCTTTTTCCTACTAATATTAGTAGTTGAGGCTATCGCCTTTCCTCTGAGCCCTGTTTTAAGTGTAATCCACAAATTTCACTTCATTGTAGTTTCATGTTTATTCAATTCAAAATATTTTCTAATTTCCTTTGTCATTTCTACTTTGACCCATGGGTTATGTAAAAGTGTCTTGTTTATGTTAACAACCCAAATATTCATCAACAGATGAATATATAAACAAATTGTGGTATACACATGCAATGGAATACTACTACTCAATAAAGCAAGGAAGGAATTGTTGATACACATAACATAGAAGAAAGCCAACATAATTATCCTGAATGAAAAAGTAAGTACAAAAAGTACATATTTTGTGATTGTATTTACATAAATCTCTAGAAAAATGCTAACTAATCTATAGTGACAAATGCAGATCAGTAGTTTCTTAGGGGTAGAAGTGTAGAGAGGGACAGAGGGACTAATGACAAAGGGCATAAGAAAAGTTTTGTGGGGTCATACATATGTTCAGTGTCTTGATTGTGTCTGGTAATGGTTTCATGGGTATTTGCATATGTCAAAATTAAGGTGTATAATTTATGTGGAGTGTATTGCATGTCAATTATACTTCAATAAATCTGTTTTTAAAAGAATGTTAATTTTGAAATATGCAGGGATTTTCCAGTTGTTTATCTGTTATTGATTTCTAATTTAATTCTGCTTAGAATTTGATTCTGGTCAGAGAACATACTCTATATGATTTAACACCCTATACATTTTCTGACTGTTTTAAACCCGAAAATGTGATCTCCCTTGGTTAATTTTCCATTTGCACTTAACAGTAAACATCTATTCTGCTACTGTTAGTTGGAGTGTTCTAAGAATCTCAATTAGATCAAGTTGGTTATAGTTTTCAAACCTTACAACTGATTATCTATTTTGCATCAACTACTTGGAAAAGGAGTTTTGAGTTCTCCAGCATTAATTGTGGATTTACTTATTGTTTCAAGTATTCCTGCTTTTGTTTCATGTACTATGAAATTCTATTACTGGATTCAAACAATTTTAGAGTTGTTATCTATTCCTCAAGAACCAACCCCTTTATCATTAAGAAAACTCCTCCTAATCCCTGGTAATACATCACGTTCCAATCTCTTATCTGATATTAATATAGTCACTCCAGATTTCTTATATTTATTTTTACAAGGTATATCTTTTGCCACTCTTATACTTTAAAAATATATTTATATATTTAAGGTGTATTTTTGAATAGCATATAGTTGTGTGTTTTTTTAATCAATGTGACAATATCTGCCACTTAATTATAGTGTTTAGATCATTTACTCTTACTATACTTATCAATATAGTTGGTTTTAAACCTACCATTTTGCTCTTTGTTTTTCATTTGTACCATCTAGTCTTTGTTCATTTTCTTTGCATTTTTCTGCTCCTTTGGATTAATTGAGTAGCTTTTAGTATTCTATTTTTATCACTACTATGAGATTATTAGTTATGATTTTATAGTTATTCCTCTAGGATTTAACTCATTGCAGTCTATATTCAATAATATTTTCTCTGTTTATCCATTGTATATGATCCTTATCTCACAATATTTTCATTTCCCTCCTGCTATTATGTGCTATTATTATAATTCCTTTTTTAATCACATATGATGTAAACAGCACTATATATATTTATCATCTGGTATCATTCTTTTTTTTCCTGTAAAACTTTATGTAACATTTCTTGTGGTGCAGTTCTCCTGGCAACAAACTCTTGGCTTTTGTTTGTCTAAAAAATTCTTTGTTTTGCCTTCGTTCTTGAAAGATATTTTCACTGTGTGTAGAATTTTAGGTTGACAGGTTGTTGTTTTTCTTTGTTTTAATCTAGCACTTTATAGGTCTTGTGTCATTGTCTTCTGATTTATATCATTTCTAACAAATCTGTGATCATTCTTATCTGTGTTCCTCTGTATACTATGTGGGTTTTTATCCCTCTGACTGCTTTTAAGACTTTCGTTTCAAGACTGGTTTTCAGCAATTTGATTATTATGCCCCGGTGTGGTTTTATTCAAGCTTCTCATGCTAGGGGTTCGTTGGAATTCTCAAATCTGTGGTTTTATCATTTTCTTCAAATTTGGAAACATTTTGACCCTTATTTCTTAAAACATTTCTGTTTCTCACTTTCTTCGAGGACTCCACTTACATGTATGTTAGTCTTCTTGATCTTCCACAGACCATTGAGGCTCTGTTGGTTTTTTGTTTTCCTTTTGGTCTTTTTCCCCCACTGTGCTTCATTTTAGATAGCTTCTATTTTAATATTTTTAGCTCTAGAAATTAAATTTGATTCTTTATCTTGCTCTCTTTTGTTTGTTTTCTTTTAAACTCTTGAGCATGTTTACAGCATTTATTAGAGCTTTTTTCAAGTCCGTTAATACTAATCCTATCATCTCTGTCATTTCTGTATCTGTTACTATTTACTAACTTTTATTTTGTTTATCGGTCAACTTTTTTCTGCTTCTTGGTATTTCTAATGCTTTTTGAGTGGCTACTAGACATTGTGAATGTTATATTGTCTTGATTTTTGCTGTCTTACTTTAAATTAGTGTTGGGCCTTGTTTGGCAAGCAATGAAGATTTGTGGATCAGGTCATGGCTCGTTTTTAAGGTTTGGTAGAATGAATGCTGAGTAGACTTTCGCTAAACAAAAATTTAGCCTTATTCCTAAGACATAACTTCCTGGAGTCTCTACTGAATACCCAGGGTGATTAACAAGGGCTTTCCACTCTGGCAGGTCAAAAGTAAAACATCACCCATCCCTGTGTGAACTCTAGTAGCTGCTCAAATTACATATTCTCATTTACCATTTGCTTGGACTTGGAACTATTTCCCCTCTTAGTATTCAGCAAAGACTCGAGAAGAACCATATGCAGACTCACAGAGCTGATTTTTCTGCATAACACCCTCCTTTTTGGAGCTCTGCTTCACAACTTAGCTTCCCTGACTGCCTATCTCTGACTCATCAAGCCTACTGATGCTTGAGAAACCCTCTTCTTATTGCATGGTCTAGAATATAACTCCAGGCTGAGAGCCAGGGAAATCGTGGGTCCCACTCAACTTGTTTCTCTTTTCTCAGTGATCACAAACATGTTCTTCCTGTTCCTCAATGTGTGAAAATATGGGTTTCATATATTTTGTCCAGTTTTCTAGTTGTTTACTGTGGAAGGGTAAGCCTAGTTCTTGTTACTCCACTGGGTCAGAAGCAGAAGTCTGATTTGTTATTCTTATTATTGTTGTTACTATCTTAATTCTTTAGAAAAGCTTTTCAACAGTTTGCCTTTTTGTGTGTGTGTATATGCTTATGCATTGGATATTGTTAGCTCCTTCCTTCTTAAAAGATTGTCTTCCACTGGCTTCTAGAACGCATACTTACCTGATTTTCCTCCTTCCTCTCTTGCCATTTGTAAGATTCCTTTTCAGGCTCATCCTCTACCTGGGCATTATTATCTTATTATATCTTAGAATTTGTCAAGGTTTAGTTATAGATCCCTTTTCCTTTTTATCTCATGTTCTCTCCCTGGACCATCTCAGCTCTAACAACATTAAAGGTCACCAAGGACCCTCAGCCTTCTATCTCCAGCTGAGACCTCTCTTACATACTCTAGACCCTCCTACCTGCTTGGATGTCTCTAAGGCAACTCAAAATCAAGTTGATAAAATTGTGATCTTCTCACCTTCCCTAACCCTCACCCCCAAACCTGGTCTTCTTCCAGTGAGTTATACCTCCATCTTATCTAGTTGTACTTGGCAGAAGCCAGGGAGAGAGCTGGAACTCTTTTCTTTCCCTTGTTCCTCTGCCATCCCCAAATATGCCTTGTGTTATGTGGACAACACATTATGTTATGTGTTGTCCCAGCAGCAAGTCCTGTCAGTTTTGCCTTTAAATTTTTTTTCATTCCATCCATTTTTCACCATAGCCACTGAATTAGCCCAAGATAAGTATCATTTCTCATCTGACATACTGTAGCAGTCTCTTAACTGGCCTCTGTATAGTCCCCTCTAATCATCCACCCAAATCAGTTCTCAATACATCAGGCTAAAGTGATTTTCCAAAATGGAGACCTAAGCATGTCACCTTCTTCAATGGATATTCATTGATTTTAAGATAAAGACCCTAAACAAGGCATAAAAGGCTCTACATGTTTTGGCATTTGCCTACCTCTCTGCTTTCTCTTACCACACTACTCCTCAATCTATTCCCGAGTCACACTGGCTTTTAGTTTTTGGAAGATGTCCCCTTTCTTCTTGCCGTAGGATCTCAGCGTATGCAATTGCCTTTGTTTGGAATGTACTTTCCCGCCTTCAAATCACACCCTTTTCCAGGTTAATTAATATTATTTATCTATAAATTTCAGCTCATGCCATCTCTTCAACAAAACCTTCCTTTCCCTTTAAACATGCATTTTGTATATACTTGTATAAAACTAATGATGTCACTGCCACTTTGCCCCCCGTTAAAATAAGCTTTATATCTTCAGCAATAGGCACTATATAAATATTTGTTGAATGAATGAATGAGTCAATGATTGTCTTTTTATTTTTATGGAATCGTGAGCATGATAGATCCTAAATGGACTTTGTTGACCACTTTATTAAGCATTATCTAATGTACATCATTTCATATATTCTAAATGACAATTCATTTATAGTCTTAAAAATAAGAATAATAACATTGAAGGTAATAGCATAGAAGAATTTAATTTCAAATAAACTTTCCTTATGAGAACAAATTTTTAATTTTTTTAAAATATGATTAAAAGATTCACCTCCTAGTTGCTGGTTGCCACTTGTCTTCCTAGGGGGTAAAATGTCCTACTTTCAAAATATTTCAGTCAGTTGTCAACTGAATAGGTTGTGTATTTTCACAAAGAGGACAATAGTATTCAGTTTTTAGTGAGGGAAATGGGCTTGTGGAGGTAAGTTCTGACGTCTCTCCCCTCCCATGCACATACTCCAGACCACATTGTCAGTATGTTTTTATTGTGCACCTTAGTTGCCATTTATTATCTTATATGCGCCTAGTCTCATGTTTGGTACTTTACAATATCATGAATCTCCAAAACTAGTATTACTAATAATGTAAAACATGCATTACTAATCCTGTCGTACAAATTAAAAATGGAGGCCTAGATAAATTAAGTGAATTGCTCAGTTAGTGCCAGAGACAGGATTTATGAAGCTCCAAAACCTTTACCCTTTCTGCTACTTCTTCATGAGCCATGATTTTATCATGAAAAATTTAGAATTGTCTTTAAATGTATCTGTTCCTTGGACTTTATGACATCAAATTCAGTTGAAGATCTACCTTATAAAAAGAACAATTTCTTTAAACCTGTATGACTCATTCTTAATATAACCTTCCTATATTAATTAAATTTTCATACAGCTATTTCATGAGTTTATTATTAAGCATTGTGATTTTCAATTCTTTGGAAATCATGTGATCATTTTATACTTTCTTATTTCCAAATATTAAAGGCTAAGTAAATTAAGCCTTTTTTCTCAGTTAGAACACGATCTTGGTATTGATCAGCATACAATTCTGTTGACCTCCCACAGAAAAACCCAGCCCAAAGCTACTACTAATGCTACTTCTGGTTTACATTTGAGTTACTATCTTCTCTAGTTGTGAAAAACAACACACAGAGCCAAGTTTAATATTTTTCTGAAAAAAATTAAATGGGTTATGATTTTTAGAACTCCTTTTTCTTTTCTAAATGTTAAAATGTATGTTTCCTTTAGCCTGCATATATTCATTTGCTCATTCATTTGTTCATGTAACAAACATTTACTTAATGCTTCCTACATTCCATGCATCATTTTAGGGGATATAGATCAATGAGACAGACAAATGTTTGCCCCATACAGATTCTATACTAATGGGGAGAAATGGATAACCACACAATGAAATTGTGGTAACTGCTGATAAGAAAATATACAGGGTATTCTGATAAAGGTGGTTGGGGATGGGACTGGGGTTATTTTGGACAGTTTAATCACATAAGGTCTTTTGGTGGTGACATTTGAACCAAGACCTGAACTACAAGAAGGAGCAAGCCATTTGAAAAGCTGTCAGAACTATTTTCCACACAGATGCAACTGCCCTAGAGGAGTTGTTGACCTTTGGAGGAACCAGGAACAGAAAGAAGGTGCTGCTAGAGTATAATTTATAAGGCTGTAAAAGAAGTCAGGGATCAGATCTTGAGGATTTGAAATAAAATTATAATGTAATCATCAATTTCTTCTGAAATAACATTATTGATATTATTATATTTGCCTTAGAATTAACTTTATTTCACTGGCACTATTTATTAATTATGCCACAGACAGAAACATACGTTATGATCAAATTTTAAGAAATGAAAAGTTTTTAGAAATTATTAATAGTTCAACCTCTTCATTTTAGAGACTAGGCAATTTTAACCCAGAAATGTTAAGTGACTTCTAGGAGATATCTCAGCAAACCCAGAAAGGCTAGGATTTGAGCTCAGGCTTTAGTATGACAGGGTCCATCTTTCCAAAAACCCAATTTTTAAGAAAACATTAAAAAAAGTTTCATTTATGATATTTCTGTGGCTCTCTTGTTTTCCATTAAATTGTTTAAAAATAATATATTTCCATAACTAAACCAGTATTTAAGTATAGTTAATTGTTTTAGATTTGGATTAGATATGGTTTTTTACATCGTTGACTAAATTCCTATGACTATAAGAGCAGAATGATGCAGATATTGACTTAGTATTTATTGCTCATTTGACTTTCCTTGTACCATCTGCAGAGATTCTTAACCTGGTTCTTACATTCCAAGGGATCCACAAGTGAATCTAAAGTTCTAACCCTCTGAAAAGGTGTACAATGTTTAACATCCTTGTGAGTATCGTTTCAGGTCCTCCAAGAAACAGATTTCAAGACAGGATTAGACAAGCTCAATATATGGGGAAATGCCTGTTATGGAGGATTAAGGAGAGGGAGCAGGAGTAGGCAGCAATGAGATCACAAAGCAGGCCTGACACGTATCTGTGAAGGGAGAAAGGGAAGGAAGGATTGCGTAGAAAGTCTCAAACTGCAGGATAGTTCCAAGAAAGTCTCAGCCAGGCTGATGGGGAGTCATCAACAAGCAGTTGCTCCTTGAAGGCATCCTTTGCTCGGCAGGAAGGCACTGGCACCAGTACCCCTGCCATGCTCTGTTATTGGCTCCAAGCAGCACAGGGGAAGTGTGGTTTGGTTGTGAACACTGTCATGGATCAAAGGGGACAGCAGCTGAGGCTGTCCGTCACCTCCTCTCCTGGCAGCAGCTCGCTGGAAGATCTGAGTGGTGCACTTACAGGGCCATCACACTGTGCTTCGGTGAATTCCTTTAGGGAAAGTATCTATCGTGTTTCCCCGAAAATAAGACCTAACTGGAAAATCAGCTCTAATGCATCTTTTGGAGCAAAAATTAATATAAGACCCGGTATTATATTATATTATATCATATTATACCCAGTCTTATAGTAAAATAAAACCTGGTCTTACATTATAGTAAAATAAGACCGGGTCTTATATTAATTTTTGATCCAAAAGACGCATTATTGCTGATTGCCCAGCTAGGTCTTATTTTCGGGGAAACATGGTATGAATTGTTATATTCGCAATGTGTTTAGGTCCCTCCAAAAGTTCAGAACCACCGACTGTTCTGACACCCAAATGGTTAAAATGTGGTCCTCAGAAACCAAAGTATGGACTCAAATTTACTACCAAAAGTGAATAAATAGGAGTTATTCACCAAACCATTGAAAATTGTAGCATGATGATGGAGATAGAATTCTTGGGTTTGTACTGTGATTCTGCCTCTGATTAGTTGCTTGACCATGGGCAATTATTTCACCTTTCTGTACCTCCGATTCTTCATTTCTAACAAGGACATAATAAGTGCCTGCGTCTTCGGATTGTGGGGAGGAAACAGTGCGTTGATGTCCAGAAAGCTCCTCACACAGTACCTGGCATGCACTATTCCAAAGGTGATAGGCTCTTGGGCACTGAGCCCTGTAGTGTGCCCCACTTGAGCAGATTCAGCGATCAGATGTTAACTAAGGGAGTGAATGAATGCATGAAGCTCAGATCCTTTAGCTGCAGAAGGATCTTTTGAAGAGTGAGTTCTTTTAACACATTTAAAAATTATTCAGTGAAAAAGTATTGTCTCTGGGTTGGTAGTTCTTGAGGGGATGTTAATTTTTTTTCATTGTGTTTATTTGTATGTTTAATTTAAAATATTATTATGGATTACAATTTTATTTTATGCTCAATTCTTTAACACATGATTGTTAAAGCAATTTTTTTCTGTAAGTTAGAGCTACAAAGGTGATTTTGCATAGAAGTGGATTATTTTACGTATAATATTATTAGTGCTGTTACGTATTGTACAAATGTTTTAAAAGTTTCAATCTTGTTCTACAGAGCTTGACTTTTTTCTGTCTTTACATTTTATTAAATTTATTGGGGGTGATTTTGGTTAATAAAATCATGTAGGTTTCAAGTATACAATTCTGTAATACATTGTCTGTATATTGCATTGTGTCCAAAATCAGATCTTCTGTCATGTGTTTAACCACCTTTACCCTTTTTCATCTCCCCCCTTTCCTCTGGTAACCACCATACTATTGTCTGTGTCTGTGAGTTTTTGTTTTGTTTATTTCTTTGTTTGTTGCTTTCAGTTTTATATCCCACAGATGAGATAAATCATGTGGTTATTTTAGTATGGTGGTATTCTCTGACTTTTCCCCATTTCCTCTTTTTTTATGTTATGGTCTCCGTTATAGATTTTTTTGTGCGTAGTTACAATTAGGTTTATGCAAAATAAAGTTTCATCTGTACAGTAGACCTTTTTCTTCAGCATGCATCTTATCTCTCCATTCCCCTTTACAAATTCAGACCTTTACCCCCTCACCTTTTATGTTTTGGTTGTCACAAATTATCCCTATTTATGCTGTGAGTTTATTTTCAAATTGCAGTAACTATGTTCTTCTTTTCCCTTCTTCTTCTTCTTCTTCTTCTTCTTCTTCTTCTTCTTCTTCTTCTTCTTCTTCTTCTTCTTCTTCTTCTTCTTCTTCTTCCTCTCTCTCTCTCTCTCTCTCTCTCTCTCTCTCTCTCTCTCTCTCTGTCTCTCTCTCTCTCTGTCTCTCTGTTTTACCTCTTTTAGACTTTACATTTTATTTAAGTGTATAATAATCTATTCTGAAGAAGGGTTGCAATTTCCTGCTTCTGTCTGTCTGTTAGTCATTTTACTCATAGTTTTGTATCCTTTTGCCTTTTAGTTTCAGGTAGAATAACCCCGTTCAGTATTTCCTGTAATACATGTCTTGTGATGGTAAATTCCCTCGGTTTCTGTATGTCTGGAAAAGTCTTTATGTCTCCTTCACATCTAAAGGGTAACTTTGCTGGATATATTATTCTTTGTTGATAATTTCTGTCTTTCAACAGTTTGAATATCTCATTCCACACTCCCGTAGCTTGTAGAGCTTGACCTTTGTTGATACATTACTTTCTGTTTGGGTGACACTCCTTTCCTCCTTTAACAACTTCCTTGATTTCTCTCAGGCTGGTTTTTCTATAATATTTTAATTTCCATGTTTCTTGGTATACCCTCTTTTCACTAGTCCTGGTCTAAACATTTTTGTAAGGCAGATATGATAAAAGGTTAAATAAGCATTTGAAAGGTGAGATTCACAAATTGTTTAGTCCAGTGGTTGGCAAAATGCCAACAGCCCAAATGCCAAATCTCTCCAGCAGCCTATTTGAGTAAATAGGTTACATATTGTATATGGCTACTTCCATGCTGCACAACGCAACTAGATAGTTACAGCAGAGAGTGTATGTTCCACAAAGCATAAAATATTTACTGTGTCAGCTCTTACAGAAAAAAAATGCCAATTCCTGATTTTATTTACCCAAAATTTTTAAAACTAGGAAAAACAATTTTTAAAAAATGTCTACAACAGGATAGTTTCTTGGGGGTAGGAATTATGCCTCACTCATTGCTTTATCCTTAGAAACTAGCCCAGAGCCAGGCTTGTAGCAGATACTAAACAAATTTATCAAATTGAATTGATTGCATTAATTTTAAAAATTAAATACTTCAAATTAAAAAGGAATTTTCTCCCAGTGTGTTTTTATTAAAGTTGGCACTGTAGAGTAGACTCGCTGGGCTAGCACATTAGAGTGGCCATTACAAATAATCTCCATGGGTGGTTTTAGTACATCGAAAAAACATCCTTTTTGTGAACAAACTATATTAGTTTAATGGAATAATATGTTTGAGAGAATACTTGACCCCCTGCTGCTTCTTTTAACATTTTGCTTTTTATGCTAAGATTCCTTTAATAATTTCGTAATATTGTAGGCATTATAATTCATCAAATTCCTAGACTCACATGCATGAAGTTCTTCACATATTTTCAATAAGTGGATTCCAGCACCTAGTTTGGAAAAATTGTTTGGGTAGAAAAACCTTTGTATCTGTTTACATATAAATTATGAAATTAACTCTAATACTTGTTATAGTGCTATAAAGTTCAAATATTTTTAACTATTATAATTTATTAATCAGTTATACTCAAAATTTTACAAAGTAAACAATCTAACTTTAAACAGATGACATTTTTTTAAAAATTTAGGGCATGGGTTTCTGGTTTTCCTTTTGCTAGTCTGTTAATTTTTCTGTGATGAACAAGGACATAAATTGATAACAACTTTGAACATTTTTCATGAAATGCTTCCTATTGATAAAAATCACCTGAGACATTTCTTTAAAAACAATCCAGGGAGAAGGGATGAAAAGGTGGAACACAGAGAGTTTGGGGGGCAATGAAGCTACCCTGTTTGATACTGTAATGTTGTATACATGTCATTATACATCTATCTAAACACTTCGAATGTACACACCAAGAGCGAACTGTAACGTAAAATATGACCTTTCAGTAACAATGATGTGTTAATGTAGGTTTATCAATTATAAAAAATGTACCACTCTGGTGGGAAATGTTGATTGGGGCAGGCTTGTTTCTTTGCATATGGGGAGGTCAGAAGGTACAAGAATGGGAAATCTCTGTACCTTCCTCTTAATTTTTCTATGAACCTAAAACTGCTCTGAAAAATATAAATCTTTAAAAAAAAAGAAGTAATAAGAAATTCCTAGGCCTCTCCCTCTAAATTTTGATTCAGTATTTATGGGTTGAGGTCCAGATTCTTTCTTTTTCAAGTATAAGCACAGTAAATGATTGACATCATCAGAGAAGTTTAAGGAATACTACTTTAAATAGTATTTTCACATTTTCTCAATCGTGTATGAAATGATTTGAATGGGGCTTGAAAAATTTATTTGGACCCATCATATACTCTCACTAATGATGAAACCATTTGAATATTTACACATAGAATGTAATATCTACACTTAAAATAGGCTAAATAGTAAATAATTTTATTAATTACTTAAAGTGAGGTGTTTTTGTTTGTTTGTTTGTTTTTGATATTTCAGTCACTGAGTGTCCTTCAATATTTTAAGCTTATTTGGGTCATAAATTCCCTCTGAGAAGTTGATGAAATATGTGTAATTTCTCCCCAGGAAAATTAACACAAAAATTTTGCATATAATTTCATACAGTTTCTACTAACTCTTACATATCACAATGGACTCCAACCATGACCAGTTTATGAGCTGGTCTTTATTTTGGGCCCACTTTGTTTTTCATTTTGCTCTATACCTAGGTATGTTTTACTCCTATTTTTTTTTCTATCAGATGCCATACAGCCAAAAATGTAATAACTGTCAGTATCCTGACTGTATGTATCTCTCTCTATCCAGATAAATGGAACATGTATTGTTCTTGCACTTCTTTTGATTAATATGTCATTTAAAAAAAATCTCATTTTGATGCAACTGTGGATTTGGGGGATGCTATTTATGAAAAGAGTAAGACATTGTCAGTTTGTTGATAGAATGAATAGAGGGACAGATACCTTGAGACTGGGTGACTCCTGATAGAAATGTGATAAAAGAAAGACGATACCTGAGGAAGGAGCTGTGGTGACTAGAAGCCAGCAATGAAAAGCCTAGGGCAGACGGGAGTCAAAGGGGCGAATTCAGAGGAGGCTGGCAGCATAGGCCCTTGATTCCTCCCTCGTTTTAGAAATGGGAATTCAGTGAGGGATGCAAACAGCTTGGGTGGCAGATGGCTTCGGAAAGATTGCTTCAACCCAAATTTGAGCATTGTATCAAAAACTCGGAAAGAAACAATTTTGTTTTCTTCAAAGTCTTAGGGATGAAGTCGGGGGCAGGGGAAGAGCAAGAGAGAAATATTGAGTGGGGAAAAGAGTGGAGTGGTAGAGAAAGTAAGAGAAGTGAGAGAGAGAGAGTGAGAGACAGGCAGAGAGAGAGAAAGAGAAAGAGAGACAGAGACAGAGAGACAGAGAGAGAGAAAGAGAGACAGAGACAGAGAAATTCAGGAAAGAAGCCATACTTATATTAATCTAGACAAAACAGGGCTCATTGATTATATTGGAAATGTAATCTATCTACCCAACTGTAATCTCAAGAGTGGTACTTTAAAATGATTTCCTGAAAGTGTATATTGTATTGTTTTATGCCTCACTGTGAGGGGAAGAGTACCGGAGAATACAGAAGGGCCAGTCTCTCACCTGGATGTCAGATTATGACTCAGGGCTCACAGTAGCGCGTAGGACAATTTGGTATGAATTAGGAACAACAGATGCAGACCCATGCCAGGGCGTGTAGCTTAGCACGCAGAGCACAGCTGAGATTTTAGCCCCCATTTCTCTCCATTGCCGTACCAGTTTGTGCGGTGAACTCTCTACCCAACCCCGTGTGTCAGCCCTGTTACAGAGAATTGAATTGCTCTTAGGCTCCAGGCAGCAGAGAGGGTAAGGAGAGCCTTCAGATCTCTGTGAAGATTTTTCAGGTCTCTTACAAGCCAGAGCTTCTACGATATTGTGACTTGTTTCTAGAATTCAAACTATCCAAGTAAATGTGAATCAAAGCGGCAATGTCACAGAGTCGGCTGGTTTGAGGGAGACGTACACGGAGAGATCAAGGAGGAAAGAGGTGCTGCCAGCCAGACACATAACATAGGCCCGTCCTGGCAACCAATAAAGAGGCAGGTGTTTCAGTCAGATTGCTCTCACAGCCGTAAACTAGTTATAATTTTTATGTTTTCACAAATAAGCACAGAAATAGTTTCAGAATTTGCTATATGTACATATATATATATTCACACATATACAAGATTCATATGCATGTTTCATATGTACCTCTATTTATGAATCCTAGCCATTCTTCCATATGACTTACTTTAAACTATTATAATATCCAACAAACTATCTGATAAGTGCCATTATTATAAACAATTCCTATTGTGTCTTCTATAACAAAATATGAACTATGTAAATAAGGAAGTCATTGACTTATCTGGGGAAAGTTAATGACTTCCTTATTTACATAGTTTAAAATCATGACTCAATCTTACTGACTATTCTTTATTGGTAATTAACTAAACTTCTAACATATTTTGTTCAGGTAAATGATTAAGTTGAAAATATTTTGTACATATTTCCAGTATTTTTTTCAGCTTTGTTCTCTGTTCCTATCTCCCTTTGCAAATTCAGTGACAATCTGGGTAATAAGATATTGCTGATCAAATATGAATTCTGTTTGTGTCTTTATTTGCATCAGTTTGGATTGTCCTTAATTAAGTCTGGCCCATTTTTTTTTTCATTTAGATTCATTAAACATTGTGTGTCCTGACTAATCAAGTTTATAGTTGTAAGAGGTCTAGAGGTACCTTATCTTCCCTATGTTTAAGTTCCTTTTGTTTGTATGTTCAAGACAGCCTCTTGAGAACGTTTTACTTTATTAAAACAGGCAATTTTAAAATTCTTTTAATTTTTAATATCTCGTGCTTGATATGATTCAAAAATTAAAATGGTTTAGAATATATGTGAGGAGAAATCTTACCACTACTTCATCCCTGTTCCTCCTCTTCCTTCCAGCCATTTTTAGTAAGGTCTTGTTCATCTTTTCTGTTTCTTAATGAAAATGAAAGGAAAACCAAATATCTATTCTTATTTTTCTCTCATTCTTTCAAAAAACAGGCAAAATTTAAGATTTCTCCCCATAATGCCCTTTTAATCTTGCTGCTGGCCCATCAGGTAGTTGGTAAGTCTTCTTTGCGAAGAAGATTAATGAAATCATCTAATATACACTCACAAGATCTCCATACAGTTACCAACATTAACGAGCTGATTTTAAATAAGCATTTATTGCTTGCGCTCTTACAAGTTTCAGAATGAATTGGCTAGTTTGCTGGAAGGTCAATGCTTGAGTTAAGGATATCAGAGAGGAAGCCTGGTCCTCTCTAGTGCCTGGAATATTCTGGTGCACTGTCCAGGCTGCTCCCTTCGTGGTTTGATGATTTGGGTAAGTACTGTGCTATTTCTTCATAATTTAAAATGTTTAAATTTCTAACATAAAAGCTATGCTAAAGATGCCACATGGGAAAGTTGTATACAAGTCTAAGAATCGGTTAAGGATGTTTTATGAAAAATGTTAATTTAAAAAATCTCTTAATTTCAAAATCTTGTATAAAGTGATGTTGCAAAAGAGTTTGACTTGTTTACATTTATAATGTTGAAAAAATTTTGAGGCTAACAGTTGTCTCCGGTGTGATCAGATCATCGACTGATTATAAAACTGGAAGTTTTCAATTAACTTGAGCCCTTCCTTCTCCTCATGGCTAATATTTTCATTCAGGGGTGGCTAAGCATTCTTATTTACTAACGTGGCTTTCATGTTGCTTATTAGTAAAACCTTGCTCCTAGTCCCCAGCATTCCATGCTATCAGATCGTGCTGCACAGACAGTGGTTAGTGTGACCTGCCATCCTCGCCACCATATTGCTAATGGAGTTCCCTTTCAACCTCAGAAGTGTCCTGGATTGGATAAGAAATTATGTGGTCACTCTAAAAGAAGATTTCCCAATGATAGTAATGGCTGACCATTATTGGGCATTTGCTCTATGCCAGGCACTGTGCTAAAGTATTTACATATATGATTTCATTCATAAGTGCATATAACATAACTTCCATTAGGCAACTGGTATTATGATATTTATACCGCAAAAGATAATGGAAGCTAAAAGGTTAAGTAATTTATCCAAGGTCATACAAATAGTAACTGAGGAAAGAGGACTTGAATTCAGGCTTGTTGGAGCCACACAATAAGTATTTGTTACTAAGACTTTGTTACTAGGACCAGGAGGTGGCCACCAGTGCCCAAGTTTGTTTGGCAGCAGCTTGAGGAGCTTGGGACCACGAAGTTTCTTTTGATTGCATGAAATTTATGCAGTCTGTTCATCTGCTAAATAAATAAACTAGTTCTTTTCTTTATTTTTTAATAAATGCCTAGGCAAAACAATTTTTTAATTTTTTTTTTTGAGACAGGACCAGTAATCTTGGCAGTGTTATGTTACAATGGCTTTTTAAATTTTGTACTCGATACCATTTTAATTGTTCAGTTCAATGGGACATTAGGGACAGTGGTTCACTGTTTCACTTGGGAAAAGCTGCTCTCTGTCAGGTTTGTGAACAGCTTTATTGTTTAGTTCATGTAAAGGTCAGTAGGTCTAAAAATATACACTGTAATGGGTGATGTAATAGATATTTTATATGTGTCACAGGTGCTTTCCCTCAGTGGTTAAAATGGGTACCTTTGTGCCTTCTGCAGAGAAGGTATATGTCTGTGTGGTCTGTGAATGAGTGAGTGTGTGTGTGTGTGTGTGTGTGTGTGTGTTTGTGTTTGCACATCTTGTTTGAAAGCCCAGTCATACAAACATAGACACTGGGTACTCCAATCTCTATCTCAGGAGATATCAACATTTCCTATGAACCTATTGTATGTCATTGGATTTGATAGGCATTTTGCCTGTGTAACTTAAAAACACAGACTTTCAGTCAGAAAAAAAAAGATTTGTTGTGGGTTTTGTTTGATTAAAATAATGGGATCAACTGATTCAGTTTAGCTCAGCAGCCTTACAGGTAACTTCAAACCTATCTCAGCTTTTTCCTGGCCTAAGGGATCATTCCTTTCCTTTTGTTTCTTTTCTTAGCTTGATGAAGTGTTAAGATTTGTTCATTTCAAAGCAGACCATTTAAAAATGAAGAAGCCACATTGTTTAGTTCACTGGACTCGGAACCTTAGAGACATGTTCTATTCTCAGCTATGGAAAACTTTCTTAAAGCAAAATCACATGATCTGTGACAAAAAGATATTCCTCTAGTTTGAGAGAGTACATTTTACTTTATAATCTGTGTTAAAAGCGTAGTATTAACTGGAAAGTTCTTGGCAAAGTTATACTTTCTAAACAGGCAAGTTCCAAATCCTGGCAGTGAATATTCCTTTGAGTTACTTTTTTGTGTGTTTTTTTTTTAACAACTTTTTAGTCTCCTCTCAACTGTTATCCTTCCCACTAGAATAATACAAGATTAATATATCCAGTGGGGGTATGAAGATATACTTGATGAAGTTACTATAAATCCCTTATGAAAATGTTACCACATATAATCCCCAAACTCTAGCTGTCTGGGGGCTGGGGTGGTGGTGGGGAAATTGGGGTACTCTGCTCTGTAGCTGGGACTGTTGGGACTCGGTGCCTGACACCACAGGGAAATTGATCTCTTTAGTTATGCTGGTTCAGGCTTTGACATATCTTCTCCTTGACCTTTTTCTTCTGTATTCAACCAAGAGATACGTGCATTAAAAACAAAAAAATAAAATAAAGCAAAACTTCCTTAAGCAAATAAGGAAAATTATAAAGGAATAAACAAACCTGGAAACCACATAGTGAACAAAATGCAGTTTCTGAAGACGGTGCAGTGAGCAGTGGGTAATACCGTTTTTCCCCGAAAATAAGACCGGGTCTTATATTAATTTTTGCTCAGAAAGGCGCATTTAGGGCTTATGTTCAGGGGATGTCATCCTGAAAAATCATGCTAGGGCTTATTTTCCAGTAAGGTCTTATTTTCAGGGAACGCAGTACGTAATTGTTTTCAGAAGAATTAAGCTCTGGTGGTTTTGTGCCTTTAAGCAACTGACTTAATCTCTTCTTTGCTCTTCATCTGTAAAATAGCTTTTTCCTGGCCCAAGAATATGCTTCATACAGCTAGTCTGGGATCAAATGATAAACATGAAAGGTAGATGTAAAAGGTAGATGTTTAGTTATGTTGACGTAAGGCCGCCTTAGGGCTGTTGGGTACATACCATGCACAGCCCAGTAGTTTTTCTCTACTTTGTGGAAGCCCTAAGGAGAAGTAATTTCACATTGTGTGCATAACACACGGTGGAATTCTCACCATCTGCATGATCTACCCTCTCTTCTAGTTTTGTCTTGTGGCTCCCTAGCCAAGGTCCAGGCTTGTCTGCTCTGGCCATAGTTTGTACTCTGTTTCCTCTTTGCAGCCACTCTTCAGCATTCTTACCCTCTCCTCTCTTGTTCTACCCCAATCCCTTCATCGCAGAGAGAAAGGCTTGTTTTCCCTGAGTCTGCATCGACTCGTGACTACCTCCCATGCCCCTCTGAAGTTGTCTAGCTTCAAGTCTTCAGAGGTTCTGTCTTCTCCCAGCTCTGGTTCTTCGCTGGGTTGGCTTATCTGAAGCATATATTCTTTAAAAAAATTTGAGACAGATTCCTGGCCTTCTTCACCTGGGCTTGAATGTGAGTCTGGCTTGCTAGTCTCACTGCCTTTGGGATTAGCAGCTCTTTCCACTTCATTCTGCAGCCATCTCATTGTGTTCCTGCACAGCAGCGGATAGAAACAGCTCTTTCCTAGTTTTGAAAGACTCCATCTCCCCTAGGATTCTCTAAATTTCCATTTCTAGCTTGAGAAAGCAAAAATGAGAATGAAGAAACCCCTTAAGTGTTTCTATCCTGCTCAACTAACTACTGATTGTGGTGGTACTACTAGTAGGAGCTGTGATAGTAGCAGCAGCAGCAGCAGCAGCAGTCATCGTCATTGTTGTCATTGTAGTAATTAGTATTTATTGCCCCTGTTTACAGCCAGGTATGATGAAAAATTCTTTATATGCATTGCATTATTTAAACTCCACAGGAACCCTGTGAAATGAGTCAGTTACTATTTCTCTTGTAGAGTTGAAGAAATTGAGACCCCTGAGGGGTGAAGTAACTTGCCCAAGGTCACAAAACTAATAATCTGGAGAATCACTATTCAAACCCAGGTTATCTGATTTCAGAACCTGAACACAGTGCTATCTATATAGTATTGTGGAATATATTCATTAGCTCTGTCTCTAACTCAAATGCCCATAGGAGCCAGGCCAGAAATGAAAATTTGTAGAGAGAGCCCAGGGTTAGTAAGGCGACAGTTCCAGCTGAATGTTAAATGGCAGTTGACATCATTCCTCAGTGTGGGCGTGTCATGAGGACTGTTGGGGTGTCATGAGGACTGTGACTTACTGGAGAACATATATCCAGGGTGAGAAAAGCTAGCTGCTTCTTACTCCATCGGTTGGTATCTTAAGGGAATAAGCTTCTGAAACATGGAAATACAGATTTTATATCGTATTTCCTGATTATTAAGTGCTGACAATGAACTCAAATAACAAAACGAAACTAAACACTGTGAAGGTTAAAGTAATTACATTTGGGGACCAAATTTGGCCTGGTTTGTAACCTCTCTCAGGCCAAAAATTTTGCAACATAATAACCATTTCAGTGAGTGATGGCAATGTACAAGAAGAGATGTATTGTTCCCCATTGGCCAATAGCTGGACCATCCTTCGCCATTCCATCTACGATTGCTTAACAGATGACTGGAAAATCCCATTTATTAAATGTTGTGTAAAGACTAAAACACATAAAGTAAATAACAGTATATCCTATTCTTGAGTACCTACTGTATGCCAAGCACTTTAAATATGCTATTTTATTCATTTTAATCCCATAGATTAAACAGGTGAGGAAAGAGGTCTCAGAAGTTAAATAACAACAACAGCAACAACGTCTCACCAAAGGCATTCCTCTAGAAAGGGGCAGCATGGGTTTGAATCTGCACGTGCATTATTCTACAGCTACCCAGCTCTCCTGCCCTTACTGTGAAACACTGCAGGGAGATTAGCATTATGCTAGAACTTAAGTAAACAGAGACAGGCTTACCCTGTTGTTGTGATTTTCAGTTTCTGGCGGGGGTAGTTCCTTGAATCAAAATGATCTCTGAATGCCCCTGGAAATTCTTCCATTTCCCCTTATTATCCAGCCTGAAATTGTAGCTTTCAGAGATTCTTTTGCGTTAACAAGCACATTCCTGGGAAGGCCCCTGCTTAAGCAATCTTTCTTTCATTCCCATGTGAACATGAAGTTAATCAGATTACATCTTTCAAACAACTACCTGAGATCTTGGGAATTTTCCTGGAACAGCAGGCAAGGGGAAGGGGCCATTCTGAAGCAGGGGTCATTGTTCAGGTGGAGTGATTGGGTTGGGGAACTTGGAATAGGCCCTTTGTGTCACAGGCGGACTTCTGGCTGCATCAGAAGCAGGAGAGTGGACACGCATGTTTGTTGGCTACTTTGTTTTTCGCCTGGAGCTGTCCTCTCAAATAGATGAGGCCATATTATTGTTTGGTGCTTTACATCCTGTTATATTTATACTACAAGAATGCAACATTTTTGCTTTGAATAGATTTTGAACATATTTTATACTTCTAAAATAAATATATAATCTTTAAAAAAATTAATGTGTTTTGATCCAATGAGTAATAATAATAATAATAATAATAATAATAATAAAACAAAGCTGAAGAAATAATCACAAAATGGTTCTCTAAGGGATAGGATTATGATGGACTTTTTAAGTATTTTCTAAATTCTTTATAATAAGATAACACATTTTAAAAGGAGGACAACAAAGAGTTTTGTTATTGAAGCAGAGTGAGTGAAAAAAAACTCTTAGTTATCAAGGTGTGATAAGAATAGGGTGGGGAAGTTTTACTTGCTTATGCACTCAAATCTGAAATTACCTCAAGGAAAGAGGTCCTACTGAGAGTACAGGGCAATGAAAGGGAGCAATGGGGGGACTTTCTCTCCTTCTCCCTACTCCTGAAGCCCCCAGGAGTGTGCATTTCCCCCAGATTTTTTCCTTCTTCAGGCGACAGAGAGAAGAGTTGGAAGAATTGAGGGTGATTCAGTGCTGAGTTCCCTGACATCTGCTAAGCCTTAGTCCTGTTATTTATTAGACAGCTTTGCCCAAAACAGCCCCTTTTATGTGCCAACCCTTGTACAATTTGCTCATGCTTCCTTGCAACATGAATTTTCTCTCTCCCAACTGTTTGGTAATTCCAGAATAGTTCTACTTTCTTCCCTGTTTCTTTCATTTTGGACACTTATGAAAAAATTGTATTCCTTTATTACGTTTCAGGTGCAACTTAAGATCCTCAACTCAATTCCCTAATTATTGGTCAATGGTGATTGTTGCTTTTCCTTAACTATACTATATGGTCTTTCTGCAAAAGTTTGAAGTTTCCAGGAGTAGAAGAGTAGTACTTTTTCAACTTTACTGAAGCATAACTGACAAATAAAATTGTAAGACATTTAAGATGTGTAATGTGATGATTTGATATAAGAATAGTAGGAAGGTGTCCATATATTAAAATAGAATAGCTAAGTTTTACTTTTTATAAATAAACTCAAGACTGATGGACAGTGACTGTAAGTGGAACGAAGTTCAATGATACAGATTCGGCTCTCTGTACATACCCATTTCTCACTGGTCAGTGTCTAGAGTCTTTTAGAGGGATGGAAGAATAAGAAGGCTCCAAAGAAAAATATCAGAGGCTAGAAATTCAGAAAGCTCTTTGACCATTAAAGGCAAAATGGTCATCATATCTTTTAAAATCAAATGTGTTATATAATTATTTCATTTGTCTAATTCACAGAGATCTGGTACTAGGAAAGGCTTTTATGGGCAACTGCTCTATTCTCTGTGGTATTCTTCTAGATAAAAACCATTTGCTCAGTTCCCCCAAAATCTGCTCCACAGCAGTGTCTTTTAATATGACACGTTCCTCAGTGATTTCTCTTTAAAAATCCATCCACCTCTGTGATCTGTTCTCTTGTCAGCTCATCTATTTAATTTTGGCTGCCCTTTTCCAAATTGAAGCCATCAGTGTTCTTGGCACCAGCAGATTTCTGTCAGTCCCCTTTTCATCCATTGTTTCTCTGTCTATAGCTAAGCCTGCCCACTTAGCCCCCTAACCTGTAGCCATCCAGAATTGCTTGCTCGAACTCTCACAAACACGCACTGCTCTTGTGCCCCTCCCCCACACCTGACTTAAATAGCTGTGTCTTCTAAGGCCTCTCTCCCTATACATGATGAAACCACCCTACTACCGTGTTTCCCCGAAAATAAGACCTCGCCGGACAATCAGCTCTAATGCGTCTTTTGGAGCAAAACTTAATATAAGACCTGGTATTATGTTATATTGTATTATATTGTTATATTGTATTATATTATACATGGTCTTATAGTAAAATAAGACCGGGTCTTATATTATATTATGTAAGACCCGGTCTTATTGTAAGACCCGGTCTTATTTTAGAGCAGGGCCTTATATTAATTTTTGCTCCAAAAGATGCATTAGAGCTTATTGTCCGGCTAGGCCTTATTTTTGGGGAAACACGGTATTCTTTAGACTCACTTGACATATAACCTGCCCCTGCCTTTCTCCACTTTGGCCTTCTGCCTCCAGCAAAATGGAGTTGTGTGCCCTTTGTGCTCCAGTAACTCAGACGTCAGGAATTTTGTCTCACTCTGCAGACCAGTGTTCTTCCAGGGACAGTACAGTTCAGTCCTATGCAGTAAGGTGCAGGAAGGCGGTGCCAGATCTTCTATTTATATTTATTTCAAATCCAAGGCAATCAAGTAAGCTTTTCTAATCTTTGATGCATGGATCCATCCTGATACCTTCATCCAGTCCCTGAGTATACCAAGTTTGATTTCACTCATTTGTTCATATTCAGCATGTTGAGAAATATTGTAATTTCACCTGGTTTTAAGAGGATTTACAGATTATGTTAACTTCTTTTTAACTAAAACTAACCTTCACAAAATGGACAAGTGCCTTAAACCTATTCTTACAAAGGTCCCTGGCTTCCAGATGATACTTGTAATGTAGGCACAACAAATGACAAAAAGGCAGAGCTGACTCGTCCATGAGGACACCCTCAGCAATGGTCTGGCACCTGATTGTGGGCAATAATATGCAACGGCCCTGCCATCAGACCCATTATAGGTAAAAACAATCATAATAGCAATCTGGCTACATTTTACAGAAGATTTCAAGTGATTAAGAATATTTAAAATATAAATTTACATCAACTATTGCTATCTAATAGGAACAATATCCTGAGGATTTATTCTGCCCTGGGCTATTAGATGAAAGGAATATAATAGTAGTGATAATATATAAAAATTATAATAATTTACAAATAGGAAATATCCATTATTGACAAAATATAGTAAAATAATTGACTAGGAGTATGTAATAAAAACATTTAGAGACCACTACCATGAGTTTAGACACCGTCTGCTTAGAGCTCTGTGGATAGAGGCTTTGTAGCTCCAGCACCTAGTACAGGTCAGACAATTATGTTGGTGGACTCATCCTGGAAAAAGTGCCACACACCTCATTGCTGAATATCACTATGGTCACCTTCGAAGTACTCCCCTTGGGAAGCTATGCACCGATGCCAGTGCCTAGTCCACCCTTCAAAGCAATTTTGGAACTTTTTCTGAATGGCCATCAGAGCCATGGTCGTATTAGTATTACCCTTGATGTCATCAAATGTCTTCAAAATGTCTTCCTTTCAATATTTCCTTTATCTTCGGGTAAAGAAAGAAGTCATTGGGGGCCAGATCAGGTGAGTAGGGAGGGTGTTCCAATACAGTGATTTGTTTACTGGCTAAAAACTCCCTCACAGACAGTACCGTGTGAGCTGGTGCATTGTCGTGATGCAAGAGCCATGAATTGTTGGTGAAAAGTTCAGGTCGTCTAATTTTTTCACGCAGCCTTTTCAGCACTTCCAAATAGTAACCTTGGTTAACTGTTTGTCCAGTTGGTACAAATTCATAATGAATAATCCCTCTGATATCAAAAAAGGTTAGCAACAGCGGTGCAACAAGTTTGCGAACTTAATTGTCAGACCTCATATGCTCAGTAAATACTGAGTGAATAAATCAATGAAAGAACCAATACAGAAAAGTGAATGCTCTGCAGAGAAACCTAAGTCATTTTTTCTATTTTAAGCTCCTACCCAGAGCAATGTAAAACTAGGGGTGGGGAACGAAGATGAAACAATCAGATGACTCAGATGCAGGAAGTGGATTTATGTCTGAGTCCATGTGGTAAAATGATGACCCTGCAACGCGAATACGTCTGGTGAGGTCATCACTTCCTGTCTCATAGGGAAAGAGAGACTGCCAGTTAAATGGAAGAATTTGAGATTATTCTCCTTATGATTTCATGCTAAAACTGCACATCAGTGCTCAGATCCTCACCCAGGTCTTGACTTCTCACACCTTTCACTTGTGCCTGTTACTGTGGAAACTTTGTGGAACCTTGAAGGGCTTACCTGAATTCCTGAATGATTTTATCTGTGATCTGTGATCACAGTCCCAAAGGTATTTTCTGATAAATGATTACAACTTTACTTATATAACCCTGCAAGCCCACGCCCTGTCCTTCAATATAGTGGCAAAAGTCTTTTAAGTTCATGTCTTGCTACTGCACCAAAAATCTCACCTTGGGACTCACCCAAGATCAGGTGACCTGTTTTACTGTTTAAGGATTTTCTTTGGAAGTTCTGGGTTCCTGACAGAGGGATCCTTTCATCATTTCTAATCATAAATAATATTAACTGCTAATGAAAGCAATATGGGCTAGCAGGTTGTGTTTTCAAAAGTAAAGAACGATATCATTCTCCCAATATTTTAAAGAAGCAAAACAATTTCAGTAACTAGTAGTATAAAGGAAAGCCTCATTACTTTGCTAGCATATGTTCAATTCATCTATGTCATCTTAATTAAGTGTTCTCTAAAGTTGTATGGTAGTCGTAACCTAACCTAGTATGTCTTAGGACTAGTAATGTAGGCATTTCAGAAATAATATTGATCTTTTAATTACTTTCTGCCAAACATTTACATTGCCTGAGTGTATTCTTCAGGACTCTTAGTCATAATGCAATCTATTAGTTTAAGCAAAAGAAAAAATATTTGCCCAGGAATACCAACAAAGGTGGAATAAATGAAACCAAGGAAAGGGTAGGATTCAGTGTCGGCCTCAGAAAAATTCACCA
This sequence comes from Rhinolophus hipposideros, assembly GCF_964194185.1. Lineage (NCBI taxonomy): Eukaryota > Metazoa > Chordata > Mammalia > Chiroptera > Rhinolophidae > Rhinolophus > Rhinolophus hipposideros. Next base: position 37,256,699 of record NC_138052.1, on the reverse strand, counting down.
CTTCCCTCAGCACATCAGCTTCATACATGCTTTCTGTAGGCCTGTTTCTTTTAATAGAAAACATGGTTTATGACAGCTGTTAAGCTTTATATCTTAGAACTTTAGTCACTGGATAAAGGCTGACTTGAAGCTTTCTTTGGCTTTAAGTTTACAATCTTGGAGAAGGAATTTTGTTTACAAAAGACTTTGGCTATTAAAAAGGGTTTGAAACATTTTTGCTCTAAGCAATTAATTTGCAATCCCACCACTCTTTTCTTACCCCCTGTTGTATCCCCATCTGCTTTTCCCGGCATTGTTTCCCTCGTTCTGAACTTGGATCTCCCTGCCTACTCGTCCCTGCATCTTGATCTCCTCCTGGCATATCTGGCCCTTAGATTTTCTGTTCCTTGTGCTTGATATGTCTTTTATTCTTTCTGTCCTCTCATGTTGAGTGAAGACTCTCCACTCAGGGAGTCCCCTTCCAGATTTCTGTCTGGGAAGAATTGAACCATATAATGTGCAACTTTCAAGATTACATAAACCATAGCTGTGTTAAAATTTCCTGATGCTTTAAAAGGTTTTCACTTAAGGACAAAAAGCAATTATTTTATATCTACTGTAGTCCCAAGCAGCATGTAAATAGGGTAGACGTTCTTAAAATAACTTCATTTGAAAAATGGGACACCTTCATCAGACAACTAGAATTTTTCTCTGAAACAAGAGCTAAGAAATGAGCTTGATTAGTAAAAAAGTACATACAGATGGGAATGAATGATCAATACACTCTTTCTGTTTCTGGACAATCAATTAAGGCTCCTTCTTCACCAGCCACAGCAGAGCCTAACCTGAGTCAGGTTTGACAATGACATTATTTCACTATGACCAAAGGAGATGCCAGCCCATTTTTAGAGCAGAACATTTCATCTTCACTATTCCTCTTAAATTTTTGTGCTGAATTTAGAAAATGTGAGAAACTTGTCCTGGAAATACATGTTAAGTATTGAGAAAAGCATTATTAATTAAGTCAGAGGGCAGGATGAATCTAAGTAGGTAAGACAGTGGTCATACAGAGCATTCTTTGCTTACCTCTATAGTGAAAATATCTTTAAATGAAGAAAAATTAAGTTTAGCTCTAATTAGTTTATGAAATCATGGATGAGTACTTTCGAAACAGTAATGATGTAGCCCTTAAGAGAATGTGGGTTGAAAATTGGAGTTGATCTAGGATTACCTCAGTCAACTTGATCGACATCTTCTCATGTTGTGCAATTGATTAGCATGAGTTCTATCAAACATAATCTATCTTTGTTTTTTGCTCTAGGTTATTCTTATATAGAATATTTGAAAGAAGTCCTGCCTATTTAAACTGAAATCAAATTTATTGAAGAACTATTTAGCATCTGTTTGTATTACCTTCAACTTGTAGAGAGAATGAAAATATATTATTATGTTATCAGGAGTTATTCTCACACTGAAGATCATCAACATATTCTAGGAAATTTGTATGTTCTCTTTGAGAATTTAAATATTTTATGTTTCTATTTCAAACAAAATTTTTAGAAATAATATAAATATGTGGTCTTAAATTCATTGATACACTTTTGGTTCCTATTTGTGTGCTCATGGATTAATGATGACATTAGTGCCACATGATCTCCTAAGTGACAGAGTCCATAATTTAATATATTGTTTCTCAAATTAGAGTCTAAGAGTCACAGAGACTATGGACACATTTTCATGCATCTGTGAGTACCTTGTAAGAACATTAATAACTAACTTTTTCTTTTGCTGATATTTTTGATACCAGATGCTCATCTTAGAAATGTTTATATACTACCTGCCATAAGTCTCATGACTCTAGGAAATACCACTATTATCTTCACTTTAAAGATGGGACCACTGAGGCACAAAGGAATTAAGGAATTTGCCAAAGTCCTCAGAGCTGGGTTTTGAACTTAACATTTTAGCTCCAGAGATCACACTCTTGAGTAGTGTGATATTTTCCCTTCTAGGGAGGCATAATGGGTACTGTTCCTTTCCTTTGTCATGGTTACCCATATTTATGGTCATTAAAAAATAGTTGCTTTAATTAATTGAATGAATATAGATTTCAATTTTGTGGAATAAGAAAGCTTGACTCATGTCCTTTTTAAATCTCTTTCTCCTTGTCTTTCATAGCTTCTAAATAACCATTGATTTACTTTCCTTTAATATGCATACTGTTGCATTTTTTAGAGTTTATATGATTGGAATCATTAAATATTTACTCTTTTCCTTTTTTATTTCTGGTTTCCTTTATGTTGCATAATTACTTTGAGATTCATCAGTAACATGAGTAGCTCAACTTTATTTTTTTGCTCTCTTTGAATATACCAGTATTAGTTTATACATTCATCTCTTTATGGACATTTGGGTAATTTCCAATTTTTTGACTACTGTAAATAAGTCTGTAAAAAAAACATTTACTGGTCCCTATTTTAAGAGTATGGCTACTTATAGAAGAAATTAATTTATTTATCAAATATTTTTAGAGTTGTCAACAGAAAACTTAAATCGTAATGCAACAAAGAAGAGAACTTCTGCTGAGGTATATTATCTTCTTAGGAAGAAGACATTGTTTCCTCTACACAGTTTCCTCTTCTTTCTCTTTAATTTCTGAACAATCAGTCCTAATGCCTTTAGATGAGGCAGAACAAGGCTGGTTTCTACACTGGAAGAAGGAGGGAACTGTAATGGCCCAGAGCATGGTATTGGAACCCAAAAAGGGGAAGAAAGGGATTTATTTGGGGGTGCCGATCTGCGCTGGTGTCAAAGAGCAACCAGGATAAAGGCTGTATCTATGTGGAGGAGCGGCCTAATGTGCATGTCAGAACTCAAGTGAAGTGGTAGGAGGGGGGGCACCTATGAATGGGGGTGACCAAGTGCAGTGTGTCAGAGGCCAAGCAAGGCGAGGAGAGTGTGAACACACAGAGGGGGCTGCCTGACATGAGGTTTTGAAATTAACTGGAAAGGAAGACGTCTCCATGAAGTAGGGAAGGGGGCAGTGTGGGGAGTCAGAGTGTGGAGGGAGTCTATTTGGAATGGTATAGTCTGCCATCAGATGTTGGAGCTTATGTGGTGATGGCGAGGCACCTGCTGTCGGTTGTTGGAACTCAAGTCAGGTAAGGAGGGCATTTGTGTAGAGCAGTGGTGGCATAAAAATCAGAGATTGGTTATGGATAGGGAGTTGCTCTAATAAGATACATGAAGAATAATGAGGATTGGGTTTTTTACTGTTGGCATAAGAAACGGGGAAAACCAGAATGAACTTTATACTGTTGTATTGCAGTTGGAGATATCAGTGTGCATGGTGTTCTACCTATCTATCTGTTTTTTAAAGACTTTTATTAAAATGTACCTAACATATATGAGTTTAAGGTGTACACAATAGTTATTCAACATTTATGTACCTGAAGAAGTGATCACCGTAAGTCCAGCAGCCACCATCTGACACTGTACAACGTTATCACAACATTATTCCCCATGCTGTACGGTACATCCCCATGACTTCTTTGTTTTACACCTGGAAATTTGAACCTCTCCTTCTCCTTCACCTTCCCCACCCCCTTTATAATTTTTCAATTGTAGTTGAGATTCAACACTATTTTATGTTAATTTCAGGTGTACAGGATAATGGTTAGACATGTATTTAATTTAAGAAATGACCCCCCTGACTAGTCTAGTACCCACCTGGCACTATACATAGTTATTACTTTATCATTGACTATATTTCCTATGCTTTACTTTATATCACCATAACTATTTTGTAACTACCAACTTGTGCTTCTTAATCCCTTCACCTTTTTCACTCTGCCCCCAAACTGCCTCCCGTCTATCATTCTGATAAATCTAGTGCCCATCTGACACCATCCATAATTATTACAATATTACTGACTATATTCCTTATGCTACATCCTACATCCCCGTGACTACTGTGTAACAACCATTTGTACCTCTTAATCCTTTCCCCTTTTTCACCCATTCCCAACCCTCCTCCCATCTGACAACCATCAAAATATTTTCTGTATCTATGAGTTTGTTTCTGTTTTGTTTGTTTGTTTATTTTATTTTGTTTGTTAGATTCCACATATAAGCAAAGTTGCACTCAGCACAATACCCTCCAGGTTCCATCCAGGCCGCTGCAGACGGCAAGACCACATTCCCATTCATGGCTGAGCAATATTCCATTGTATATATGTACCACCTTCTTTTTATCCATTCATCCATCCACGGACACCCAGGCAGCCTCTACAGCGTGGTCATTAAACAACGCTGTAATGAACATAAGGATGCACATGTTCCCTGGAAGTAGTCTTTTGGGTTTCTTCAGATAGTTACCCAGAAGTGGGATTACTGGGTCCTTCTTTGTCATGTGTTTCAGCCTTTGTTTTAAAGTCTATTTTGTCTGGTATAAGTATTACTAGCACAAACTTTTTTTGTGAGTTTGTTTTAATTTTCTGAAATACCTTTTTCCCATCCATTTACTTTCAGTCTGTGTGTGTCTTTTGATCTGGTTAGTCTCTCCTAGGCAGCAATGTGAGGGTGTTGGTTTTTTGGGTTTTTTTTTTTTACTCTTTTAGCCACCGTATCTTGATTGGAGCACTTAATCCATTTATGTTTAAAGTAATTGTTGATAGATATGTAGTTATTGCCATTTTATTATTCAGATTTCTTTCTTTCTTTCTTTCTTTCTTTCTTTCTTTCTTTCTTTCTTTCTTTCTTTCTTTCTTTCTTTCTTTCTTTCTTTCTTTCTTTCTTCTTTCCTCCCTCCCTCCCTCCCTCCCTCCCTTCCTTCTTTCCTTCCTTCCTTTTTTCCTTTCTTCCTTTCCTTTTTCCTTTCTTTGTTTTGTCTTAAAGTCCCTCTAAGATCCTTATGATACTGATTTGGTGGTGAGGAACTCCTTTAGCTTTTTCTTGTCTGGGAAGCTCTTTATCTGCCCTTTGATACTAAATGATAGCTTTGCTGGGTAAAGTAGTCTTAGTTGTAGGTCCTTGCTTTTCATCACTTTGAATATTTCCTGCCAATCCCTTCCAGACTGCAAAGTTTCTGTTGCAAAATCAACTGATAGTCTTATGGGAGCTCCCCTATAGGTAACTAACTGCTTTTCTCTTACTGCTTTTAACATTTTCTCTTTGTCTTTAACTCTTGGCATTGTAATTATGATGTGTCTTGGTGTGGGCCTCTTTGAGTTCATCTTGTTTGGGACTTTCTGTGCTTCCTGGGCTTGAATATCCACTTCCTTCACCAGGTTAAGGAAGTTTTCAGTCATTGTTTTTTCAAATAGGTTTTCAATTTCTTGCTCTCTCCTCCTTCTGGTACCTGTATGATGTGAATGTTGGTATGCTTGATTTTGTCCCAGAGCCCCTTAAACTCGCCTCATTTCTTTCTTCCTTTTTTTTTCTTTTCTGATTGGGTATTTTCTGCTACCTTATCTTCTAAATTGTGGACTTGATTCTCTGCTTCATTTAATCTACTGTTGATTCCCTTTAATGTATTCTTCATTTCAGTGCTTGTATTCTTTATTTCTGACTGGTTCTTTTTTACATTTTCTATCCCAATTTTTACATTTCCTAAATCTTTGCTGAAGTTCTCCTTGAAATCACTGAGCATCCTTATTATCAGTGTTTGGAACTCTGCAACTGGTAGTTTGCTTATCTCTATTTTATTCAGTTCATTTTCTGGAGCTTTGTTCTGTTCTTTCATTTGGGAAATATTTCTCTATCCCCCCCTTTTTGGCGCCTTCCTGTATTTGTTTCTATGTAGGGCTGCTATGCCTCCTGGTCTTAGTAGAGTGGCCTTTCATAGTAGGTGTGCTGTGGGACCCAGTGGTGCAGTCTCCCTGGTCACCAGAGCCAGTGCTCTAGGTGTGTCCCTTTTGTGGATTTTGTCTGGCCTCCTATTATAGTTGAGACTTGATTGCTGTTTTCATGTCAGGGGGAGGGATTGACCCTCAGGCTGATTGATTGTGAGGACTAGCTGTGACTACAGTGGAGGAGATGCTGTTCAGGAGCTGACCATACAGAGCAGGGTTTGCTTTAGTGGGTCTGTGTTGCTTGCCCAGTCTGCCTTTGGTTGTGTCATCCTTGGGGGTGGCCAGGTGATGCTCTGGCCCAGTCTGAAGCTAGCCACTGAGACTGCCAGCCCCAGGGCCTCCTGGGAGGGGACCCGCTGCAGGCAAAGTTCAGCCACAGCCTGTGCCCTATTCCAGGCTACCTGGTATGAGCCACAAAGAAATCCAGAAATGACTGCTGCCTAAATTGTGCTTGGAGGAGCCTTGAGAGGCCAAGTCATGAACCAAGGCCAGCTGTTGCTAGTGCCAGGGTTAGGGCTGCTCAGCCAGAGGTACACAACATGCCAAAGCCAGATGCTACTTGTTTAGGTTTTGTGAGACTTTGAAAGATTTTAGGAATATCTGCAGCATGAACCAAGGCAGGCTGTTTATAGGGAAAAGCCACTCGCAGTGGCTTTGGGTGTGCCCAATATTTAGGTGGGGTGTGGTCTCAGGGTATCAGTAGGGTAGAGCAGATGAAAGGTGATAGCCAGTTTGATGGAGACTCAGATTGGGGTCTTCTGTGTCTGCATGCAGGGAGGGGGAGGGCTCAACAAAGGAGCAATGGCTTCTGCCAGCTCCTCCATTCCAGAGAGAGCTGCCCCTCCAGCCCTAGCCCTGAAGCTAGACAGTTCATTTTGTCCCTGTGTGTCCCTAGCATCTTTCGAGCTGCGCTCCCAGCCCTGGAGCTCAGAGTGAATGAGTCCATCAGCAAGTAATTCCATGCATGGGCCCTTTAAGGGGAACACCTAGGACTATAGCTGCCCTCTGTCTCACTCACATCTCTGCTGGTTGTCACAGCCAGAAATTATAGGTACTTCTCTCCCCAGCACTGAAACTCTGGGATGAGGAAGAGCTAGGATGCCTGGCTCCTTAGGGCGGAACTTGACAACTGAGATATGCCTCCTGATTTTTTTTTTATATAAGGGTTTTGTTTGTTTGTTTGTTTGTTTGTTTTTAATTTTATTGGGGAAGGGTGAACAGGACTTTATTGGGGAACAGTGTGTACTTCCAGGACTTTGTTTTTCCAAGTCAAATTGTTGTCCTTTCAACCTTAGTTGTGGAGGGTACCATTCAGCTTCAAGTTGTTGTCTTTTCAGTCTTAGTTGTGGAGGGTGCAGCTCAGCTCCAGGTCCAGTTGCCTTGCTAGTTGCAGGGAGCACAGCCCCCCATCCCTTGCAGGACTCGAAGAGTTGAACCGGCAACCTTGTGCTTGAGAGGACACACTCCAACTGGAAGCTCAGTGGCACCTCAGCTCAAGGTATCATGTTCAATCTTTAGTTGCAGGGGGTGCTGCCCACCATCCCTTGCGGGACTTGAGGAATCAAACTGGCAACCTTGTGGTTGAGAGCCTGCGCTCCAACCAACTGAGCCATCTGGGAGGCAGCTCAGCAAAAGGTGCCATGTTCAATCTTAGTTGCAGGGGGCAGAGCCCACCATCCCTTGCGGGACTTGAGGAGTTGAACTGGCAACCTTGTGGTTGAGAGCCCACTGGCCCATGTGGGAATCGAACTGGCAGCCTTCAGAATTAGGAGCATGGAGGTCCAACTGCCTGAGCCATCAGGCTGGCCCCATCCCTCCTATTTTTAATGGTCATCCATGGGGGTTCTACATCTCTGCCCCTCCTATAAGTCTCTAGCTGGCTTCTTCTGTATGTCCATAGTTGTAGGGCTTCGGTTCAGCTAGACTTCAGGTGATTCTCAATAATGGTTGTTCTGTGGTTTAGTTGCAGTTGATGTGGTCCTGAGAGGTGGTGAGCACAGTGTTTACCAACTCTGAGGCCATCTTAACCTATGTATCTATTTTTTAAAGAGAAATAGAAATAGAAATAAATATAGCTATGTGTGTGCACCTGTGTTTGTGTATTTCCTAGCTTTGCCCGTAGGGAGGGTCAAGGAGCAGTAACATCTCAATAGCTGTGAGCACATCTGGTGTCCAGATCTTAACTCCTAAATACCATCCTCCAAGGAACCAGAGCTCTTTGAAATAAAATAGTTAATTCTAGGACTGTGAAAAGCAAACCATGAAATGAAACTTGAAAAATATGTTATCCCAGAGGAGAAGCAAGTGCTCAAAGAATGATTTCAAAAGGATATAGAACTCCTCAAACATATACGTATTTTTATATTCCTTTTGGTTCCCTGCAAGGACACTTATTACATAGTTTGGATATAACAATGAGGTTTAAATTGATTGCCAAAGATAGATTGGCAAAAACTAGAGCTAAAGTGGGGCAGATTGTTAAAGCCAGGGATAGATATAGATTAAAAGTAAATGAAGGTTAAAGCAGACTGGATAGCCCTGACAATATGAGGGAAAATAGACTATGTGGGAAGGAATCTGGAAAGGATGAGGAGAAAGTCCCTGAAGAAGAAATGGACAGTTGGTGATTTCAGGGGCCTGGGCATTAACTTACTAAGAATTGTGTTAAAGAATAGCAAGAGATAGAAGAAACTATCTTATGGAAAAAATGCTAGTTCCAAAGATTATGGAGTTTGGAATATCTCTCTTCAGGTTGAGAGAACAATGGGAAAAATAGTTTCAAGCTGAGCTTGTGGTGATATCTGGATCCCCCAGTTACAAGGGCATCTGTTTATTTGAAAGTTAAAGTTGGAGAGGTTGGAGCTGAAAAAAGCTTGTGAGAAAAAAGTAATCTGCACTGTAATCACATTGCATATGGCTAATTTGCCTTCACATATAGGGAAGCACTGATGTGTACTGCAATAAGTCTTAAAATAGGCTAATCATTAACATTACTTGGGGAACTTTTAAATATACATACAGTCTCAGAAATCACCAGGAATCACTGCTGTGGTGAAAAGGGTGAAACCAGTTTCTTCAAAACCTATTTTTGCCATTTGTCATTTAACCCCTCTGAGCTACAGTTTTCTCACTTGTCAAGTGAGGCTAATAGCTATTTTATAGTGTTATAAAGTACGGTAGAGATGTATTCTCAATAAATGTTAATTCCTGTTATCCCCTTGTATCCCCAATTAATACATTTTTTTTTTAATTCTGTGATGCCTCTCATTATAACTAAAACCAAACAGAAAGTATACTCCAAAATCCTAGCTGAGAGTAATTTAACCAATTTCGTGTAAAGGAGGGCTCTACATTAGGAATGAGAGGAAAGGCCATGCTCTTGGCGCTTGAAGGCCTTGGGTAAGGCAGCGGTGCAGAAAACCGGGGGATATGATGCAAAGCCTTTTGTTTCAGGATGCCTTGATGTTTTGGCAAATGGGCATGACCAACCAGATGGTGTCAGGGAATGTTCTCTCCCTTTTTCAAGTGACCCTGTCTTGCCAAAAGGCCACCTCACACTCTAGGAAGGATGCTGGGCTCCCTAAGAAGTTGCCAGAAACCTTGTTTGACCTACAGGAATGTGAGGAGGCTAAAACCTATCTTACCAGGCCATGGAAACTTAACTATAACACCGCTCAAAGGAGATAAGAAAAAGCAGGAATTCATTTGGTGTTTGTACTACAATGGAATAAGTCTACACAGGCAAATTTGTAACCTATGATTCCTTTACTTGTAAGATGTGTGTGTTCCCTTCTCGTTCAATATTTTTCATACCATGTATTTTTATTTGTTTTTTATTTTTGTTTTTAAGGCTACACAGCATTCCATTAAATAGCTATGCCATATTATTTAACTAAACCCCTGATAGGATATTTTTGGTTTCTTTTTAAGTATTTATTAAAAACATAGTATAATTAATATGTTCTTTCATAGATCTTGTGTATGCCTCTGATTATGTCTTTAGGATGAATTCCTAGAAGGGGAACTACTAGGCTTTCAATACACATTGCCAAATTAGTCACCAGAAGCCTCTAGCAATTTGTATTTCTTTAATGGCATGTCGAGGAGTCATTTCACTACACACTTGCCATTACTGTGTCATTGCTATTTTTTAAATGTCTCTGAGTTTGTCAGATAACCAATAATAACAGCTAACATATAAATTGTGCTAATTACGTAGCAGGCACTGTTTTAGCACTTTATATATGTAGCAGACAGAATTCTAAGATGGTACCTGAGACTCCCTGCCCTCAGGTATATACACCTTGTATAATCCCCAGCAATGTAAATATGAGGAGCCATTACTCCTGTGATTATGTTATTTTATATTGCGAAAGGTATTTTGCAGAGGTAATTAATGTCTCAGATCAGTTAACCTTGTGATAGGGAGATTATCTGATGGACTTTGTTTTCTCAAATGAGCCCTTTCATCGTCATCATTTAGAGGTCAGATACAGAGGAAATGAAAGAAATTCAAAGTCTGAGAGGGGTTTGACATGCGAATGATGATCTCTGGTGGTCTTGACGTGGGAAGGAGCTACATGTCAAGGGGTGCAAGCAACCTTGGGTTGTTGAGAGTGGCCTGTGGCCGACGACACTGAGAGTGGCCTGTGGCCGACAACACTGCAATGGGAGCCTCAGTCCTATAGCTGCAAGTAACTGAATTCCGCCAACAGTGTGAATGAGACTTGCAAGTGGGTTTTCCCCAGAGCCTCTGTAGAAAAATTCAGCCTACTTGGTACCTTTATTTCAGCCTTGTCATTACCTGAGCAAAGAACCCAGCCATACTAGACTTCTGACCTACAGAACTGTGAGCTAATAAATGGGTGTTGGTGGTTTGTGTTGTTTTTTTTAATGGAGGCCACAGAAGTCAGCTCAAAGTGGTTTTCACAGGCTAAATTGGGCATAATTGGAGCATCAACATAAATAATTATAGTAACAGAGTGCTAACCATTGAATAAAATGAATCTATACAGATATAGAAAAATAAAAATATACATAAATTAAATGTTTAATAAGGAATGGGGCATATACAGCATTTCAAAGTAACTCTCTAAAAACTACTTATTAATTATAAGTAGACAAAAGAGTAACTCTATGGTAGAGAAACTTGGCAGATGCTACCTTCATTAAGTGTTCAAAGTGGATATTATCAGTAATGGACAAAGGACAATCAGGTTAGGATGCAATGAGGACACAAATCACTTTTGTGATATTTCTGCCAAATACGCGTAACCTGAGTCTAATCATGAAGAAACATCAGATAAAACCAATTTGAGGGCCTGTAATTTTCAAAAGTATCAAGTATATGGTTTTGTACACCTAAAACTAATTTAAAGAAAAGCATCAATATTATGAAAGTCAAAGACTGAATAGCAATTTCAGAGTGAAGGAGACTAAAATGAAAACTGAACGCAGTGCTTGATTCTGAGCTGGAGATTTTTCCTACAAAGGACATTATGGGAACCTTTGGCCACACTCTGTGTGGCGTCTGAGGATTGGTTGATAGTAATGTTAATGTAATCTTGTTGACAGTTGTCTTGTGGTTGTGTAAGACAATGTCGTTGTTTATAGGAAAGACACCCAAAAGTCTTCACCAACAATGGGGAAATCAGGGTAACAACTTCCTCTGAAATGGAAACTTCCTTCAGAAAAACAAATTTCTACTGTGCTTTTAACTTTTCTGTTAAATTTTAACTTTTCTGTTAACTTTTCTGTTATTGTTTCAAATTAAAAATATATATATATTTAAAATATTTTTAAAAGAAAATATTTTTCCCTTCAAGACCTTTGTAAATTTATAAAATACAGATCCAAAAGAAGAAAATAAAAATCGTTCTATTCATTTTACTGTGGTTACATTGTGACGTGTAGCTTCATAATCATTGGTCAAATATTCATGTACACACACACACATATATATATATATATATATATATATATATATATATATATATATATATATATACATACTTAAAGAATTGGAATTCTGTGTCTTTTGTATCTTTATGATTTTTTACTCATATATAATCTAACGCCATTAAACAGTATTCTACACTATTAATTTTTATGGTAACTTTTTTGTATGTAAAATTCATTGTGTTATCATTTGAAATGTTCAGATTTGGTTTTAAAATTAGTTGAACACCTCTCAGCAAGTTTGTCAACTTCGTCACCATGTCAAATAAATCTCAGCTAGTAATTATAGAAGATATCTTGGAACAATTAAACTAATCCATACTTCAAAGAAGATCGATGCCTGAAGTTTATGCACTCTTTCCCTTATAAATACTTCCCTTTGGATAGATCCCAAAGTATCATTTTCTTGACCTAAGAACGCACTAACATTGATAAATATTTCACTACCCTCTCCACCTCATAGCCCCATCCCCAACAATGAAAGTCAAAGAGTAAATATGTGAATATATCACAATTTATTTATTCAACCACTCAGGCATTTGGATAGTTCCTAATTTGAGGCTACTAGGAATAGTGGTGCTGTGAACATACTTATACGTATCTTCTGGTGAATATATGTGCACATTTATGTTGGGTATATGTAGGAGTAGATTGGCTAGGTCGTAGTAGCTAAACTGCCAATGAGTTTTCTAAAACAAATGTACCAATTTATACTCCTACCAGGAGTGTATGAATGTTCTGGTTGCTCCAGCCTCTTACCAACGTTTGGGATTTTCTTTTCATTTTTAGCCACCTTGGTGTGTTTAAGAGGTATTGCATTTGGGTATTAAATTGAATTTTCCTACTGAATTAAGATGAGCCCTTTTAATGTGGGTATCAGCCATTTAGGTATCTTTTTTTTGTGGAATGTTTATTCAGGTCTTCTGCCCCATTTTCTGTTGTGTTGTCAGCATTTTCCTTATTAAATTGTAGGTATTTAAAAATACCAATATTCTGGAATCAAGTCTTTTATTGAATATATGTATTGTGAATGTCTTTTTCCACTTCTTGGTTGCCTTTTCATTCCCTTAATGGTGTATTTGGATGAGCAGAAGTTCTTAATTTTAGCATTTCTCAACTTGGTACCTTTTGTATTTATGCTTAGCATTTTTTTGTGTATGAACAGTTTAAGAAAGTTTGTCAACTGTAAGGTCATGAGGTTCTCTTATGTTTCCTTCTAAAAGCCTTATTTTTTTATCTTTCACATTTAAATCTTGAATATATCTGGAATTGATTTTTGTAAATGGTGGGAGGTAGGGGTGAAGATTCATTTTTTCCATATGGACATCCAACTGACCCAGGACCATTTATTGAAAACTGTTCTTTGCACACTTCACAGCAGTGTGCCTCACCTCCATCGTAAATCAGGTGACCATGTATGTTTGGATCTGTTTCTTGAATCAATACTGTTGGTTGCCCTATTTGTCCATCCTTGCACCAATAACACACTATGTAATTACTATACCTTCATAATGGATTTTGATATATGGTACTGTAAATCCTCCAGCTCTGTTCTCTTTTAAAGATTCCCTTGGGTGTTCTTTGTCCTTTACATTTCTATACACCTTTTTAAATATCAGCTTGCCAATTTTCACACACACACACACACACACACACACACACACACACAATCTTCTAGGAGTTTTACTGAGATTGTATAAATCAATTTGGAAGAGTTGACATCTTTACAACTTTTTTGTCTCATCTACCATTTAAGTAATTTGCTGAGAGTCCCAGTTTGAGTGGCACAGCTGGAATTCAGTCTTCAGTAGGAGGATGCTAAAAAGCCCAACACTATTCTAGAGTTAAGATACCTTAGTTTTGAGGATATGCTCTTTTGATTTCAATTATATTTTAAAGGAACCTATTTTGTTGGTCTGATCTATTGTTATATATGAATATCTATATATAGAAATATCTTTTTAAAACCTCTCATTGCATGGATACCTCTTATGCCTCATGTCTTTGATTGCCACTGACAAGTAGTACAATAGTCTTATGTTAGTGACTATTTCATATACTGGGTATGCCCCAAAAATGTATACACATACTTGTATTCCTCTTTTGTTATCAGTATATATTGTTACAATTTTAATACAGTTTTTTCATTTCTTAAAACGTGTATACATTCTTTTTGGTGCCCTCTGTTTTATTGACCATTATATTTTGAACCAAAGTATTTTGATGGTACTTTTAAAGCCAAGTGGAACACCATATGCAGCCAAACTCTTACATTTTGTCCTTGTGTTATACGATAATTTGCCCCTCACCCCACTCCCTAACTCCCACTCTCCACACCATTCCCGGGCAGAAAGGAGAACTGTTTCTTCCCTCTTTCTGTAAGGGAGAGAAATTGTTTTCCTCTACCTCCCCCAGCTTTCATAGGATATTACTGAGATTTTTCCATGTAAGGACTTCCAAATGGTTGTTCAGAGAATATGGATCCATGTGGAAGGAGAATATGAACTAAAGTATAGTGGAAAATTTCCCTTTCCTTTCCTGTGTGAAAGAGTAAGTTGAAACAAATATTTAAACAGAAGAAGATTGTTAGACTTCTTTCATTCACTACACCTTCAGCTCCTCTTCTCACGTCACATTTTCTCCCTCTTCTCCAGAGTGGAGTTGTTCATCCTGAGTTAGGTGCCTCCTATCACTGGAAATTCCACTCAGACCTGCCTTCGGGCCCACTTTTGATGCTCTCTCTCCTCTGCAGTAAATTTCTAACTACTTCAATGCAGCCGATCTAAACTGTGAGTTTGCCTCTCTAGGGAGGGAGGATGCCTTCATTATGACCCAAACTTGATGGAACTGGAAAGAGGAAATGGGAAGTGGACACAATTTTCTGTTCTCTCTTTTGTTTCCTCTAATTTTTGTTCTTCAGTCTTTCTCTTCCTCCCTCTAAACTTTATCTTAACTTCCTTTAATCTTTTCCTTTGTTTCTTCATGTCTTAGCCTAGAGAACTTTTCCTTAATTAGCAATAATACAAAAATGAATTAATTTATTTTACCTATTATGATTATTTAATTTATTCAAAATGTATTTAGTGCTACTGTTTTTCAGACACTGCCATTTAACAGAGTTTTATCATCTTTGTTGTTAAAGACTGGTGGATTGCTATTAAAAATTAAAAAAAAACTTTTTGTAGCATTTTAAAAGAAAATTCCTTCTTACATAATTGATTCTCTGTGGAAACACTGTGTATTCTGGAATAATGAAAACCTTCAAATATATTCTTCTATGTTACTTTTTGATAGTGGAATTAAGTTTCTGAGGATTTTTTCTTTCCCCTTCCAGAACCATCTACATGTCTTTTTACCTACTCTCTTCTATGTTGAAACTGCAAATGAAATTCTATTGGAGTTTTAAAATAATAAATTTTGCTAGATGTAATTTTCTCATGCTATTACTGAGGAGCAATGACAGTAATATTTCCTATTATTTTATGCTGTGCCTTTATTAATGAGTACTTTTATAGAAGAATTTTTATACTGCTTTATATGGAGAGGCATTATAATCTCCTGGGTGATTCATGTAAATCCAGTCTGTATCAGTTGGGAATTTTGTTTGGCTGAAAGTTACAGAACCTGATTGCAGAAGCTCGGGGATTTATTTTTTTCATAACAACACAAGTCCAGAGAGAAGTAGTCTGCGACTGGTATAGCAGATTCTTGATATCATCAGTGTCCCAGGCTCCCTTTAGCTTTCTTTTCTGCCATAGCTAGTATACATCTTTCATCCTAAAACTCACTACATAATCATAACAGCCTCTTTGTGTCTAGTTTCACAGCCACATTCCAGGCACAAAGAAAGGACCGGAAAGAAGAGGCAGTGCCTATATGAAAAAGCAAATCTTCCCAAATTCCCAGTAGACCTCTGCTTATATCTCATTGGCTGGAACTGTGTCACATGTCACCTAGTACCTCAGAGGTATCAACAAAGACCAATATTTTAACCCTGAACAAGATTGTATTCTGTTAGGAAGAAAATAAGGGAGAATGGATATTGGCACCGAGCTGTGTCTGCCACAATTTTAAACTTCAGATGATACAATTTTCTCAGCAATAAAAAGCACATCAAAATTCCATTTAATTATTGAACTCTATAACCTTGCTTGTGGCCTGACGTTAACAGTTTTCTTTTAATGAACAAGCTTATAATTAAAAGAGAGCAGTGCATTTGTGATCATTAATTAGGAGATAAAGTACTCTGTTTTGAATCATTTTGTTAAAGATGTCAGAAGAAATTTCTCATTAAAGGCACAACAAATTTGTATAAAATTATTTAATTATATTCAAAATTAAAGGTAAAGTTGACTGGATATTTCAGGCTGGGCTTCACAGAATTGTTGCAGCTTGGTTGGGTCAAGCTGTTCCAGAAGTAATCCAAGCTTGGCAGGTTCAGAAATAGGTGTGATGGGGTGACCAGTCTTTGGGACTCTCACTAATAGAACCCACTGGATAATCAGTTATACTCTCAAATGTAATTGCATTAATCCCACAATAGATATAATTATTTCAAAATAAGGTATTTTGGACTAATGTTTGTTACTCTTAAATAAATATATATACATATGTGTATATACACATATATACATTCTCTCTGTAAAATTTCAAACATTTCATTATAGATAAAGCTAAAGTCCCCTTTGAAACTAACCTCCAGTTTCAGTATCCTCTCCAGTTTGGTCTATTTGTATGTCCTTTAGAGATTTCCTTTGTAGAGTATGTGTGAATGTGTGTGTATGTGTATAATATGCATATATTATTTTGTGTCTGTGAATATTTATATGATGGTATCACATAGTAGGTACCATGGTGCAACTTGCTTTTTTTCACTCCATAATATATATTGGAGATAAGACCAGATAATCTGTGTCTACTATGCAAAGAATGCCTTCTTTAACCTCAAGCCCTTGGAGAAGTAAGATGGCATAGATATCCTTAATTACTAATAAATAGAGCCATTGTCCATGTTTCTGCGTGGCGTGTGTGGGCGGGGTTGTGTGCTGTGACTGACAGTTAGCTGGTCCAGGGGCGTCCTCAGCTGCAGTTAACAGGAACTTACAGTCTGTGCTGAAACTCACCAGGAGAAAGTGGGATCGTTACTCCTTTTCTACTTCTTGACATGCACATCAATCCACTGCCCATTTTGGTTTGGAGTTTGTTCTTGATAATAATTTTCATCTAATACAGATGAACCTGGATTTTAAAAGTTGGTGAAGAACAGGTGAAAAGTATGTGTTTGCCTCTAATACTACCATGCCTGAGGGACAAGGCTGATCTGTAATGTAATCATTGTTACTTTTTTCAGCAAATATATATTGAGTGTCCAATGTGTGTCAGGCACTATTTTAGGCACTCTGGAGAAATAAAGATGATATCGAAGGCCTTGCTTTCGTGGAGCATACAACTTAGTTGTAGAAGGGAACAGTAAGCGAATAAACTAATCAATACCTAGTATAATGTCACTTAGTGAGAAGTGCTATGAAGGAAAAGAATTAGATTGAACACATAGAGAGTGATTGAGGGTGGAGGGGGCTACTTCAGATGAGATGGCCAGGGCAAGTCTCTCTGTAGAGCCTGAATAAATCTATATCCCTTTCTCTAGTATGTAATAGATGTTCAATAACCATTGCAATAAATGAATAACTCCATCAATAGCCATATACACAAAGTAGAATAGTAGCACAAGAGGGAAGAAAAATCATCTCTACCTGGATTAGGAGAGGCTCAGTAGGATGCTTGCGAGGAGAATGAAAAACAAGTAGGCCTTGGCCAGAGAGGCAAGAGTAGAGAAAGACATTGCCAGTTTAGGTCACGGCATGTGCCAGGGCAGGGAGGTGTGAAAGAGCAACGTCAGTTTTCTAGTGCTAAGTAACAAATTACCACAAATTTAGTGACTTAAACAACATTAATATATTATCTCATAATTCTAGAGGTCAGACATCAGAAATTGGCCTCATTGGGTTAAAATTAAGGTTTCAGCCAGGCTTGCACTCCTCTGGAGACTGTAAGGGAAAATTCATTTCCTTGCCTTTTCCAGCCGCTAAAGCTTGCCTTGGGTCATGGTCCCATTCTCCAACTTCAAAACCAGCAGGGTAGCACCTTCAAATCTTTCTTTTCTCTGACCTCAGCTTCTGTCATCCCATCTCCTTCTTTCACTCTGACCCTTCTGCCTTCCTCTTACAAGGACTCCTGTGATTACATTGGGCCTCTCTGGGTAATCCCGGCTAATCTCCATAGATAAAGTAATCTGATTAGTTGCAACTTTAATTCCCCTTTGCCAAGTGACATAATATATTCACATGTTCTAAGATGTACACATCTCGGGAGACCTTGTTCTGTCGACCACAAGCACTGTGTATTCAGGGATCTGCAAATGGTTTTAAAATGCTGGAGTATAGCATGCATATGAGGTAATGGGTAAGGAAGAAGCTAAATAGGTAAAAGCTAGATTTAAAAGATCTCTGTCATTTATGCAGAGTTTGAACCTGTCCTGGAAACCATTTGGTGGATTAGATACATTTGAGTTTTTGAGGCACTTGAGAGTAATGTTATTCTCGTAATTACATAAATACGCATATATACATTCTCTTTGTAAAAATGCAAAGGTTTCATTACAGATAAAGCTAAAGTCCCCTTTGAACCTAACCTCCAGTTGCAGTATCCTCCCCAGTTAGTCTACTCATATTTGTCTATCCTTTAGATTTTTTCTTTTGTAGAGTGTGTGTGAATGTGTGTCTTTCTTACTTGACTTGCCATTTTGGACATGCTTAAATTGAAGACATTGTCAACCTTCTTCTGACATGATTTGGGAATCCATTTTGTCATCCTGCCTACCTGGACTTGAAGTAAGAGGCTTGTCTGCTTCCTCCTCATCCCTTTTACTCCTAACTTTCCCTCAGTTGAGAGGTATCAGATAATCCATACTTTCCAAATCTTTTGTGTAGATTCCTAAACCATTTGTAGATCCCTGAATATACAATGCTTGTGGTAGGCAGAAAAATGGCCCTCCAAAGATGTTCCCATCTTAATCCTCAGAATTTGTGAATGTTATGTTGCATAATCATACCAGGAACTTGTGTGATGGTAGCTGGGGCCAGAAAAACAGATAAAAGGATATTGCAAATATCCCCCCTCCCCACCCCACACACACATACCACTGTGTGGAAATTTCCTGAACCCCCCTTTTTTTTTCCTGTGTACTTCTCCCCCCTCCTTCCTTCCCCCCCCCCCCAACACACGCTCTGGTTCAAGCTTTTGTTTCTCAGTCTAGTTGTGTAGGACACCTCAGCATTAGGAGCACAGCGATCCAACCACCTGAGCCACCAGGCCAGCCCCTTTCCTGTGTATTTCTTTAAACTGCATATATATGCATTTTCTCTTGGGCTTTTGAAATGATTAAAATAGCTTTAAGGACATAGCAGGAGTAAGGGCATGAGAGGCTCCACTCTCTATGGAACTCCGAAGTTCCTCAGAAAGTTTTAGGTTCCTTGCCTTAGAAAGATAATCAAGTTATTAAATGAAAAGCAACTTGTAGAACTGTACATATATCATGATTCCATTTATATGAAAATTAGATATGAACATTTACTTCTATGTGCATATAAAATATTTTTTAAAAAATAGAAAATAAAACATTGAAAATGACTACCAGGGCTAAATACAACTGGAGTATTAGGGCTGTGTGGGGCAGGAAATTTTAATTTTTACCTTATAGTTTGCTATACAGTTCGGTTCCATTAGTTTTTCCAGGACAATCATTTTACCTTATGCTAACTACAATACGTAATGTTTTATATTGGAAGTAATATGTGCCATTCTGCTTTGAATTTAAAAGAGAATTCTTCGTGTTTGAAAAATACTCCTTAAGCTAGACTTTGGCTATAGGGTTTGAACTAACACTTAAAATGTCATAATTTGATGCTAAATCCAAGATATTTCCTCAGATTGGTGTTGTTCTCACACTGTTTGGCCTGGCAGAATCCCCACCGTCTTTGAAAACTTACCTAGAGGGTGATTGGCTAATCCACATATCTACACAGTTCGGCAGTTTAGAGTTAACAAAATATCCATATGTCATAAAATACTAAGCCTAAGCACAACTGACATTTCCTTCCTCAATATATTAAAAGGGATTTTCTTAGGAAAGAGAAGAATGCAAATTTTAACACTGTTAAAAAAACACTTGTTATATAAATGATCTCTTTGCTATTTTTTTCTCATCTGTAATGAAGTCCTGATTGTTTACCTACCCCGAAGAGACTAGTTAAGGTCATATATTTTTTTAAAGTTTAGATTCTCTAGTAAATCTGTAAAAAATTAACTTCATATTAAAGTGTTTTTTCAACCCTCTAGCTACTGCAAAGCTATCCTTTTGGTTACCTTGCTCTGACTCTGTTTAATTTGTTCCTCCTGGTCTTCATGAAGCCCACATAATGTTTCTGACCATTTCTACATAGTTCGAATTTTGATGACATTATACATCAAATGTTCTTCCTACACCATAAGAAATTTCTCATAAAAATATATAATTTAAAAAGTTTTTCAGTAATTGAGTAGATCTAAAAGGTTTAACATTTTGATAACACTCATAAGCAACTTCTAAAATGTCATACAATGTGAACATGGAATGATTTCTAAAACTAAATGCTCTTAAATTATTTAACATGGAAAATTCTATTCAAGTAGTCATTACTCAACCAAAAGCATTTTAGTTATAGGCTAAAGTAGCCACTTTGAATTTCTCACTAGTAAGCATAAAATTGAAATGGCCTAGATGATATATACTTGTTTGGGAATCAGACGATGTTTGTTTTAATACAGTTTTATAATCCCTTACCTGTAGTCTGCAGGGCCAGATGTATTTTGAATGTTTCAGCTGGTTAGAAATGTGATATAGAGCTTATTACTTATCAGCACCTCAGAATTAAACATGTTAATACTTTTGCACTAATGTATGAGAGTTCACATCAAATAGGATAAACTTCAGTTTGGGTCAAGTTTGCCAGCAAATGATTTCAGTTCAGATTAGATTAGGCTACCATATTGATTATGAAATAAACCTTCATTTTCAGAGATTTTTGTATGATGAATATAAGATTTTGGACTTGAAGTTCTCTGTGATCTTGGTCACTTTTTTAGGCCTCAGTCATCTCAAATGCTAAAATAAGAAGTTAGACTAAGTAAAATATTTATTTATTTTTTGTGGTAAGAAAATATTTTTTGTTGTTGTTAAATTATTTTTCAATTAGGTTGACATCCAGTATTATTTTAATTTCAGTTATGCAACATAGTGATTAGACATTCATATACCTTAGAAACTGAACAGACCAATAACTCTAGTACCCATCTGGCACTATACATAGTTATTACAATATTATTGACTAAATTCCCTATACCATACTTTATATCCCTGTAACTATTTTTTATAACTGGCAATTTATTAGACTAAGTAAATGGTATGTGAACTTTTCAGATTCTAAGTCAGAATATCTGTTTAATTCCCTGATATAAGAAACAATACAATTATTAATAAATCAGTTTCATAATATCTTAGTTTAAAAATTGTTTACCTCAGAGACTCTTAATATTCTTAAAAGGTAAGTAGTATTGTTTATGATTTATATATAAACATAAAAGGATGTAAATCAAGAAGTATTTCCACTTGGTTTTCTATATAGTTGGAACCAAACTAGGTTTCAAGTTCATGAAGACAGATTAGTTTTTGTTTGCAATTTTGATTTCCAGAATGTGTTCTAGTGCAAAGTTCTTATGGTCATAATTAAAATTCGAACTATGTAGAAATGGTCAGAAACATTATGTGGGCTTCATGAAGACCAGGAGGAACAAATTAAACAGAGTCAGAGCAAGGTAACCAAAAGGAAATCTGCAAAATTCCCTTTGTTTCAGAGCCTCAATCTTGTAATCTAAACCCCAAGAAAAATGAGTCCTAAATATAAAGGGGCTTGACTCTCCATTGAGGAAGGACTAAAGCTAATCAATTAGAAAACTGGTGAGGTCTCTCCTGGATGGAGATGGCAAACTTGGATAGTTAAGTTATGGGTGGGAGAATGAAATGAAAACTAGAGGTGAGATGCAGCAGGCCAGAGCTCATGAACTAGCTGCTGAGCACAGTATAAATTTGTTTTAGAGACCTGCTTTATTTGTTTAGAACCTGTATTAAAAAAAACAAAAGAAAATGTATTTGATTATCTAGGTATGGAATGCTCTTTCATCTCCCATGATTTCTACCACTCCCTATGGCTGTGTACCTTGTCACTCCCCTCATTTAACTTACTTGATGGCCCCTGAGGGCATTGAAATTTGCCATTCCTCTCTGTAGGTTATGCTATCACAGCAAATGTTCAAAAATTGAAAGGTGGTTTTTGGAAGAGGGAGGCTATAGTATGGACTTAGGAATTGTTATTGCAGTTCTTCTGAGGGAATATAAGATGTCCAGCTACCACCAGTTACCTTTTCCTCAAATAATATTTATTGAGCATTTAGTATTCTGTGCTAGGCCCTGGGGATGCAATCAGAAATAAGACAAATGTGGGCCACATGTCTATGGAGGGAGACAGACATCAAATTGTTGCAGAAAAACGGCAAGACCGAGAAACTCAAGCGGCACGCAGAGATCAGGGAGAACACGGTTTTATTACTCCAGCAGGCTCAGTGGGATCCTTCCCAAAAGACTGAGCCCCTAGCAAAGTTTTGAGCAGGTTTTTATGGGTTGGGGACTTCCTTGAGTCGGGGAAGGGGTAGGTGTCATCTGGTGATTGGCTCAAGGTGTGGCTAGGAGGGGGTTATGTGGAAGTGAGCTGGGGCTTAGGCTGGGGACTTCTCTCTCCGCTGGAGCCACCATTTTAGCTCAGTTCCACGTGTCAGGGAACCATTTTAAGGACAGTTTCCCCATCAAAATTAGTAAACATGCAAAGTGAAGACTGATACAAATGATTACGGAAAGTAACGAGTAGGATGAGAGAGAAACAAGGGGTCCTCCCTTATTTAGATGGAGAAGTCTGGTTAGGTCTCTCTGAGGAGGTGATATGGTCATGCTAAGCCTGAGTAGGAACCAACGAGGTAAAAAGAGGAAGGAGATTTCTTTAAGGCAAAGGGCACAGCATGTGGGAAGGCCTTGAGGCAGAACAAACTTGGTATATTTGAGAAATAGAGAGACCAATGTGGTCAGAATATGTGAATGAGATAAGGATATAGAAATAACCAAGTTTGGACACCATTCTAAATGGTCATGGGAAACTATGAAAGGGATTCAAGCAAAGTCAGCTGAGAGCTTTAAGAGGTTACTTGCGCTGCTGTGTGGAGAATGGACTGTAAGGTACAAAGTGGAACTGCTGCTGTCATCCCGGAAGGAGGTGATGGTGGCTTGAGGCTGTGCAGATGGACAGGTTGGATGTGCGATACCTTCCAAAATGAAGAAGAATCTTAGTGGATAGGATGTGGGTGTGAATAGAAACTAGACTATAGGCAGAATTGTCAATGTAACTAAAGGCTTGACAAAAGAATCCCTGGACCAGAGACCCTATAGGAATGACACACTGGAGTTTATCCCTACATTCCTAAAGTTGGTGGGCAGTCACCATGATTCCTGACAACATGGCAGAGTTTCCAAAAGTCATCGGCTTGAGCTACTTTCTCTTCCATTTTAGAAGATTTAGGTTACTACAAAGGCCACTAGACATGGGTAGTTCAACCTAGTGGATATGGAACCAAAAAGTATGAAAAAGGGTTACTGAAGGAACCACTTGACTAGTCTGTTTCCCTGGAGGTGCTTAGTTCAGTTTGGGTTCTAAGGAAGGAGAGGCTGATGCAGAGTTTGGGGTGCTAGATATTTATCAGGGATCCATACCTGTGAAAGAAGAAGGAAGAAGCAGCATTGGGGAGATGAAAAACTCTGTTTCAATGCAGGTTCAACAAATCCTGCAGGGAGCCCTGGAGCATGTCTTGCCCATCAGAGCGGCCCACATTGGGTCCAAACTGATGGGCCTTTATATCGCTATCTAGCTCAGTCATTTGGTGAAGGCTGCCCCAGCAGTGGTACGTATAACTTTGAACAAGATTGTTCTCTGCAGCTGAGTCCAGCCCTAAAGGAGGTAACAGCTGGGCATCAAGTGCATTCTAGAAGTGGATTACATATCCCCAAGTCTACTGTAAGTGCAATATTGCTTAATAGAAATAGTGAGAAAAATTAGCTAGCTGATTTATTCTTTATGTAGTTCTTTTTCTTTTCAGGAACTCAAGAGAAAATATACATAATTTTTAAATTACAAAATACTTATGAGACACTGAGACAATCCAAGAGAGGGGAATTAAGAGGTTAGAGATTGGAAGGAGAGACCAAGAACAGGAAAGGCACAAAGGGTTAAAAACTAATAGAGGAAAGTTTCTAGGAGCAAAGAGAAGCAAATTTTAATAAAGTACAGAGTTATGGCACCCAGTCCTGGGCCTTATATTTTTTAAAAAAATACTACAATAAACACTTTTTAAAAAACGTTTTTTAAATCACATTGTAAAATTTTAGTTGTCTCTTGTTTCCTTGACAGATATGGAAAACATGAATAAAAGAGAGCGACCATTCATGACAATTCAGAAAAGCGATAGCTCAGGTATATTTTTTTCTACATCCAAGTCTGTTTTATGATTTATGGTGAATTATGCATGATATACAACTGGAATGTTGATTTTCAAAATTTTAATGTGGAAAGCTCATTTCTGGTTCACATTGAAAGTTTCTCTAGTCCTCTTGCAATGGGCGTTTTAATCATCTTCAACAGTGATCAGGATATCCATGGTTTCCTTCAATGTACTGATTCTTAAATCGTTTGGACCCTTCTTATAGTCATGTGATACAAGATATATTTAATAAATCTTAACTACTTTACATGGCACCAATTAATTATTCATATAATTGGGGCAAAAGTACAATTTTCACTTGAATTACTCAGTTTATTATAGTTTATGCTATTTGGCTTTAGAGTACCCTCTACTTATATTTTAATTTATCAAAATAGTTAATATACTAAACTATTTGGATAGAGAATGCCTGCCCAAACATTTTATCATTTTAATATTAGATTTTTTTATCTTTGAGTTTCAACCTTTTTTCAAATTTAATTGAAATTATTTTCAATTTTTCTGTTAGAAGTATAGCTATGACTTAAAAAAATATATTTACTTAATTTGATTCACAATGATGTTACACTTAAGCACCCACAGTTGATGCCGAACACATTTTAAATTTAAAAAAATGTGGTTACACTTTGTAGCTTGACATTATAACTTTCTAAAATTCTCAACATACTAACTTAAATGGAGATATTCCTTTTATGCCCTTTTAGAAGTAATTTTATATAAGGAATATAGTGGTAATATTGCTGAAGTTTCTATAGATAGAGGTTCAAATATGCTATGAATGTTGTGATATATTATTTCTTGTATTTATTTTAAATTACTTAAAAATAAGAATTGTAGTTAGCATGTTGCCATAACTATATTTTGACTTCCGATAACATGATATTATTTCTTTGTCATTTTCTATTTTTGATGAAAAACAGAGAATCTGGTATGCCGTGTGAAAAATGGAATAAGAAGCATCAAGTATAAACCAGTAGACTATCAACAGTTGCATGCATTAACTGAAGCAAAAAAATTAGCTTCTGCCTCTATAGAACTAAAGGTTAGAAGGTGTGTGTGTGTGTGTGTGTGTGTGTGTGTGTGTGTGTGTGTGTGTGTCTGTGTGTTTTCTGCTTTTGCAAAATTGAATTGCTAGGAAGTAAGATGGTATTTAAATGGGACTTTGAAAATAAATAACATTACAAATAGGTTTAGAATCTTCCAAGTATTAATAATAATGAATAGCAATTAACATTTATTGAATGCTCTCAGACACTGTGCTATATAGTTTATATTCATTACTCACTGAACATTCATAACAACATATAAGGTCTGAATTCAAATTTATTTTTAGAAAGATTGCTATTTCATTAATTTTCAACAATTTCTAATTTAATCTGAAAAATAAAAATTGCTAGTAAAAGTGCCAGCCATGGATGATCATGTGATTTAGGACTCCTTCCGCAACACCATTCAAATATGCCCTCACGTGCCTATTTTAGAATTCTCTTTTTTGCTCTGACCTAAGAAAAGGTGTGAACCTTGACTAGATGTAAGGGGTTTATATGCAAGTGATTGTGCACAGTATTTTAAGACCATATATGGTTTACAATTATTCATGTAATGTGTTTCCCTGTTGTGTAAATAATAGAGTATATTATAAACAGCATTTTCATTGCTTCGTTCCATTAAAAATCTGGTTTGGCAAAGTAACATATTAAGTTGTTTACAAGTTTTCATTTGTATTTGATATTTTTGTGTAACATTAATTTTGCAGGTCTTTTTATTGTTAATATCTTTTTAAAAATGCAACTGTTATCAATTCAAAGCACATTTGATACCCTATTCTAGAGAAATTACCACATATCCATGACCTATATTCCCTCAAACTAAGAAGACCTCTTAAAAAGTAGGGCATTATTTGTTTGGTTCAGATATAACTTTAAGATAATTTAATATTATCAGGACATTCAAAGAAATTTTAATGGGAAAATCACTCATATAACTATCATCCTGATAAAACTGTTTTCATATTTCTGACTTCTATTCTGATCCATTGAGTATGCACCACATATACATATATATAAACATAAGCATATATATGCATATTTGCTTTTCTTCCATGATAAACACAGACATGAAATCCTGTATACTTTTTCCCCTAATATTTTGCCACATAATCTTTATAATATTTAATTATTACGTGATATGGAATGTACTTTTTGCAGAAATGGGGCAGAGGTAAGTCAGTGTTTCTCAAATAAGCCCTGAAATAATGTTACATTACATATGAATGCCAATAAAAAACATGCAGTCTGGTGTATAATAACAGGACTTGATCTCAATGTGGTAGGAAGACTTTTCTCAGGAAGTGACATTGGAATTGGGATCTCAAGGCCAATAAAAATGAACTGAGCAAAAACAGGAGTGATGCGTACTCCACATAGAAAAAGATGCATGCCTTATCACATCCTGATTTTTGGATATTTGGATTATATCCCATTTTATGATATTGGAAGTTATGCTTCAGTAAATATCTTCATACACAGACACCATTCATGTTTTAGAATCCTCCATCCCCATAGGCTAAATTCCCATGTTTGGGCTATTTGGGAAAAAATATATGAATGCTTTTTAGCTTTTTCCCAAAGTATTGTTCTAATAAGGGTGCCACCACAAATGTTTCCTTCATACCCATGTCAGTATTGGAATATGTACAGATATATTCCTAATATTATCCACATATTTATTTTGTTCATCTGTTTATCTGTCCATCCATCCATCCATCCATCCATCCATCCATCCATCCATCCATCCATCCATCCATCATGCGCCAAAAAAAAAAAAAAATTGGCTGAATTTGTAATGGTTGAGTGTTCAAATCAGTATTTGGTCAAAGTGACTTTCTTTTTTTTCTTAGTTTTTTAAAAATTATTGTTTATTGGGGAATACTGGGGCACAGTGTTTTTCCAGGACCCATCAGCTCCAAGTCAAGTCATTGTTTTCAATCCAGTTCAATCCAGTTGTGGAAGGCACAGCTCACTGGTCCATGTGGGGAATTGAACCGGGGACATTGGTGTTATGAGCACTGCGCTCTAACCAACTGAGCCAACCAGCTGCCCTGTGAATTTCTTTTTGATAAAATCATTATCAAAGAATAAATGTATTTAAAAGTTTTAATGATTAATGTGGCTTTTAAGGTTTGACATTAAAGTGCAGGGACAATAATTTCTCAGCATAGTCAGCTGCTAGATAGCTGTGTTATTTGTGAGGTTAAGCAGATATCATTTTCAACTGACATTTTAAATAGCATCAATAACCCTTTTGCTCATAGAATATAATTCAGGAAGAAGCTTTTTAGTTACATATTTTCTAGAAACAACTTTGTACCTGGAACTCATAGTTTGGCAAATTTCAAAAAATCCTGTCTTCAACTACTAGACATGGTTCACAGTCTGTAGCAATCATTTTGACCAGCTTTTTACTTCCATTTTTAATCTCCATATATTCATAATAATAAGGAATTGCCATTTTAAAGCATCTTTGTAATATCTGTTGTTTTGAATTTTGGTTAGTCAGAACAAAATGTGTCCTGGATACCTCTTTCTTCATTATACAGTATTCATTTTTTATTATATCTGTATTATGGAAACTGTTTTGGGAATGTTGTTCTACATGATTTTTGAAGTCTTCCCTTTTCACTTAATTAGTGAAAGTTGACTAATTTTCATTTAGCATGTTGACATTTCACTTCTAATTTATTCATGCAAAATGTGAACAATTCCCAACTACGACTTTTTCTTGAAAGACTCATGGCTTAAGTGGTATTAGATATCTAGAAATGAATTACATTTTTTTTTAGTATATGTGCTGCCGAAGAGAGCACAACATTTTTTTTAAAAATAAAGTTTATTGAGGTGACAATTGTTAGTAAAGTTACATAGATTTCAGGTGTACAATTCTGTAATACTTAAAGTTTATTTTGTTTAATGTTATGAATGCTAATATACCAAATAATCTACACCAACTAGAATTATGAATATAAAATTTCTGTTATTTTTTGTTATTATTTAAATTTTTATAAAATATGTGTTGGCTCAAGAAGAATTCTTCCAATTTTACATTGTTAACACATTCTCTCTTAACATTTGTATTAATTAGCAGTCTATTTCCCTATTCTACTAATTAAATGTGCTCATTTTTTGCACATAAAATTAACAGCTTTAACAATCATAATTAATTATTACAGCACTTTACTCTGGCATTAAATGTATTAAATGTAAACATACTTAAAACTGAATTATAGAATCTTAACATTTAAAGCATATAAGGATATTTTTCTTCAAGTTACATCTAGAATACTTTATTAGAAAAATAACAAAATTATTGTTAATTAGCAATAAATTAAAAGAAGTCTTGCCTGATTTGTATTCCTGGTATTATTACACTGATTAGATATGATGGTCACCTATATAATCACTGTGTCAGTCATTGATCTTGCACAAGTCCTGGAATGCCAGATAAGACTCTAAAGTGGACATTGAGTGATCCAATCTTTCAAAGGCTAAGATTGAACTTGAAGCCAAACAGTAGATTTGGGCTGAAAACTGAGACCATTCTTGGTACATTATATGTTAACTATTCGTTCCCGATTCAAGTATAAAAGAGATCTTTACAATTATTTTTATTTGATTTTCTTTGCTTAGCAAGGATGCATGTTTTTTCTTGTCCAACTCAAGTACCCATCTACTAATTCTTTTTCTTAAAAGGTTATATTATGGAAAATTGTAAGCATATGCAAAATTACAGTGAACAATATCATTAATCTCCATGTAACATTATTCAGCTTCAAATATGATCAATTCTTGGCCGTTGTTTATTCTATACCCCCACACACAACTTCTCCCTGTGCCAGATTATTCTGAAGCAAATCTCAGACATCATAATATTTCACCATAAGTATTTTAGCATTTATCTCTAAAAGATTAGGGGGGAAAACCAATCCCTACAATACCACTACCATTAAAAATGTTAAAAATTTCTTAATTTCAAATATCAAGTCAGTGTTTAATATCCCTGATTTTCTCCATTTTCTGTCTTAAAGGTTATTCAAATCAGTATCTAAATAAGATCTATAAATAGCAGTTGATTTTAATTTTTAGATTTCCTCCTATATCTCCTTATATTCTTGTAATTTACTTCTTGAGGAATTTGTATTGTCTCTTATAGTTTCTTACAGTTTGGATTTTGCTGATTACATCCTGGTGGTGCCATTTAACATGTTTTTCTGTCTCTTTCACTTACAGTAAATTGGTAGTTATGTCTAGAGACTTGATCAGATTCAGGTTCAATTTATTTTGGCAAGAACACTTATTGATGGAATTTTTGTGCTCGTCTTTTTCTATTACAAATAGTGCTGCAGTGAATGGCTTTGTTCATATGTCTTTTAATACTTTTGCCAATGTAGAGTTCAGATGGATTTCTAAGTAAGTGTAAACCCATATGAAATTCACTATACATCTTCAATTTCCCTCTTTTTTTGTGAGATGCATCATTTTGTATTCCCACTAGCAACTAAAGAAAAAGCATGTTTTTCCCATAGTTTTACAGAGTGGTTTGTTAAATATTTGTGTTTTTGCCAACCTTACAGATGATAAATTGCAACTTAGTGTAATTGTCTTTGTTTTCCTTTTCATTTGTTTTATTTCTTTGTTGAGGTATAGCTCACTTATAATAAAATGCACAAATCTTAACTGTACATCTCAGTGCATTTTGACAAATAGATACACACATGTAACCAACACTAAATTGTTCAGTGATTACTGTTGTTTATATCTAAGGATGGATTATCTGGCCCAAAAGGCTTTTATGGTATTTCAGTGTGCCTGTTTAGAGTTTTATATTGGATCATCACAATAAATCACATAGTTTCTGATTCTTTTATAAATTTATTATTTTCGTTATTTTAATACATCAGCATTCTGCATATATCATCATCCACCTTAAATATAGATTTCATTTGGCTTATTGCACAGCAAAATGAACTGGAATCACCTAGAAATCTGTATATTGATAAAGATACTATTTTACATTTTTGTTCTTTTACAACTTTATTTTTCTTCATTTTTGGCCTGAGGATAGAAGTGGAGTCAATGAGTGAATTTATTTAAAAAAAAATTAGGACATTCTGCAAAATATTGGAAGTGTCTAATGAAAAATAGTAGCGTTATTTTTACTTTTATAGTCTATTTAATTGGTCTTTCCCTAGGCCCAAAGGCAGCAGCATTGATTTCTTTTTTTAAGCTATAAAAATGTGTCTACATCTTTCACCCATGTGTTTTAATTTTTTTTGTACGACATGGACCAAATATGTCAAAGAAATCTAATTCTAAAAGTTGTGTCTGCTGCAACAAACTTTAGAGATTGTAGATGACAAATAGTTGGAATTAGTTTTAGGTAGTCCTTAAGCAAACACTAGAGTGTCAGATTTTAAAAATACTATGTACCTTTATTTTTTTGGTGGATAAAATAGAGATTCTGAATGTATTCCTGCAGTGTCTAGTTCTTATTTAAATGTGCTTTTCTTCTAGATTTCATAATTGTAGCACTTTAACACCTCCTGAAGAAAAGATTTGACTTTGACTTTGTGTCTTTTAAAGTAATGTTTGGGTTATATTTTCCCCCCTTATAGTCCTAATTTTGAATCAGTAACCAGAACAGCACAAAGATAAACTCAAGGTTGAAGTAATCAGGGAATGACAGCTAGAAATAGCATGCATTATAAAGACTCTTTGTAGGACTTGTCTTCTGAAGATTTTATATCTTCAGTATTGATCTGTTAAAGCATTCAGGCTGCTAAGTATTCAAGTAGCCAAAAATATATAAAATGTGTATCTTTCTTCAAGTTTCTGACTTGAGTAGCATTTTTGTAGATGTTTAAAAGTATTGATGTGGAATACTTGAGTTCTACATACACATGAGTATCAGTCAGAATCTGACCTGGAAACAGATACCTCTTAAGGCGGTCTTTAATGAGTAGAGGGCCTTTACTTCAGGAAATGGCTACACAGGTGATAAAGCTAAGAAGCCAAATAGGACAGTGAAACAATACAAGGATTAATGACAGCAGGAAGTCGCTGCCATGCCTAAATCAGAGGGACATTTAGTAAAAGCAAAGCTGTGCCACATCCCATGAACTGAGGTTACCCAGAGGTACTTGCAATTGTAGTAGAACTGTCAAGAAAAGATGGAGCAAATGGAGAAAATGCTTCAGCTTTTCCTTTTCTGCCTCCCTTCAATCTCCCACTGTTAGTGTCTCCTTTTGGCTGAACCCAGCTGAAAACCAGCTGATAGGGGTGTGTCTGAGAAACACAGACTGGTCTTTGATATCGAGCAGATCAGGGAGATGGACAAGAATAGATCTTAAGGCAAACAGACCCAGGCCTAATACAACTTAACTTGTGAACAGAAACCCCCAAATACTAATTATTTGCTACATTTTTTTAAAAAGTCATAAAATTGGGGAAAAAATTAAATTTAGCTGAAATTTTGGTTTCAATGCTACATGATTTTTCACTGTTTAAGTATCTGTCGTGTGGGGCGGCCTGCAGGGTCTCTGGTCCCACTCCCCACATAAGAATGCAGGACATGGTGAGGCCAAAAAGGAACACCATGTAAATTCTAGATGTAACTGCTAGCGTAGCCACGGCAGTTATATTAGTGGCCAATGGCTCACTGGTTACAGCTGACGGCCAACTAGCCACAGCTGATGGCCATCCAGTCACAGTTGATGGCCATTTACTACCTGAGCCAGCACCTTTCCATGTGAGGCCTAGAGCCTGGAAACTGCTTTCTGGGGCTCTGTCCCCACAGCATCTTTAAATATTCACCTAATATTTTAAACAAAAATTTATCTATGAAGTCATGGAGTTGAAAGATTAAAATTGCATATTCAAGGTCATATTCTGGTAGGTACTGAAGTTGGAACTGTAGCGAGGCCTCCTAACAATTTGCCCAATGACTTTTTCCCATCCTCTGCTGAAGGATTGGATGAAAACCAATTCATACACCAAAGTTCCATGTGATTCTGATGTTTATGCGCTTTTCGATCTTGATCCAGTTTTTTAACATCTCTGAACTTCCGTGTCTTCATCTGTAAAATGGGAATAATGAGGCTCATGATGGCTGGCAGTGAAGATATGTCAAAAGGTTAAAAAGTATGGAAAGCTCTTAAAAATTTTCTGGGACTGTTTGAATTAATGGGTTATTTGAATTTCTTCACCTTTTTCCCCCCATAAATACTTTAACAACAGTTCTTAAATTGGTCAGTATTCCAAACCATTTTCTCTTTCACCACTTCCCAGCTTTTTGTTTAACTAAGCTCTTATTTTAAGGAGGATTTTGTGTTAGAAGATGAACTAATAGGATGAAAAAGTGTTAAGTATTTAACTTAGAAAATATAGAGTGAACATTTGTATTGTGGAAGACACATTTTAAAAACATTAAGTAGGCTCCTCTTTTGTTCTAAATCTAGATCAGAAAAGCAGTACAGACCTCCAAGATATCAAAGGAACAAACACTAATAAAACAACACAAGAAGGTGTGGTGGCGGGAACATCACAGGCTAAATGAAATCAGGTAAGAACTGAGGGAAATTGCAATAGGAATACCTAGGAATTACTAAGACTTGCACTTCTGTAATTAGATGTTTTATAACTTTCCACGTCAGTTAAACCATGGTATTCAAAATTTAAAGTGATAGTTTCAATGTGAGTCAGATTAAAATCCTTTCATTTCTCCAGTTTAATTTGGAATTCAGTGAATATATTAATATGCTTCTACTTTCCTTAGGGGAAAAAAATAGTCTCTATCTGTTAATTACTCTTCTGCACTCCCACTCACACTTGTAACGACTTACATATCTAGCACTTTGGATTCTAATGTATTGTTTACATATTTGTCTTTCCTATAGGGTGGTAAGCGAGGGCAAGCATCCCATCATGTTCATCCTTTTCTTTGTAGGATACGCAGCAGAAGATATATAAATGCTTTCAACCAATGAATGAATGAATGATCTAAAGGGTTCACGTTACTCAGTGACTTCTAGATGTAGCTGCATCGTGCATGACTAGCTCATTCAATTTGGATTTTTGACTTTTGTCATTATTTCCAAGAATTACTTCAAGACAAATTAAAATTAGATGATGATTCTATACTTGATTTTAATTGTAATCTTTGAAAAATAAACTTTCCAAAGGCAAGGCAAAAAGAGAAGGCAGGTGTGTTTTCCCTCCATTTGAGGCATATATACCAGTTTTAATGATGGTTGTACTTATGAAACATGCTTTTTAAAATATATATTTTGAGTGTATATTTTGTATCAAAATAGGTAACTTTTATGATTTTATATTACGTTAAATTTCCAAATACCATTTACCTTTGATTTCGGTGTTTTTTATAGCAATAAGAGTTTCTTATTCTGTCAAAATATTCCTACATGTGA
Source organism: Rhinolophus hipposideros (assembly GCF_964194185.1). Lineage (NCBI taxonomy): Eukaryota > Metazoa > Chordata > Mammalia > Chiroptera > Rhinolophidae > Rhinolophus > Rhinolophus hipposideros. Next base: position 37,222,733 of record NC_138052.1, on the reverse strand, counting down.
AGTAAAGGGCTCGTGATTGGAAATGTTTCTACATCGTTGTATAACTTAAAACATAGAAAAACAAAATTATATAGACTTTGTCACCATACTGCTGCTATAAAAAGAAATCAGATTCATCTTATCCCTCAAAAGTTACCTTTTGTGGAGAGGAAGTTTGGGCCCATGAGAAAAGAATTTTCTGGAAAATTTGCATAACTTGAAACATGATAAAAAAGAAGGCCCTTAGGAGGTTTTAATTATGGTGCTCACTGATGCAAGCTCAAATGTAATGGGTGAAAGTTTTTGATCTTGGCTGTGTCATACTCTTATTAATGCGTATATTAAGTTGTTCTTGAGCTTGATAGAAGAGGTGCATATATATTTTTGTGGAAAATAATTCTTTTCGTTGACCTGGGATGACATAAAGATGACGGAAGTGAGAAACATTCAAGTAATATAATAACCTTAATGTCTTGCAACTTGTAGCGCTAAAAATTGTACAAAAAGAAGAATTCCAAGAAAATGTTCTGTGTTATTCTAGAAAGCAGGTTAATTTCAACACATGTTCAGTAAAATTTAAATGGTAAAAGGAGGACAGTTAGAATATGGCTCAATTTGTGGAGAATTTAGGGACCATCAGAAAATCAAGAGTTTAAGCTCTATCAGTTTTTCTCAACTTTTAAAAATCTACAATTCGCTTTTAATAAAAAAAAAATTAAAGTACAATATTATTATGTATCACCATGAGAGACTCCATTTGAGAATCTCGGGCCCTCAGAAGGTAGGGGCCTACAATGATCTCTAAGTTTTGTTGGGTAATTTAGCATGTGCTGGGTAATATGTTAAGTACTTTACATGCTTTATTTCATTTACTCCTTACAATATTGCTGCAGCGTAGGAATCAATGCTATCCTCATTTTACAGATGAGCATCTTGAGGTTCAGAGGATTAAAGTTTTTGTCGAAGGCAAATTACTAGTTTATTTGAAGGTGGTATTGGAGCACTTGTTTTTACCTCCTGTGCTCCATGACCTTGGAGTTGTGCAGTTTTTTCTTTTTCCCCTAGGGTTCCATTCACACCACCTGAAATCTAATTGGTTTAGCATTGCTACCATGTTCCCCCGAAAATAAGACCTAGTAGGATCATCAGCTCTAATCCGTCTTTTGGAGCAAAAATTAATATAAGATCGGGTCTTATATTATATTAAAATAAGTCTTGGTCTTATATTAGGTTTTGCTCCAAAAGACACATTAGAGCTGATGGTCCGGCTAGGTCTTATTTTTAGGGAAACTGGGTAGAAAAAAAAAATTTTTGCCAAACTTTAATTCTTTGACATCTGTACTGAGGAAACTACTCACGCAAAATTTACAATTATAAAGTTATATTTTACATTTAAATTTATAAAATTATATTTAATAATTAATATGTTTTCTCAAAGTACACCGCTTGAAAAACTTGATACACTTCCCCAGGGTCCTTTGCTCCTTTGTTTCAGAATGACTGGTTTGCAGTTTAAGAGGAAGTTATTTATATTGGTCATGTGATAATGAATTACAATTTTTATTTTAATTAACCGTTTTTGGATAATAAAGTTTGAGAGGTTTATTTGTCCAGCTTACTACTTTTACTACAATTCCTACAAGGGATGTTTTTAATCAACTCTCTGTTAGAAATACATGTAGCCTCTTGCTCAGAATTTTAGTTTTAAAGCATTATTTTAAAAGTATCACCTTTATATTAATACAAAGGATATCATGGGGTCTTACCCACAACAATTAAATGTTGTCTGGAAAAGTGTCTTTAAAGATGAAATTGAGACCAGTGTTTTTACTGTGGTACTCAGGGCACCAGAGAACTCTCTGCGCCCAGCTCCTGAGCTCGTTCATTAGCCAATAGTTAGCTGTCAGACTTCCTTCTCCAGCCTCTGTGTACACTTGACAGACTTCAGGAGTGAGAAGTGGATCAAATAGCTGAGCCTAAGGTATCAGTGCCGCTGAGTTCCTTCCTTGTTGGAGGAGCAAAAGCTTTGGCGTTCAGCCTACTCGGGGCCCTACTTTTCTACAAATCTCCAGGCTATTAGTTCCATGTGTGGAACTTGAATGTACTCTGTTGCTCTGTTTCTCACAATCCCTGTTTCTTTGCTTATTGTTTGGTTAAATGACTTCTGACTCTACTATTCTCTTGCTCCGTGTTTCTCTTGTTCTGCCAAAATGGGTAACTAAGCGGTTGCCCTAGAAATCTCAGGAAGCTCTGGGTAATTTCTGATGCTCTGAGGAGACTGATTCTACATCTAGATCTTTGGCACCCTCTTGGCAGGACGAGGACCTGTACTGAGAGTAGATTCCTGAGAACTCAAAAATGTCCTTCACCAGCCTGGTTTATCTTGCAGGTGGTTGCACTGCAACTGGGCACATCTAGGAAATAGGTTCATATATCATCTAGGCAAACCTCAAGAGGTTTTCTGCAGTATCATCATATACAATGGTACCAAGGAAAGGCCAAATAACATTAGGAGACACTTAAATTGGCATATTTGGACAGGGAAAGTTGCCTTACATTCATCTCCTCTTCAGATGTGGAGGAGGTTACATGTACCACAGAGTTCTAACTTGGTCTAGCATGTCAATGAGGATCAGGCCAGGGTTCTCTTCTCCAGAGTTACCACTCGTACTATTCTTTCGTCCATCACAATTTTTACCTATATTTCCTAAATTATATTCCACAAAACAGAAATATTGTTCAAGATATTCGATGGAGAACAATCAATTTCATTGGTCTTACAAATTAAGAAAATATATGTCTTCCCCTTTTTGGAGAATGTTACTGCACCTTAACATAATCAAGTTTCTGTGAAATCCTGCACCGTAGAAGCTTGTCGAATTTTGTTTAGTTCACCATTTCCCACTTTTCCCCCTAGCATCTCATTGACATTACTGTTTTATAGAACACTACTTGGAAAACGTTAGCCTGCATTCATAAGCTAGCCCAAGATTCTTGAGGTTCTTGAGGGCGTAACAAATGTTTCTGGATTTGTGGGGCACTCAGGATAATAAGAGAAATGGGCTGTTCTTATCTGACGGGTCAAAGTTGTTGATTTCCAAAGTCGGGATGGAGCTTACTAGAATTATTACATGCAAAGTAGCAGGTTCATATCCTAGATGCACAAAGCCACTTCTGTTGTTTTCTATGTTCTAATATGGCTCTCTGGTGCTGAAAATATAAGGGAACTGAGCTAGTGGTTTTTTAAGTGCTACATTTTTGTTTAAGCGAATCCATTATGAAATAACTTCTGGTTTTACTTCACTCTCATGCACCATCCTCCATTTGACAGTTTCAAATGTAATTGTAAAAATATTTCTGTCAAAAAGTACATACTGGGAAAATACACAGTGAAGTGTCATCTAGAAGATCACCTCTCCTTTATACATACAAACAAAACCCCTGTCCCATGTAAATGAATTGACTTCAAAGAAGATTGCACATATATAAAATAAATGATAATTATGAAAATGATTTAGAAATATTTTAAAGTATTATTTTTTAAAAACCCAATGTAAAGTGGTACATATGCCATAATTACGACTTGAAATACATGCATGTAGACAAGGGCTAGACACTTATAGAAAAATGAAAATAAACATTGTATTAAAGTATTGTAATTGTTGCAATTACAACAATAAAAATTGTTGTAACTTTTAATTTTATGCCAACTTAATTTTGTATTTTAATAATCATAATGAATCAAAACTCTTTTCTATGATTTTATTAAATCTGCCATAAGCAAGGGATCAACTACAATATTTTGGGATGTCCATTTAGAGCTGATTATGGTTTTACTCTAAAAATGACTGTATAATATTTAAATAATATAGTGAAAGGTCATTAAGATTTATTACTTATATTAGTGTATAAAAATCAAATATACTTGTTCTCCCATTCCCCTAGGACCTCAATTGTCTCTTAATGTTTAAAATAATCTCTTCATTAGTCCTTATATACCTGATCCCCTCCTTTATTTTCCGTTTTTATTGATCACCCCTCTTACCAGCCCATCCTCCATCTTGCTGCCTTTGGAATCTTTCTGAAACACAGATCTACTGAGCAGGTCAGGTCAGCTTAGTACCCCTCAGCCTGTCCGTATGAAATAGTGCTTGGACATGTTTCATGCTTGCCTATGCTCATGCCGTTACTTCTGCCTCGGAGTGGTCACTTTCTGTCTCAGTGGCGGCCCTTGCAGGACATTTGTCCTTATTCAAAACATCCATAGAGCCATTTGGTCCACGCCAAAATATCCTTGATATTTGGTCCTGTTCAAAATGTGCATAGTTAATATAAACCCTGCTTTTCTGCAAGATTCTAAACTAGACCCCTCTACTTAACCCCATTTGCCATTACCAGGTAGGCTGCCAAGGTAAGAAGGGTTGTTATTGGCAATACAGCCACAGCACAATTAGCAGAGCAATAAAACATATTTTTTATGTAATAATCCTGTAAAGCAAACATAGAAATAAATGTTGTAGGCTCTCTGAACCCAGGGATGTTTTCTAGGTGTGGACATTTTTTTAAAAAATCAGTTTTAGGTGTACAAAACAATGTAATAGTTTTGTACCTCTCACAAAATGATAAACCCTCTCCCCCAGTCTATTCAATAAACGGTGCTGGGATATCTGGACAGACATACAAAAAAATGAAGTTGGACCACCTCCTTGTGCCATATACAAGAATAAATTTAAAATGGATTGAAGACTTAAATGTAAGATTCAAAACCGTAAAACTCCTAGAAGAAAATATGGGAAGAAAATTTGCAGACATTACCCTTAGTAATATTTTTACTGATAGATATATCCCCTCGGGCAAGGGAAGCAAGAAAAAAATAAACATATGGGATTACATCAAACTAAAAAGTTTTTTCACAGCAAAGGAAACCATCAATAAAACAAAAAGCCATCCTACTGAATGGGAGAAGATATTTGTCAGTGATACATCTGATAAGGGGTTAATATCCAAAATTTATAAATAAAACTCATTTAACTCAACACCAGAAAAACCAAACAACCCAATTTAAAAATGGGCAGAGAACACAAAGAGACATTTTTCTGAAGTGTGAACATTATTGACAGGACCAAATATCAAGGACCATTTGGCATGGACCAAATATGCTCATAAATGTTTTGGATAGGACCAAATTTCAAGGACAGGACATTTTGGTGTGGACCAAATGTCTCAGTGGACATTTTGGACAGGACCAAATGTCTGTTAATCGTGTCTGGCAAATACTTAATCCATGTTAGGGATTTAGTATATGGTCTGAATGAATAAACAGGTGAATAAAACCACATGAAATTAAATTTCTACTACTAGTTATTTTTTCAACCTACATATGATTTGTTTATGATTGTGAAAAATGATTGAGATAATATCTATTTCAGATGTAAAATGGAATCTGAGATAAAATCCTTTCTCAGTGAAAATAACATTGGAAATGAATGTCTTCTGGACCTTACCACTTTCGGTGAGATTTTTTTTTTAATCCTATATTTAAAGGGGAGTTTTGTTTTGAAGATGAAAGTAGGCCACTCACTTCACGTTCTTTTAATATTAACTGGTATTGCTTTTCTAAAGGAATCCAAAAATAAGTCTACACTCTAAAAACCTGTTCTTGAAGAAACTTAAAATAATGTGTTACCTTGATTTAATTTTGTTTCCCCATAGAACAAGAGTTAGCAGAACAATGTTGCACATATCTTAAAAATGTGATAAATCCTATTCAGCAATTGAGAGCAGACCTAAAATACAGACAGCATCACATTTCACAGCATTCACATTCACATACTGAGTTTAACTCAATGAAAGTACTCGAAGAGGTCAGTATATTACCTTTACTTTTAATAATGTGATAGTTCACTTTTGTCCCAACTAAAACATTTTGAGATAAGAAACAAACATGTGTGTCTTGTGTATTTTAATACAAGCTGTAGCAAATTCTGTCTACTCAATATCTTAAAAATATCCCTAAATCGGTCCAAGCATGATTATTTCTCACCTGGAATGTTACAATGACCTAATAACTAGTCTCCCTGTTTTCATCCTTGCCCTCCTCCCGATACATTCTGGAATCTATCTTCAGTGCAGAAGGGTCAAGTCACGTGCCCTAATAAATTCCCTCTGGGCTCCTGCTGGCCCATCATTCCTCCCGATACATCAGGCCCCTCTCTGCTTCTTCAGTCTCCTCTACCTGACACATCCTTCCCTCCTAGACCTTGTCACACGATGCTGGCCTTCTTTCTGTTCCTCACACATGCCCTGATCTTTTCTGTTTCGAGGCCTTTGCACGGGCTGTTTCCTCCATCCCAGTGATGGCAATTTTTGTCCTTTAGGTCTTCGCTTAAATATTCTCTCCTCCAAAAGGCCTGTCCTCATCACCCACTTGAGAGAAGCCATAGTCTTTCCCTAGGACCTCACCCTGCTTTTACATTACTTACCTTCTGATAATTTCTTAGCTATTTTTCATTAGTTTATTGTCTGCCTTCCCTGATTGGAGCATAAGCTCCATCATCATAGTTACAGTAGATTAGGTGATTTTTCTTACTCTATTTTTCAGTTATTCTGTAGAGTTGTTATATTGCTTTAATAAATAATAATTTTAAAAATATTAAAAATCCCTTGCCTAGCTGGGGATTTTAGGCAAGGATTCAAGGGAATGAAGGGTGATTGACACCGACAATCTGGTAAGCTCTCTGCCTTACCACAAACAAACCCAAAATGTGGGTACAAGGGGCTAGGACCCCACTGTACTTCCTAGGCTCATTTTTGGGTTATGTGTCTAGAAGGCCCCTCTGATAAGCACTGCCTGGCTATGGCATCTCTTAAACCTCTTCCACAGGTCCTTGAAGGACTTTCTCTTATATAATTTTTTATCAGTTATTTGCTTTTGAGAATAATTCCTGTAACTTTAAATGTAAATATTGGATGAATCACAATTATTTGCATATTACTTGTTTTAAATGTCCTATAGGTTGACTTTGTGAAAAAACAATTGAAAGCTGTGTTTGAAAGACTTAGCCTGGAGCAACAGAGATTAGAAAGTAGTCTTTCAGACTGGAGTATGAAAGTAAGTGTCATACAGATAGTAATTTGTTTATCAATTTGTCATTTGTGTTAAATAAAATAATCACGTAATTATTTTTCAGATACTAGATCATTCTTCAGAAGAAAGGAATAACGTGCTTGGTAAACTGCCTACAGAATTAGAAACTTTGGAATGCCCATATTCTGATTTGAAATCTTTAATTTTTAATGAGTTCTGTGACTTAACAGAGAAATATCAAAAGAAACTTCAAGATTTTGATCTGCAGTTAGAAGACATATACAGGTAATAAGATAAAACTACTTGAATTATTGGGGGTGGCCAGTTAGCTCAGTTGGTGAGAGCACTGTGCTCTTAACAACAAAAGTTGCTAGTTCGATCCCCACATGGGCCACTGTGAGCTGCGCCCTCCACAACTAGATTGAAACAACTACTTGACTTGGAGCTGATGGGTCCTGGAAAAACACACTTAAAATAAATAAAAGTTAAAAAAAAAAAAAAAAGAAACTACTTGAATTATATAGATTTTTGCCACTAAATTTATAGTTTTGTGGGAGGTTACTATATTTCTGATTTACTGTTTTCATGGTTACTATGTGATTGGAATACAGTCAATCGATAAATATTCAGATTGACCATTGAATAGTCAAGATAATTTCTTCAAGATAATATCCCTGAAATAATGGTTTTAAAGATTTATATAAGGTTGAAACATGATGAAAATAGTACTCTCATTGGGCTCTTTACTAGAAAAGTAAGAAATCCTAGGTACAGTGTGAAGCTTTCCTGACCTAAGCTTCTTTTTTACACATCTGTGGTGAAGGTCACTTTTTCCTCCGTAACAGACACATTTCGGTCTCCTAAGAGCCTCCTCCCTCCCTGCCTCTCTGCCTTCCTGTTTTCCTTCCATCTTGCAATAAAGTTGAGGAAAAAAAATTAATAATATATCGTTTATATGTGTTGATTGATTAATTAATTAATTACACTTTAATTGAAACTCAGTCACACTAAAGTGTTAACTCAACCATGCACTTAGTTTAAGTCTCTAATTATAAAACAAATATCCTCTCTCCCCTCCCCATCCTGACCTTGTTAAAGAGATTTTTCCTAATTTATTAGGAAGATTAAGCTTGTAAGATGAGCCAAAGTTTCAAAATGAAGAATAACTGGGGGTGGGATGTGGGGGTGAAACTTGCACAGCCAAATATAGATATATAATATCAAAATAAATTAGAAAGTTTTAAATGTCTGGGAATATGCAGCAGATAAGTAGAACAAAATAGACATACAGAAAACAGAAAATATCTCTAATAATTTAATTTATTATAGAGGAAAAATTTCAAAACTAAGGGAAAGATTGATTGGGACAATTACAAAAGGCATAACATACATATACTGGGAATACCAAAAGAAGAAGAAAGAATACAAGAAATATTTGAAGCAACAGAGACTGAGAATTTCCCCCAATTAATGTCAGACACCAAACCATAGATCCAGGAAGCTCAGAAAATACCAGAGATGACAAATACTCCAAAAAAACTATACCTACACAAATCATATTCAGACTTCTGTAGACTCTCTCCTTAATATTTACCCAGAGTGGTTGAAAACTTATGTCCACACAAAAACCTGAGCATAGATGTTTATAGCAGGTTTATTAATGATTGCCAAAACTTGGAAGCAACCAAGATATCCTTCAGTAGGTGAATGGATAAACTGCTACATCCAGATAAGAGAATATTATTCAATACTAAAAGGAAATGAGCTATCAAGCTATAAAAAGACATAGAAGAAACTTAAATGCATATTACTAAGCGAAGGAAGCTAATCTGAAAAGGCTGCATACTGTATGATTCCAACTCTATGACAGTCTGGAAAGGACTTTTCTGGAAAGGACATAAGTCCTTTCCAGACTAACCCCAAAGGTTAGGGGGAGGAGGGTATAAATAGGCAGAGCACAGATTTTTAGGGCAGTGAAATTCTCTGTATGATGCTACAGTGGTGGACACGTGCCATTATGCATTTATCAAAACTCACAGAATGCACACCTAATGTAAATGACGGACTTTTGATGATAATGATGCATCAGTGTAGGTTTATTGATTGTAATACATGCACCACTGTGGTACAGGATGTTGACAGTAGGGACGTTGTACATACGTGAGGACTGAAGAAATAGGGGATTTTTCGGTACTTTTGCTCATATTTATCGTACACTTCAAACTACTCTAAACAATAAAGTTTACTAATTTAAAATATGAAGAACAAAGTACATTTCATTGCTATTTAACTGTTCCAGGGCATAGAAAAGAAGAAAACTTTTAAGTTATGTTTATGAAGCAGCATTGCATTGATAGAAAAGTTGAAAAGTGTTGCACACAAAAGAAAATGGTAGCCTAGTCTCACATCTATTGATACAAAAATCCTAAATAAAATGTTTGCAATGAGGATCCACCAGCACATTAAAATAATGAATCTAAGTAGATCTTCTGTAGATGACCTTCATGGACACTAAAATATCATTAAGAATTTGAGCATCTGTTCTTAAAAACACGTTAAAATGTTACAATTATGATGAATACATTTACCATTATAAAATATATAAACCCTTCAAAACGTAAAGGGAAACAATAGAAGCATTTTCATAACTGACAAGCATCTGCCATCACCACCATTATTTAATGTTATTCTGTATATTCTAGGCAAGAAAATTAGACAAGAGAAAGACAGTTATAAAACACTGAAAGAAATAGCTACAGTTATCTTATTTGCAGATAATGAGTTTTTATTTGGAAAATCCAAGGCATTTACAAGAAAAAAATCTAAACAAGTAATAAGATAATTTAGTGATATAAAATTAACATAAATAGAACCAAACTTGGTTTTATAGACAAACAATGGCCAGCTAAAAGATGATATAATGAATGAAAAAAACGTACTTTGCAATAGCAACAATAACTATAGAATATGTAGGAACTTGTTTAACAAGAAATGATCTATACTCCTGGGAGAACACTTGAAAATGTTACGTAAGAACATACGACTTGAATAAGCCATACCTTATTTTTTGAACAGAAGATTCAACAATTATAGATATTTTCTCCCTCAGCCTACAAATTTAATGTGATTCTAATAAAATTATTCACAAGGTTTTAAAAATTAATCTGAATTTCCGTTTTCCATTAAAAAAAGAAATAAGCAAAAATAGAAAAATTCTGGGGGTGGGAGGAAGCAATAATGAGGACCATTGCTATTATATGAGGTCTGACAATTAAGTTCACAAACTTTGTTGCAACAATGTTCCTAACCTTTTTTGACATCAGAGGGATTATTCATTATGAATTTGTACCAACTGGACATTGTAAAAACTTTTAGATACAGGAAGCTGTTGGAAGCAGAAGTGTGAGAGAAACGTGCAAAGTAACAAGACCTAACTCATGAGTTAGCAGGATCACTTTCACAGTTGTGTTTAAGGTGGAGGTAGGGAGGGGAAAAAATTGTACACTTTATTAAAGTAATCCAGATGGGAGATAATGATGGCCTAGATCAGCAAGTAGAAGTGGTGTGAAATAGCTTTTGGATATATTTTAAAATTAAAGCCATCTGCTGACAGATTTCATAAGGTATGTGAAAAAAAAGAGAGCAACAAGAGAATAGGCCAATGTTGTTGGGTTGAGCAACTGGAAGGATAGAGTTACTATCAACTGAGATGGGAAAGACTAAGTGAAGCAGGATTTGACTGCGGGGAAGACCTGCCTTTTAGGTCTGGACATGTTGAGTCTGAGGTGCTGTCAGATATCTAAGTACCAATTTTGAGAAAGCAGTCAGTTCTGTGAGTCTGCAGGTTAGGAGAGAGATCTGAGCTGGAGATACATGTGTGTGAGTCATCAGCATGCAGTTGGATGTGATCATCAAAACGAGTAAAGAGACAACATCAAAGATCAAAAACTGATCCCTTGGGTCTGCTGGCATTCAGGTGTCAGCGAGAAGAGGGGTAACCAAAGGACATTGAGAAAGGGTCTGGGAGATATGAAGAAAACCAAGAGTGTGCTGCCCTGGAAGGCAAGTGAGAGGAAGTGGTCAGCAGTGTGAGCTGAGGAGGGGTCATGCTCTGAGTAAACGAGGCTAAGTCAAACAGAATAGGACTGATCATTGTGGCTTTAGATGGAGGTTTTCGGTGACTATAAAAGAAGTGGGAACGAATGCCTGATGGGGTTGGATTTGAGTGAATGGATGGAGAACACTGAAGACAATGAGAATAGACAACGCTTTTGAGAAGATCTTTTGCAAAGGAGAGCAAGAAAGGAGGGCCAGACTTCATCGTTGTAGTTTTCTTTTTTGTTTTACTCAAAATGGGAGAAATATCATTATGTTTGATGCTACTGAGAAGAATCCAGCAATGGAATATAATACACAAATGGAGGACTAAGCACTGATGATTTATTTACCACAGTAACAGGTGGGGATACAGAGTATATGGTGCAGACACTGGGAAGTGAACAGATGTCATGCTGGCAATCCATGGAACTCTGGGTGGTAATTCTAAATACAATGACAAAGAAATTTATGAAAACCTCTACTCATCAAAGCAATAAAAAATTTAAAAGTACTCAGATTTTTACCTACAAAATGGTAAAACATAACATAAATTTATCTATGGTTAAAATACGGGACAAATGGGCATTTTTATACAGGATTGGTGTGCAATCTCTTTTGGAAAGCAATCTGGCAATATTGCATCCAAAATCTTCATAAATGTTAATAACATTTTCTCTTTAGAAATAATCTTCAAGGAAATAATCATAGAAGTAAAACAAATAGTTGGCTTCAAGGATGTTCAATATTGTTTTTTCCCTTTTTAGTGAGAGCAAAATCTTCAAAATGACTAGATAGCCAACAAACATGGAATTAGCTTCATCAATTATGATATATCCACACATTTAAATAACAACTATCATTCATAATTATATTAAAGATTTTTAATGTCACAGATAGTTGCAATAAGTTGCTAGGCAATTAAAAATAAGGTTACAAAACAGTTTGTATAAAATGGCTTATCTTTTTCTTTCCCTCTGAAAATGTTACATCTATATCTATATAACTATAGAAAAAAGACTGGGAGATTATCCATCCAAACAAACAATAACAATAGTTATCTCCAGGTCGTAAAATTACAAATAATTTTGGCATACATGCTCTTTCTGTTTTGTAAAGCAAAAATACAGATTTTTAAACATTTAAGTTAAAGACTGAAGAGGAAACCATTGGTATTTAATGGGTACCTATTATATGACATGCCACGTATAGGTCATTTAAATCCTCAATATACCCCATTAAAAAGCTCTGTTTTACAGATGAAGAAACTGCAGTTCATCAGGTGAGCAGTTTCCCCAAAGTTTCTGAGGTAGTGCATAGTTGAGCAGGAATGAGTTTCTTCTGGTCATCTGAATAGAAAGCTTTTCTCTCACATCAAACTACTTCAAGCATTTACATGTATGTTACCAGGATTTTGGTAAATTGGTTTGATTACTAGATCAGTGCTATTTAATAGAAGTATTATGTGAGCCATAGATGTGGGCCACATATACATATATATCATTTAACATTTAAGTAGCCGTATTAAAATAGGTTTAAAGGTTAAATTTATTTTAATCGTATATTTTAACTCAGTAGTTCCAAAATATTATAATTGCAACATATAATCAATATTTTAAAGTTATACATGAGATCTATCACATTCTTTTTTCCATACAAAGTCTGTGAAATCTGGTCTCCATTTTATACCTACCGCGCATCTCAGTTGGGACCAGCCACATTTCAGGTGCTAAACTGGTGGCTAGTGGCTGCCTCATTGGACAGCATAGCTGTGAAGGATGTCGACTTTCACTAAAACGTATTGTTAAAACATTATTTACTACAATTGAGGCTATTTCTTTATTCAGCACATTTGTGAAGCTAGATTTTATTAGGGTTGCATTTCATTAGTAACATGAGGACAAGTTTAATTGCTTGTTTTAGACTCAGATGAGATTGTGGCTTTAATTTCCTAGCATTTGGACAAATTAATCATATAGATGAGACGTAACTGAATGATGCTCCATTTAGCTATGACGGATCTGAAGCCAATATGTGGCAAAAGCTATAGAGTGATAACAAGTAATTTCTACTTTATTGTTTGATAGGCATATTAAATTTTATAATGTTGATTCATTATTATTATTCTATTTTATGGGATCTGAAAATGAATGCTATTTAAAGTCCACATAATTTGAACAGTTTTGTCCCTCTGAATGTATATTGCCAAGGCCCATAGTTTCATATTTTTTTAGCTAAATTGGTTCAATTTACCCTACTTGTTAATAGCTTTCAACATAACTATTTAGTGGCCTATGGATGTGTGTGTGTGTGTGTGTGTACAGAGGGTGCCAAAAAATGTATACAAATTTTAAGAAAGGAAAAAAAACTGTATTAAAATTGTAACACTCAATATATACTAATAACAAAAGATGAATACAAGTCAAGTTTGACTTCTGCAATTATAAGAGGTGCTCAAAGTGGTTACTGTCAGTGTAATTTTAATATAGTTTTTTCCTTTCTTAAAATGTGGGTACATTTTTTTGGCACCCTCTGTATATTTACATTCTCATAATACAGAAATAATTATGTTTATTAGAGAAAAAAATTTAACAATCAAGGCAAGCAAAGAGAAGAATCTGCAGTTAATCTAGTTCCCAATACTCTCTGGAAACATTTTGTATAATTCAGATATATGTATGTTGTTTATAAAAATGAAAAAGTACTCTACACATGTCTATTGTTTTACCTGTTAATGAATCAGATCCAATATTATTCATTTTTCAATAAATGTTTACTAACCTTCTGTGTTTTAGGTAACCATATTAAATATTCTTTTACAACATGTTTTTTATACATGCATGGCATTATAATATATGGTTGTACCATAAAAAAAATCAATGCATTTCCTGCTTTTGCACAATTATTTATAACAGTTTGATATTTCTATAAAAACCTGGAACAATCAACTTTGTCACTGTATTTTGAGTAATCCCATGATTATTCTCTTAAGAAGAATTCCTAGAAATGGAATTGATGAGTCAAAGGATATGAAAAATGCTAAGGCTTTTTAGAATGTTGCCATATTGCTTTCTAGGAAAATAGAAACAAATTATACTTTCACCAAGAGACTTTCTATCATTTGGCTCATCTTTTAGACTTGTTGTTCAGGACATTGGACTTGGCTATAATGTGTGAATAACACCAGTGTCTTGTTCATGTTGCTTCTCTTTTTCAGTATTTATTTAAATAGCATAACTGTGTAATATCACTGTCCTTATGTGAAAGGTCTGCCAACAGAATTGGCAAAATATGAAAAAGATAAAAGATGACGTAGATAAAAGCCAGCATCAGAAGCTAGTACTCAATAAACAGTAAGTGGCTTAAATAATTTTATTTAAAAGACATTTGAAAAAACAAATACTTACCTGTTTGTTCCTTGATGAATACAAGATAGGAGAAAGTGAGGGAAAGGAGCTTAATAAATTACTGACATTTGCTTGCTTGATGAACTCATGGCAAGTTAAAACATTGGAGCCTTAATTACCAGGTGGCATTTTTCTCTGAGAATGTAGTCTCAGAATTTTGGTAAGGTTCAGTGCCCAGGCATGTCCCAGTCTCAGGTTTTACATTTCTGGTCTGGGCTGGTTGTATGTCAAGAGTGGTTAATAAGGGGAGAAATGCTCCAAACCAGGAGCATAATTATTTGAACACCAATGTGTTCACTTAGTCATATTGGTTACACGACCCACTCAAGCAACATTCTGTGTCGCTGCAATTGTCATTTTCTCTTGGCATATTCCATCTGGGATTGTCCAACCTGACCTTGGAATTTATATTTGTTAGCGGGGAGGTAGCAGTTGTAGATTATGATCTTATTTTTTGTCATGGGCATTTAGTATGTTTCTCTTAAAATAAATACATCATTGAAAATACTTAATTACTTTATGACTCTTGAACCAAAAGCCACATTTGGTGGTTACTTAACCTACTTTGGGTTTGTTGTGGGAATAAAGTGTAGTTTAAATTCTCTTGGCTGTGGTGGAATGCATTTTATCAAGGGAAAAAAATAGGTCCAATTTCTACAGGATACCCCAAAAACTAGTCTTAGAGTTTGTCTTTGCTTAATTAATAACTCATTCTGTATATTACCTGTATGTTATGTTTGTTTAAATGTATTTGTGAAAAGTATATCTAAGAAAAGTGGCTATAAATTTCTAGGTCAATAGTCTTTATTGTAAGCATCACTGCGGCCCCCAGCACCTTCTTGATATAATTGTTTCAACCAGGAACTACACAGTGTAATGGTGCATGAGGCTACATTTTTAATACTTCAGGAGACTGAAAAATCTGGGTTTTACAGGATGAAGGAGTGAGAGTCATTTACGAGAGGATTCTGTTCTTTGCTGGATGTGAAATCAAATCAATCTTGAGTAAATCACATTGAAGACTATAGAGTCATAGCAGCTTGACAGATTTTTTTTCCAAGACAATTGACGTGTGTAATTTTTAACCTGGATAATACAAATAGAATTTGTTGTTAAAATAATAAAATATGCATAGGGATAAGCAAAAACAAGATTAAAATTTCTATTGATAGGATTGCCAAATTTTTGACCTGAGAGGAATTATAACACATATTTTATATTTCAAATCAATTGTTCATAACAAATTTTTCCTACTCCTTATATGTTGAAGTCCAACTGTGGGTAAATATAGTCCT
Source organism: Rhinolophus hipposideros (assembly GCF_964194185.1). Classification (NCBI taxonomy): domain Eukaryota; kingdom Metazoa; phylum Chordata; class Mammalia; order Chiroptera; family Rhinolophidae; genus Rhinolophus; species Rhinolophus hipposideros. The sequence continues at coordinate 37,206,870 of NC_138052.1, read as the reverse complement.
TTGAGGGAACCTGTCTCTAGAACTAAAACTATGGAGAACTGATAATATAAGAAATTATAATCACCATACTTACAGGTTTATGTTTATTTTCCATATTAATGCCTATAAAAGAACATAAAGTTGAACAGTGTTGATGTCTAAAAAAACAAACTGTGAAAGAGAATCATCATTCCTCTAATTGATTTTTATAATTTCTTTTTTTTTTTAAGATTTTATTGGGGAGGGGAAACAGGACTTCATTGAGGAACAGTGTGTACTTCCAGGACTTTTTTCCAAGTCAAGTTGTTGTCCCTTCAGTCTTAGTTGTGGAGGGCGCAGCTGAGCTCCAGGTCCAGTTGCCGTTGCTAGACTCGAGGAATCGAACTGGCAACCTTGTGTTTGAGAGCCCACTGGCCCATGTGGGAATCGAACCAGCAGCCTTCAGGTTTAGGAGCACGGAGCCCCAACCTCCTGAGCCACCGGGCTGGCCCCTTATAATTTCTTTATAATTACTGGTAGTTGATTTGAGGTGATATTACAGCATTTTTATGAGGCAACTAAAATTTCAGAAGCCTCATGATGGTTAATTTTTTTCCTCATGCCATCTTAAAGAAGTAGACCAGTTTTATTACTCTTGCTTCTGAACCTGGACAATTGGGTCATAATGTCTGTATAAAGGAACTTGATTCACTTCAACTTTATTGCACTTAAAAACGTACTTGTTCCCCAAAAGTGATGAATAAAATGGTAACATGGAGGTAGAGTTTAGCTCAATAGAAGATTTAAAAAAAAAATTAGTGTAAATACTGTTTGTAGATGATCATGTCTTTATTATTCTGTTTATTTGAATTTGAGCTGATTTTGTTAAGTTTGTCTGTTTTTTGTCTTAACATGGCCTTTGGTGTTAGACACTTGTCTGCTCCCAGTCAGCTGTGGAGAGTTACTGTAGATGCTCGTCTCTGGCCACACTGGGGCTGCATCTCTTTAACCTCTACATCCTTCACAGTGCTTTCCATCCAAAGCAATAGAAGGATGCCACATTTTTTAAGAAGTCATTTTTCTTCCCTTCAGTTAGCTATAAAATAGGTTATCTTTGTCTGTAAGTAAGAGAATAGCCAACCCAAGTCAAAGTAACAAATAATAGGTGATTTCTTATCTTATTTCACAGGAAGTGCAGAGGTAGAGAAATCCAGGTACAGTGAGGTCTGGTTTTCTGCATTCTCTTGCTCTGTCTTCTTGCAGGTTAGATGATTTCCTGCCTCACAACTGCAGTAGTTCCGAACCACAACACTCAGAAGCAGAAAGGTCCCTTTTCTTCCTGTGGCTTGTCTTAAGAACTAGGAAATCATGTCCCAGAAGACTTCTTACATTCATTGGCCAGATTAGGGTCTTTTGTCCATGCTTATACCAAACACTGGCCAAAGGAACGGAAAGCTTATGAGTGGATGTTCGTGAATGGTTTAAGATCCATCACGATTCACTTCCAGGGCTTGTGATGGTGCTTACCTTCCCTCAAGTGGGGGGCCTCTGGAGGACGGTAGATCATGCATAAAATCAGGATTCTGGAGGACAGGAGCAGGAGTAGGGGCAGGGTCTTCTCCTTACACTTGTAAGTACCTTCTCCTTACACTTCTTACAATGAACATAATTATTTAAAACCAGCATATGGGGTGGTTGAGCCATTTGCATTTTACTTTTAACAGGCTTTTATCTTGATCATATTATCGCAAGACTTCCACTCTGAATTATATGGCCTCTTAAAATTAGTGGTAGGTGAACAACTGTCACCCCAGTAAACTTTGGTTAAAAATAAATTAGTGGTAGGTGAGTGCTGGGGCAAAAGATGGTTGAAGAGTCTCACCATCATTACAAAAATAAATATTTTACCTTCAAACGATACACATTCTAAGCAAAAGAATTGAGCTTTCTACACAAACTGCTCTTTAAAATATATAAGTAAAATTAGTATGCTAGCTATGCAAATAGCAAGTATAGCTTCCGAATTAGTCACTTAGCCTTCTCTTCTGACCAGATTCCCATCCATCAACTTTCCTTTAAGAAATTCTGGAACCATCACTGTTAGAAGGCTGCCGTGTTTTCACTTTCCTGTTATCCCTCAGCACAATGTGGCTTTGGATGTTGGTACAAGTTCTGGTTTAACTCTATGGACCACTTTTTTGTCATCGTCCTTCAATTCAGTAAATTTTGAACATATTCCTGAAAGCCCACTTTATTCTGGCTGTCAGCTCCCACCTTGTAGCTAGACTGGGCAGAATCTGGGGCCCTGGAGGTAAAAACTGCTAAGTGGGAATACATCCTATGGGAAGACCACGTAAGTACCCAAACAAAACCCAAAGAGCAGATTCCGTTGATTAAAAATGAGTCTGAGGCCAGGGAGCTTCCTATAAACCAGGATGAAAATTAAAGATAGATTTGTATTTGGACACTGGGCCTTGGGTGTGATGGTGGGTAGTGGGAAGAGTTTTAGGAACCAGGCTGATTAGATTTGGTGTTTGGCTGGGCCTGATTTGGAAAGACAATGTTGAAAGTGAAGTCAAGTTATATTTTCTGCAGGGTCAGACCTAGTGCTGCCAAACAAGCAGATGGTGTCAGAGATATCTTTTATCCATGTCAATCCACCAGTGGCTCACTGCAATTACACTTCTCAGTGGAGAAGTACTAGGTGTCCCCTGATAATGTTACACTTGAAGAGATACAAGTATTTCTTTAGGCTACATTCGCTATGGCCATTTTCAAATCTCAAGGCAGTCTCCAGATGCTGATAACTGCACCGGCTAGTTGCAGGGAGCAGTAATTACCATTTCGCTGGAAAGTTCCCTTCACTCTGAGAAAATGTAAAACAACTTTCAGCCAGTTTGTAAACACAACACTTAGTTTCATAGAGTTATTTTTATTGTTAAAGTACCTGATCCCCGTGTGTATCTCGTTTGCTATCATAGGCTCCCCCTCCCCCCAAATGTATGTTGATGTCATGGAACCAGACCCCAAGGAAGTGGTTTGAGTATGACTACAAAGAAAACTGGTAGCTAAGTTAATTGTGAGTCAGTTTCGGATTTTTGGAATGACTCAAATAATAAAGAGACAATAAGCCTAAGTCTGGTTGAATTCTCACAGCCCTGTCATCCTCTTTTATTGAATTACCTCTTTTGTCTCATATCCTTTGAACTCATGATAAAATGTTATCAGTGGACTTCAATATCTGGGGGTAGGGTGAGTGGGGATGGAGAGGTAAATATCTCATAATCCTGCAGGCTAAAATTCCCTGAAGTTTTAGAAGTGCTCAATAGACCTGGAAACTATAAAATCTTCATGTGCTATTTTAAAGTTGAAAATTACAAAATAATTAAAAATTTTGGATGGACAATAAGAATAGAAATTGCAGAGACCTGCCAAAGATCTTTTGTCTAAAGATATTTTAAAAATTACAAAAGTTTAGGGTAATTTAAAGTATTATTTAAGTTTTTCAACAATAATCTGCATAGAAGAAAACATAGGTACCAAACTTATGGACCTCGGGGTCAATGCAGATTTTATGAATTTGACCTCAAAAGCAAGGAAAATAAAAGCTAAAATAAATGAATGGGACTACATCAAACTAAAAATCTTCTGCACAGCAAAGAGACCATCAACAAAATATAGATACAGCCAACGGAATGGGAGAAGATATTTGCAAACAGTGCCTCAGATAAGGGGCTAATATCCAAAATATATAAGGAACTCATACAACTCAACAACAAAAAGACAAACAATCCAATTGAAAAATGGTCAGAGGATGTGAACAGAAATTTTTCTCAAGAAGACAACAGACATATTTTAAAAATGCTCAACTTCACTAGCTGTTAGGGAAATGCAAATCAAAACCACAAGGAGATATCACCTCACACCTATTATAATGGCTATCATCATCAAGACAAATAAATAAGTGTGGCAGAGGCTGTGGAGAAAAAGGAACCCTCATACACTATTGGTGAGAATGTAGATTGGTGCAACCACTATGGAAGGCAGTGTGGAGGTTCCTCTAAAAATTAAGAATAGAATTACTGTATGACCCAGCAATCTGTCTCCTTGGTATCTACCCAAAAAATCAGAAAACGCTTATCTGTAAAGATATGTATATACCCCTATGTTCATTGCAACATTATTCATGGTGGCCAAGACATGGAACCAACCAAAGTGTCCTTCAATAGTTGATTGGCTAAAGAAGATGTGGTATATATACACAATAGAATACTGCTCTGCCATAAGAAAAGATGAAATACTGCCATTTGCGACAACATGGATGGATCTTGAGATTATTATGCTAAGCAAAAAAAAAGTCAGAAAAAGTTGGGAACCATATGACTTCACTCATATGTGACATAAAACTGAAAGCAACAAAGGAATAAGACAAACAAATAAAGGAACAAAAACTCATAGACACAGATAACAGTTTAATGGTTACCAGAGGGTAAGAGGGGACGGGGGATGGTAGAAGAGGGTAAAGGGGGCCAAATATATGGTCACAGAAGGAGGATTGACTGGGTGGTGAGCACACAATGTGATATATAGATGATATAGAACTATAGTTAAAACCTATGTAATTTTACTAACTACTGTCACCCCAGTAAATTTAACTTTTTTAATTTAAAAATAGTCATTTGCTTCAAATTCAGAAAGTAGATAAGTGAGTAGCTTACTTTTCAATATCTGTGTAATTTAGTTCATTCTGTTATAATCACTAACAAAGCAGTTAAATTAAACAAGAACTGCAGAAGGTAAAAGCCAACCCAGTTATTTTACATAGGTAAGCTATTTTATATAGATTTTTCTGTACAATTGAAAGATGGAGGGATTTTCCGTCAAAATGGCAGAGTAAATTCTGTGCTCACCTCCTGTCACAATTGCATCAAACTTACAACTGAACTACAGAACAACTGTCATTGAGAATTGCCTAAAATCTAGCTGAACTGAAGTCCTACAACTAAGGACAAACAAAAGAAGCCACCTCGAGACTGGTAGGAAGGGAAGAGATGCAGAACGGCCTGGTCCCACACCTGTGTGTGACCATTAAAAATCGGGAGGGTTACCTTGGCTGTGGAGGTCTCCCCTGGAGGAGTGAGGGGTCCCAGACCCACACCAGACTCCCCAGCCCAGTGTTCCAGTGACAGAAAAGTCCCCAAAATTTCAATCTGTGAAAACCAGCAGAGATGATGGCTGAGTGACAAGAGGATAGCTGGAGTCTCAAGCTCTTAAAGGGACCATGCACGGACTTACGGATTTACTGACTCACTTGCTCTGAGCTCCAGCCGTAGGGCAGCAGCTCAGAAGGATCCAGGGACATACAAAGAGGAAATGAATTATCTGACTTCAGGGTGAGGGCTGGAGGTGCCGTTTTCTCCTGGATGAAGGAGCCGGCAAAAGCCATTGTTTCTTTGTTGAGCTTTCCCCATTCCCCTCATGCCCACTCAGACAGCCGCCATGTGAGTTTCCATTAATCTAGCTAACAACATTCATTCACTCTGCCTTGGTGATTGCCTGAGACACCATGCCACCCAACATGCAGACCCACCCAAACTGCTTCCAGTGGCTTACCCATACAAAGGACCTGTCTTGGCTAATGCTGCAGACTTTTCTAAAACTTCCCAAAGGTTCACAAAGTCCAAATAAGCACCATCTGTCTTTGGCATGACCATACCTCTGATTGAGCATCCCAAAGACCGGCACTAGTGATAGTGGGCCTTGGTTCATGGCTTGGCCTCTCTCAGGCATCTCCAAGTCCAGTGCAAGCAGCGGCCATCTGCGAATTGCTTTGTAGCTCATGCCAGGGTATAGGCTGTGGCTGAAGGCCTGCAATGGGGCTCCTCCCAGGAAGCTTCAGTGGACAGCTTCAGAACAAGCCAAAGCATCACCTGGACAACTTCAAGGGTGACATACCCAAAAATCAAATTGGGCATGCACCAGAGCCCTGATCAAGTAAATTCTGTTCTGTAGGGTCAGCCCCTGCAGCACAGCTCCTCCACTGTAGTTATGGCCAGTCCTCACAACCCATCAGCCCAAGGCTCAATGGATAAAGAAAACAAGACTCTTACATATGCTGCCTACAAGGGACTCACTTCAGATCCAAAGACACATACTGACTGAAAGGAAAGGGATGGAAAATGATATTTTATGAAAATGGATACAACAGCAAAAACAGAAGTAGCAATATTTATACTAAACAAAATAGACTTTAAGCAAAGACTATCACAAGAGACAAAGAAGGACCCAGTAATCCTACTTCTGGATATTTATCCAAAGAAAGCCAAAACATTACTTCGAGGGGACGTGTGCATCCACATGTTCATAGCAGCATTGTTTACAATAGACAACATGTGGAGGCAGCCTGGGTGTCTATCGATGGATGAATGAATAAAGAGGAGGTGGTACATATATACAGTGGAATATTGCTTGGCCATGGAAGGGCATGTGTTCTTGCCATCTGCAGTGGTATGGATGGACCTGGAGGGTATTGTGCTGAGTGGAGTATGTCAGAGAAAGACAAATGCAATATAATTTTGCTCAAATGTGGAATTTAAACAACAAAAATCAACAAAGCAGAAAAGAAAATGCATATATAGAGAGAACATTTTGATGGTTGCCAGATTGGATGTGGGTGAAAAAATGAAGAGATTAAGAAGTACAAATTGGTTGTTACACAGTAGTCATGAGGATGTCGGGTACAGCATAAGGAATATAGTGAATAGTATTGTAATAATTATGTATGGTGTCAGATGGGTACTAGATTTATCAGGGCGATAGAAGGGAGGGGTTGGGGCACAGGGTGAAAAAGGTTAAGGGATTAAGAAGTACCAATTGGTAGTTATAAAAGTCATGAGGATATAAAATAAAGTATAGGGAATATAGTCAATGATATAGTAATAACTATATAGTGCTAGGTGGGTACTATACTAGTCAGGAGGATCACTTCTTAATTTTTGTAAATGTCTAACCACTATGCAGTAGTAAAATTAATATAAAATAATATTGAATGTCAACTGTAATTGACAAATTTTTAAAGGGGAGAAAGAAGGTAGCAGGGAATAAGAGGTCCAAATTTCCAGGTATAAAACAAATAAATCATGGGGATGTAATGCACAGCATGGGGAATGTAGTCAATAACATTTTGATAGCATGGTACGGTGTCAGATGGTTGGTGGACTTATCACAGTGATCACTTCTTTAGGTATATAAATGTTGAATAACTATGGCTTACACCTAAAACAAATATTCTATTGTATGTGAACTAGATTTTAATAAAAATCTTTTTAAAAAAAGAAAGACGAACATTTGATGAGGAAAAAAATGTCCAGATTTGAAGTTAGAAATGCAAATACATTAAATTTGATTTTATTTTAAAAGCTAAGTAGGAAATGACTACTTTTTTATTGTGAAGGTTTTATGTTTGAATATTTCTCTTAGAGGTTTACCATCTAGGAGACTCAATATGTATATATTTATATGTCATGGTGGGAGTTTTCTGCCTCACAGACAGCATCCTAATGGAGATGTATGACTGTGCCATCATTATTGCTGATGTGAATATTTGCCTCAAGATTTAAGCCTGAGGCTGTGGGAAGTGTTTGCTATAAATACTCTAAAAATAATAATATTGTGAGTATAAATATATGATTTCTTTTAAGATGTTTATTATTTTTATTCTACATATACTAGTAAAATGACTTACAATTTGTGTAATTGTGATAATTGGAACAAGCTGTTGAGATGTGAGTTTTCTAAAATCAATAAGAAGAGCAAGCTGGATATAATCATTGTTCATGACATACTTGGTTTGAAATATTTGGGTTTAATGTTACATTACCATTTCATATATTTAAGTGGTTTTAATGTTGTCACTAAAATGGCATCTAATTAATACATTCATGCAATGTATAAAAACAGAGTCTCACAAATTCTCCCGCTGCTATGTTTATTTATAGTAACATACACTTGCTTAATGTGTGCTTTTATTTGAAAAGCTTTTTTGTAAATGTTTGCTATTTGCACTTTCTCTTTGAGAATAATCTTATACCACCATTCAGTATAAGAAATCATCAAAGCAATTAACTTGGAAGGTCTTCTCCATTTACTAAAGGATTTAAACTATTTTTGCAAATTATGGGTCAGATTGCCTGCAGATTATCTTAGGTCTGGTTTGGTAGAAGCAAAGCTGAGACTGGGACTGTAAGAACAAGTGATTTGTTGGGCAATGCTCTCAGGAAAAGTGTGGTAATGGAATCAGGATAGAAGAGGGGAACAAGCCTATGCAAGGACGACATCTCAGTGACACTCTAGAGCATGAATGGTATCACAAAGTTGGTCCCATCTTGAGGCGATTGGGCTGGCCTTCTGTACCCCCACATCAGCCAACCATTGGTTGTGATTGGCCCTCTGAAGCTGGTGGTAGAGTAGCCTCCTGCCAGAGACAGTTCCCAACTGGCTCAGGTCAATTTTCCAGACAAGGGAGATACATCTCTGAATTATCAGCATGTTGGTGATGGGAATTCTAGCTAATAAAGGTGATCTGTCATGGCCTCAACAGCATCCATTACATAATTAAATATCAATTCAAAAGAACATAAAACTTATCAGACCTAGATTCGGTCACTTCCTCCTCCCCAGCACATACTCCCCACCCTCCCACCCCCCACACACATACAGTTGTAATCAAAGAAATGTGGAAATTCAAACAATGTTCAAATCCCTTTGATTATTGAAACAGTTTAAGAACAATAATGGGGACATGGATTTTCGGTCTATTCCTTTTTTTGTTGTTGCTTGTGGTGTAGTAATAGAGAATTTATGTGGATAACTGCTATTGAAATGTATTTATGTCATCATGAATGAGAATGAGTTCTTTGAGAGAGGACCTGAGATATTGTTCGTGAAGACTTGAGGGTATTTTAAATGCCAAGCGCATTCAGTCAAGCCTTTCTCCAGGCTTAATACCCCGATTTGAAAAGCTTTATTTGCAGAAGCCTCTGACTGTCTATACATGCCTAACTGATTCAGTTGGAACAAAGCACTCAAGGTGTTTAGTGAATGAACTCATCTCAAATTCTTTCTCTGCAGTAGTCATACCGAAGAACTATAGAGTATACTTTCTCCTGGTAGAACACCTCCAACCCCCTTTTTCTCTCATTATAGAGCTGTTGAGAGGATTATCATCTTTGAAAAAGAATTATTTCTTGCTACTGACCAGAATAATGAAATGCTTTACAGAAACTAGGCAAACTTGCGTAAAGACAGTGGAATTCCCATTACGATCACTTGATTTACATAATTTCTTATTGCTTTAAGTTGTCAAATATTTTTCAAGGGCACAGAGGACTTAAAATGCTTTGAATTATACAGTTAACTTTAAAGTAGAAGACCAATGATATAATGGAATCAACAATAGCAAATCTTCATCTTGATGAAGAAAATATTTGTTGCTAATAATATTCCCTCTGATTGCATCTGTATTTGATTATTCCAATTTCTTAAACAGGAATAATAATATGCAAATAAGCTCAGATTAATAAAGATACATTAATTCAGTTTAGAGTTCAAGCTGATACTGCAACATTTTCACTCTGTGTAGGGCTTTGCTAATACAGTTGACCCTTGAAACAACACAGGCTTGAACTACCTGGGTCCACTTATATGAGGATTTTTTTCAATAAATACAGTCAGTCCTTCGAATCCGTGGATTTTGCATCTGTGGATTCAATTAACCGCATACTGAAAACAGTATTTTCCCATTCCCAACTGCAGTTTCCTAACCGCAGATTCCCAACTGCCTGATGGAAAGTACTGTTTTGGATCCCCGGTTGGTTGAATCTGCCAAAGTGGAAGGCTGACTGTAGAAGCAAAAGTTGTACCCAGATTTTCAATCGTTCCAGGGTTGAAGCCCCTAACCCTCTGTGTTATTCAAGGGTCAGTTGTACTTTACGTAGAACACAAACCACGTCAGTGCCTAAGAGTTTTCTGAAGTGAAAAAGGCATTTTGGAACATGATGGAGATGTTATTGGTTAAGGTGACTTGAAGGGATCCTTTTTACAAATGATTTCGTTAGTGAGCTGAAATTTAATGCCATTAAATTTATCTTTTCATTACCAATATCTAGACTTACCCCCCACCAGCAAGAAGTTGGGAAGGTGAAATAGAAGATAATTTTAGACTTGCTATTAAAGTCAAACTTTAAATGAAGTACCTCCCTTAGGCCTTAGTTTCCTTTGTGTAATTGTTCATTTAACTTGTCTACATTAGTATTTTCCTCCAGTCTAGAAATAGGAACTTTCTTGAACAAGTAAAATTCCTTTTAATCTGTATGTTTAATAATTTATTCCCAATGTTTTTATATATCATTTATTGCTCATGATTTTAAAATAAAGTCAAGATAAAGATTTTAAAACAGGCAAGATAGAATAAATATTTTAAAAATATTATATCTCATTGTCAAACTTCTTCAAATGATGCCCATAACTCATAACAAGACCAAATAAAGAATTGAAAGAACTGATTGTATTAGAACTTAAAACCTTTTCTGTAGCAGACATTTAATTTGGCTAATGTATTTTTTTAAAAAATGAACAGATTTCATTTTATGTAATCATTATCATTTGCTAATAGCTTGAACAATTTGAGGTCCCTCATACTCTGGGATTGCTTAACAATACACTGTGACATTTTTGTTGCTTCCAGAAACTTCCAATTGAGTGAAAAAGACCACTGGATTTACCAGGCTGTTTTGGATCAGTATCCTAGAGATCTCTGCGGCAGAAGGCCTCTGTATCTGGACATGTTACAAAGATATTTTCCTCACAAATCTAGGCATGATTTGGTGAGTGCTAGACCCTATATACTGGCAAGTTAAATTGTTTTAGTGGTCAATAATTATTCAGATATATATAGTGTTCTAAAAATATTATTTCATATACTCTAGAAAATAATAGAGTTATAGGTTGAAAGTCTGTCATTTTTAAAGTCTGTACGGTCCATAAAAGGGTGGAGGACCCCTCTGGCAACACTTACTCCCAATGTATTTACTTGCCCGTAAGATCTTCACTATGGCTCCCTGGGTTACTCTGCTAGTGTTTCACCTCCAGGTGTCTATACATTTACCCCACACACACACCCTGGGTATTGCCTGAAGATGGAGTGCCTGCTCCTCCACCCACACAGCTGCCACACCTCTGTCCTTCTGGTCAAGCCAACACTTGCCTTTGAGCTGGGGCCTATCTATACCATCCCCACCATGACAACTCCACTCGATCCCTCTAGATGGATCTGAAACTCAAGGGCCTCAAAGTCAGAACTCAGTCAATAATTACTTGTTTTAATTCTGACCTTTATAGCAGATACCTGTTATGCCAAAAACATGTTATGTAATAAATAATTCACTCTAGAATTTTTAAAAGTCTTAATTTATTACATTAAATCCTTCTTTTTATTCCCTGTTGAATCTATTTGCTTCTGTGACCAGCTGTCATTTTTAACTTGTAGACTTTTGTATTTGCCTATTATTTACATAGTAAAGATTTTTACATTTACTTCTTACTTTGAGTTGATTTGTATGCATTTCTGCATGGTGTGTGCTTCTTTTCTTAATGTTTGACAGGTTTTAAGTATGTTTTTGGCTTTTGGGAACAAAGCTAAAAAGTTTACAGAACAGATTTTAGTAGCTAATGTTTGGTTTAAATGAAGCATGTTTCATCATGTACCTAATTAACTATACCTAAATTATTATCTGGAGTAGGACCAATGTTATACCCCTTGCTAGCTTGTTTTCTCACATGACTTAAAGGCTAAAAAAGGTATCAAATTTGGAGATGTGGTCTATACTGGCAAAATAAAGAATTATTTAGGTCAGTGACTCTCAATTTCAAAAGACATAGCTTCATATAATGAGCATTTCAGAATCACCTACAGAGATTTTCCCTGGTACTCAGGTTATCTCCATTCCTGTTCTTCCCCTTAACATTGAGCTCTCCCCAAGCTGGGATTCACTGCCGAAAGGAACCTTTGGTACCAATGTGAGACTGTCATGTTCCTCAGGAGGGTGGGATGGGAAGGGCGAATGTCATTGCTATAATTACTTCAAGTCTAGACATACTACTATCAGAATGTTTCCATCATCAAGAGCAAACATCAAGAGCAGAATGTTTCCATCATCAAGAGTTTTCAGGGTTATTGTAACAATTTTTACTATTTATTTGCATATGTCTAACTGAAGAACTTGAACTAACTGTTAAAATACCAGAACTAATTTAAAGATGGAATATATTTGAAATTAGATATAGGGGAAATAGTGCTTTCTGCCCATAGATTCATTGCCATGTAGAAGTGGAAGTTGTCTGAGGGCCAGCTGGTCTGATTCTATCTTACATAAGGAAACTAGGAACTTAGAAACATTACATGACTGATCCTCAGTCACCACTTAGCCACTGGCTCAGAACTCTGAGACTGGTACCTGGTCCTGGTTGCTGCATTTACTATGAAGGTGTTTGTCCCGTGTTTCAAAATCATTAGTTATATTTCATTTTATTCATTTTTGGAACTGTGACGTAGAGCACAGGATCACTTTCATAATAAGTGTAAGAAGTGCTGTAATAACCATCTGTTCTCTTTTTAGGTCGAACATGAGAAGTATTGTGACCAATATCGCTTTGCTAAGGAGCAGCGAAGGATCCTGATATCAAATTGGAATAAGAATAGGAGAGATTTTATACAGAAGGCTGTGCTGACACTCGCCGAAGCCTGTGCAACTCATGAAATGGAGAGCACATTGGCTAAGGACAGGAAAAAGCAACAGGAATTGTGTGCTGATCTGAAAGCCAAGGTGAGATGCTCTGCAGAAGATGTTTCAGTATTTCTCTGGGTATTCATTTAAGAATTCACTTTTCCCTTTTGTTCACCCTCAACCTAAAGTTCAGTTTCTCTAAAATGCCTATTTTGAATAAAATTTGTTAGTTTGAACCATAAGAAATTACAATTCCTTTAGTCAAAATAATCAACAATTTCATGTGGTTCAACCTGAAGTTACTATAACAGAAGGTTAATACTAAAGTCTTTATTGAGAGATATCCAACACCAACCATAAATGCTGCATAACAGAGTGAGGTGCTAGATGAAAATGCAGAGTGTAATCATAAAGCAAATGTCTGATGTTAGTTCAAAGGCTCTTGGACTTGTCCTTCCCATGAAAGATGTAAAAAAAAAAAAAAAGGTCAAGTTATGAAGAGGAGAGAGGATCTGCGAAGAGATATGTTGGTCGAGTTGAATAGGTAGTGTGTGTCCTCAATAAAGTCAAAGAAAAAGGAGATGGGGTTTTCCTCCTGTTCAGACTTAGTGAGGAGCCTCCAGGATGGCTTGGAGAATTCAGTGGGTAACCCCTGTAGTCGGAGGCTTGAGGACTGGTGTCTAAGGCTTACAAGGAAATACAGAGGGTCTGCCTCGGGTAGAACCAAAAAAAATGGCGGCTGTGTTGGGAGTAACTGCATTCCCCAGACTGGTCACAGCTGCATGAGTCCTGGAGGCCCCGGTGGATGGGACCTCCCTGGGAGTGTTGGCAGGGCCATTAAAACCAAATTTTCTTGAGGTATAACATGTAAACAGTAAAGTGCACAAATCTTGATTTTTTGATAAATGACATGATAGAAAGATGATGATGGAACAACAAGAATTTTATTGTCTTGGTAGAAAAAAAAATGACCCAGTAAGCATTACACTATAGTAATTAATAGCATATAAAAACAAATGTTTCTGTTTTAACACATTAGAGGAAATATGCCTGCTCTGAATATTTTTTAAACAAAAAGATATTTCTTTTGACATTGCATAACTGTGGGACTTGAAAGAAAAAAGCTGCATGAAGTCTGATCGACGATGGGCTAGAGGACTAATGTGTATTTCTTCTCCATCTGCAGCTGATAAGAGACACTCAGAAGTCAGGGCCATGACAAGTCCTTACATACTCCTCGTGTGTTTATATTCATTTTGCACACATTGTCATTAGCCCTTGAGCTCTGCTGTAGGTAATATTCTCTTTCTGTTTAATGCCTGAAGGTAAACATACGTGCAGTAAAGTGCATAGATCATAAGTGTGCTATTGACTGAAGTTTTACGAATATATATTATCCTCTTTTGAGAAATGTCCGCTCAAGTCTTTTGCCCATTTTTCTATTGGGTTGTCTATTTTATATTTTTTTTATTGGTTGGTATGTTCTTTATATATTCTATACACAAGTTCTATTTCTTTTTATTTTCTCTCAATCTGTGAGTTGTCTCTTTACTCTCTCAATGGTATCTTCTGATGAACAAAACGTCTTAATTTTCATGAAATTCTGTGTTTTTTTTTTTAAATTTTCAAATGTCTTTGCCATGTGTTATACACAGTACGGTCACTCTTTTAAATGTGTAGTTCTGTGAGTTGTGACAAATGCACGACATGTCACCACCACCACAGTCAAGATGTAGAACCGTCCATCCCCCTTCAGAAGTCTTTCATGTATCTTTGTCAGCCCTTCATCTACCTCCAGCCTTTGGCAGCTACTCATCTCTGTCCCTAGAGTTTTGCCTATCGTAGAATGTCATATAAATGTAGCAATACAGTATGTGGCCTTTTGAGTCTGGCTTTTTTCACTTAGCATAATGCATTTGAGATCTAGCCATGTTATTGTATGTGTTAATAGTTGGTTCTTTTTGAATTTTAAGTAGTATTCCATGCTATGGTTTATCACCATTTATGCATTCAGCAGTTGTTTTCAGCTTTGGGCGGTGAGTATTACTTTATGATGGGAGTTGGCTTTAGCCTGTGCCTCAGAGTGAGACGTGCCGGTCTGTTTCTTCCCCTGCAGTAGATTCTCAATAGACACTTGCTAGCCTGGTAGGAAGGAGGCATTCTGGTTGCCTGGGTCAGCCTCAGTCTCAGGCCGCACCTATGTCCCTGGATCTTGGGACTAGAACATACTCAGTGATCCTTTCCTCCTCCCCATGGCAGACAAACTGCCTCACATCTTGGTGGTTCCATATGGAAGAGAGCTTCCTTTCCCTCCCCCGCAACAGGAAGGTTTCTTTGTTCCTTTTCGACAGCGGTAATGGGGCTCCACTTGAGCCCTGCTGGGTTTGCTGCTCTTCATCTCTCCCTGTGACCAGTAGCTTTTGTTCCTCCCTCACAGACCTGCACCACCCTAGGAGGCTTTCTCTGCTCCACTACTCTGACCCTGACCTCTGTGTGAGCATTCTATGCAGTGTGTGAAAGGGGGTGTCTGTAGCCTGGAAGGGGGTGTCTGTAGCCTCCATGGGTTCTATACACTCATGCTCAGCCACAGCAGCAAATTGTTAAAATTTAACTATCAAATCATTGCACAGTTTTTGCTGCAATCTTCTTACTCACTTCTATGGTGGCTTGTCTTTCCCAGGCGCTCTGCCTCAGGTGAGCCAGTTCCCACATTGCCTGTCTAGTTTGGAGCCATCTGTTTTTCTTTAAATCCCAGGCTGCTTTATTGCCCTGTGACCTCTGCTCTCCGATGGGTTCAAGGAAAGTTTTTATGTTGTAGGCTACGCAGCTTTTTCTTGTGGTTAATATGGGAGCGACATTCTCTTCAGCTTTCAATATCCTAAATAGAAGCCAGAAGGTCCTAATGAAATATTATCTATCCATCTCTTATGTGCCCTATTTAAGAAATCATTGACTAGTGGCATGGGGTCATTTTCAAAGGCATCCTGCCTGAGATTTTTCTGTCCAACAGGGCTCCTGTCAGAGCTGAAGGGACCCCCAAAACAGTGGGGTGAAACAACAATAAATGGGAACCTGATACATGGACGAGAGCTAGTCAGAGGAAAATGTGTATGGGCCACATCAAGAAATTTTTCCACAAACAGCTCAGCTAACAATGATGGCAACAAAACTGGTAGGAGGGCAGGTCAGCGTCAACAACCTGCCAGGTTTACTTGGGACAGCATCCATCAGTCACCAGTGTAATGAGAACTCTGCTGTCTTCTCCTTTACCTCTCCTCCCCTCTTCCCTCCCACCTGGGGACTCTGATGGTCTAAGCATCTAAGGGATGAAAGGGGATGTCATCGTAGTGAATAAAGAGGGAAGAGTTGATTAATCTTGGACTGGACAATTTAATTTTGAATCAAGACTATTTTTTTACTTCAAGTGACTGTGAGACGTCCTATAAGCCAAGAGTGAGCCAGGAGCTCTGCTTAATTTTCACCTAGTGACAGGAGAAACATCTGAGTGGCGGACAAAAATAATGCTGTGTTTTGGTTATTTCCCACATACCATGCTTCTCAATGTATCAGGCATAATTGATAGAGTGCCCCCTCCATCTCAGGCCTTCTACTAGATGCTTTCTAGGCATTTTCTTGTATTACCAGCAGGGATAAATCTAAGTTAAGATGTGCAGGGTTGCTGCAGAGTGCACACCCACTGAAATTAGGGGCTTCGTTCTTCGAGGCAATACCACACAGAGTTTTCTCAGAGACTCATGGTCACAGGATGGTGAATAAACATCTCTGAACTTCCCAAGGGGTAAATGTGGGCAGAGAATGCAGAAATTGGAACGTAAAGTAAATCTGGTAAAACGGATACTATTTCACATAGAGATGGTGTTATCATTGGACTTTGTGTTCCCGATCAAGGACTGAGGCTCAAGAAATTATAGCCTGGACCAAAAATATATCATAGCAGAAAAGGGGTAACCCTATCAATTCCATAGTAATTTAAAATATTAAATTATGCTTCTGATTTTTTTTTAAGCTGGAAGAAAACTTAGGGATTTATCCCCTCTCCTTCACGATACAAGTCTGAAAGCTGGAGTCCTGAAAGATAAAGTATTGTGCCTCAGGTTCATGCCAGCTCATTTGACTTGAAACTCAATATTGTCTCGGCCTTACACAGCTTTGCATACAAGAATCTTACAGAATAATAGAAGATATTTATTATACTGTGGGTTGCAATGTGCTATAAAACAGACCCACAGAATGTGAAAAATACAACTTCATTGCATCACAAATTTGACCTTTCTAAAACTAAGATGCCAGCAGTAATAAACATTAATTAAACATTTACCCATAATTTTGTTCTCAGTCTTGGAATTTCAAAGGGCTTTTGGGGGAATTGATTGAGATGGTTCGTGTCTTTTAATAATAGTGTTAAAGGAATTTTGAAATAATGAGTTTTCTCTTTTTTTCTCTCTCTCTGCTTTATTTTGGTTTTCTATCAGTTACAGTTGCTGTAACAAGTAGAGGCTTTTAGACCTCTCATCAGAGGCGTGAAAGTGGGGAAGTAGAACACTCATTCTTTTGCTCCCACAAAACCTCTCTTTAATCCCCTTAGTTTTCCTGGACTGCTAACCCCTCCCCAGCATCCAGCCTAGAGCATTCTGTTAGCTACGCACTTGATTCCTTAGCACCGCTGTTTGTCTACGACATGGATGGAGAATCTCATTCCCAGATCAGTGTCACATCTCTGCGTCCATGCTGGAAAGTGCTGTTAAGAAAAAGTCACCTTCATTTGGACCATCAGTGCCACATGTGAGGACTTAGTCCTGTCCTTTGTCTGCCAAATCTCCCCATTCCACTTTTGACTGTTTCAAAGGGTCACCAGTCCTTACAAGACCCTTACCTAACGCCATACACCCTCCCCACCAAACTCCCAGGAGACAACCTACAACTACTTTATCAGTAAAATGAAGTCATGGAGGTGTGAAATCAACTCCTAATTCCTGTCTCCCTCCCCCGATGTCTCTCCGTCTCTGCTAGGTGCTCCCCGCCCCATGCAGGATGTGATGCCTTCCACATGTTCACATTCAGTCCTTTCCCCTAATGTTTGGAACTTTGACCCATATGACCACTTTAGAAACTTGGTTCTGTGTATTATCCCCTTTCCTTGTTTGTTTGTTTGTCCCCCCCCCCCAACTCTGTAGGGTATTTCGCTCAGCCTATAAATATGGTTAAAGTCTTTCTTATCCAAATCAAGTCTTCTCTTGACTCTAAGTCATCCTCTAGCTCCTGGGTAGTCCCTAATCTCTACCCTTTTGCTTGAAAGCAACCCTTTGAAAGAATAATCTATATTATTTTCTCCAGGAATTCTGACTCCTTCAACTCTACCAAAATCCTCTCCTCTTCTAAGGTCACTATATTACTTAACTCAGTCTTCCATCCTGACTTGAGTGGAGTGCTTCATTTCTAACTTTTGACTACTCACTCTTTAACATTCTTCACTCCTTCAGCTTCTAAAGAAATATTCACTTTACCATATCTTAAAGTGATTCTTAATCTGCCTGTGTATTTGTCATTTCCCACTGCTAAAATTTTGGTATCCTCCAGGTTTTGTGTCCTTGAACTTCACTCTTCTTTCTCTACTTCATTGGCTCCCAAACCCCACTTATGATTTTACCTACCTTTATATGCTGATGGCTCTCAACTCTTTTCCCATCTCTGAACAACTCTCTCTTGAACCTCATTTATCCAGCTACATACTGGTTTTATCAACTTAGAAATCTACAAATGCCTCAAACTCAGTGTCCAAAATAGAAATCTTTGTTTTCCCCTAGTAGACTCGCACTTCTTTCTTGAAACTTATCTTCTTCTTCATCCTTATTGTCACAGCCAACTTCAGAAAATTAAGCAACTTTGGAAAATTTTATCTCGTAACTTCTTCTTTTCTATCACTAGGCCCTGACCATTGTTCCTGAACTTTTGTAGCAGCCCTCTAATGCTTCATGTTTTGGCCTTCTGAAATCTTTCTGTTAAACTGCAGTCAGTATACGCTTATCTACAATGCAATTCAGGTTATGCCATCATTTGATAACAACACGTCGGTGGCACCCTTTGCTTATAATAATGGCCACACTTCTTGGCATGGCTTTTCAGGTGCCCAGTAGCATGGACTCCAGCTTCCTTCCCAGCCTCCTTTCTTGACATACTCCACCTCATACTTTACAATTTAGAAATACCAAACTCCTTACCATCTACTCTCCCTTTCCTTCTGCCACTGCACTGTACGACGTCTTGTTTCCTGACTCCGGGCCTTTGCTCCTGCTACTGTTGGCTTTGTCAGGAATGCCTCTCCTCCCTCCTTGGTCTGGCTAAAGCTCACTCACCATCAAGCTTCAGCTCAAATGTCTGCAACAGGAAGCCTTCCTTGCGTTCTTGGCTGTATTCTATCCACTCTTGGTTCGCCCTAACCTCTTATACATAACTCTGACTTACCACACTGAAATATCTATGTCCCTTGCACAACTGCAAACAAGAACCTTATCTTACTCATCTTGGAATAACATACACCCCCTCCAACTCTATGCCTTCACACCCTCTCCCCGATGTAACAAATTTTTTAGTGTTTGGAATACAGTAGGTGCTCAACTTTGTTGTGAACTTTCTAAAATCTTACACGTCTTAGGCATTCCCTTTTTTTCCACAATACCTCCTGGTATTATACTATTTTCACTACTTTTTTTCTACCTTATTTATGAGGAATCTTGCTGTAGAAACAAGTATGTGAATGTGCAAAGTCATTAAGAAGTAAAGTACAAGTCTTAATTGTCAACATTGAATATGCTGAGATGTCAATTGTGGTTTTAAAAATAAAACCTGGTAACTTATAAAACTGAGGTATATTTTAGTCATGAACAAAGTTAGTGGGCATTTACTTTTCTTCTCCAGTTGATTTTGCTTTTGTGTTCCTTATTTCCATCTGTAGCTAATTGTGGGTCCTAATCAAGAAGCCACAGTAATTAGGGAAATCAGATAATGATGGGGTAGAAGGTACTTTTCTGAATAAATATCATTTGAACACCCTTTCCACATTTTGATATAATAGTTTCTCTTGGCATCAACTCCTTCCATACTCTCCATTCTCCACAGATTTCAGTCTCCTTGGCTGTTGGAGAACAGATTTAGATTTAGGTTTCTCAGATCAGATGGTGAATTGTACTTTAAATCAAAATAGAGAGCTTTTTGAGTTCTGATCTGAGTGATAATGAATAACTGATATCACAATGGACAACTATAAAAACTGAACAAAATATTAAAAAGAAAACTGTTTGTAGGCATTGGACAACCAGTGCATGGATAATATCCTTGAAATAAGAAAAGCTTTGAAGGTTTTTGATAGGGCGTAGAGGTCCATTTTGCTGGTGTGGTCATGAGCAAAACAGCATATTCTGGGATCGAGGGTGATGGCAGCGATTTTCTAATTGCGCCAGAGGCAGTATGCCTTTTACCAGACCACCTCTGTGATATGTAGTTCTGGATGTTATTCCTGGAAGCTGGGGCTAGAACTTACTTCTCTGACCCTTCCAAAGACTTTGCAAACTTTCTAAAATCCTATCATTAATACTTTTCTTCTTAAACAAACGAGGATGGATTCTGTTGTATGCAACTAATCACTCTGACAAAGATGACGTCTGGGGCCTGCTATGCTATTCTAACACGCCTGTGTGCTGACTTCGAATTCGGCCAGTAGGAGTCAGAAGCAGGAAAAACCCATCACTTACCTGGATTAAGCTGGAATCGATCCTATGGGCACACAGGACCCTCTGTAGGAGCACCTTCAAGGGAGAAGTAACCACAAAATGTACCCATCCATCACATGGCCTGAGTGACTAGATGCAGGGGAAAGGACACTTTTACCACTTGATAACAATCTATCCATGTCCATAGCTGTAATTTACTTCTGTTTATATTTCTGGCATCATCTCAGGGTTTTTTTTCCTTGTTAATGGGAGATATGGCAAGTTTCTTCTTCAGCATTAACGATCCTCACATTCCATGCCTCCTTGATCAAAAAAGTAAAAAACAACATAATTGAAAAATCTTGGATGTCTAATTTACCACAGGAATTGGCAAAGATTCAGTAGTTTCTGACAACTTAGGGCATTTGTTCATGACTATCTTGCTGTAGTCAACTATGTCATACATCACCACAACGATCAGTGTTATCGATGAATCCCAGGCATTACTGGCTTCCCTCCCTATGGCCTCTGCAGTTGGGGACATTCACAGAGCAGTTGTCTGTGGTTAACCATGGAGAGAATATTGGCAGAATCAAGAGAGCTCTGAGGAACCATAGTCATTGATAATAGAGTGATTTTTGGTCACAGAGGCAGATGGTATTTTCTCTGTATGGATATATTATGCTATCTGTGGCTCTTGGCAAGTAGTTAATTGAAATTCCACTGGGCTTGGGGACTTGACGAATCTATGTATTAGTTCCAAGTAAAATACTGAAAGTAGCCCTACTCTTAAAATGCTTTTGTTTTAAAAACAAATATTTGTCTACATTGGGGTCTATTTTATAAAGTCTAAGAGAGACTGTACTTTTTAATGTTCTCTATAATGAGAACCTTGTATTTTAGTGGCAAGTCATAATATCATCTCACAAGATGTTTTGCAAATGAGGATATGTGGTAGCATATATTGTATTGTATGTTTGTATTTTATAGAGATTTTATGCAGTATAACTTCTGGCAATCGTAATCTCAAGGCCTGGGTAATTTAAGAGTGGAAGCCACAACTTGGAAAGCCAGTGTTTTTTTAAGTGTGTTTCGTTTAACAGAATATAGAATCCAGAAATAGACCCATACATCTATCGTTAGTTGATTTTCAGTAAAGATACAAAGTAAATTCAATTCAATGGAGAAAGAGTAATTGTATAAATAAATGGCGTGGGAACCATTGAATATCCAGATGCAAAAATAAATGAACTTCAATATGTACCTTGTGCCCCGTACAAAAAGTAACTTGAAATGGATCATAGAACTAAATGTAAAACTGAAAACTATAATATACAGAAAAAGACATCTTAAAAGAAAAATCTGTATAACCTTGGGTTGGACACAGATTTTTTAAACACAATACCAAATGCGCTATTCCTAAAAGAGAGAGGAAAAAAAAAAAGATAAATTGGACTTTCTCAAAATTAAGATCTGTATCGAAAGACACGGAGACAATAAGACAGGCCTCCCACTAGGAAAAAATAGCTGCAGATCACGTATCTGATGAAAGACTTGAATCAGAATTTATAAAGAATTCTCAAAACTTAATAATAAGTAAACAAACAACCCAATTAAAAAAGAACAAAACATTGAATGGTCACTTCACAAAAGAAGATGTACGGCAAATAAGACATGAAAATATGCTCAATATCATTAGTCATTAGAAAAATGCAAATTAAAACCTCAGTGGGCTATCAGTATATACCTATTAGAAAGCCTAAAATAGAAAATCTGGTCATGCTAAATTTGACAAAGATGTACAACAACTGGAATTTTCGTTCTTTGCTGGTGGGAGTGCAAATGATACAGTCACTTTGCGAAACACTTTCGCAGTTCCTTATACTATTAAACATACACTCGTCACATAACCC
The DNA here is from genome assembly GCF_964194185.1 of Rhinolophus hipposideros. NCBI lineage: Eukaryota > Metazoa > Chordata > Mammalia > Chiroptera > Rhinolophidae > Rhinolophus > Rhinolophus hipposideros. The sequence continues at coordinate 37,184,490 of NC_138052.1, read as the reverse complement.
AGCAATTTTACTCCTAGATGCTTGCTTATTTAAAATGACAACCTATGTTCACACAAAAACCTGTAAGGGAACATGTATAGCACCTTTATTTGTAATTGCTAAAATTGGAAGCAATCCAAATGCCCTCCACTGAGGAAGGGATAAACAAATTATGATACTTCTATACAATAGGATAATACATAGCAATGAAAGTAATGAACTACTGATACGTGCCACAATATAGACAAATCTTAAAGGTAGTATGCTCAGTGAAAAATGCCAGACACAAAAGGCTGCATACTATGTGATGATCTTTGTGCAAAGACAAAAACTATAGGAACTGGGAAGGAGGGACTTGCCCAGTCAGCAGCAAGAAGGGAAGGAGACAGCCATACCACAGCTCTTCCAAGTTTATTTTCCAGAAATTGCACACTCTGGTTCCACTTAACCTCTCATGAGCCAGCATTTACTCACACCTTTCATACCTGGCTACAAGTTGAACTGTGTGGTCTATTTTAGGTGGTTGATTTCCAGCCAAAATCAAGAGGACATTACTATGAATAAATAAGAGGAACAACTAGTAGACTCCATGGCTGTGAGTTACCAGCAAGGGATTTGGGGGTGCCTGCCTCCCTAAATCTCTACATCTAATTCTGGCATTTTCACAAAAGGTCCCTATGGGCTATTATCTCTAAGGACAAACATGGGGCCCTTTGAGTTCTCTTGGAGGGCTGAGTCTATGGTATTTTTAACGGACAACCTCAGGGTGAAAAAAAAAAAAAGATTCGGTTAAGTGGTCACTATATTCCCTAGCTTCTCTCAGTCCCATTGGTACCATCTACTTTTCTTCCTCTTCACTTCTGTTCCACCTGTACTTGCTTTGTGATGACCCAATATTTGTGGAATAAATAAATGAAACTTTGCTTTGAAACTTGCAGGCTAAAACAAATCATATTGCTATTATTGTAGGTCGGAAATGGCTGAATATTGGCACTTTCATATGGCATAATCTAGTGTGTAGATAAGTAGAAAGAGCATTGGCTTCTTTTACATTATATATAATGGTATATTAACAGTGCAGCATTCTATAGAGATCCAATTTTACACGTAATGCAATAGGGGAATGTGCTCTTTTTCCTACTGCCCATTGTTCTCTCTGTGCTCACCTGTCACATTTATTACATCTGATATAAATGTTTGTAGGTCTGTTGATGGACTCTAAACATGTGAACTTTTTAATTTATCTTTGTATCACTAATGCCTAACACCAATTATATATATATAATATATATATATGTTATATATATATAATATATATTAATATACATATATATATTTTAGAATTTATTGGGGAAGGGGAACAGGACTTTATTGCGGAATAGTGTGTACTTCCAGGACTTTTTTTTTTTCCAAGTCGAGTTGTTGTCCTTTCAGTCTTAGTTGCATCCCGTGCGGGAGTCAAACCGGCAACCTTGTGGTTGAGAGGATGCTCTCCAACCAACTGAGCCATCCGGGAGCTCAGTGGCAGCTCAGCTCAAGGTGCCCTGTTCAATTTTAGTTGCAGAGGCTGATGCCCACCGTCCCTTTCGGGAGTCGAGGAATCGAACTGGCAACCTTGTGGTTGAGAGGATGTGCTCCAACCAACTGAGCCATCCAGGAGCTCAGCGACAGCTCAGCTTAAGGTGCTGTTTTCAATCTTAGTTGCAGGGGGCGGAGCCCACCGTCCATTGCGGAAGTCGAAGAATTGAACTGGTAACCTTGTGGTTGAGAGCCCACTGGCCCATGTGGGAATCGAACTGGCAGCCTTAGGAGTTAGGAGCATGGAGCTCTAACCACCTGAGCCACCGGGCCAGCCCCCTAACACCAATTATAACCATAACAAGTACTCAATAAGCCCCAGTATTAATTTCACATACCCTTGAATAAGTCATATTTGTGTGAAAGTGACTTTAAATTTTTAAAAAGTGCTATAGGAAGAATGCTGTATACCCGTTTATGTCCTCTAATAGTCTACGTGTTTCAAATTGTTCATATCTGACTTTGATGTTTTTCTTTTTTTTTATTTTTCTTTATTTTTAAGTTTTTTTAATTAAAGTTTATTGGGATGACAATGGTTAGTAAAGTTACATAGGTTTCAAGTGTACAATTCTGTAATACATCATTTATATACCACATTGTGTGTTCACCACCCATTTTTCATGGTTTAAAAAAAAATTGTATTTTAAAATCAGTTCATGGCGTTACCTTCCCTAATTCTGCTCAAACCAATCTCCATAGTTTTCACAACACCACAGCTCATTCTGGTATCTATATCTATACTTTTCTCCATCTAGAAACTAAGAGGGCAGGTCTATTTGCTTTTCGTTGTTTGCCATTTGACCCTGGCATTGTTTGATTGAGGAAACTGTAGGCAGTGGAGAGAAAAATTGGGTAGAAAGACTCTAGTCCTGATTTCTTGCTCTTAGCTCCAGATGGCACAGGAAGTCTTTTATCAAAAGAATTTCAAGTTTAGGATTGACAAGTTATAAGTGGACAGATGAGGTCATCTTTTTAATGTGTTGTATATTTTCATAGAACTCTGGATGATAATGAAGATATTAAATATATTAGTTATTGAAAGAAATCCCTGTTTTGGTATCTTTGGTGTTTAAGTACATTTCTACTTAGTGGAGCATTTAGTACACTGAATACAGTGTTTTTCTGGCACCCGTTATCAGGCTGATTCTAACCCAGTGAATTCCCATTTACAGCATTTTCACTGCAGACTACTTGAGAAAATCCCCATTTCGTAAATGTCTCCAATAATATATCTCGAGCTTCTCCTATATTGTCTCATTATAACAAATGTTACATTTGGTTGTGATTGCTTGCTGGAAGTTCTTTTTTGTCGGTGAGAGAGGCAGACTAGCAAAGGGATAAAGTTGAACAGAAAAATGAGAAAAATAATCTGTTAGTGCCTGAGGCATTTCTAATAAAGAAAATCAAATTTCTGGTCATAAAAGGACCATAAGAGACAATGCTAAAAGTGATTCTTCTGGGCTCTATGCCTCTTTCTTTACTTTCACAAAAACTGAAATTTGTAAAAAGACATATATTGAATGGCTGAGTGTTTAAAAGTGACACAAGTTATTTGTTACTAATTTACTTAGTGATTATTGCAAATATTTTTCTCTGTATATAGCATAACTCATTCATTTACTGGGTCACCAGATATTTTTTGAGCTCCTGCACTGTGTTAGGCAGTAGGCATTCAGAGATGTCCTTCAGGATCCAGATTTCAGTAGGAGACACAGCCATATAAACATCCAGTATTAGGGAGGGTGGTAAGTGCCGCGGGAGAGAGATGTATGCAAATTATGGGAGCACAGAGGACGTTGCATATCTTACCAGAGGAGACAGCAGTAAGAAGCACCGACAGAGGCAACCATCTGAACTAAATCCTAAAGGAAGGTTTTTGTTAACTTGGTAGAACGAGAAGTGGGAGGACGTGTTCCAGACGTGGGGACGGATGAGCCACGCTCCCATAGGTCACAGTACAAAAGCAGTTTGGTGTTTCCTCTTCAGAAATTGTGGGCCAGAGAGTAATGAGAGGAGGGCTAGGGAGGTTGGTGCATGTTACATCTTGCAGGAGCCCTGTGTGCCATGTCGAGGAGCTGGAGTTTTAGTGAATGTGTGCAATGAGGAGCCAGCAAAGGGGTTTAGTTGGAGTCTGCCATGTTTTAAGATCAGCCTGCTAGCTCAGGGGAGAGTGCATTTTATGGGGACAGGGCTAGATGAGGGGATCGAAGACAGCCATCTATTGCCATAGTCTGGGTGAAAGATGATAGTGGTCTGAGAGAGAATAACAGAGATGGAGAGGAAGAAATAGAGGGGTATTTAAAAAGCTAAATGGGCACAACTAGATGAAGGAGAAGAAAGTGCCAATGATGGCCAGATTTATAGCTTTCATTATTGAATGGATGAGTTCATTCATTTGTTCTTTTGCTCACTCATTTAGTCATTCATTCAATAAATATTCAGTGAGTGCTGAATATACACTGGCATTCTTGGAAGTACTAGGGAGTCAGCCATGAAACAGACCCCTAAATCCCAACCCTTATGGTACCTACATTCTAATAGAAATTAAGATGACTAACTAGATAAATGAGTAAAATATATGTTGCAAGAGAGTGATAAGTACTGGTGAGAAAAATATTAAGCAAAGAAAAGGATACAAAGGGTGGGGGTGCTGTGGAAAATTGAGATCGACTAACTATGGAAGGCCTTAAAGAGATGATGGCAATTGAGCAAAAACCTACCAGAGATGAGAAGAGCATGTTTTGCATCTAGAGAAAATGTAACAGGCAAGTCTGGGCAAAGGGAACAGCAAGTGCAAAGGTCCTGCGGATTGTGCTTGAGGAACAGAAATCAAAACTGGGTGGTTAGAGTAAGCAGAGTGAGCTAAACCGTTTAACAGGCTCTCTCTGATAGTTGGTTTGAGAATAGACTAAAGGGGCAAGGGAAGAAGCTGCAGACCCATTCAGAGGCTTCCAGTTAGCCAGGTGAGAGGCAGTAGTATGAAATGCTAACATAAAATGACAACATGCACTGCCTGGCTGAACATGCCCTGTGCCCAGTTCTTCCCAGATGCCAGTGCCTTTGTCCCCCAGCTTGTTCCCCCCTCATCCCCTCCTCAGCGTGCTGCCATGCCCCAGCTCCCTCTCCTCTGGGACTCACCTCAACCCCCATGTCTGCCCTGACAGGTTCCCCCAGGTCAGCCCCCTACCATGTGATGCTGCTTTGCTCCTCCTCCCTGAGACTTCTGCCTCACCCTAGGCCCCTGCCATGTGCTTCCTTCCCTCCGCTCCTTTCTTTAAGCACCTACCCACAGTCTACCCCTCAAGATCTACTCTTTTTTCAGTCTTCAAAATAGTACAACCAAATATTTGGGGAAATAATTTCCAGGATTTTACAAATGGATATGCATTCCTGAACAATACGAGTTGGTTTTGCCTGTGTTTGGATTTTTATGAATGGAATCAATGAATATGTTATTGTATTGTGGGGCATCTTTTCTTCAATACTTTGTTGTTGTGTGTGTCTGCAGTATGCCACAATCCATTTCACTGTTGATGGACATTTGGGTTATTTGCACATTAGAGTTTTTAAGAACATGTTGCTATGAACATTCTTACACATGTTTCCTGGTGCCACATTTCTATGGCGTTGATACTTATAAGTGGATGGCTGGGTCATAGGGCATGTGTATTTACAACTTTGCAAGGTGCTACATACTTTTTCCCAAAGGGGTTGTACAAGTTTACAGTTACACCAGCTATGCATACAAGTTCCCATTGTTCCACATCCTTGCTAATGCTGGTGTTTGCAAATGTCTTCATTGTAACTAACTGATAGATGTGAACTGGTATTTTGTAGTGGTTTTCATTTGCAGTTCTCTGATTTCTGATGATGTGGAGGGCCTTTTAACATGTTTAATGGCTGTTTGGATTTCTTCTTTGTAAAATTGCCTGTTCAAATCTTTTGTCTATATTTTCCCTATTGGGTTGTCTGTCTTCTTTTTATCAATTTATACTTGTTCTTTAAATATTTTGAGTACGAGCTCTTGTGGATTTTATGTGTTTCAGATGTGTTTCCCCACACTACATCTCTCATTTTCACTCTCTTAGTCACACCTTTCAATTAGGAAAAGTTTTTAATTTTTCAGTTATGAATTTGTCAGTTTTTCTATTTTATAGTTAATGCTTTTGTATTTTATATAAGAAGTCTTTCCCTACCCCCAAAGTCATAAATATATTTTTTCTTTTAACCTTCTAATAGCTTTATTATTTTACCTCTGATACTTAGCTCTGTGATCTACTACCTGAAATTTTTTTTTTTAGTGCTTTCAAGTAAAGGTCCTTTCTTTCTTTCTCTTTCTTTCTTTCTTTCTTTCTTTCTTTCTTTCTTTCTTTCTTTCTTTCTTTCTTTCTTTCTTTCTTTCTTTCTCTCTCTCTCTCTCTCTCTCTCTCTCTCTCTCTCTCTCTCTCTCTCTCTCTCTCTCTCTCTTTCTCTCTTTCTTTCTTTTTTAAATCATAAGGATACTCAGTTTTTCCCATACTTTTTATTGTAAGGTGTCTCCTTTCCCACTGCTTTGCAGTTCCACCTGTTTCATAAGCCAAGTGTCTGTAAATGTGTGGATCTATTTCTGGATACTGTATTCTGTTTCATTTGTCTATATGTAATGAATGGCTAATACTATCCTGCTTTAGTTTCTATTGCTTTATAAATAAGTATTGATTTAGGATAGAATAACTGCTCCTTTCTTGTTCTTCTTATAAGTCCCTTAGTAATTGTTAGACTTTTGCATTGCCATATACATTTTAAAAAGTTTGCCACATTCTAAAAAAACATCCTGTTGAGGGTTGTTTAAGATTTTCATAAATATATAGGTAAATTTGACAAGAATGGAGAGTTTTACAAAATAAGGAACATAGTGTATGTTTTAATTTACTTAAGTCTTTTTAAATTTAATTTTGCTCATAAAGTTTTTATAATTTCTTTGCTACTGTACATAGAGTCTATACATCTTTTGCTAGATTTATTTCAAAGTAGTGTTTTTGATGCTGCAGAAAATAAGACCTTAAAAAAATCATATCTAATGTTTATTGCCTGAACATAAAAATATAATTTATACTGATTATAAATAACTATGATATACTAATATTAATATGTTAAGTGTTATTAATTCTAATACTTTACCTACATATTATGTTAACTTGACTATTACTTTCTGTGAATAACAATTTTGCTTCTTGCTTTCCAATGCTTATCCCCTTTATTTATTTTTTATGCCTCACTGCTCTGGCTAGGACTTTCAATATGCTATTGAATAGAAGTGTTGATGGGGCATCTTTGTCTTGTTTCTGATCTCAAGGAGAACACTTTCATATTAAGGAAGTTCTCTGTATTCCTAGTTTGCTAGAAGTGTATGTATGCATGTATATGCACATATGTGTATATGTATATTATTATTAAATGCTTTTTTTTGTTTCTATGCTTAACTTTTCTATATAGCCCCTCTATTTTATATTCTATACTACTTCTTTCTGGGTAATTTCTTCTGACCTATCTGTGACTCATCAGTTCTCTTTTCAGCTATTTCTAATCTGCCATTAAACCCCACCACTGAATTCTTTTTCTTTAATTTATTTTAAAATTTTCAATTACAGTTAACATTCAGTATTATTATATATTAGCTTCAGGTGTACAACATAGTGGTTAGACATTTATATAATTTACAAAGCGATCTCCCCAGTTAGTCTAGTGCCCACCTGGCACTACATATAGTTATTACAATATTATTGACTGTATTCCCTATACTGTACTTTACATCCCCCTGACTGTTTTGTAACTACCAATTTGTGCTTCTTAATTCCTTTACCTTTCTCATCTCCCCAACCCCTACTTCCATCCGGCAACTATCAGCTTGTTCTCTGTATCTATGAGTCTGTTTCTGTTTTATTTGTTCATTATTTTGTACTTTAGATTCCACATATAAGTGAGATCACTGAATTCTTAATTCCGCTTATTGTAGTTTTCAGTTCTAGAATTTGATTTTGCTTCTTTTTCAAAATTTGAAATGTCAATGTTCATAGTTTTCAATTCCTTGCCTAAATTTGTAAGCTCAGCTTTTATCTCTATGCACAGAGTAAGCACAGGATTTTACAGTGTGTTTCTGATGATTCTTGTAGAATTCCTTCTTCTTTTTCTCCTTCTCCTTCTCCTTCTCCTTCTCCTTCTCCTTCTCCTTCTCCTTCTCCTTCTCCTTCTCCTTCTCCTTCTCCTTCTCCTTCTCCTTCTCCTTCTCCTTCTCCTTCTCCTTCTCCTTCTCCATCTTCAAAACCCATGTTTTCTCCATGATCTTTTCAAAGCACTGCTCTTCTCCCCTAGTTGGTGAATGCCCCAATGGTCACGTCTCAGAAAAGAATTGGTATTTTTGAGCAGCTATCCAAATTCCTAAAAGGAAATCCTCATTTGGTTATTTAATTTCTTACTATCTTGCTAGCTTTTTAAAAAGTTAGTATTATTTTTTTAAAAAAATTTTGGCCATTTTTTTAGTTCAGAAGAAATGTTTGTTATGATATAACCAGTCTGTCACAATTGGTTTTATTTTCCAATAAAAGTATCTATGCTTTTTAAAGAATGAGTCAATTTAAAGAAAAATGTTAATATCCACAGATGATCTGTGGATCTTGTTTATGAGGGGACATTCTAGTGACTGAAGCTTGTCAAACACTGGCACAGTGGATAAGGCCAGAAGTGCTGGTCACATCCACTTGTCTATTATTGAGCTCGCTAACCTTGACCAAGTTCCTTAACCCCTCTAAGACTCTGTTTCCTCATTTAGAAAATAGAGAAAATAAAAGACCTAAGTCACTGTATTGTAGTATGGATTAAATGAAGCCATGTATGTAAATCACATGGCATAGTCCATGGAATTTAGCAAACATTTCATAAGTGTTACTTATTGTTTTCCTTATTTGTGAGTCAGAGAAAAAAATGCTAATGGCATTTTTAGGTCAATCATATTTCCCTTAGTTATGACAAAACATTGGCCTAATTTGGAACATTTCTTAGCAGATGTGAACTGTTAAGTATCAAGAATGGTCATCGTTACTTCAAAGGAGTGTAGGATGCTTCATAGTAGTTACCCAAATCCTCAAAAGGATTTTTGCATGAAGTGGTCAGTCCTGCTGCGAATAGCCAGCCTTTCAAGATGTGTGCTGCCCAAGTTGAGTCTCTGCAAGAGATTGGCACTGCCCCCTTGATTTGTGCTCTGCGATCATTCTCCATAGCTACTTGCAGTAGTCCGGGGAATATTCTTCAATAATGATATGTTCTTAACACATTTTCAATATTAACTTGCAAACCATAATTGGACATAAGGTATCTGTTGTAAGTAGTCCTAACAATTATTGCTTCTTAACAGATTTTTTGAATCCTAGTTCATGTCCTGGCACTTTCTGTATGGACATGGACAAATCACTTAATATTCCCAGGCCTCAGTTTCTTTGTCTGTGAAAGATAAGAGTCTAACTAAATTATCTCCAGCTTTAAAATTCTGTGATTCACACGTAAAGTGCAATTTTAGTATCCCTGTAGTGAATGTGCATCTTTGAGTGAATTTCTAGTATTAGTGTGACAGTTTGGAATTTTTACATAGGCTGATAATTAGTGTGAAGAATCATTCTTTTTCCATTTGTCATGTTAATAAAACATACATATTGTAGAACAAATGTGTGACATTTAAAATAATGGGGCTTAGTCTGACCTAAGAGCCTGTTTTAAAGTCTGTTCCAGCACCACGATTATCTGTGTATAAATGACAGTATCGGATACCTACTTAGTTCACAGTATTTCACATGGCTGAAAAAAGTCCTCAGCAGTGATCATGGAAATGCCATTTTGTGTGTCTGACTGGAGTTTCAGGTCACCTAATGCAATGCTTCATACTTAATCTTAAAGTTGGCTTAATGGTACAATTAGGCAGTTTTGAATTCAAACTCAATAAACTTCTAGTGCTTTATCCTGGTCTGATAAGACTCTTGAAAAACAACAAGTCATGTAAATAATGTACAACTAAATATTATTTTACATGTTAATCTTTCTATTTAACTAAATGAATTTACTTTTCTTTTCTTTTTGAGAAGTTAGGCATTCTTTTCTGAGAGAGAGAGAGAGAGAGAGAGAGAGAGAGAGAGAGAGAGAGAGAGAGAGAGAGAGAGAATGAGAAAGCCTGTCGGGAATCTAGAGGTATAATGGTTATTGTTTGATTTTAAAGTGAATAGATGCTCGGGCCGTAAAATTCTTTGAACACTGACAAATACTGCTGATGATGTACAGCGGCCATTCTGTCTGGAACTTACTCTGCTGGAAAAATGCTCACAATAATTGTACCTTTTCAGTCATCATGACTACTTACAATTTGCTAAAGTAATAATAATTTCTCCAGAGATTTTTTTCAATGCAAAATTTCCCCATTAAGAATCTTTTACAAAATACTTTTGACTAAACATAACCAAATGCAAATCGGACTTCCAGCTGTCACCAAAGGTCTCCAAAGAATGTACTTTGATTATAAAACTAGATTGACAGGGACTTGAGAAAAGGACTCCAAAAAGCCACAGAACTGTTAGGTGCCTTTGTTCACATCAATTCCCTAGTATGAAGCCATAGAGAAGTGTTAATATCAAAAAGTTCTTTCTTTCTTTCTTTTTTGAGAAAGGAGAAGCCTAATTACTACGTAGAAGTGAGTGGTGTGGTTCCCACTTATGCACACAGATGCTCTGAAAGGAAAACTATTATAGTGCTGCAATCTAAGCAATATAACAATTACAATTTAGTTATCTTCTTTAATTTTTCAAAATACTTGATGTATATTTTTCTGTCATCAAAGCTATCTTCTGAGAGAGGAGAAATTATCATCCCTTAACTACAGGTAAGGGCATTGAGTCACAGAAAACTGGCCTGCCAGAAGTGATGTATACGGCATTTGATTTGGGACTAGAAATCATTCTGTAGATTCTTAGCAATGCCATTTCCTAAAGAGTATAGGATCACTTACAAGTTCTTAGGAGTAGAAAGGAAAATGCTGCTCAGAGCATTCTTCGTTCTCCTTTTCCATGATCCTTTCCCTCCGCACTAATGCCAGGGCAAAGTGAGTTGGCCTTGTCGTTCCAACCATACAAGTGTTTGGTGGCTACCTCGCTACTAATTTAATAATTCAGATCAATTTATTTGACTCTGTTGATTTGCCCCCTTTCTTCTTGAAATTCTCTTATCCTTGCTTCTGAGATTCTTCTCTGTCCAGTTTTTCTTCTAGTCTATGGCTACTCCTCCTCAGACACTCTTGGATTGCAGTAATAGTCTCTGCATGAATTGTTCCAACACTAATTGAAACCTGAAATCTGCCAAACAGCTACCAGAAAAATCTACCTGACACTAAACATCCTGCCATGTTACTTCCTTGCTGAAAACTTGTGAATGGCTTCCCGGGGCAGTGGCAGTGACTGTCAATGCTCTCAGGCACAGCGCCCCCTCTTGGCAAGGAATATTCTATAACATCTCATTTACTTTCTCCAATGAAATCCATAGAAAATACAATCAATTTATACACATGACGTGAAAATTAAATCAATATAATACCCTAACAATAATGTAAAAGAGAAGTAAAATATAATAATTTAATATAAAATAACATGTATTTCAACGTGGACATGTTTGGGTGTGACATCATCAGAAGATATAACGGTCAGATGCTTTCACCTATATGTAGAATCACAGCAAGTGTGACGGCTGCAGATGCAGATGGATACAGACGTGTGTATTCACGACTCAAATCTATAAATCTATGAGCAGTGTTGCCATCAGTGATGTAATTTTCTAAAATGGCAAAATTCAGCCACGTAGTTTATAACACTATCTTTGTATACTTTAATGTAAACAGAAACCACCTGGAGATCTCCTTAATGCTCATTCTGGGGTGGAGTTTGAGATTATGCTTTTCTAACTAGCTCCCAGGTGATGCCTGTGCTGCTGACCCACAGGCCACATGTTGAATAGCCAGAACCTGGACCAGGGTGCCTTCATTTCTAACCAGAGACAAATAACATCTAAGGGACAGTTCAGTAAAATCGTGAAGTCCCGTGCAAGGCTGGGGTAACATACAGATGCTATCTGTATGTCATATATTGCTGTCCTGCAACATAGCCGTGGAGGCTGGCAACCTCTTAGCACAGAGCAAGAACTAGTGAGCTGCAGAGAAACACTGTCCCCTTCTCTGAGAAAGAGTCCGTGGCTAAAGTTGGAATTCCTGCCAAGGGACTTGTAATATTTAACGGGGGTACACTGGAGCAAGATAGATCCTGCCAAACCTAAATTCATTTTATAATCTCATGCCATGTATTATTTCAGGTATTCAGGTGCCTGAGACAAATGCACGAGAGGTAATGATGGAAGGATGGCATGGCATTTAAACCCTTTGAAACAGGGAGTAGTGAGCATGACTCATTTCTGTAAGGAACCCAGAAACACTGTGGCACAGGAATCTAAAGAACAGAATAAATGAGCAAGCTAAACAGAAATAGTCTCAGAGATATAGAGAAAAAATCGATGTTTGCTAGATGGGAGGGGGGTAGAGATGGGAGAGAGGGTAAAGGGATTAGAAAGTACAAATTAGTAGCCAAAGGGATATGAAAGACACAGAGATATTGTCAGGAGGATATATGAAGGACAGTGTGGGGAATATAACCAATAATGCTGTAAAGATTTTGTAGGGTGTCAGATGGGCACTTGTCTTATTAGGGAGACCACTTCACAGACTATGTAGAAACCTGACCAGTGCGCTGTACACCTGAAGCTGAGGCTGAATAATATTGAATGTCAACTATAATTTAATATATACTTGTATATATAGTCACAGGATATGGAGTACAGCATAGGGAATATAACCAATGGAATTGTAACACCTATATACGATGACAGAGGGGTAAGTAGATTGGGGGAGGGAAGTTATCACTTTGTGAGGGGTGCAAATGTCCAATTAGTACATTGTTTTGTACACCTGAAACTAATAAAAAAAAAAGTAACTGGAAAAAACTTTGCTAGTTGTCCTAAATATTGAGGGAGAAACAAAAGAAACAAATTAAACAATCAATTGATTAATTGCATTGTTTAGCCAAAAAAAAAAAAAAAAAAAAGAATGGAAAGAATGTATGGCTGGTTAGCATCTCTAGGGTTGGGAGGCTTTGCAAGCTCCAGGTGATGTCTTTCAAGAAGAGCCCCTGTAAGAACTGCAGCTTAGTGGATACACCATGAAGATGGCAGCTCCTCCTCCCAAGGTTTAAGAAAGAGGCAAATCCCTATCAGACATGAGCTTGTGGTGTTTCCTCTGTTAATCCCTAGAAATACTTTGGGGACACTTTGTAGTGGTCTGAATTCCCATAGGAGGAGGAAGCCATAAAAATTATACACAGACATTAATGTGACTTCATTTGTAGTCTGGGGACATTGGGATATCAATAGTAAGTAACTTTTTACAAATATTTATGTTATTTACTATTGATAATCATCAGATACCTCCTTCACTGTTCTCTATATATCAAACCTATTATCACCATAGTATACAGTTTTCACTTATCTTCATCTCCTTTTAGTTTGACATCTATAGGTCTCAGGTCTGTATAACTTCCACAACAATTTTCTTCCTGGTCTTCATTAGATGCTCATGTAAGAGTTTGCCGATCTAGAATCACAATTTGTGGTACAGAAAGCAAATATTTCCTTTGTTCAGAGACAGCTATTTGCTTCTCACATTCTCCGTCCTCTTCCAAAGTCATGGTCTCTAATTAGAAGAAAAAAATTAATCCACCTCTTGTGTCTCCAAGATTTCGATTTCGGAGACAAGTTTTTAACGCCCAAGAGATACATTCTGGATTTTATTGTTTCATTCTTTACCATGAACGGAAATGTGGGGTTAGTGTGCTTGATTCTAGGCAAGCTCTCCTTGAACCTTGACTGGATACTCTGAGAAGATAAATTCCTAACTTCAGACTTGTATCCAACTGCCCCGTCTTCTGCAGGAAGCACCACACATCCATTCCGGCACAACATGACAGTCTCGTCCTCTAGGGCAGGGCTTCGGCAGCTTGGTCTTCCCACCCTGACTGTGAAGAGTTTCATACCTGACATATGGTTAAGGCATTATGGAATTTCCTCTTTTTCTTATCTACGTCAAAGACAAGAAATGCCAAAGAATTGGCAATAGTTGTGCTTTTCCTTTTTGACTTTAGTTCAAGGATACTTTATTCCATTTATCCACAAACTGTACTCACCCTCTGTAAATAAGAGGTGTAGAAAGTCCCGTGTTTCCCCAAAAATAAGACCTAACCAGAAGATAAACCCTAGCATGATTTTTCAGGATGACATCCCCTGAACATAAGCCATAATGTGTCTCTTGGAGCAAAAATTAATATAAGACCCAGTCTTATTTTCGGGGAAACACGGTAAGTACCAAATCCTTTTCCCCCCATCAAGGAGACCAACATACATTTAGTACCCATATGTTTGTCTCTACCTCTAGCACATGCTCTGCTTTTTCCTGAGATTATTCCGTGATCATTCATAAGTCTAAAGTTAAGCTACAGATTTTTGTGTTTTCCCCAGAAATTCCCACTACAAATCTTCTTTGAAAATCTCTTGGAATGCTGTATTTGAGCTTGTTAGTTAATATGCATATCTTCTCAGAGCTCATTTATAATTGGTCCTGATATTAATCAGCTGAGCATCAGCCTAGCCTTTTGGGCTTAGATAGGAAGAGAGGGAATGGAAAAGAGGAATTGAATAAAACAAAGGATGAATTAATGTAACTCAGTTTACTATAGGAAGGCAAAGAGGATGTAAGATGCCTGAAATTTCCAACCTGAAGTATATAGAGAAATAGAGAAAAGAGAAAAGCAATACACTTTTGTGACAAAAATCACTCAGTTTGGTTTTAAGGCACATTGTTTCAATGATAGTTATAACCCTAAATAAAAATAGTAGTCAACAATTTTATCTGATTTCAGTATAATAACATAGATGTACTGGAAGCTACTCATATACTGGTGAATTACCATCTGAGAGATTTAGAAAAGAACATATAAAATCCTTAACATAGTTTAACTTAAAAAAATCTGCATCTTTAATTCCATTACTTAATGAAAATGAAGGTGATGGTGATTATGCTGAAACAGAATAAATCAGTTTCACGAATGCAATATGTTGTAAAGGTTTACAATGCTCAGTTATTATAAGTGCTAAACAATTATTTGTATAATTTTCTTTTACACATTTTTATCTGGAATCACATCCAACTTAAATTGTTCATTTTCCCCAGGAGCTTTTTCTCCATCATTCATCTATGAAGCCTATAAACTGTGAATAAAATTCAGGAGCTGTCCTCTAATAAAGTGCACATTTGTAGCTTCTATCTACCAATTTGTCAGCTTTTATCTTTTATGAAAATTTAAGAATGCTTTCTACAATAGGAAAAGAACCCCTACACAAAGAGCGCGCGTAGATATAATCAGCACATATATAATGTATATGTGCCAGAAATATCTGTGCCAAAAGAGTTGAGTTACATTTATATTGTCATCAAGAAAATTGAGAAATCTATCCTTCTGAATAGACTAGCTTCCTCCTGCTTGCTAACAAAAGCTACTTTTTTATGGACAACCAGAAAAGTGGGATCTGTTTTCAAAAGTGATAATAATAATAATAATATAAACCTTTACAAGATTCTAAGTTTACTATGAATCGTTCTCTATGTGGACATTTCTTAGGGGGTAATCTTTATCTGAGCCAATTGAATGTAGCTTTAGTGGCTACAGTTATCAGGATCAAAGACTTTGTTCCTCTTGTAAAATAAAGTAACCCTTTCTTTTGCTATTTGCTTCTGTCCTAAATGACACAAGGGTCACCATCACTCATATCTGTTCTGCAGACCTGGTGTGAACCCTTGTACAGAGTAACAACCCCTCTCCATAAGAGACCACACGTAGGCAAACCATCTCAGTTGGTTTTCATATTAGTCCCATGAGGCTCTGTTACAAAATGTGAAGTGAAATAAAATAATGCCAATTAGCAGATTACTACCAGTGAAGAATAAAAGTTAAATATTAATGTTTAGCAAGTTGGCATTAATATTTTGCTTTCAATAAATCTAAAATACTATCTTCACATGTCTCCTTAAAATAGTAATGAAAGGGACTTATTTAAGTATTAAAAACCCAAGTTTAGTCGTATAACTTCACAATCTCATGCTTGAAAACATGCCTAACAGTAGTACTCACTAAAGAGAAAAAAAGTGCGTTCTTGTGCGTCTTACAGGGAATATCAGCATAGGTTCCACTCTGTTGTATTATTTACTTCCACGTTGAACTGAAGGACTTTCCAAAGGTGACTTAGCATGGATATCAACTAAAACAAAGCCCAAGACAAAGGCTTGTGTGCAGGTAATTTATTTTGGAACATGACCTCAAGAAAGAAAAGTAGGGGCATCGAAAGAGTCATAAAGTAAGGAAGCAAAGCCATTGCCAGGATATCTTATTTTGCTGATCCCCACTGTATGCAATACAACGTTCAGTCTGTGTTTGTTCCCGCTTGGGATATTATGACGAGCCATAAAGAAAATGCCTTAGAAGAATATATATTCACCAGCTTCCAGCCAGCATTGGTCAAGAGTACAAACTCTTGCCTATTATGGTATAAACTTTCTTTTCTTTCTAGGTTTACACCTGCATCAGAATCAGATGTTTGCAAATATTTCACATGTAGGTGGAGAGAGAGACATTGTGAGGCAGAACGTGAGATACATGGTGCCAGTGATTCCTTGAGTTGCTTTGAGGACCTACCTGTGCACAGCTGGTTGCCATAACAGCTGCAGTTAATAAGTTGGCCAAGAGGATGGCAGGTGGGACAGAGAGATGTCTGATACATCAGCTACAAAAGAAGAGTAAAGAAAAAATGACTTTGAAGAGGTCAGGCAAATTGAAACCACAGTGAGATACCACTACAATTCAGGTCGAATGGCTTCAATCACTCCTCCCCACCAAACAAATACTAACTGTCCAAAAATCTGACCATATCAAGTCCTGGTGAGGATATGAAGCAATGGGAACTCTCATACATTGCTGATGGAAATGCAGAATGGTACAGCCATTTTGGAAAACAGTTTGGCAGTTTCTTGGAAAGTTAAACATATACTCACCATGGGACTCACCAATTTTACTGGGTATTTATCCAAATGAAATGAAAATGTATGTGTGCACAAAAAAAAACTGCCACAAATGTTTATAGCAACTTAATTGTAATCACCAAAAAACTGGAAACAACCCAAATGTCCTGCAACTATTGAGCAGATAAACAAACTGTGGTGCATCGATACAACGGAATACTTCTCAGCCACACGAAGGAATCGACTTCTGATACACGCATTCTGATACACGCATGCACCTCAGGCACATTACGAAGTGAAAGAAGCCAAACCCATGCTGTGTACTACATGCTGTACAATTCCTTTCATATAAAACTCAGGGAAAACCAAAACTACGTGTAGGGTCAGAAAATAGAAAACAGGGCCGGAGTCACTGCATAATGAGTGAAGGGCTGACCAGCCTGGGAGAAGACGTAGATTATGAGCATTTTTCAGTTAAAACTGACATTGTTATATTTATATGAAAACAAAGTCAAATTCTTTCAGACACCAATGAAGGTCTCTAACCTGTGTTTTCCTATTGTTAATATTTTGTTATAAACTGGGGGAAATGGCACAGTTCCTTATCTCCTCCTGTTTAGTTCTAATATTACTATGTGTCCATTAATAGCCTATGGGCTGAGAATGGATGTTAAAAACCTGAGTAAGTTCTTGCCCTTAAAGAGCTCCATTGTCTGATAGGGAAGGAAACTTTAAAATAAATGAATTCCATTTACTGCAAGTAATTCTGTAATAAGTGTATGTCCTAGTTATGGGGGTGACACCAAACACAAAATAATTGTCTTGTGGCTGGCTCCAGGAAGGCTCTACAGAGGAAGAGATGCTTGAGCTAATTCTGGAAAACCGAATAACAATTTGCTATCAAAACAAGGGGTGGGTAAAGTAGTCCAGAAGTAGAAAAAGCTATTCAAAGCCATGGGGGGTGGGGACTGCTAAAACAGCATGGTGTGTTTGAAGAATTGCATGTATTTTGTTACGGGTAGAACGTGGTTTGGGTGCAGGGAGGGTGAAGAAAGGAATGTTCTTTGACAGATAATGGGGGACCTGGTACGGGATACTAAGAGTTGGAATTTTATCTAGTAGATGAGATGTTGAAAACTATTGCAGCCTAAATGATAAAGTAGGGCTTCATTTGTTTGTTTTTAAGAATGTGGGTGTATTGTCAACCATAAAATTTTGGAAAATGTGCATACAAATCCAGGCTTTCTGCTTCTCTTGATAAATTGAAACATCTGGTGACCTGGGGCCTACATTTCAGTGTTAACAACTGGCTGGAGTCAAAAGCAACTGCCTCTTAGGTGTCTTTAGGGGGAACATGTACCTACTCACCTGGGTACAGTCTCAACCACCACCAGCCCCCTTTACTCATTTTTTATAAGTGCTTGGCCCCAATAGATATTTGAATCTGTGCCTCTGCTGGAAACAGTGAGGAGCCACAGAAAGCCTTGAGGCAGTGGAGTAATATGATCAGACTTTTCATTATAAAAGGATTAGTCAGGCATGATGTGGAGGATGGAGTGACGTGAGATAAATCTGAAAGTGGGGAGCCCAGCTAGAAAATAATTCTCACAGTCTAGGAAAGAGATGATGAAAATTTAACTGAACTTACTAGCTTGGGGGGCCGGAGGAGAGATAAAGGAGTCTAGACATATTAAGGAGGACTTAGTGTCAGGATGTGAAGGTTAATAGAGCGAAAGGAGTCTAGAGTGGCTCCCATCGTGGGGAACTGGGTGATGCCATCAACCTAGATAGGGAATCGAGCTTTGAGGGAGGGATAGTGATTCTGTTTCTGAATGTGTTGCTTGTAGAGGTCTGTGGGTCGCCCACCAGGCGGTTGGATATGTGGGTCGGGAACCCTGGATCTGGGGGTTGTGAGCACATTCATAGTACTGGAAGCCCAGTGGGTTCAGCAGAAAGGAAAGAACCAGAAAGGAAACCCTGGGAACACCGGAGAGTACATACACACAAGGTGGATGCAGCCAGCTGATGAAGGTGTGACATCAGTGTTATTAATTCTGACATGCTACTGACTCTTTAAAATATGCTTTTATTGAATTACAAATTAGAGACATTGTCTTACTAATTTCAGAGACTATGTCATAATTAAAATGCTAGTGACAATGTTATTCAAGCATTAGAGCCTCTCCCTTTGTGATCCATGGAACATGCATGACGTGAAGGAATCACACATGGAAAAACCTGGAATGCCAGAATACCTCTGACTTCTATGAAAAGACAAAGCTGTTTTAAATGTAAAAAAATCCGCAAGACATTTGCACATAATGATGTATAAAATTATTGGTCAGTTACATTATCTCTGTTATGACAGGTAGAATACTTTTTTCTAGTTGGGAGTAATTATCTGTAAGCAGCGACTTGCAATGGAGCATAGACTTGAAAGACCTAATTCAAATTTCTGAATCTCCTAGCATAAGTGGCAGATTCAGACCATCATGCTTTATATGTTGTCCTATTTAATATGTTTTTGTGGATTAGGACAGAGTTGTCTCCTTGGCTGAATAGTGTAGAATTTTATAGAAGAGGGTCATAGCTGTTCCTTCGAGAAACATATGCAGAATAAGTAATTAGAAGACAGGGGAAGTCAGAGGAATGTATAAATGAGCTTCAATGGAGTTGTCATTTAGAAGTAAAACTGGTTAAATCTTGAACATAAAACAAATGAATTCAAAAGAATGCACATTGTTCCAGTGTTTATCTGCTCAGAACGTTCATTTCAGAGGTTTACTACGACTTAATGGAAAAGAATAAGATTTCCCATTTTTGTAAACATATTGTACTAACAGTAGAGCATCCTGCCTATTTCTTAGTATCTATTCAGAAAATGTTTAAGACGATGTGATTTATCATCTTGTGAATGCTTAGGGAATTGATGTGTGTAACTTCCATTCGCATTTCTGGGGGATAATCTGAGTGAGGCCTCTGTCCATGGATACAATGGCCCCTTAATTTTTCATTTTACCTTTTGTCTTCCCTTCCCTCCTTTATTCTATTGCTTTCTTTCCCCTAAGAAGATATTGCTTCTTTTTTATTATATGTTCTGACTATTCTATCTGCAGGAAAGCATTCCGGCAATATGCACATATCAACGTGCGCTATATCTAGTTAGAAATATTTATTGCTCAATAACATCCCAAGTGAAGGGGGTTCTGCTGATGATAATGGAAGTCACTTTGGTTTACAACTTTTCCCAGTTAATCTTCTTGTGATCTCTGCTTGACGCCTCTTTTTTGCCTTCTATATAAGTAAAATGTAGTGAGTTTGTATGAAGAGATTAAAAGTACTGCCAAATTATTTAAATTATCTGTAGTTGATTCTGTGCTATATCTAGAAATAACTGAGATGATGGGGGAAAAAAGTATTCTCATTGAAGTTTTCCTGTTTGGTTCCTATGAGTTAGGAAATCCATAATCTGTAATCACTTTTATCACACGTGTAATCACTTTCATTAATTTTTGTTCTCAGCAGTGGTCTCCATTTCATAGCTCCAAAAGTGTTTTATTCTCATTAAAAAACAACAACGAGCTTTTCAGTCATTACTGATCTATGAGCATTTCTCTTGAGGTTCTGTTCATTAAAATAATAACTCTAAGGGAAATAGCAGAGCTTTGAGGTGTATGGCTATCCTAGTGTAAACTTGTGAATATAAGAATAGTTTACTAATGCTTATTTAATACACTTCTCCCACTTTCTCCCTCTACACATCATACCACCCTAATTACAGGAAAGGATTCTAGATAACTCTTCTCTGTAATCCATTTCACTTGCATTAATTAGGCAAATGCCTTGTTAGGCAAATGTGCTAGATATTTTATTTTTAACCATAGCCCAAGATAAGAAAGCTCAGAATTGCAAAATCAAAAGTGGAGCCATTTGTAGGGTGAGTGACTTTATGGAAAATCCCTGATACTGAAATTAAACTTAGGGCTTAACAGAAAGTCGTCTCCACTTTCTTACAGGATATTTGTAAGATCACAGATATCTTTAATAATGAGTGTTATAGAATACCTTCTATGAGTTTAGCATTGTAGTGGATTTTGTAAGTTATAAAAATTGCATAAATGACTTCAGAAGGCAAGAAGCATATAATTGAATTGGAAAGTGGAATGTGCATGAGCAATGGTTAATAAACAAAATCTTTTAAAAATTTGAGATATAATTGACGTATGTTATGTTAGTGTTAGATGCACCGCATAATGATTTGAAATATTATGCAAAATGATTACCACAATAAGTTTAGTTAATGTCCATCACCACAGATAATAATTATTGTTATTTTTGTGGTGAGAATTTTTAAGATTTACTCTCTTAGTAATTTATTAAATATACAATACAATATTGTTAACTATAGTCACCATGCTGCATATTACATCCCCATGACTTACTTATTGTGTGACTGAAAGTTTGTACCTTTTAACCCCCTTTATTTTGCCCACCCTCATCCCTCCACTTCTAGCAACCACCAATCTAGATAGTTCTCTGTATTTATGAGTTCTTTTTTTCCCCAGACTAATATATTAGTGAAATCATACAGTATTTGGTATTTGTCCTTCACTGTCTGACTTATTTCACTTAGCATAATGCCATCAAGTCTGTCCATGTTGTCACAAATGGCAGGATTTCCTTCCTTTCTGTGGCTGAATAATATTCCACTGTATGGATATGACACATCTTCTTGATCCATTCATCTATCAATGGACACTTAGACTGCTTCCATAACTTGGTTATTGTAAATATGCTGTAGTGAGCAAACATAGGGATGCATATATCTTTTCGAATTAGTGTTTTCTTCACATAAATACCCAGGATTGCAATTGCGGGATCACATAGTAGTTATATTTGCAATTTTTTGAGAAACCTTCATACTGTTTTTCCGTGGTAGATGCACCAATTTATATTCCCACCAACAGTGCACCAGTGTTCTCTTTTCTGCACATCTTGCCAACACTTGTTCTCTCTTCTCTTTTTGGCGATAGCCATTCTGACAGGTGTGAGGTGGTAGCTCATTGTGGTTTTCATTTGCATTTCTCTGGTGATTAGTCATGTTAAGCCCATTTTCATGTGCTTGTTAGCCATTTGGATGTCTTCTTTCGAAAATATCTTTTTAGATTCTATGCCCATTTTAAAATTGGATTGTTTGCTTTATCTCTACTTAGTTGCATGAGTTTTTATATATTTTATATATTAACCCCTTATCAGATATGTGACTGGCAAATTTTTTTCCCCATTTGGTGAGTTAGTTTTTCATTTTGTTGACGGTTTCCTTTGCTGTGCAGCTTTTTAGTTTGATATAGTCCTACTTGTTTATCTTTGCTTTGGTTTCCTTTGATTTTGTGCCAATCAAAAAAAAAATCATCACCAAGACTGATGCCAAGGACCTTACCCTTTATGCTTTCTTCTAGAAGTTTTATGATTTTATCAACTGAAACTTTTTATATAAGATAAAGTGCTAAAGGTACTTTTAATGTATACTTAATAAACATTCACTGTGTGCCAGGCACTGAGATAATTTCTGTGGGAGATAAAAAGGAGAATACATCAGTATCCTCTACCCACTGGGAGATGATAGCTATACACATATATAAGCCTAACGTTTCTCAAGACCTTAATTCATACACTATATCCCTAAGTCAGAGTCTGGTATTCTGAACTATTAAGTCCTATTACTGTCTAAATCGTCCTTATTTCCTATGAATAGTCCAATGCTAAGTTTAGGTCCTACCATCTGTGTGAAACCATAATGATTTCAGTGTATCATGTTGATAAAATTGTCAAAGAAACAGAGAGGAGAGGTATGTGTAGGGAATTTTTGAGCCTAAAGTTTCCTATTGAAATTATGGAACCCCAGAAGTAGCATGCTAGGTGGCAGTAATCTGGATTCAGGGTTTAGACACTAAACATGTATATGGTTGCTAATCTGAGTTTTAGACATTTATTCATCCACCCAAGAAATATTCATTGAGCACTTTGGGTGAGGCACTGTTCCAGGAGTGGGTTTAGGACAGTGAACCAGACCATGTCCCTGCTACCATGGAACCTATGTCTAGTGAGAAACACAGAGAAGTAAATAAATCTATTGATCAATGTAATTTTTCTAACTTTATTGAGAAATAGACATACATCCCTCTATGTTTAAGGTGTACAGCATGATGGTTTGGTTTGCATATATTGTGAAATGATTACCACAATAGATTTAGTTAACATTCATCATCTCATATAGATGCAATAAAAAGAAAAGAGAAAATTCTTATGATAAGAAATCTTAACATAATAATATAATTTTATATAGTGAGATGAAAATAAAGCAAGATGGGTTAAAAAGTGACTGGTTGGTGTCTATTTCAGACACTATGAATACAGGTCAGAGACGAGATAGAAAAGTGTTGGGTGAAATCATTAAGAAGGGGTCCTGAATGATCTTGAAGGACAGATGAGCAGGAGTAAAGGCTTTCTAGCAAAGGCCTGGGACGGGGATAAACATAGGTTTTAGGCGTAGGGAGGAGAGAAAGAGACAGAGAAGGAAGAGGAAAGGTTAGCCTGTTTGCTCTGGTGAATAATAGGAAATAAGGTGAAATATATAGGGTCAAATATGCCAAATATACATTAAAAAATTGAGTCCTCCTTTAGAATATTTGGTTTCCAAATAAATAAATAGCCATAAAAGCCACTTGAAATGGTGGCCAAAGCAATGCTACTACTATTAGAATCTTGAGCACGGAAACAAAAATATGTGAAAATAATCTAATAGGCAAATGTGTATAGAATAGATTGAATCAAAGAGACACTGAAATAATCAGGAAAGTCAGCTAGAAAGCAATTGCAGCAATCCAGGAATATAGTTAGATTTGTGTAGCATTTATGCTTTCTTATCTCATTTATTTATCCAACCCAATATATTTATTGAGCACCTATTGGGTGTCAGGTGGTGTATAAGGCACTGAAGACAAAATTGTGAGCCAATTAGATATGGTCCATGTCCTCAGGGATATCACAGTCTAGTGAAGAAACAGACATTGGCCATGTAATCACAAGCCTGAATGTCTAATTTCAAACTATGATAAGTACCTTGAAAGGAAAATTAAGCAATATTATGGAAACATGCAAGTGGGGGGCTTTACCTCATGTGAGGTGGGTGGGTAAGTCTTCCCTGAAAGACACTGGAGCTAAAATTTGGAACATAGAAAATATTGATTAGGAAAAGGTATGAGGGAAGCAAGGATAAGAGGTATAAAGGTGGAGAGGAGTGAGTGCGTCCAAGAGATAGTCAGAGGCACAGTCAACAGGTAATGGATAATGTATGGAGTATCAGGCACAGGCGGTGTTAGGATGGTTCCTGAGTTTCTGGCTTGTGAAAATTGATGGTGTTTGTACAGCAATCCTATAAGATATATGTCATTGTTGTTCCATTTTAAATTAATCTAGGCAGTTAACCAGTGTACTTCGGGGACTACCATTAGTAAGTCATGGAGGTAGGACTTCAGATTTAGTTTATGATTTCAAAACCTGGTTCTCTCTTCTGTACATTCTCTGGGTTGACTGAAGAAGGAATGCCTATGGCTTAATGATGGAAACACAATAGCTTTGATCTTTACATCCCAGAGCCATAGAATCTTACCATTGGAAGGGATTATAGAGAACTTCCTGCTGCATTTTTAAAGCTTCTTTGACTGTGACTTACAGGGAGGTATCTATTTTGCATCATGAACACACACACACACACACACACACACACACACACACACAAGCCACAACACACAATTTCTTGAAAAAAATTTTTGGAAACAGCAGTAGTATAATGATAAGAGGCACTCTGATATTTTCTGTTCTATTCTCTCCCATAAAAAAAAATGCTTGTTCCCATTCACAATATCGATTTCATTATCCACGAATGAATTGTGACTCCGTTTGAAAGATTGATCTAATCCTATTCATTTTTTGAAAAGGGTTTGAGGCCCAGAAATGGGAAGTGATTTTCCTAGATCTCATAGTCAGCAGGCTAGTGATTTCCTGTTAGCCCCATTTTCTGATTCTGTCATACAATTTGGTTTTATCAGTTCCATAAATAAAATTCATATGTTTGTAAATTTTGTCCCTGAAGAAAAAAATATATATTAATAGTTTTCTGCTTATTGACATTTAGTTTGTTTCTTCCTCTACAAGTCTTAACCTTTACGCTAGGGTAAAGACTCTTTAGGACCCAAGTAAATGAAACTTTGCAAGATTTTATTTGAAAAGAAAAGGACATGAAACAGTCAAGATAATAGTGCCTAATCTTTAAGATTCTGAGAAAGACTAATAAAAAAGCCACTGAAAATGGAAAGCAGTTATCAAAGATAGGTGATAAAAAAATGCACTTATGAAGTCATCCAAGAAACCAAGGGACATTTGTGAAACCAAGAGGAAAAAACCAAATCTTTCTGCTATGCAAAAATGCCAAGGGGAGAATAGAAAGTTTTAATAACCTGTGTGAAATCACAGGTACTGCGTTTCAGGAGTGAAGTTTAAACATAAATACAACACATAAGATAAAAAAAGCTTAGTTAGGTAATATTGAAAAATGGTGGGACATTTGGAAAGAATTTAATGGAACTATCAGACTGTTAAAGATTTAATAAAATGAAAATTTGAAGTTTACTCAGCTGAACTGAATTTAGAAGCTTATATGAACATTTATGGAGAAGACAGAGAAAGGATTTGCTTGCCACATTTTTGCACATGTCCTTTACCATTGCTAGAAATATGAGCTAGTTGTTGAAAGTCCTGGAAAGGCTTTCTGGATATTTTCCCCATCAGACAAGCAGAGGTAGAGCTTAGGAAGCACAGAAACAGCTAGGACTAAGGATTGAGAGCAAGGATCGAGAGTCCTATGGTGGTGGAGTCAGAAAATGGTAGCATGTCTGGTGGCGGTACCTTTTCTTCCTAAAGACCAATCCAGCGGGGAGAAGGGGAAACATTGTCAATGTAACTTCCAAGTCTTAGCCCCAGAACTGTATCCGTGCATGCACCAAGTATTTCTTGAATTCTTACTAAGTGCCTGGTGCAATGTTAGGCTCTGAAGAGAGACTATGAATAAGACAAGTTTGGTACCTGCCCTTAAGAAGTTTGTAGCCAAGTGGAAGGTACAGGCAAAACCAAATGGTTTGATGCGTGTTATGATAGAAGAGATGGACAAGGTGCCAGGGAATTAGAGAAGAGGCACCTGACCTGGAAATGGTGCGTTAGGGAAGGCTTGTGGAGCAAATGATACCTAAGTACCAGTTGGCCAGATGAAGTGTGAAGAAGGCAGTTTGCTTATTTCAAGAATTACATCACACTATGTATTTAATGCCTTCATAAAGCATAGGCCTGGCACAATATAAGCCCTTATAAATGGCATTTTTAAATACTATTGTAGGTTATAAGACACTGGCCAGATGGTACTTTTTCTATATGAAACAACACACATGACATCATGTTTCCATAAATACGGCTGATACAACTCAATATTAATATTTAATTGCCTATTATTATTTAACAGGCTTATAAAGTATTGACATTCCTCATTGCAGTTCATTTTGCTTGCAGAAGAAAACTGCAGAGCATGTCATATATTGTGTGTGATTTCTCTACATAAGAAAAATATAAAATGGGATCAGAATAATAGATTTTAAACTATAGAAAAAAGGTGAAGGGGCATGTGGTAAATAATACTGTGATAAGTTTGAATCGCTATATTGTACACCTGAAACTAGTTTGAATCGCTATATTGTACACCTGAAACTAATATATTGTTGTATACTGGCTATACTTAAATAAAAATTACTTTAAAAGAAACTGTAGAAGTTACCTGATCCAGTCCATCCCTTTAATACATGAGAAAGTGGGTTGGCCATTTGCTCAGAGTC
Source organism: Rhinolophus hipposideros (assembly GCF_964194185.1). Taxonomy (NCBI): domain Eukaryota; kingdom Metazoa; phylum Chordata; class Mammalia; order Chiroptera; family Rhinolophidae; genus Rhinolophus; species Rhinolophus hipposideros. The sequence continues at coordinate 37,157,814 of NC_138052.1, read as the reverse complement.
ACAATGTTGTTGGTTAGTGGCAGAAATAAGACAAGAAAAGCAGGTGTTCTGGCCAACAGTTTAATACCGTAATCCTCCCTTATTCTCAGTCTTGCTTTCACGGTTTCAGTTACCCACGGTCAACTATGGTCTGAAAATATTAAATGGAAAATTCCAGAAATAAAACAATTGATAAATTGTATGCCATTCTTAGTAGTGTGATAAAATATTTTTGTGTCCTGCTCTATTCCACCTAGGACTTGAATCATTTCTTTGTCCAGCGTCTCCATGCTGTATACACAGTACAATAAGATATTTTGAGAGAGACCACATCCACAAAACTTTTATTATAGTATGTTGTTATCATTGTTCTGTTTTATTATTAGTTATTATTGTTAATCTCTTCCTGTGCCTAACTGATAAACTAAAGTTTATCATAGGTATGTATGTACAGGAAAAAAATTATAGGATATATAGGTTTCAGTACTATCTGTGCTTTCAGGCATCGACTGGGGGTATTGGAGCATATAACTGCAGAAATGTACTCATTTCCTTTGTATCATGTTGCCACTTGTAATAGAATTTTTTTCAAAGCTCTCAACTTTGATATAAAATTTTAATATTGTTACCTTGATGTTAATTTTCATTATTACCTTTGATGTTAATTTTCATTATTACCCTCTCATGGGCTTCATCTTTTTTCTTTCTAATACTTTATTCACTCTGAGAATTTGTGTGTTTTTAATTTCACTTGACCCATTTTACTTTTACATTAAGAGCAAGGAATATATGTAATGCTACTAACCATTTTTATTTTAAATGCTTAATTTATTATTTGCAATAGATGAACATATTTTAAACTTTGTTCTCTGTTAGGTTAAGGTTTCATTCAAAGACTGTATCCCAGGCAGGCATAATGTTAGCTAAAGACCTGGAGAAATGTCATGTAGTTAATAATCTAAATAATGCTTTCCTTATAAACACTCTTTTGACTGCTACTATGGTAATGTTCTTTCATGGTTATTGTTGTTACACAGTTATGTTCACATGCTCTGTATAAAGCTATATAATTAGCAAACACTGTAAAATAAAACCACTCAAATGTTCTTCTAGGATATCCTTCCTTTTATTCACTGTTTGCTCTGAAGTCTTCTGTACTTTAGCCTATTGTGCTAACATTGATTCCTTCGCCGACCTGCTGACTTTCTTATTCCTGGGCATCTCAAAAATACAGTAATCGGTTGTCATTCTCTCCACATGGGAGCCGTCCAGATCCCTTGGCTGCCTCTGTGGGGATCTGTTGGATAAGAATTTTTCAATAGCACCCTTTTCTCACCAGATTCTTCACCGCATTCACTGTGCATTCTGAAAAACCACATTCAGCTTACTGCCTGGACACTGATCACGGCAGAGCTGTTTTTCATTGTCAAGATCTCATAACTCGAGCTCCTTAGGATATAATAAGGCTAGCTTCAACAACCATCTCTCCTTTAAGCTTCATGTTTTTTGGAGGTATCTTTGGAATTACTGATGATGTTGTGAGTTATTGATTTCAGGTGAAACTCTAAGGGTCCCTGACCATTCTCATGATTTTAAACTTAAGTGGAAGCAATTTTGTTTCTAAAGGCTGATGCTGACTTGGCTGAGAGTTTTGCTTTTCTTTTTCCCCCAGCATTTCATATGTAGTTTGATATCTACAACCCATTGGCTTCTGAACTTGCATTTGTTTTATGATTCTATGGTGTGCATACCCACTGAAAAAACTACCATAATCTTATCTTTTCTGGAGAACGGAACAAACATCATTTAGATTGCAAATGACAAGGAAGGGTAAATTGTTGGATAAACTGGGTTATCCCAGTTTTATTGGTCTGGTTATTTTCTTGTTATCCTTGCCTTTGGAAACAGAAATCTTCTCCAGTTATAGATATTTACTTATGCTTTGGTTTCTTTAAATTATGTGACATCACTTATACAAATGTCATTCAATGATAATTCCCATAAGTTAGCCTTAAATCAAAAGGTGAGAAGAGTAGTTCCAAAGTTCAAACTTCTTTCTATTGTAGAAATAATCTCAGTACTCAGAAAGGCTGAATGTGTGGTATTTTTCTTTCCATCAGTTCAGTGCATCTCAAATCTTCCTTCCTACTCTGAAACCCTTGAGACTACAGTATTTTATTATACAAACATCTTTGGACATACATTATGTTTTATGATTTATTTTGGTGTTTTTTTAAACAAACTTTTTAGTGTGGAAAAATTTAAATATATACAAAAGTCTGTCATCACTCAATTTCAACAGTTATCGACTCAAATGTCAAATGTGTTTCATCTATAACCTTCCCTATTCTCCCATGCCCGTTGGGTAATGGTGAGCAAATCCCAGACATCATATCATTTTATCTGTTAGTATTGCATTAGATATTTCTAAAATTAGAAAAGACTCTTTTAAAAAGCATAGCCATACAATAATCAAACCTAAAAACTTTAACAATATTTCCTTAATAGCATCAACTAAGTAAATATTGAAATCTTTCTGTTTTATAATTTCTTCTTACATTTGGTTTATTCAAATAAGAAACCAAATATAATCCACATATTGCAGTTGGTTGGTATGCTTCTTAAATCTCATGTATCCATAGTTATCCTTCTTTTTTTCCTTATAATTTGTTAAAGTCCTTTAAAGTTTTCAAATATCAGTTTTGCTGATTGCATTCCCATAATGTTGTTTAATATGTTTCTCCTTTGGCTGAATTTCCTGAAACCCGATCAATTCATCTAGAGATTTGATCATATTCATTTGTATTTTTTGATAAGAATAGTTCATAGGAATGTTATATACTTCCATCAGGATGCCAAAATGTCTGCTTGTTTTTCTGTGATGTTCCGATTGTTTAGTGTGTTCAATTGTTGCCAGCCTGATCCATCCATTATAAAGTTTCTAATCAGTTATTAATGTGAAATTTTTAGTAGCCACTGATGATAATGAATGAGGACTCATTGTTTCATTAGGTGTTTCAAAATGGTATATTCTAATTCTGTCATTTCTTCTCCATTCATATGGTTTCATTTAAAAATGTTTATTTTGGTAAATTAAATAGGAGGTAATTATTGAGCATGTATGATGTGCTAAAAGTCTGCTAGGCAGTATAAGGGGAAGAAAAAAGACATATATATCATAGGCTCTGCTCTAAATAAAAATAGAAATATTATGCTCAAAACAATTAGAGAGCAATTATGGTATGTAAGTGAATTAAGAAAAGAGAGATGAGCATGGGTTAGAGAATGTTTCATGGAAGAAATGTGACGTGTGCATTTTATGAAATAGGGGGAAACTGAGGCCATTCCCAGTAGGGGAATAGTTAGACCATGCCATGGGGCTAAGAACGAGAATGGCTGTATAAGAGAAGGCACAGGAAAAAAACCTACCTAGAGATTACACATTAGCTAAGCGTTGGTGGGGAGTGAGAAAACTAATCAGGTCCCGTTTGGAGAAATTGACGTTGCCTGTGAACTGTCTAGTATTGTTCTAAATACATTTGGCAGATAGACTTTGGGTGGACTAGGGAATTACAGTGAAGTAACCTATGGAAAGTCCAATAATTTAGAAATCAATTTGTCATAAATAAAAGCTCATCTGATCTTAAGAAATAATATGGCCCAAGTCACATGTAAAATGTAAAGAATTAGTCATGTTGATAGGTATACATCGTAATCAAAAAAATACAAACTATACACAAACTGTGGTTCCCCAGAACAAACCAGGTTGTTTGAAAGAATAGGCAGGTACACAGGACTTGGTGTGAAGCTGTGACAAAGTTAAAGATGTTGAGTTTAATTTTGGAAATGTTATGTTTTGGGTGCACATACAAATAGTAAAGGCTTTCTATTAATGAGATTATACTGTAAATGTGTTTTTACATCTAATAATATGTTGTGGATATTTTTGATGTCAATGAATATAGATACGTAATATCCTTTTTCAATGGCAGTCATTATATGTAGGTACATAATTAATTTGGTACCATAATTAATTTCTATTGCCGATCTTTAGATTTTCAAATTTTTCTGTTGAAGCAGCACTGCAGCGAACATTCCTGCGGATACATTTTTGTGCATTTATCCAGTTGATTGTCAAATAACTTCCTGAAAGTGGGGTCATGGGCCAAAGGTTATGCTTATTTTATATTGTGATACATATTTACATATTGCCTAATGTCCTCTAGAAGTGCTGTACCAATTACGCATCTACCAATAACATCTATCAGTACCTGGAAGATTTTTTAAAATGTCTTGAAAAATTTTTTTCATCTTCATTTGGGCTGACTTTCCTCACTTATAAAATAGGAAGATGAAATATATCAGGTATTTAGGATCTTAGGACCATTTGAAAATTTTTAAAAACTGTTGAACAGAAATGAATTGTTGTTTCAGAAAAACACACCTGTGCAAAAACACAGACATTTTTACATGCTATTTATGAGAATTTACAGACCATTTAAGTCAATTCACAGAGTCCTTAGGATTTCACTCCATGAATCCAAGTGAAGAATCTCTGAATGAGGTGATTTTAAAGTTGCTTTCTCCTTTTAACACTAAAGCAAACGCATATGTTGCTCACATAACACACACATATTCACACTGTGACATGCACACAGAGCTCTAATGTGTATTTGGAAAAACTTTGACATCTGCTTGACACGGAAGCTAGTCTTGTTGTGATCTGTAAAATCACTTGAGTGTGTATAGTTATTGGAATGAATTTCTATTTATTTCAGGTTCTTCAGTGGCGAGCCCACCAGGAAGAAGTAGCAAGACTGGAAATGGAAATTTCTGCCATCAGAAGAGAAAAGGAAAAGGAGAAAGAGAAACTGTGGAAGAAGAAGGAATTGTTACAAAGAGAAGAGAAGAAAAAAAAAGTATGTAATCTGCTGTTGCGTTGAATGTGTGAATGAATGTTTAATTGCCTGATTGAGCTTCGTTTGATATTGGTGTTTGGCACAGAATGCTCATAGGCAGTTCTTAGAAAGTTTTGTAATGTTCTAGTGCTGTCTTGCTCCAGTTCATAGGAGCTTGAAAGATTTGTGGATGTGAAGGAGAACCCGCTTTGACCTGCAGAAGCACAGATACCTGTGAACAGAAGAGATGCTGTTGGTGAAGGAAAAACAGGGTTTGTGATTGTTATTAAGTCTTGTACCAAGTAGGGACGTGGCAAGGACGAGGCTTACGGGGATAACTTTGGTTGACTGCAGTGCAACAAAATGACCGTCAAAAGATATCTGTGAAAGAAAGGTGTTTTGAAAGATGGGAGAGAGACCATCGTGAGCTTGCAGATGTACTCTTGCTATTTGGTCTGACACCAAAACAACGACAACACAAACAGTAATGGAAGGAATAATTAAACCAAATAATTAAACCAAATTAAGCCAAATTCATGGTCAACCTCTTGGCAATTGTACAGGACCAAGGCATGTTTTATTTTGTTTATTTTATTTTAAAAAATACTTCTTCAATTTAGACAGTATATTTTAAAACTACAGAGAATGATGTAATAAACTCATTAGTACTCATCACCTAACATTTTAACTGCTAATAGTTTTCATTCTGTTTCAGATGTTTATTCTACAGATAAAGTTGAAATCCTCATGTGAGGACATACTCAGTACCATTTCCCTTCTTACCTCTCCAAAGGAAACCTTAATCATGAATTTTATTTTTATCTTTCTAGGCCATCTTTTGCTTTTAATATTTTAACATGTAGTTTGTGACTTTTAATGTTTTGCATGAAGACTATCATACTGTATCATTCTCAGCGTGCACTTCATTCAGCCTTACATTTTTGAGATATACCCACGTTAATACACAGAGAGCTAGTTGACTCCTTTTCACTGCTCCATAGTGTTCTATTATAGAACGAGGCCACCACTTATCCCTTCTCCTAGTGGTTGACATTTACGTTTCTAAAGTTTTGTTCTTGCAACTGTGCTGTAGCAACCATCTTATACGTGTCAACTGGGGAATGTGTGCAGAGCTTCTCTAGGGTACACCTACGAGGGGAATTACTATGTTGGAGGATTTGTAAGCTTTCAACTTCATAAGATTTTTTTTTTATAAAGTATCACAACTTTTCTTTTTGACTTTTGCCAATCTGATAAATGTGAACAGTGTCTCATTGTTTTAAATCGGATTCCCCTGATCACTTGTGAGATTGAAAATCTCCTCATGTTTATTGGACAATTTTCTTCCTCTGTGAATTACTTATTTTTTGTCCATTTGTCCATGTTTTCTATATTCATCTGTAGAAGTTCTTATATTTTTCTGGATACTGTTTCTTTTCATCAGTTATACGGGTGGCAGATGTTTTCTTCCATTGGGCATTTGCCTTTAAATTTTGCCTATCGTGTCTGTAGTTCCATGGAAGTTAAAAATAATCAAGTAATCAAAGTTCTTAAACTTTTCCTTTGTGAATTGTACTTTTCTTTATGAACTGTGACCTGGTGGTGAGAGCATCTCTACAGAGATGTCTTATGTTTGCTTCTGCTAAGGGCCCTATGCATTCTGCTGGCCTGGGGCCAGTTTGTATATTAACTTTGAGAAGTGGGACATATACTGACAGCTCAGGTGGGCGCTTACTTCACTGACACACAGCACCAGCCCGCGTTCTGTAGTTGACCCCTTTCTTCCTCTGATGCCAAGCAGAACGTGAGCCCCTTTGTCACTTCCCTGGGGAGTATTCATGGTGTATCTAGTTCCCATTTTGTGTATGGAGAAGCCCTACCTGACTTTTCGCTCTTTGTAAGTACATAGCTTGGTTCCAGTTCCCATGTGCACACATCCCACAACTAATATGAAAGGCCCAGCCACCAGCTTCTCAGACCTAGCTTAGGTCCAGGTCTCCCTAAGAGACCCTTGACTTTGGCTTCCTCTCACTGCTCTGACTTTGAGTTCCATCTTTGTTTTCAGCCCTGGGGCATTTGTGTGTGTGTGTGTGTATTATAGTTTGTTCAAAATATCTATGTGTTTAAAGTGGGAAAGGAGGTTTCTGTGTTAACTCAGACATACTGACCAAAATTCTGGCTACTCTTATATATACTAACTACAAATTTAGATTCTCTATGTTAACTATTTTATATATTGGATACAAATTTCAGTTCTTCAGTCCTTGACAGAAAACCCCCTATAAGAAACTCCTCCTTACTTGAGACTGGTGCTCTGCTTTTCCCCATCTATCCTTTCCCCTGCCTGGTTTTCTCTTCTCATGAAAGAGCAACAATAAAGATAGAGAAACTATGCCATGTGTAAAACCCCACCTTAGGATTTCCGAACAAGAGATCATCTTCATCCTAATTCTTCTTCCCAGCAATTTATCTTTTAGGGGATAATACTGTCTTTTTGCTGGAATAACATTTTGATTTGTATCCAGTGCCAAAGTTTATCCTGATAGGTGCCCAGATCCTTTCAAATATACCTTTAAGTTATTGAAGCACTCTTTCTTCTGTGCTTTAAAACTCTAGTTGAACATAATATTCACAGTTCTGATGCTTCCATCTCAAGACTCAAGGAAAGTTTTGATTCATAAGCTGTTAGGTGTGATAATGGTAATATTTCAGAAATATCTCTCCATTTTTGAAATTATTATCAAGGTAAAGTCAAAAAATGATGCCTTTCCATAAACTATCTCCAGGAGCTATTGTAAGAAACAAAATCACTATGCTAGATGAACCTCGAAGTCCCAGCACCACCCTTTTCCTAGACGTGGCCCTTTGGCTGCCTTGAGTGCCGTCAAATTTGCTCTGCATCACAGCATTTTAGAAGGTTTTGTGACTGCCTGATTCCTGCAGTTCTGTGGGCTCCAAGGCAAGGGTGGTTTCAGCCTTGCTCCCAAAATGGAGATTTCAAGCAAGGCTCACAAAAAAGGAAACATATCCCTTCCATGGTCTCGCATGTCACAGTTCTCTCCCAAGTTTGACCAACTCCTACTTCAGCATTGAAATCACCTACATGGCCTGACTGAGGGGTGGGGAGCATTCTCAGAAAAGTCAGCATAACTCCACTGGCCATGAGACCTTCATCCTTACCTTAGAGATGTTTTGGGGAGGAATCTATCATTTTGTGACCTCTTCGCCTCAAGTGACATTGTACCAGTAAATACCAATAGCCAACGCTTTGGCAGAATTCCCTCTCGTCCTTAGGTGACCTGGCAAATACTCAGAATTATATTCATGCTGCAGATACCCGGGGAAGAGGAGAAACAATGTGAAACAAAAGAGGGTAGGCTATCATCAACAGAAGGCAGCCCAGAAGGCTGGAGCTGTGTTGCTTCTCAGAAGAATCAAGAAGCCCAGTGCTTAAGAGGGAATCCACAGTACCTTCCCAATTCAGATCAAAGCCATTCTCTCTGTGGGAATCTGTGGGTTCTCATGAGAGCAGTTCATCATGAAATCTCCTCTCCAGTGTTTTTTAATCTAATAATATACTGATCTAAAGGAGTAGGAGTGAGGAAAAGGTCAACACAGAAGAATGATATAAAACAAATTCCCAGACTTTAAACTCTGCTTCCTCAGGATTATTTGGACTTAAAAAGGCCAATGGAAAACACCTGTGATAGGCAGGCTTCTAAGATGGGCCTTAAGATTTCCTCCCCCCTGCGAGATATATGTGCTATATAATTGCCGGGACAGTAAATACCATGGATTCGGTTATGGTATATGGTACACACAACCTTGAGAAAGGGAGATTGCCTGGGTGGGCTTCATGTAATCACAAGCTCTTTAAAAGTTGAGAGTTTTCTCTCGCTGCTAATAGAAAGGATAATCAGAGATTTGAAGCACAAAAAGGACACGACCCACCACTCTCGGCTTGAAGATTGAAGAGGTCACATGCCAAGGAATGTGGGTGGCCTCCAGAAGCTAAGAGTGACCCTAGCTGACAGCCAGAAAGGAAATGGGAACCTGTAACCTATAGTCCTATAACTATAAGGAACTGAATTCTGTACAAAACAAGAATAAGCTTGGAAGCAGATTTTTTTTCTAAAGTTTCCAGATGAGAATTCGGTTTTGTCAACACGTTGATTTCAGCCTTGTGATATCATGAGCAGAGAGCCCAGCCACACCATGCTGGACTTCTGCCTGATAGGATTCAGAGCTAATAAATAAGTATTGTTTTAAGTTGCTAGGTTTTCTGTAATGTGTTATACAACGATTTAAAAAAACAATACAGATTTTGGTATCTGGAAATGAAATGCTGCCAAACATATATCTAAAAATGTGGAAGTAGCTTTGGAATTGGGGAGTAGGGAAAACCTGGAAGAATTATGAGGGGCATAGTTGAGAAAGGACTAGAATGCCTTGAACAGACAGTAGAAATATGAATGTTAGAGATGTGGCTGGTGTGGGGTCAGAAGGAAGCAACGAACATGTTATTGGAAACTGGAGTAAGGGGGATTACTGTTATGTGGTGGCAGAAAGCCTAGGGAAAACACTTCTAAGTAATGAACTTCATATGTGATACACTAAAAAGATTTCTAAAATGTGTAAACTTTCTAAGTGATTTCAATCAATCCAATATAATTTATGCTGTTAATATGCTGACTAACACCATTTAAGTCTCTGATTTGGACTTCTCTCTTAAACTGCAAATTCACACATCCTACTGCCTCAGATCTGATATGCCCAAATGTATTCTTGTTTTACCCTACAAACCTACTCTGGAGATAAGAAATTATTGCCAACAGCATGGCATAAAGAAAAGGTTGGGTGCACTAATACAAACCCTTTGTTATATGCTCAAAAAGATGAAAATATCAGAATACTCAGGGCCTTTGGGAAGTTTCAGGGTAATTTTTTTTCTCAGCTACCTCACAGAAAGCCAAAAGAGAGAGGGGATTATAAGGGATTATCTCAAAAAGACCTGTGGGTGTGGCATTCGTCTAAAGGAGTGAATCCCTATAAAATCTATAATGGCTCACTTGATTCTTGAGAAAGTTTTATCAGAAATACTTATTGCTCATAAAACAAAAATTTATCACAAACACTGGCAGCTTCGACTGAAAGGGACTGAAAAAGTATGAAGTGAAAGCAGATTCACGGACCCCTGCCCCTCAAAACAAGAATTTCTAATGTCAAGAGGTAGGCTGATGAAACTACGCAGGCATCTGGCATTTCTAGTACTTCCAGCATGGAACGAAACCACCCATCTGGGCTTAGGAAGAGCTTCCCTTCAATCCCCACCACCTTACACATAGCATTGTGTCAGCTCCTAGAAAGACATATTGACTGTAAGACTGTGTATAATCCCAGGGGTCACTAAAGATCCAAACAGGATGATCATTCCTTCACTTATTCAATAAGTGTGCACCAGGGCCTGTAATGCGATCCGTATTACACTCAGTCCTTCATGCAATTGTATGAGGTCACCCCATGCAAACAGAAATTGTCCCTTTTCTGGTGTGTTTTTAAAAGGATGTGTTTACCTCCTCTGCCGCAAAGGTAATAAGCAATTCTTGGTTAGGTCAGTAGAAGCTCTTCCTTATAATACAGAAGGATTACTTTCAGCTTCAAGCTGTATGAATAAAACAAAAGGGTTAATAAAGAAAAAGTAAAAATTCAAAATGGAGTGAACACATAGAGATTGCAATTAGTGCAATTAAGCATAACTACATACAGTAAATTAAATACATATGTACATGTACACAGTATATACAGATGTGTATATTTGTGTTATGTACATATAGACACATAACTACAGCGTGGCTTTCCCGACCCTCTCAGTGGGGATTGATGAAGGCCTTAGCTTGCGGGGTTGGGATGGGGTCTTTGCCCTCACTGATGCCGAGACCTCTTCCTGGTCTTACATCAGCAAACATACTCTGGGCGTCTGTCCTCACATTGGCTCGCGCTGCTCTGATTGCTTCCCAGGGTGAATGCTCTTATGCCAGTAAAGGTTATTAGTTTTGCCACATTTGATCAAAGTTTAGACCTTAGAGTGTACACTTTTTGCCCTGACTCCAATAGGGTTCCTCAACTCTCGTTTTATTAACTTTCTTTCTTTTTTGTGTGGTGTTAATTGCTATTGTGTGCGTTTGTGCATCACAGGAACTGCAGGATATGAAACTGTCCTCTGCAATTTCCTTCAAATACCTGGGGCTAATTGCCTTTCATTTCCAGCGACTGTCCTGCTGCTGCAGAGAGAGGGTGATATAGATCTTGGGGATTTAGGTAGTGGGAAAAGGACCTTTAAAATCAGAGCACTGCCTGGAAAACATCCCTGGCAGAAAGATCCCTGAGAAATGGCACCTCCTGGTCCAGATCCTGGTCTGTTTCTTCCAAATCCTTTTACCTCACGCTGCTCCTTCTCAACCTTGCTTAAAGTAAAGGGGTGTGTGTGTATGAGAGAGAGAGAGAACTGGATCTCACTTAGACTAAAATGACTTAAGATATAAATGTTATCAGCATACGTAATATATCACTGAGGACTAACTGCGTGTGGACACAAATGAAAACAATGAGGCAGTATTCAATAAGGCATTGGCATTCAGATAATCTAAAATTGGCTTACTTTTTTACGTTTTCATAAAATGGAGACTATGGCATATTAGAACTCTCGTAGACTCCATGGACCCTGAAAACATGTCTTTGAACCTCTCTGAAGAGTTTGATCTCTGCTCTGACATCTACTCACCCAAATCGCTCATCGCAAATAGCCTCTTTGCTACTAGAGCTAAAGTAACCCCATCTGGCTGAGGACCAACCCACCAGATCGGTTGAACTACTTCCCAACCCTCGGTCTTGTGGTTCCTTCAATTACTAACTCCTAAACATGCAATTTTGCAGTCCAACTTTGAGAGGATATTTTCCTTTTAATTATTGGTCCTTTTACTTGGGAACCGATGAAATACCCCAAACATGAGAGCTATAAAACCTAATGCATAAAACAACTATCAGGAAATTACAATGGTCCAAAGCAGAAGAGAGTTGATGTTTAATTTATGTAGAAATAATTCCAAAAAAAACTCAGTGTTCAGACTTTATTTTCTGAGTATCCAATATCAATCCTCTGAATAATATTGTATGTCTACAGAAATTAGTGTAGTATGGGAGGTTAAATTATCCAAAAATCATATAACTTTCAAATATCCATAATGTTCCTTGATTTGTCATTAAAACTTGGAAATGAACATTAACACAAGCTTCTTAATTAACTAATTCTAACCTTCTGATATGAGACTGAACATAGAGTCAACCCTCAGCATATGAGATAATAGGTCCCAGAGAGGCAGATGGTAGTCCAAGAACCTCACTTTTCTGGTTTCAGCTGTCTTTTAAAACTGAAATTTCCGTTGGAACGTCTTTCTAAAAAGTAGAAAAACTAATGATGGACTCTTCCTACTCTTTATTAGGACAAAGTTTGTTTTTTTGTTTTGTTTTTTTTTTGTAGAAAAGTCAGATGGAGGGAAAAAATAAAAAGCCTGGATGATCAAGAGCCAGATATATTTATTTTTCTGTGAAATATTTCCCAATAGGCACTTTTAGAAGAAAAGTCTTAAAAATAAACTCCAGGTGTCAATTTTGGGCTATATTTTTCTGGATAGGTCTCGATGATTCATGGGGATTAAATTTAACAGACACCTATGCAGTGCCTGCTAAGTGCAAGTCACTGGTCTCTGTTCATTTCATCTTAACTACCATAAGGGGTTCTTACTAATAGGATATTCATGCTCTAAATGAAGAAACTGAGATACATAGAGCATACATAATTTTTCCAAAGTCATATAGCCATTAAGTGGTACAGTTAGGATTTGAACTCAAGAGGGCTAACTCCATAGTTCATGATTTAAAACACTATGCTAAGCTGCCCATCACCGTGATTGCTATTAATTTTATGATTAATCAATTTTGAGAAACCTCAGTTTCAAACTAGTTGCTTGAGGGTCATTTTCGTGGTTTTGGTCCTGCCCTACTTTACTCACTACTTTTGAATCGATAAGTAATTCATCTTTTTAACCCTCTTTAGAAGTATGCCTATAGAAGTATTTTATGTTCTACAGGTACACACAGTTTCACTGTGTCTGTCTCTTTACTCTTAATATTCTCTCAGGATTTTTCTTTGCTTGGGTTAATGAACCACTATGACTAAACACTTTACAAGAAACCAGACCATTATAGTTTGAAGTGTTAAGTACGACGTGTGTTACAAATGGATTAAAAAAACCTCCTTAGTGCTGTTCTTTTGTTAAATAGACTGAAGAAACTATTAATGATTTTGATGTGATTTTCTTTTAACGTATCCACATCTTACTTCACAAGAGGAGAGCTTCCAATATCACATCGGCCAACCTCTCAGAATCCACCCATTGCCCACCTTCCTTCCTTTTACAACGCATGAGGTATCTGTGCTCCTGGCTAAAGCCATCCCCTTCTTTACGCACTGCATCCTATTCTTTCTCTCTCATTCAAGTTCATCCCAATATCTCTCCCACCACCATTTCCCTCTTTCCATCTAGATCTTTTATGCCTTCTATTTAAAAAAATACTCTTCCTTGACCCCACATCTCCTCCCTTAGGTAAATCACACCCTTCTATAGCATATACACACTGTCTCTAACTGCTTTCTGGCTATTCTCGCTTTGGCCATTTTGTCCTTCCACTTAGTGAAGTGGTGCTCGCCACGGTCGTCATTGACCTCCGTGTTGCTAATTCCAGGGGTCAGTTCTCAGTCCTTATATAGCTATTACAGTGCCATTGACTATATTCCCTATGCTGTATTTTACATTCCATGACTGTATAGAGAGACAGATGGTGCAAAAACAATGTGTACACATTTTAAGAAAGAAAAAAACTGTATAAAAATTATGCCGATGGTAACCACTTTGAGCACCTCTTGTAGTCGCAGAAGTCAAACGTGACTTGTGTTCATCTTTTGTTATCAGTATATATTGAGTATTACAATTTTTTGGTAATGGTTTTTTTGGTAATGGTTTTTTCCTTTCTTAAAACATGTATACATATTTTGGCACCGTGTGTGTGTGTGTGTGTGTGTGTGTGTGTGTGTGTGTGTGTGGTTATAGTTGATTCAATATTATTCAACTTCAGCTTCAGGCGTACAGCACAGTGGTCAGGCATCTACACAGGCTATGAAGTGATCCCCCTGATAAGTCCAGTGCCCATCTGGCACCCTACATAATCTTTATGACATTACTGACCCTATGTTTATTGCAGGGTTATTCACAATAGCCAAGATATGGAAACAACTGAAATGCCCATCAATAGATGATTGGATAAGGAAATGGTGGTACATTTATACAATGGAGTATTACTCTGCTATAAAAAAGAATGAAATCTTACCATTTGCAACAACATGGATGGACCTAGGAAGCCATTCTTTTTGTTCTTTTGTCTCACTGGTTTCTCCTTCTCAAAAAAACTTGGCTGGCTTCTCCTCATCATTCTGTCTTGGAGTGCCCTGGGCGCTCAGTCCTCTATGTATACTTTTCAGGTGATCTTAATCAATCCTGTGTAATTCATGTGCCATTTATACCAATTAACGTACCTCATCTAGACTTTTCTCTTGAACTCCAAACTTACACATCCCACTGCCTTAAATCCAATATGCCCAAAATGTATTCTTTTTTTCCCCTCCAAACCTACTCCTTCCCCCACATTCCTTTTTCTTAGCAGAAGGAAACCTGTTCTCCCAGTACTCAGGCCAAACCCCTGGCTTGCTATTATTTTTGATTCTTATTTTTCCCCTGCAAATTCCATACACATACCTATTGTCGTGAATCGAAGGCTCTACTTTTTAAATCAGAACAATTATAATAACCTCTTAATCTCCTAATTAATTTCTCTGCCTCCTCCTTTTCCATTCCCACTCTCTCCCTCCAACCTATTTGCTACATAGCAGTCAGAATAGGTTTTTAAAAGTCACATCAGATTATGCCACTCTCTGAACTACACTCAATATCTCTTGCATCTCATATCCTACCACTTTTTCCCTCACTCATCCTGCTTCCGCCATACCAGCCTACTTCCTCCTCCTTGAACACCCTAGCATATGTCCCCTTGGCCTTTTGCACTGGCTGTCCACTCTGTCTGGAATTCTTCTCTCCCAGATGTCTGCACCACTCACTCTCTTACCTCAGCCAGGATCCCAATCAAATGTCTTCAGAGAGAATATTCAACCTTGATTAGCAAACGTAAAATAGCATCCTCCTTCCCTGTCATTGTGTTCACTTATGTTATTTTTTTCTTGGCAATTATGATCTCCCCCGACATGTATCTATTCACTGATTTTCCTTCCTCTTCTAGAATGTAAGCCCCATAAAAAGGGGAATACGTCTGTTTCCTTTATTGTTTTCTCTCCAGTGCCTGGCAGAAGGCCCTTAATAAATATTGGTTAAATGAATGAATTTAATGAACAAGCAGTACACAGCTGTAGTTCGATGTTGAGGCGTAGAGGAAAATGTGCCAAACTAGGGGGCCCTAACAGGGTGGCTGTCCTTGGGGAGGTTATGTAGGCTCTGTGAGATTCTGCCTCCTCAATTGTAAATGAAGTGTTTGGATTGAATGATTAGTAAAATCACCTCAGCTCTAAGAAATCATGATTGAATGACTCTGAGGCTTGATTACTTTTCACTTTTCACTCTCCCTGACACTTCAGGCTGTGAAATAATACATCCTCAGTCTATATACTTCCTTCTTAATGAATAGTGAAAAGAGAGAAATTAAACAAGATTACAGACAAATTCATTTTAGCAATATCAACATATGCCATGATCATTATGTAATATTTCAATGCTCATGCTGAAAATAGACCTTACTTCTGAAGAAGACATCAGAGTTATTTTTTAATCCACCTGGCATTTCATTTAAGAGGGAGATAACTAACGTGTTTACCCCATTTCTTGGCTCATCATGTTCTACAGACAGAAGACTACCTCACAGCTGAAAATAGCTGTTACCAATTGAAGAAGGCAGCTCTGTTATGGAAAAATGCTCACATAAGTGACCAAATTAGAAAGCACATGAAAGAGATTCATGTTATTTACTTATACATATCGACGTCACCTACCTCCAAACAATTTATCATAAAAGGTGTTAATACTGTTGTGTTTGATATCTTCCCCTTGGGTCATATCTACTCTCCATTCTGCTCTGGGACCCAGGGAGTTGTCCTGTATGGCTCTCTGGCCCTCTCGCTTCTGATTGGTTTCAGTCAAAGTGGAACACTAGAGATGAGGACGAGGGAGGAGAGTGAGGTTGGGAGAGTTGTTCTCCT
Organism: Rhinolophus hipposideros; assembly: GCF_964194185.1. Taxonomy (NCBI): domain Eukaryota; kingdom Metazoa; phylum Chordata; class Mammalia; order Chiroptera; family Rhinolophidae; genus Rhinolophus; species Rhinolophus hipposideros. The sequence goes on along the minus strand of NC_138052.1, from coordinate 37,141,560 downwards.
CAGCTCTTTGCCCTGCAGAGATGTGTTAACTGGCTGTGTCCTCCCGCAAAGGTCTCAGCCCTGGTCAGGTGGCCCTCCCCACACCACTTCTCTGACTCTGGTCTATGGGCAGTAAAGCAACCAGTATACTGAATGGCCTCTTGAGATTGCCCTGCATTTCAACCCTCCTTTGTCAGTTGTCCCCTTATATTCTTCTGGATTTATCCTAATTTTGAGTGTGCCATCTGTTTCCTATTAGGAATCATTAAAATAGAAAATCAGTAAGAGAATAAGAGACAAAAAATTAAGAGGATGGGAATATAGTTATGTCAGCAAACCAAGACTAAAAAGGGGTGCTGTAATTGAACATGGTTAAAGTTAAAAGGAAGCATTTAGCTCTTATTTGCTAATAATAGACAACATCTCAGCACATCAGGAGCTGGCAGCATGTATTAGGGAAGGGAGACAAACCACCCAGTGGATAGCATTTTCAGTAGAAGTTTTACAGAGGAGTTTAAATCAATCCTCATTTGATATTGCATCGACCTTTATGAGGCCCATGGCGTAAAATTAAATCATACTTCTGTGAAACTTTTCTATAGAAAGTGAAAGTGATGCCCCATACAAGGTGATAAAAAGTGAAAATGTTATATACAGGGATATAGGGTATTCTTGTCATCTGCCTTGATACAGGAATAGAGTTTGGAAATCTCAGGACTGAATAAGAGTCATGTCCCTTAGCTGTTCCTTCTAAATACTGATTTTTCTTGGCCAGACTTTTAAAAAATATACTTTTGCAATTATAAAATATTTTATATCTATCATAGATAGTTTGGAAAATACAAACAAGCATTCAAATTACAATAAAAGTTACCCCAAATCCTAAAACATTACCAAAAGGAAATTATTAGCAATGACCTCATGTTCCTTTTACTACACACAGGGACTTGAATGTAACGAGAACGATACTGCATACATTATTTTTAACCTGATTTTTTTCAACTTATCAATGTATCTTATATATTTCTCCCTGTTTTACT